>NW_024097321.1:640625-1281250 GCF_016545835.1 Crotalus tigris | reverse complement strand
AGTTTAACTACTATAATAGTAGTAGTAGTAGTAGTAGTAGTAGTAGTAGTAGTAGTAGTAGTGATAATAAAAAGTTGGAAGGGATCTTGGAGGTCATCTAGTCCAACCCTCTGCTCAGGCAGGAAACCCTATACCATTTCAGACAAATGGTTGTCCAGTCTCTTCTTTAAAAACTTCCAGTGTTTTGGAACATTCACAACCTCTGGAGGCAAGTTGTTCCACTAATTAATTGTTCCACTGATTAATTGTTCAGGAAATTTCTCCTTAGTTCTAGGTTGCTTCTCTCTTTGGTTGGTTTCCATCCGTTGCTTCTTGTCCTGCCTTCAGGTGCTTTGGAGAATAGCTTGACTCTCTCTTCTTTGTGGCAGCCCCTGGGATATTGGAACACTGCTATCATGTCACCCTCATCCTTCTCTTCATTAAACTAGACATTCCCAATTCCATCAACCATTCCTTATATGTAATATATCGAAGACCTACATGTTGTAATTCCTATTTTTTCTCATTCAAATGCGAAAAATCATGGCAGTATTTTGCTTTACAAGGATAAATGAATAATGCTTCCATTCAGCAATAATGAACAAACCTATGTGCTATCTCTTAGTCAAGGAAAGAAAACTTTATCAAATGTACTGATTGACTATGGCAGGAAGATAGTCCCTCCTAAATTGATGTCTGCCTTATTCCAGTAATAACACATCATAATCTTTACTTTCTAAAACCTATTTTCATAGCTATTCACATCATTGCACATTTGGTCAATATAGAACAATTTCATCTCAGCCATTCAAAACAAGCAGGAGACTTGCGGAATAAACTATCTGGCATTGGTGGAAGCCCAAATGAAAGCTACTTGAACCCCATCAGAAGCTATGACACAGTAGGTTGGTTTTGATGTTAGTCTTGTGGTTGATTAGCTTTCATTCATCAGAAAGTTTCCTGTACTGTACTCACAAAACACAATCCAACTCATATCCTAAATTAAAATAAAAATGTTGGGAGCAATGAAAAAGAATACATAAAATGAGGAATCAAGTGAGGGTCATTTTGCAGGGATATAGTAATCAATTATGCATAAGAATACAAAAATAAAAGATGTTGAATTGCCCACTGATATTAGTTGTTGATAATTTCTATGCCATATTCTCTTGAAACCCATGGCGACATAACTTTGATGTGAGATGGGGAATGGGAGAGAGAGATGATGATACCATGGCAATCTTTATGTTCAACAATCATTTGTCATTGTTCTAAAACCAGTACAAATGTAGTTATTATTGCCAATAAATAATTTAGGCTGTCATCCTAAATTAACTTACAGTGAGTAAATTCCAGTGGGCAGCCACACACTTTAAACAATTAAATATTCATTTATATTATCTACAAGATTTTCCCTCATTGTAATTGCTGTAAAAATAGATTTAAGACAGTAGAATCCAATCACTATACAGCATAGTCAAAAAACTTTTGATTAAATTCTACAGATGCTGCAGTAGAACATGCTTCTTTCTGGCATATTCTATATTCCTCCTTCTGGAAGAATATAGAGTCAGGCTATTACCCTGTATTCCTTTATTCTATAATGCTATGCTTTCCCCATCATTAATGTCTGCTTCATTAAATCTTGTTTGAATCATGTATTTCCTTCAGAATACCCAACTATAGTATAATAGGGACTGCTAAGACAGGCTTGCTTCCTCTTACCACTTCACAAAAATACAGGAATTGTACCCCTTGTTATTGATAGGTTTTTAGTATTACACAGAAAATAGGTTTTAATGTCAATGCCCCGGGTCTCGTCTTAAAAGAAATTAAATTAAATTAATATTTTTATTACACTATTAATTCCTATAAACCACTTTCCATTTAGAATACATTAGCTGAAATCCTGAGAACCATAGCTGGAGTGACAGGATTCCTAATTACTGTGTCGCTAATTCTGATAATGACCTCGTCTACTGAAACCATTAGAAGGTCCTTCTATGAGGTGTTCTGGTATACCCATCACTTATTCATTGTTTTCTTCGCTGGCCTGGTAGTTCATGGTATGGGGTAAGTATGTATACATATATATATAATAGTCACACAGCAAAATATTATTTGGAATGTCCAAATTACAAGATCACCAGTTGGGACGTATAGACTAATTCAGAGATCAAACCTCAAAGCTTAATTTAAAGGAAGCTAGGACAGCCACCCATCAATCTCATCTCTCTTTTCTTCTGAAACTAATCTAACTTAATACATTATATATGATGTTTGGTGTCTTCCAAGCCACCATCGAAGAACATGGTGGCTGAACACCATCAAAACTGACACCGGCCAGATTATTGAAAAACTCAAGGAAGTACAGCAAGATTGAAAGAAGTGGAGAGATCTGGTTCATAGAACTGCATCATCATCTCTGAGATCTACCATAGCAAAATATAATATTATTGGAGGGAAAACCACTATTAGAAAGGCTAAGTCTTTTATATAGACCTGACTCAAATGTTCCTGATGTTTTAAACTGTAGAAAGGCTTTTTGACAACCACAAAAGTGACATTTAACTATAAAATACTGTTTAACTTTGTTATTTTTTTTCTAGCCATCTTATCCGTGGTCAAACCAATCAGAGTCTGCTGGTTCACAATGTGAGTTACTGTAAAGATCACTACTGGGAGTGGGAAAGGTCAGCTCAGTGTCCTCTGCCCCAGTTTTCGGGCAACAGCCCTTCGGTAAGAATTGCAATTATATCGTGATTATCTCATCATTAATGCTGTTTACAGACTTGTTGAGTGGCCCCTCACCATATGAAAAGGGCTACATACAGTAATTGAGAGGTGTTAAGTGACTCCCCAGAACATAGAACAAGAGAGTTGGAAGGGAACAACCGGTTCTCTGTGTGGATGCCGCTTTGGGAAGTCCATTCTGGGCCTGGGCAACAAAAAATTAGCTACCAGTTCTGCCGAAGTGGTGCAAACTGACTGAATCTCACCCCTGGAAGGGATCCTGTAGGTCTTCTTACCCATCTTGTCATATACCATTCCTAAACATCTTTTCTCCTTCAGATCAGAGCTGAATGCATCTAGCATATGTCTAGCACATGTCTAGCGTATGTCTAAACAAGGTATGTCTAGTTTAATGAAGAGAAGGATGAGAAGGGACATGATAGCAGTGTTCCAATATCTCAGGGGCTGCCACAAAGAAGAGGGAGTCAAGCTATTTTCCAAAGCGCCTGAAGTCAGGACAAGAAGCAACAGATGGAAACTAATCAAGGAGCGAAGCAACCTGGAACTAAGGAGAAACTTCCTGACAGTTAGAACAGTTAACCAGTGGAGCAACCTGCCTCCAGAAGCTGTGAATGCTCCAACACTGGAAGTTTTTAAGAAGAGACTGGACAGCCATTTGTCCGAAATGGTATAGGGTTTCCTGCCTGAGCAGGGGGTTGGACTAGATGACTTCCAAGGTACCTTCCAACTTTACTATTATTATTATTAAATACTAGCACATTCACACATTAATCCCATTAGAACACTTTGAAACATCTCATCTTCAAAAGATGAGATAGCCCCACATGAAGAACAAGGGAGCCCCAGGTAAGCTAAAGAGAAAGAGGATTATAATCCATATGGTGTTCCCACTCCCACAATTTATAACTTGAGCAGGAAAATCAGCAGCAGAATTTGGTATTCAAGGACAGCTAGCAAAAAAAATTAAATTTTGAATCCTAAAGATTATCTGCCAGCCTGATGTCTTTAAATAAGATATTGTGGCTCTGTCCTAGAAATGATTGCATTCATCTCTCGCTTGCAAATGTGATTCGGGCTGCATACTGCCTATATCTTCCAACCCTTTATATGAAAGTAATGAACTGTGACTCTCTTTTATCAATGCCCATTAGGATGATTTGATATATGAAACAGCTGGTAAACTTATCAAACACGGAAAGCATAATGCTGACACAAGCAGTCTGAATTGGCATTTAAATAGTTTTCATCATCATCTGAGTCATTTTTTTTTTCCAAAGAGGGATGTACTGCAGTTAAGATCCAAAGCTGAAAAGGTCCGTCAGTGTTGGTGGCCATATATGCTGGTTCTGTTTGTACCTCCCAGTAGTAGTTATGCTTTTTCCTGAGCTTGCACTGAAAAAAAATAAATGAATTAAAGTATCAATAGGGTGCATCAATGTGTTTCAGAGAATAGCATTGCCCACTGTTGGTACTACCAGCTTGAAAAAAAGGGTGAGTTAGGATTTCCTTTAAATAGGAAAGTGTGTTACCCAACAGCTCTGCCGTTTTATTGTTACAAAAAGAAACATAGCTTTTTCTTCTCCACTTTTAATTAACATTGCAGCTACTGAAATAATCAGATTAGCTGCCATATTCTGCAGCTTTCTGGGACCCTAAAGATCTGGAATTACAACCAAACTATTGCAAACATTCCTTTAGTTTAATTGGACAACATAAATAGGAATGTATAAAGACACATATTAAAAGTAAGACAATAATGTGATTTAAGTTTTACCGAATTACAATTGCCTATTTCCAGGAGAATAGGTAGCATGAAATCTAAGATAAATATCCATACATTTAAAAGATCCTAGGTTTACTGTAATAAATTGGGAAATTCAGTATTAGCAAAAGAATGGAATCAAATGTCTCTATTTGAAATTGTAGGTTGTTGTTTCCTCACTGTCACATAAAAGATAGATGAAACAAGGTCATCCCATAGCAAACGTTTTGCTAATGATGCTAAGAATAGCAAAGCCTGTCTCCTCCTTAGTCTTCATCAGAGCCTACCCAGGATCATTTAATACCGTTATCATCCTGGTAAAAGGCACGTGTCCTAAATATAATGAATATAACTTTGAACATTCAACAGGGCATTAAAGGCTAATCATTTCCTACAAAAAGACACATTAAAGGTTGTGCTTTCCCCAGCAGCTCGCTAAGGATCAAAAGAATTAAACTGAAAGCCATGGCTGAATGGTCAGGGAGGATATACAATACTTTAAAATCCTTCGCAGTGATTTTTATGTCTAGCACTATAAACAAAAAGAATTCCCCCTTTTTCTTTATCAAGTCATTAGGGCAAAATTTTATTTTCTGTCAGTGACTTCTTCCACCAATGGACAATTTCTCCATCATGGTAGGACCAACGGTGATTGACGGTCCTCCCATACACAATTCAAAAAAGGAGCATCCTTGAGACTTCAAAGGAGAGAATGTGATTTTGCATCCTCCCTGTTATGTCCTGGGCCTGTGCAAGCAGGCTCAGGGCATTGCAAACGGTCCCGGGCAGGTGCAGGATGCCCGGGACCAGACAGGCTGTCGCCAGTACATGTGCGCATGCGCGGGTGCTGGCGTGCCAAAAGTAGCAGATTGACCCAGGAAAGGCCTATAAAAGGAGGCCGAGAGTTTTGGGCGTTGCCGCCATATTCCAATGTAAACTGAACTGAAGAATAAAGGTTTCCTGAGAACTACAACTGCTTCTTGTGTCTTGCCATTTCGCGACGGACTCAACACTGGCGACGAAGGTGGGATGCCTTACATTGAAGAAGAAAAGGTGTAAGCTTACCCGAGTGAGTCCGGAGCGGCAGGAACGGCGTTGACTCGGCAGCTACCCGCCAATCCAGCATGCGTTCGGGGGTAGGCTGGCTGATAGACCCTTCCTGATACGAAAATGGCAAAGATTGGAAAGCTTTCGGAATTCGACGTCTCACATCCAGAGAGGTGGGAGTCCTACGTAGCCAGGGTGGAAAATTACCTCAAAGTGAACCAGGTGAGGGAAGATAGCTTGAAGGCTGCCACCCTGCTGTGCATTTGCGGTCAAGACACATTCGAAATGGCTGAGAACCTCGCAGCACCTGTTCCTTTAGAGTCTGTCAGCTACGCAGATCTAAAGAAGTTACTGAAGGAGCACTTCCAGCCTAAGATGTCCGTCATTGCGTGGCACCAGACCTTCGAGCATAGGGATCAATGACCCGGAGAATCGGCCAAGGAGTACATCGCCACATTGAGGAAAGCCGCCAAACATTGCGAGTTCAAGGACCTCGAAGAACGACTGAGGGACCGGTTTGTATGCGGGCTAAGGCATCGAGAGTTACAACAGAGACGTTTCGCCAAGGAGGACTTGTCCTTCCAAGATGCCTTGAGAGAGGTCACCGCAGAAGAAGCAGCGGGCGGCGCCATCAAGAACATGCGGCCGATTAGAAACAGTCCAGATGCTGCATCCGTGCACCAGGAAGAAGTCCAAAGAAACTCCAAGGAGGATCCGGACGAGGAAGTGGACCGTCTCCACCCCACAAAGGAAGGAAAACCAAGAGGAAGCTCTTCAGCTCTCCCCAAGTGCATCGGTTGTGGAGGTCGCCACAAGAGAGCCGACTGCAAGTTCCGCTCCGCTATCTGCCGGGCGTGCGGAAAACAAGGACACATTGCAGCTGTGTGCCTGGGCCGTCAGAAGGTACAACCTCAGGAAGAATTGCGCCTGAAAGGTACCAGGGTCCCCAGCCAGAATAGGGTGGGGTTTTGCGCTTCGCGAAGAAGCATCTATAGGACAGGCACACACAAGCCCATTAAGAAAAAGCTGTCACTTAAGGTGAAGCTACAAGGGGTTCCATTAACTATGGAACTGGACACGGGGTCTGCACTTTCGATCATTTCTATGCACACATTTAGGAAGATTTGTTCCGGCAGCGGAACCCAGGCCAAGTTGAGGCCTTCTGACATTGTGCTAACGGATTTTCAAAACTCCAGAGTGTGTGTTAAGGGGGAGGCCACCCTTAACGTACAGTATAAAGATTTTGAGGGTCCATTAGACCTATTGGTAGTAGGGGGTGAACGAACGAGTCTCATAGGACTCGAGTGGTTTGAGGCCTTGGGAATACACGTCACAGGGCTCAACAGCCTACAAACACTCGACCTACAGGAAGTCTGCAAAGAATTTGCAGACGTTTTCAGCCCCCAGCTGGGCACATTCAAAGGACCCCCTGTGTCATTAAAGTTAAACCCCACGGTCACTCCCATTAGAATTAAAGCAAGAAGGGTCCCTTTTGCTTTAAAGAGTAAAATTGACACTGAGTTGGATAAATTGATCCAACAAGGAATTCTAGAACCTGTTGACTCCAGTCCATGGGAGACCCCCATTGTCACGCCTCTTAAGGCAAATGGGGACATTCGCATCTGTGCTGATTACAAATGCACTCTAAACGAGGCGTTGCAGCAACATGCCTATCCTGTTCCTGTGGTCAGTCATATCCTGGCCTCCCTCAAGGGGGGGGCGCGTTTTTACAAAGCTTGACCTAGCTCAAGCATATCAACAGCTGCCTGTTGATGATGACGCTGCCATAGCTCAGACTATTGTGACCCACAGAGGGGCTTTCATGGTAAAGAGACTTCAATTTGGAGTAAATGTCGCTCCTGGGATTTTCCAAAGCGTAATGGAAAACACACTATGGGGTATACCAGGGGTTTTCCCCTATTTTGATGATGTCTTAATTGCAGGAGACTCCACACACATTCTAGCTGAAAGGCTAAGGGCTGTCCTGTTAAGGTTCAGGAAAAAGGGACTCAAACTCAAGAAGGACAAATGTAAAATTGGGGTGCCTTCTACTGAGTTTCTGGGGTTCAAAATTGATGCTGCTGGGATTCATCCTGCTGAATCCAAACTAAAAGCCATTATGCAAGCCCCTAGGCCAAAGTCTAAGGCCGAACTACAGGCTTTTCTGGGCCTTCTGAATTTCTACAATTCCTTTCTTCCACATAAGGCTAGTGTAGCTGAGCCTCTTCACAGGCTATTAGATAAACAGGCAGTGTGGCAGTGGTCACAAACACATGAGGCTAGTTTCAATGAGGTCAAGGCCTTGCTCACTTCTAACAGTGTACTTGCTCACTTCAATGAGTCCCTTCCTGTGTGCATCGCTTGTGATGCTTCCCCTTATGGGGTGGGTGCTGTACTGAGCCACCTCAGGGCTGATGGAACTCAGGTTCCTGTTGCATATTACTCCAGAACATTGTCTTTAGCTGAGCGCAACTATGCTCAAATAGACAGGGAGGCCTTAGCTGTTGTTGCTGGAATTAAAAAATTCCATGATTTTTTATATGGTAGGCATTTCACTGTCTTCACTGACCATAAGCCTTTGTTGGGACTGTTTACCACATGTAAACAAACTCACCAAATCATCTCCTCCAGGATGCTCAGGTGGTCTATCTTTTTGTCTGCATATGATTTTTCCCTACTTCACAAGCCTGGGAAGGAAATGGGCCCTGCTGATGGCCTCAGTAGATTACCCCTGCTGGTAATAGAGGCTGACCCTGCGCCAGCCATCAATATTCTCTCCATTCAAGCCTTGCCCGAGTCCCTCCTGAATGCCAGGGATGTAGCCGCTGAATCAGGCACAGATCACACACTTTCAGGTGTCCTTTCTTGGGTTTTGTCTGGATGGCCTGAGCACTGTCCTAGTCCTGAGTTTCAGAGCTTCTGGTCTAAAAGGAACGAGTTGTCCACCTCTCAGGGTTGTCTGCTTTGGGGAAGCAGAGTTGTCATTCCCACCTCAATGAGGACTAGGGTCTTAGATTCCCTCCACGAGGGTCATCCTGGCATTGTACGAATGAAGGCTCTTGCACGCAGCCACTTGTGGTGGCCAGGGGTAGACAAAGACATAGAAGCTAAGGTGCATGCTTGCCACCTTTGTCAACGCTCACGCCCTGAAATGCCCCAAGCTCCTGTGCATAGATGGGAGGAAACACAGTCTCCATGGTCTAGGGTGCACATTGACTACGCTGGGCCCTTTCAGGGTCAATTCTTCTTGGTCCTCGTTGTCAACCATTCAAAATGGCTTGAGGTTGTACCTGTCTCTTCCACCACCACTGCAAAGACTATTCAGGTACTGAGGGGGATTTTTGCTGCACACGGGCTCCCAGATGTCATTGTGTCTGACAACGGCCCTCAATTCACTTCCTCTGAATTCCAAGCTTTCTTGCAGGCTAACATGATTCGTCATGCCACTTCTGCACCTTTCCACCCGTCCACCAACGGTATGGCTGAACACATGGTTCGCATCACCAAGGACACCTTGAAGAGGCTCACCTACGGGGACTGGCATCACAGGTTGGCTGACTTCCTCCTTTCTTATCGCACTACACCGTCCACTTCTACAGGGAGAAACCCAGCTGAACTTCATTGGGGGCGCAAACTGACTACCAAGCTTGATTGGTTGCATCCGGACAGACTGCCTCCTTCTGTCTCACACCCAAGGGCACCTAGACAACTACTTGTGGGCGCCCCGGTTTGGACTCGTAATTACGGGCCAGGTCATACATGGGTCCCCACTTCTATATCCAGGGTCACAGGTCCTCTTTCCTACGAGGTGTCCCTGGACAACGGTCGTGTCCTGCGTCGGCACATCGACCAACTTCGCCCTAGACAGGACCTTCCTACTGAGACTCCTGGGTCTTTTCCAGGGGGGAGGGGGAACCCTTTGGGCAAAGGGAAGGGCAAGGGCTGATGCCCATGATAGATGGGGAAGCAACAAACAGCCCCTCTCGAGATTCCGCAAGTGCTCCGAACAGGAATTCATGGAGCCCAACTAGAAGCCAGGCATCAATGCCTACTCCAGCCAGGGAGTCACCCCGGGGGCACAATCATTACTCACCCGCATCACACAGTACTCCAGTCAGAGAGAATACCTGGGAGCATCCCAATAAACCATTCCCCGCAAGAGAGCTGGCACACACTCCTTCTAGTTGGCCCGACACTACCCCTGTCCCTAGAAGGGGGCAAACACACAGGGAGGTGGTCGAGGAACCAAATCCCGACTATAACACCTCTGACTTCACTCAGGGGACAACTGAGTTTTGGGACAGCACTGAAACCCACACAAGCCCGAACACAGAACGGGATTCAGGGGACAGACAGTCTTCTGACAGGTCTTGGACGGATCTAGGAGGCTCTACAGAAACGCCTAACACTGGCAATCACATAGAGGAGCCAGAGAGCCTACAGCTAGGCGGGACAACCAGGTCATACACTGGAAGAAGCCCTAGCCTGACGAGCCCGGTGGGCAAGCAAGCAGGCCAGGCATTGGAGCACGGTTCTTGGGAGTCACCAAGGCATAATGGAGGGAACAGGCACACGTCACCCCTCAGTCAGGGAGTACCTGGCAAGCAACCAGAGCTTAGGAGGTCACAGAGAGCAAGGAAATCTCCTAAGTACTTAGAAGATTACATAACACTATTGGCAAAACAGAGCCAGTAACAATAGAGGCACAGAGACCAATGGTCACGAGAGCAGAGCACTGCACTAAAATGGGTTGTGTGTTATTATGGCATTGGTCGTAGCTTTAGCCTGGGGGGAAGGGGTGTTATGTCCTGGGCCTGTGCAAGCAGGCTCAGGGCATTGCAAACGGTCCCGGGCAGGTGCAGGATGCCCGGGACCAGACAGGCTGTCGCCAGTACGTGTGCGCATGCGCGGGTGCTGGCGCGCCAAAAGTAGCAGATTGACCCGGGAAAGGCCTATAAAAGGAGACCGAGAGTTTTGGGCGTTGCCGCCATATTCCAATGTAAACTGAACTGAAGAATAAAGGTTTCCTGAGAACTACAACTGCTTCTCGTGTCTTGCCATTTCGCGACGGACTCAACACTCCCAAGTCTGCATTTGCTCACTAGATTGTGTTGGAGACCACATTTCAACAGCAGATGTGGTCAGAGTCACAAACTTGTGGAGCCAAAAGTAAGCCATTTCTCTGTGACTCGTGCAGTGGGGAGAAGGATAGTTAAGTTTGCCTTCCTCAACTTCTTAAATTTTCTTATTTTTCCCCCTGTGCTTATACTGCTGACTGCCAGCCAACAAGATAGCAAGCTGGATGCCTGCCCAGTAATAAGCAAAGCTCAGGCAGAACTTTTTACTGATATCTTAAGATGGCAATTTGTAAACATAATCAAAAGACCTGGCACAGGTCAAGATCAGAAATCCAAACAACAAGTAACAAAACCAAAGGATGAGACAAGAGGAACGGTGGGGTTGGAATTAAGAATACTAACAACCATGAAAACACAACAGAGCTAAGGCTTGAAAAGTTTGTTCTTGGAGTTTTCTCCCCAGGAGGGAGGCCGATAAATCAGCCACACCGAGCTTCCACCTAGTACACAACTGTGGGAGTTTACTCAGCATTGGCTTTTCTTCAGGGTTGTTTCTTACCAGATCTCATCAATTTATAGAGCTTTACTCTTGGGTGTTGAATCTTTATTACACATCTCTGTTTACAACTGGGTGACTGGACTTCAAGATCTGAGAGACTGTCAATGAGTATAGACAAGATATTCTGAGGACTTTCTGGAACTGCCTCAAGAGTGGAATTGGGTTCACCACTATGACTAATCCCTAGATGCTTCTAACTCTATTTCCTTCCCATCTTCCACATGATAGGATATATTTAACAGGGCATTTTACAACATGAGCATGATTTCAAACTAATGAAGGGTCCTGCTCTGGGAAGAGTCTGGAGATCCCAGCTGAAAGGACAGGAGATCTTCATTTGGATCATCAGCCAAAGGTTCTGCCCTCCTTCTATTATGGGATTCATATTTAGAATCTGTGGTGCCATTTTAAATAGTCTAGTTCAGGGACAAGCAACTTACAGCACTACAGATATTGCCGAACAATGCTTCCCAACATCACTCACTATTGGCCATGTTTCCAAGAACATTGAGAGTTATCTTTTAACAAGCGCTTAGTTTTGCATCAACTTTCCTTCTTTTTCTCCATCCAGAGAATCATCAGATCAATGAAGTCCAACATCTGTGCCCAGTATGGCTAAGTGTTTGCTTTTCCTCAACTGATTCTGGTTTTTCCATGAATTGCGGTCACATACCTAGAGAGCAGAGTCTGAGATTAGAGTTAGCAGAAATGAAGTCACCAAATGAAGGGTTTGCATTGCTTCCCTTAAGGGAAGTGGGCTTGAGTTGCATAGGGGAACATGCTTCCAGGTAGTTCACACAACCTTGGCTTTCCTGTTGGGTGTCCCCAATCTAGTGCCACTAAGCTGGGTAAGAAAAAGTTAACAGTTAGTGTGAAGCAGACTTTTTCTGCAAAACCTGCATGGTGACCCCTGGAAATTGTTTGGGCTAGAGCAAAGCTATATCAGGATGCAACCGTTTTCATTGTCATCTCAGTATCATTAATGAAAATTTTCATCAAAAAGTATTATTAACTAATTATGTGTCAATGCTATAGTTTGGAAAGCCAATACTAATATTGGGGAAAGGAAAATGAAAAATACTGAAAAAGATACATGACTTTTTGGTAGTATGTAAAAGATGCAATCGATTTTATTTTATATAATTATTTTGATTGATTAAACAAGTCACCCTCTTAAGCTTGGAGCTAGTAGCTTTCTATTAATTGAACAGATTGTTAAAGGATATTAATATTCTGTAATTTATTAATACTATTAATATTAATAATAAAATGTAGATGTGAAAAGTAATCCCTTAATTTTTTTTAATCTGAGTAGAAAAATCTAAATTATGAAGGAACAGAAAAATGAGTAAATAATGGCAGTTTATAAATGATTAATCTAGTTTTGTTTCATTTTTAATACAGACTAGAATCATTCTGTTTAGGTTTCAGTTGTATTGTACAGTATTATATTTATTTCTGTTCATATATATATTAAAAGTAAATTTAAATCTATTTTCCTTGGTGTAATTGGATTGCAATTTGGAGAAATTAGATTTTCTATATTCTTTGCAGTCTAAAAATGCTACCATAAGCCTTTTTCCAAATATTAATAGGAAATGCTTAAAATGAATAGGCATGCTTGCGCATCTAAAAAAATCTTTTAAAAAATCCTGCACATTCTATTATATTTAATTATCTAAAGCTGTTGTACTTTGAACCGAACAGAATTACCAGCTGATATTTATAGTCAGCTAAGTAGCTTTGATCAATAGGATGATCAGTATATGTAACCATGAAGCTGCCATATCTGAAGATCTAAGCAACTTAATGTCATAGATCAGCTGAGTATAATTGCTGACAATAAAACAGTCTAATCAATTAAATAAAAATAGATTATTTCAGCATAACAGCACTTTCTTGGGTCAATTTCTGACCGATGATGAATTATACCAGAAAACTCTGCTGATATTTCAGTAGAAGCAGAGAGAAAAAAAGCAGTTTTCCTTTCTTAAACTGGTTGTGCCAGTTTCAGAAATGTATATGTAGGATGAATAGAACTCATGGAGAATATAGGTTTTAAATAATCAAACAAAAGGGAATATATTATAATAGCTGTTAAGGCTCTTTGCTAAAGCCATTAGGACCAAGAATCCTTGTCCAATCTGCCTCCTGATCCCTCACTCATCTATGAATAAGATCAGAGTTTTAACTACTGATTTAAAAAACAACTGTATTTTGCATTGATTCATGGGTAGAGAGAGAGATAGCAATAGCAATAGCATATAGAGTTATCCAGTGCTTTTTTTGTAAAAAAAAAAAAAAAAAAAAGGTGCCAGAACTCACACACGTCATACAACCAGCCTTGCCTACCCTACAAGGTTCCATCCAAAAAAGGTGCCTGGACTTATCTACCATTTCACAGTGCTTTACAGCCCTCTCTAAGTGGTTTACAGAGTCAGCATATTGCCCCTAACAATCCGGGTCCTCATTTTACTGATCTTGGAAGGATGGAAGGCTGAGTCAACCTTGAGCCAATGAGACTCAACTATTGAATTGCTGGCAGTCGGTAGTCAGCAGAATTAGCCTGCAATGTTGCATTCTAACCGCTGCGCCACCACAACTCTTAAAGATAAAGTGTGACTGCATATGGCAAAAAGAGAAAAGGGGTTATGTGAACAGGCATACCTGCATGTGTGGAATCCCAATCTGGCAACGTATTGAAGCAAAAAAAAAAGTAACCTATTCATGAAATAGTACATTGCGACATACACTTGGTATCCTGACCTCCTTACCTCCATGGAGATGCATTTAGTTTTACATTGATCTCCTACTGGTCAGTGTTTCTCAAACTTTGCAACTTTAAGATGTGTGAACTTGCTGGCTGGGAAATTTTGGGAGTTGGTCCACGTTTTCTGAAGTTGTCAAGTTTGAGAAACACTGCACTAGATAAAGATAGCTTGGGATAATGTTTCTGCTGACGTTCCTCTGAAATCGTAAAATTACCTTTTTAACTACAGCATTCTTATAATACAATTCCCAATAGGCTTGGAAGTGGGCCTTGGGTCCTGTGATGCTGCACATCTGTGAAAGAATGATTAGATTATGGAGATCTCAGCAAGAAGTTGTCATTACAAAGGTGTGTGTTCGTGCTATATTTTGTTATACATTTTGGTGTGGACATTCTATATCCTATTCACATATTTATGTTATTTTACTATATTCATGAATATTTTGTTATTCTTTTCATATTATTGTGTTTAATCGGTGGTTTTTGTAGCTGACTGTAAAGAACTATGGACCCTGAAATATGATATAGATCAGTGATGGAGAACCTTTTAGAGACCGAGTGCACAAACTGCAACCCAAAACCCACTTATTTATTGCCGGGTGCCAGGTCGGCATAGCCCACTGGGCGTGGCTGTGGTGGTCATGGCAGACTGGGTGGGTGTGTCCAAGGTGGGCATGGTCACCTCTATGTTGCTCGTGGGGAGGGACACCTGTGGGGGCTGGGCAGGGTTGGGGGAGATCCAGGGGGTCTCTGGCAGGTGGGGCGGTGGGCAGAAAGCTCGTCCTGTGGAGTTAGGTGAGGCAAGGCAAGGCAGAGCAGGAGTGCCATTGTTGCAGGACAAGGCGAGGCTGGGGTGGCTGCTGCCTGACACTATCAGCCTGTGCATACAGAGGCCAGCGAGCGCATGGGGGCTGACAGTGTCCGTCAGCAGCCACAGCCTGCCGGCCCTTTGACCAGTGCACTCTTGCGCTCTGCAGCCCATCGCCAGCAGTCAGAGAAACCACCTTTGAGCTGGATTGCTGGCCGACAGCTGAGGAGCGATGCAGTGGGTCGTGCCCGGGAAAAGGAGAGCATGTGAGGCCAGGAGGGATGGGACTGGGGGGAAGGGAAACCAGCCATGCTGGGATGCATCTGGCCACGTGGGATTTCAGCAAGTTAGCGGGTGGCTGGTTGAAGAGGGATGGTTGCCATCTCCGGGGCATGGCACGCATGCCCAAAGAAAGAGCTCTGAGTGCCGCCTCTGGCACATGTGCCATAGGTTTGCCACCACTGATATAGATGTTTTCATATTTAAGGCCAAATAAGTCTTCTTACTTTGTAAAATGCAACTCACTGGTATTCATAACTGACTAGAGTTAACTCCAGCAGCTGATAAGAACAAGGAATATTCCAAAATATTGAATATATGCAAGCAGGCACAGGGATCAGTCACATTCCCTCATGAAGGAAGTTATGAGATTCACAAAGACATATCTTTTATTTCAGATGAATTGCTCCATTCTTACAATCATGCTTGCAGATTATTAATAGTATTCTTCCCATTGGTAGGTGCCACTCAAATTATAGCTAAGCTAAATGTTCCCTGTGATTAAAATCCTAGATGAAATCTATGTAACTTTAAGAGGTGTCAACTTCAACTCCCAGAATTCTCCAGCCAGTCCACACCTCTTTTAGTTACCAAGGTTGAGAAACATTGTACTAAATAAAATCCACTGGTTCTGGCAATAGCGCTTTCAGTGATAAAAGGGCTGGGTTATCAAATCTGGGTTGGAGAATTCCAAATGCCCACTATTACACCCACCAATGAACAGAATAACTAAAATGTGGGAAATGTTTAGAATATTCTGAATGTCTTTGTTACTCTTCAATAAATGTCTGAATTCAAGTGACTCCCATCTGGTGGTCCCATCAAATGAAGATAAAGACAGGAATACTTTTGCACCAACAGGGCAACTTCTACTTCTTTCACTCAATAATCTGATTCATGAGTGCTTTCCATGTCATGATTATTGTTTATAAAGTACAATGCAAAATGTGAATAAATGTTCTTGTCAGACAAGGTTGAAGGTCAAAGGAAGTAGATTAATAACTGTCCTTCAAGTCTTCTAACCCTTCACCAGCTTATCTGCCTCTTCCTGTAATCCCTACTGACGAATGGAATAATTAAAATATGCTGGTTGCCATTTTGCTTAGGTGGTGTCTCACTCTTCTGGGGTCTTAGAGCTTCAGCTGAAGAAGCGTGCCTTTAAAATGGAGCCTGGGCAGTACATCTTCCTCCAGTGCCCTGCAATCTCCCAGCTAGAGTGGCATCCTTTCACCCTCACATCAGCTCCTGAAGATGACTTCTTTAGTGTGCACATACGATCAGTTGGGAACTGGACAGAAGCCATTTTCAAGGCCTTTGGAGCCTACGAAGAAACATATAAGGAACCCTGGAAACTGCCAAGGTCTGGAAATTCTTTGCAGTGTTACTGGCTTGGCTGTTTGATTATCTGAAGATGCCAAGATCAAATGTTAACTGAAAATGTAGTCAAATCTACTATGTTACTAGCAGGAAAAATAGATAATAGAAGACTATTTAAATGGCACTACTTAAAAAAGACTTCACATGTAATTTGATATAAGTCTGATTCAGCCCAAAGTAAGCATCTTGAAGCATCACATTTTTCAAGGGGAAGTATTAAGAATTTGCTTAAAGCTGCATGCCCAAAATCTCCCTTTGGATCAGATTTTATTAATCTCTAAATTTCTTCTTCTGACCCTTCTACTTCATTTTCTTATTAAATCAGGCACTTCCACAACACTCTGAAAGAGGAAATAAGTCTGGTAAAAAAAAAAAGCTATCAGTCCCAGAAACCATAGCTTGCTCCAAAGCTTGTTATTATGTTGAGTGGGGAAGGAGAGATTTTATATGAAAAGAATATTTATCTCAATATGCAATGCCCTAATATTAAAACAATATTGTTCTGCATAGTCTATTATTCTATGGCAATAGAATTTCCAATTTTGTCACAACACTGTTTCTTTTTCCTAACTGTTATGAATTTGTACCCACAATTTAGCAGAGAACTTGGGGGGAAAAAGAATCCTTATGGGATGTGGATAAATAGGTCTCCTTTGGATCCTGATTCAGCATTATCTAGAAATGTTTCCATACAATTGCTTTTACTTGCATAAAAGGGAGGCCTGTTTGTACGAAAAAGCCTCAAGTCCCAGCCCACATATCCCCTTTTCAAAGCTTTGGTAGGAAATGTTGTAGAGATGCCTGATTAAATTCCTAGAGAAATACAAGTCAGGTTAGTTAATATTAGCCTAATTGATGAATCTGCCTTTTAATCCCAGATTTGCTTCAGGTAGGATCTAAAGGAATTAAATCCAAATCTGGTTAATTCATGTCACATTAGCAGGGCTTTTTTGTCATAGAACGCCCAGAACGGAGTTCTGGCATCTTTTTTGGATGGAACCTTGTAAGGTAGGCAAGGCGGGTTGTATGACATGTGTGAGTTCCAGCACCTTTTTTTTTTTTTTTACAAAAAAAGCACTGCACATTAGTGATATTATTTTTAATCCATTGACTAAGGGGTTCAGTCTCCAAAATATAGAAGTCTCATTTAATGACTGCCTTGTTTACAATTACAATAGTGATGAAAAAGTAACTTTATGACCAATCGTCACATTTACAACCTTCACAGGTCAGTAAAGCAAAGGAAAGCTGCAGTAAGATCTTAAGCATAGTCACAGTTTCACTTAGCAGCCACTTTGCTTAACAACCGAGTTGCTAGTCCCAATACTGGTTGCTATACAGGACTATGTTACCTGTAACTTGTGAAAGAGCAGTATAGCTGATGATTAAAATGCAGCTTAGTGAAGAAACAATGGATTGTGTTTACTGCATTTCTTTTCTCTTACTTCCATGCTTTCAGATGTGAGGTCTGAAGAAAAGCTACAGTCATGTTCTCTTGAGGACAAATACAGTTCTCCATATGAGCATAATTTTAACTCCTTTTCGGACACCTGGAAGAGATCAACAGAGTAGAGGCAGAGCTATTGTGTCTCCCTAATCCTAGATCCTAATGCCTAGTGCCATTGTCACATCGGATGGCCTTAACATTAGAGATAGAGTGGGACAACCATCTCAGGGGACAGATATAACAACAGTCCACTGCACCTACCACATAAAAACCAAAGTGATCGTACAAGTATTCCTAAACTTACAAACAAAATTGAGCCCAAAATTTCCATTGTTAAGCAAGACAGTTAAGGAAGTTTTTCCCAATATTTTTTTACCTTTCTTGCCACAGTTGTTAAGTGAATCACCACAGATGTTAAGTTAGTAAGTGAATCTGGCTTTCCTCCTTGGTTTTACTTGTCAGAAGATTACAAAAGGTGATTTACATGATTTCGAGACATCGCAAACAACATAAATACATGACAGTTGCCAAGTGTCCAAATTTTGACCATTGTAACTTCAAACAGTTACTAAACGAAGAGTTGTACATTGAGTTGTAACTATATGTAGTCTCTAATACCAACTCAGACAAAATGTTGAAAGTTACCATTTTGTAAGTATTAGATGGGATGTCATTGCAGACTTGCTGTGGATGGGCCTTTGGGAGCTGCAGTCACTGATGTCTTTCAGTATCCAATTAGTGTGTGCATTGCTGCGGGAATAGGAGTCACTCCTTTCGCTTCCATTCTGAAATCTATTTGGTATAAGAACTGTAATCCAAATACAGAACTCAGCGTGGAAAAGGTAAGTCACATTGTGGTTACAAATTTCATCTTTAACTGCACCTTTAAACTTTTTGCAGGTAAGATAATTTAGTCAAAAACTTGCTCCACTTAGCATTACCTAGTGACACGTCCTGTTAAAAGTTTCTCTCCAGTTGAGTTTAACTACTGGTGATTACATCAATATGTCTTGCTGTTTTATTAATAACAGTACAGAAGTTATC
Source organism: Crotalus tigris (assembly GCF_016545835.1). Classification (NCBI taxonomy): domain Eukaryota; kingdom Metazoa; phylum Chordata; class Lepidosauria; order Squamata; family Viperidae; genus Crotalus; species Crotalus tigris. Next base: position 1,262,346 of record NW_024097321.1, on the reverse strand, counting down.
CGCCCATACTTTCTTTGGGGTGTGATTATGTTGACTTCTTAGTGAGATTACCTGATAACATCCTATCCAAATTCTAACCAGAAATGACCTTGCTTTTTTGGGGGGGGGGGAGATCAACTAGATTCTGCTCACCTGCTATTCTTCTTCAGCTAATATTTGATGTCATAACATCCTGGAGCTAGTAAAAGAGGTAGACTTATTCAGTGTTGCCTTTGCAAGCGCTATCTATTGCAACTAATTCTTATCCTTCATCATCAAGATTTCCATGAATTGTGCTGAGTCCCCAAATACCATATTGTCAGGCTTAATGTGACAGAAGATAGAAAAATGTATTCCCTGTGAATATTGAAAATAATTGTCTCAACTGTATGCACTGTTATACATATCAAATTTAGCTGTTGTCCTTACTCCATCCTTTAGTATACTTGTCTACTTGGACAACTGTGCTTCCTGACCAGAATCAGCTTTAGACTAAAAACAGTAAACGAGATCCAGGGAAGCCCTAATTTCTATGTTTTCTCAGATTTGCTTTATTAGATAGCTTGAAATGAGCCATTATCCTTCCTCAGCTTCAGAATGAGATGGGGCAGAAATGTTCAGCCTTACAGGATTATAAGAATTGCTATTGAGCCAGTTTTATCTAATGATTAAAGGTACTGGGCTAGAAACTGGGAAATTGAGAGTTCTAGACTTATTTTATATTTGAAGCCATCTGGGTAACTTTGGGGTTGTCATTTTTTCAGAGTTAGGAATAAAGCAACGGTAAGCAAGAGAAATACTGCCAAGAAAATTGTATGGACTTATTCAGCCAATCACTAGGAATCATGGCTGATTCAAAGGTCATCATCATATTATCATTATATCATCATCATCATTCATCCATTCTGAAATCATAGATGAAAAGGGCTCTGCATAATCTCAAAAATATATTTCTTATTTTATGATATGCCCAAGATTTTATAAACACTTCATCCACTTCTGCCTACACCGTCAAATTACCAATAGCCATTTAAGCTCAACTATTAAGAGCATCCCCTTAAGCATGATGTTCAAGGTATCAACTGAAAACATACACAAATGACTGCTGGAGTACATTATTAAACAACAGAGCTCTGCACTGTCAGGGCTGGCTAGAAAATCAAGTATAAATTTTAAACCTGAGCACAGTAGCAGGCTATAAGATTAGCCACTTATCTCCAAATAAATAATTTAAGAGCCATATAGGATGCCCAGTGAAAGCTTGCACTTGGTTGAATTGTTTTACTTTCCCTTGACAGGTTTATTTCTATTGGATTTGCCGAGATCCATCTGCCTTTGAGTGGTTTGCTGATCTCCTGTGCTTGCTGGAAGCACAAATGGCTAAGAAAGGGAAAGCCTATTTTCTGAGCTATCACATATTTCTTACCGACTGGGATGAAAGTCAGGTATAAATAAAATCTTCTGGGACTGAGTTACTGCATCTTATTTTCTAGGACTGCAAGCCTAAGGAACAGTAATCAAATGAAGGCTTAATCGCATCAAGCATGGCTCTCTTAAAATGAATCATACTTACATTTGCCTTTTGAAAGACTCTGTTCCCAATGCAGTGTCACAGAGTCCCAGCTATGCCGAAGCAAATGTCAAAGCTAGGTTTAATGCCAAAGGTCTCTATAACGGCAGGAGTACCCAGATCTGTGATTGCTCTCCAAAGCCTTTTTCTTCCCATATCATCTATCATTCTCTTCTCCCTCCTCTCTGTCCTGAGGCTCAGCTTGCCACCAATTCACTTGATCTGCTGATATAATTGAACTTTTCTTTATGGCGCTGGAGTACCGGTGTCATGGCTTGTACTTCAGTTCCTACATGCTATTTGGGGGGATTGATAGAGGAGACGACATGAAATAGATGTCAACCCCATTGCTGGAGAACGAGGAAACACTTGAAGTTGCCTATAAAGAAACCTAAGCATGAGTTTGGACAGATTCACATCAGATGCTGCTTCCACCAGTCAATGGCATTTCGACTAGGAGAACATTTGGGCCATCATACTCAATTATCATAATATTGGATGATGTTTTAACATTTACATGGATTAAGCTGTGCCTCTAACAGAAAAACAATGGAAGCAGACTTCTCTGCTCTTTCTTTCCTCCAAGAGCCTCCCATTCAAAGAATCCTCTAACAGTTGGAGGATCCAGCTGACTGGTAGGAAGTGAGAGATGGAAACAGAATCACTGAAAGTTGACAGAATGAACCCAGATTTCAGAGACTCTCCCTCCCTATCATCTGTCTATAGCTTTCAGTTGGTTCCTTCTGTTCTCCAAGCAGTCTTTGGGGGACTCTCGGAGAAAACCTGGGCAGGAATTGAAGAGTGGGAAATACATGATATTTTCTCATTATACCTACGTATTCATTTGTCCAGTAGTAATATTCTCTTTCTTCTTAATTCTAAAGTAATGGCTTTTTGATCCACTGCAATATAGGCTACTCATATTGCCTTGCATTATGAGAAAAAAGTGGATGTAATTACTGGCTTGAGACAGAAAACTTGCTATGGAAGACCAAACTGGGACATTGAATTCAAACAAATAGCAGAAAACCATCCTGGGTAAGGCACGTTAGTAACTAATGACGATATTACCATGCTATGTTTGTCCCGGCATAGAAAGCTAGGAAGGAAATTTGTTCTTTCATATATTCAAGTTGGATATTTATACTAAAAGCATATTTATGTGTTATAATGGTTTCAAGGAAGAAATCTTGGACAGGCAATGCCAATCAAATCTAATTTTTGAACAAGAAAATCTAATGTTTAGAAGTATTTCAGCTTCTTGGCATTTATCCAGCTATAATTGAAAACCTCAATCCAATTATTGTTCAACACAAAGGACAAAGTAACATTAATTTTCATTGAAAATGGTTATTAAAAAGATAAACAGTGAGGTCTTTTTTCTTAGAATGTACAAGGATGTATTTGTTCCCCAGTCTCATTGGCTGTGGATGTAAGGACAATGCTATTATGTTATTAGCTCATCTCAGCTTGAAAGGTCTAAGTTGAATACCAGAGGATGGGGGAGGGGGTTTTGTTGGTTGTTTTGGGCTAGGAAAGTCTTAGAAAAGCTTCTTTGTTCCCAGAGAGTTCTGAAGCAATCACTACAACTGCTAACTTCATCTACCAGAAAAGAGGAAGAAAAACAGTTCTAATTACTTATCAGACCCCAATATTCAATTATCTGTTGTTCAAAAACTAAATTCAGTGCCATGAAAAGGAAGAAAGAACTGGACTATTTTTCAGATATGAAAACGAAGAAAAAAATTAGGGCAAACCTTGTGTGATTGCTCAGAAGTAAAACCCATTAATTTCAGCAGACCACATTACGTAATTCAGCAATCATCCCATGTTATGATGGCACTGGAAAAGGACTTACGAAAGATCATCAAAGCTGCAGTTGTTGCAGCATCCCTAGGGTCACGTGATCACAATTTGAGAGCTGGGCAGACAGGATATATTTACGATAGTCACGGTGTCAGCTGGCCACATAAACACCATCACAACCTTCACAGCCAGCTTCCAATGAGCAACTCAAAGCCAGTAGGAAGTTGTAAGTCACAGTCATGTGATGTCACACTTAATGACCGATGGTGATTCACTTTGTGACTGCAGCTGGAATTGATGTCATAAGTCGGTGTAGTCATGTGGCGTCTCACTTAATGCCCCACTGTTTAGTGATTGAGTTGCTGTTTCCAAATTGCAGGGAGGATTGTCTGTACTTATAATATTTCTAACTAGCTTAACAATCAGGGATTGACTCTAGGACTGGGGTCCCCAACCTATGGGCTGCAGCCCACTACCAGGCCATAGCCTCCTGGCCAGTGGGCTGTGGAAATGGCTGGCCGGTGCACACATGTATGCACACAGACTCCCCCCCCACTCTTGCTAGCACCCGTGGGCCTGTTTGTGCATGCGGGCGTGAATGGGGCCGCTAGCACCAGGCGGATTTACGTGGCCCATTTGAAAGCTGCTCTACTTCCTCTGGGCTGTAACCCTGGATAGGTTGGTGACCCCTGCTCTAGGATAAAACTGACATCACATATTTTGTGTTCTTGTAACTTCCAAAGCTTAGCTTAGATACCCATTTCAAAGCTTGATCAATAAATGTGGACTACACCTTTACCATAGATGTAGCCAATAACAAAATTGTGAAATTCTCTCCCCAGGAAAGCTTGACAGACACATGATTATTCTTCTAACTAACATTTAAATAACTTTAAAGACAAAGTCTTGAAAGCAATTAACATCAACTAAATACCTCTAGAATTTTAAAAAAATAGAATTAAAAACAATCATTCTAATTAAAAATAATTTCAATCCTAACAACTGAGGAACTTAAAAACCTATCCTGGAGCATACTATCAATTAAAATTAAACTATGCAAATCCTTTAAACATTGATAAATATGTGATGTTTCTTTCTTGTCTCCCTTTTGGAAAGGATTTCTACAAATTTGGGATCACTGCAAAAAACGTCCTGTAATACATGTTGATGGTTGACCGATAGTCAAGACAGTGTAAAAGCCATAGTGTCATGTGTAATAACACCATCATGATTTCCATAAGAACATTCTGATGTATTGTGTAGGCAGTGACATTCTTCCAAGATGAGGAAGCTTTTTTTTTTACAAGAAACTCATTGCTTGTAGGTTTTTAAATGTTGCCTCTTTTGTATTTTACTGACACAAAGATATTACTGTACCCTTTCAGCCATATTATTCTGCTTTATTTTTCTGGTAATGTTTGTATTCATTTCAGTACTATGTTCTTGTTAGCTGCATTACCCCTTATATAATGCAAAACACATATTTCACAGATCCCTTTCAAATCTCCTGCTTCAAACACATATGTATAGTTTTTCTAGTCAAGGAAAAAGTTCTTAACAATAATTTGTGATTTTTGATTTTTTTTTTTTTTTTGCAGCAACCGTGTTGGTGTGTTCTTTTGTGGATCTAAAACTCTTTCTCGGACTCTTCAAAAAATGTGCAATCGGTACTCATCCACTGATCTAAGAGGCGTTCAGTTTTATTATAACAAGGAAAGTTTCTAGAACTTCTTTTAAAAACAATAGCTGATAACTGCATGCTTGGAGCAATGGAATTGCATCATTTTGAAGCTAGTGTTTGCTATTTAGTAAACTTACAGTATATCTCTTATTACTATGGATACATATACTTTAAAATATCTTAAATTCTTAAGTATTATGCCCTATTAGATTATAGGCTGCATGCTTTATTATTTCCTGCAAATCATTAATAAGAGCCCTCTGGGAATAGAGTGAAGTATAATTTAAAAAAAATAAAATAACGTAGAAACATAGACATCAAGACTAAGTTTTCTGCCTCTTAATTAGCTTTGAATAAGACACAATTTGCATGTAGATTTCATCTCAGGAAAAGCATAGATTTCATCTCTGGTTTTACCAGCTGGGCTGGTGACATATCTGAAGACAGTCTCTGCTATCACCAGTATTCTCTCGATATGTTAGCCTATCTGCAAAGCTAAATATATACTATACATTCTAAAGTATGAACTTTTCCTGTAACTCTGTATCTATGTGCAACCTGCCATCAAAACATAAATATTGCTGATCACAATATAATAAAATCCAGTTTAATCATTTGAGGTGTGTTTGTAGCTATCTTCCATTCAAAACAAATAGGGACCCTTTTTGTTTTGCTGAAATTGTCCAAAAGGAATTCAGTTTTAACCTCTTTGATAGTGCCACCCAAGGGGATTTAATTTGATTTACACCAATTAATATTTTATCCCAAAATGACTCAAGAACTATCTATTAATTTTATTAAGAAGATAGATGTTTATCAGCCAGGTAACCAGCATATCATTTGTAAATGAGATTAGATTTATTAGACTTGCTTATCACTAATGGATCAGAAGGAGATAATGGAGATACGACAGGTACTCCTCAACGTACAACTGTTTGTTTAGTGACTGTTTGAACTTATACTGTAAAGCACTGAAAAAAGTGACTTAGGACTGTTTTTCTTACTTAGAAGTGTTGCAGCATCCCCAATGGTCACATGATCAGAATTCAGGCACTTGAGAACTATCATGTGTTTATGACAGTTGCACAGTCCTTGGTCATGTGATCACCCTTTGTAACCACCCCCTGACAAGCTTCTGACAAGCAAAATGAAATGAGGGAAGCCAGATTTGCTTAATGATCACATGATTCACTTAACAGCTGCAGTGATTCTCATAACAAGCTCGTAAAATGGGCAAAACTCACTTAACAATTGCCTCGTTTTACCATGGAAATTTTGGGTTCAATTGTGGTCATAAGCCGAGGGCTACTTGTACTGTAAAGTTGGACCATCCTTTTTTTGGAAGGGATGTAACTGAAATCCTTTACATGTTAAAAAAAAAGGTAAAGGTTTCCTTGTCCGATCATATCCAATTCTGGGGCACACTGCTCATCTCCGTTTCTTGGCCCAGAGAGCCAGATTGTCCAAAGACAATTTCTGTTAGTCATGTGGCTAGAATTTACCCCCAAGGCACACAGAATAATGTTACCTTCCCACTGAAGTGGTACCTATTAATCTACTTGCATTTTCACGCTTTAAAACTGCTAGGTGGGCAGGAGATGGGCAAATAATGGGATTTCACTCTGCCTTCATGGAGCTCAGGTCTTGAACCCAGCCTGTCAGCTCTCCCACTGACAAGCTCAGCAACTTTAACTGCTGACCCATCATGTTGACCTTTTCTTTACATCAGTGGCCCCCAACCTTTTGGGCACCAGGGACCAGTTCCATGGAGAAAGGTTTTTCCACGGACTGGAGGGTGTGTGGTTTCACATGCTGCCTGCATCCCACGGATGGGCTTTGCTTGTTTGCATGGCCCGGTTTCTGGCCGGTGGTGGGGAACCCATGCTTTACATGTAGGATCATAGAAAGATGCCCTCCAGACTATTGGTTCCTTTAGGACTCTATTATCTATAAGGTATGTGTCTTTCCTAGGCCTTCCTGGAGATGCCAGGGACACATACATGACTATTCAGCTTCTATGTCTCCCTGTTCCATTCCTGCTTTCTCTCTGCTTTCACTGTAAATGCTGCTTTTTTTTAAAGCAGGATTACTGATAAACTATGTGGAATATATATAGGGAATGTGCCATTCTCAATCAAGTTTTATTGTTGCTTCAAAGAGTAAAGAAAACAAATAAAACCATAGAAAATCCAAGAAATGAATACCTGGCCGCAGTTGAGTTCTACACAAAATAAAATAAAGGCATTTCGGTTTCACTTGAAGGGAAAATCCGATAATGCATTTATTGATGTATGCAATAAAATCTGAAGTATAAAATATCCTATTTGTATTACAAGGTGAATAAGACAAATGGCAACTTTATATACATATATATATATATATATATATATATATATATATATATATATATATATATATATATATATTGTCCAAATAATAATGATCACCAAGAGAGTATCTATCAAAAATAGAATTTAATCCACCGAGCTTTCGTCAAATACACTTGACATCGTCAGGGTTAAAAGGCAAACGCCGGGGGGGAGTCTTATATACAGTTGTTTAATGCCTGTTTCCGGCTCCTGGAGCGCGTCATAGGCCCCAGCTGATCGGGTTGAGTCCTAAGCATACGCCCCACATCAGCATCTGTCCCCGTTGCATTGCTGGTTTGCGTTCGATTGTATGTTGCTTCGCTAGCTGTTACCGGGTTGGGGGTCCAGATCCTTTTTCCTTCCCTGCTCATAACCCCTCCACCATCCCACACACGACTTCCCTTTGTGAGCGGGGGTGGGCAATTATCTGCACTGCTTTCAATATCCCTGCAAGCCCCAAGGCTGCTTTGATCTTGTTTTCCTATCCCTCGGGATTGTAACACGGGCTCATAGTCCCCACCCATACTATTCCTCCTCCCCTCCTTCTTCCCGTAGGTTCTCCTGGGCGGTCTGCTGTTCGTTTCCACGCTCTCTCTCTTGCGCACAGTCACGATGTTTCTTGCCGTTGTTCCGTTGTCAGTGCCTCGTTGTTCCATCCATTGTCGATGAGCACCATTGCCGTTCATCCCCAATTCTCCGCTCCCACTCCGTACGGTGCTCTTCCCCTTTAATTGCAGTCGCTGTTTCATCTCGCAACTTTGTGTTGGGAGTATCCGAGGGGGGTGCATTCTTCTACTCGACTGTGACCGGGTTGTCATGGTGTGCGTGGTAATATCCTCAGAGGGGGATTCATCCTCGGTCTCATCGTCTTGGTTGGACTTAGTTGTATTCCGTTTTTCTTTCGGTTCCTCGGGCTCCATTCCGTCTCCATTCCATCCCACCGGTGATCCGTTCCCTACGGATCATGGCGCACCCAGCCGCAGTTGCCTGCTAGAGTTAATCTGTTGTTGATCCGGGAGGGGGGAGCTGTCAATGGAGACTCCATTGCTGTAATTGCGTAGGGAGGGGGGCCGGGCGATGTTCTTTTGATTATAAGTTTTTTGATTGGGTCCCCTCCCCAACCAAAATAATAATAAATAATATATTTATTTATTTGTTTTATATATATATATATATATATATATATATATATATAGAGAGAGAGAGAGAGAGAGAGAGAGAGAGAGAGAGAGAGACCAGTATGCGTATATCAGCAAACATGTAAAACAAGCAAAAATCCACAAAAAACTAAAAAACTTATTATTGAATGCTACACACACAGTTTACAGTCTTTCATTCAGGGCCTGAATTTATGAGGAAGGTAAAAGACATTTTTGTAGTATGATGATGCATCTTTATTTCCAAATAGTTTTCATAGATGCGTGTGCATGTAAAAATGATTAATGTAGGCCATAGACTGGGACCATGAAACAAATGATGGGTGAATCTGTGTGACTTTGCCCCAAAGCGATTCCTCTTTCCTGAGCCTCAGAGTTACTTGACACATTTTAAATATATATTGATATGGGAGAGGGAGGGAGGGAGGGAGGGAGGGAGTGTGTGTGTGTGAGAGAGAGACATCAAACAATGGGACGCTTGTATGGAAACTATTATCCACTGCTGCTCAATAAAAGAAAAGACATTATCATTTCCTGCCGATCTTGAATGATTACTTGGATGGTTCTATATAGGAAGTAACCACATTATATTCCTATACTACTATTTTCTGCTTGCCCCCATTTCTGCACAATCAGTACTTAGTGTGTCTCCTGCAACAAGATCTAATGTTTTCCTTCTGGCTCAGCATGGCTTCTCCCCACTGCTTTGATTTATTCTCACTTTTGCAAATCACTGTGCTATGCGACAGAAGATGCCTTTGGAGCCCTCTTGGTAGTTCAGTGAAGAACAGAACTGTTATCGCTGCAAGAGGCAAATTTCACTGGCATGGGGATAAGTGACTAAGAAAAAGAGAGAGAAATAGAAGAAGGAAGATAGGCAAGGTTGAAGCACTCAAACGAAGGAAGATCACTTTCTTATAGATGCTGCCAAACTCAGAAAGGATAATAGGAAAAGAATGTGGAGTAACCTGCTTGGGGGAAAAAAAAACCTTTTACACATTTGCTAAGATAATAGGAGAATACATGCATTGTATGTGTATATATATATATATATACACACACACATACACATATACACACATACAAACACACACACACACATATACAAACACATTTGTATGTATATATGTATATATGTTTGTGTGTATGAAATATATATATATATTTCAAAACATGAAAAATTACCATATAATTCCAATAATTGTATCTATCATCTCCTAAATTACTTGCATTTCATCAAATTAAGTGAGAGAAAATAAGTGTGCCATTCATTTATGTTAGTATTGCCTATTTTGTTTTCTGTCATCAAAGCCAATGTAGGAAGGATCAGTTCTAACTGTACACAAAAATTGAAATATTCAAATTATAGCTTTCTAGGGGTATTAGTAGCAAAGAGTTTAAGGTGGATGCATAATTACATGCATCCAACTTCCTCTTATAGTTCTCTTGATACAACTACTTCTGACTCCCATAGAAAAAAGTAGGCTGAAGCATGCTCATTTTCATTTATTTCATGTAATTCATTCTTTGTAGCTGATCACAGGTACCCCACTGCTTTCTACAAGTATTTACATCCTAACTCTAATATTACTTAAGCCATTTTCATATTTTAGTAAACATAGCAAAGTATATAATTCATTAACTTGCTCTAATTTTCACCACATCTATAAAATACAATAATTCAATCCATTTTTTATCTTGGGTACGATACATTAATTTTCTCCTCCATGCTTTTATTGCATGATATAATCCATCTAACATTTGCTGCAAACTGTTTAGATTCTCAAACAACATGGCATTGGCTAAATACAAAATTATGCACTCATTCACGCCCTCCAACCGACAACTCATGATTATAAGCATTGCTTAACTATTTATCGTAAATACATAAACAGCCAAGGAAAGATCACACATCCTACTTTTTCTCCATGCTCAATGATGAACTATTTATTAAAGATTTCATTTATTTCAGGCATGCTTTATTTCCATCATGTGCTGCTCTTACTGCATTCAGGCATATTTCAACTTAAATTCCATATTTGCCCAAAACATTCCCTAATCTAAATATCTTCACTCTGTCATATACTTTCTCTAAACCAAAAAATATACCGATATGTTATTTCTCATATTCATGCATTTTCTCAATGAACTGATCAAGAGCAAAGATGTGGTTGCACATCACTGCCCAGTAATAAAGCTGCACTAATTTTCCTATGATTTTTTTTCTCCTCCAATTTACTCTCTTATGTTTTCCATTAGAATTCTCACAGGTGTCGTTCCAGGAATACTTTGTTCATTTGGTTTATTTATTAAAACAGAATAAAGAGAAGTTGAATAAAACAATAACTAAAAATAAAAAGAAAGCACCACAATAGCAGCAAGCATATATGTGTATAAGTGCTTCTCATTTATGAATTGATAAAGTTTTATATAGTACTTTCAATAAAGAATGATCATTTTTCACAATGATTGTGCATGTATGATCTATAGCTCTAAGCAACTTTTTATTTCTTTATTTATCAATCAAATTTATATCCTGACACAATAAAAAGACTCTTGGCGGCTCAAAAAATAGCAAACAGAATAACAGTACATAAGAACATACACACAGGTAGTCCTCAACTTACCACCGCAATTGAGCCCAAAATCTTTCTTGCTAAGTAAAACATTTGTTAAGTGAATTTTGCCCCATTTTGGGACCTGTCTTGCCACAGTTGTTAATAATAATAATAATAAACCCTTTATTATCAAAGTATAACATGTATACAGTGAAATTGGCTGAGCCTCCCTCTGTGCCCCCCCTCACCACAAACTCATGGTGACTACAAACCCCCAACTTATCTCACCCTGTGAACTAATAGCACATCACGCTGGCCTCGCGAGTCTGTCATGTATAAAGTTATAAAGTTATGTCCCATTTAGAAGCCTGACAGCCCATGGATAAAAGCTGTTCTTCAGCCTGTTGGTACAGCTGGCTATGTTGCTGTATTTCCTACCCGATGATAGGAGAGTAAAAAGGTATCAACCAGGATGTGAGTCATCCCTGAGAATTTTCCTCACTCTGCCAAGGCAATGGGTCCTGGCGATGTCATCCAGTGGAGTCAGGGAACAGCCCACAATGTCTTGTGCTGTGCTCACCACCCTCTGCAATACCTTCCTGTCCGCAGCTGTCAGGCCAGCATACCAAACCACAATGCAATATGTGAGAACGCTTTCAATAGTAGACCGGTAGAAGAAGGTCATGAGTCATCGTTCTACCCTGTTCTTCCGCAAAACCCTGAGGAAGTGGAGTCTCGGTTGGGCCTTTCTGGCCACCTGGGCTGTATTAGTTTTCCAGGTAAGATCTTCACAGAGGTAGACTCCCAGGAATTTGAAGGCAGAAACTCTCTTCACACAGTGGAGAGCCAATTCACAGTTAAGTGAATTACTGCAGCGATAAAGTTAATAACACAGTTGTTGACTGATTCTGGCTTCCCCATTGATTTTGCTCATAAGAAAGTCACAAAAGGAATCACATGACCCCAGGCATCGACATAATTCAGTTGCCAAGCAACCGGATAATGACCACATGACCATTGGGATGCTGCAACGGTTGTGAATGTGAAAAATGGTCATAAGTCACTTTTTTTTTTTACTGCTGTTGTAACTTTGAATGGTGACTAAATAAACTGTTTTAAGTCGAGGACTACCTGTACAATTAAAAACTCCCAAACACAGCATCAGACCCCCAAGATCTCTGGAAAAGTTCTGCCTTTTCTGGAAGGCAGATAATGTTGGAGATTGAAGAACCTCTGAAGGGGGGGGGGCGCATTCCCTGGAAAAACATCACCGGAAAATAATCCTTCTGGATTTTGGCTTTCTTCTCTTTCCTGGCAAGGTAGGACAATCAGCTGCTTCCACTGACATAATCGATATGATGTCATGAGAAGATGTGGTCCTGCAGGTGTTATTGTTTTAACCATTCAGTTGTGCCCAACTCTTGATGACTTTATACTCTTCCATGCTACCTTATTGAGCACAGCTTCTTTCAGTTGTTGGATGTTCATCTTTGTATCAGTTTTGATCCGTCTGTATAGCTACCACTTTAAATTATTCATAAGTAATAACTAACTTCAATCAAGTCCTCAGTCTACTATATAAATTGACTTTTTGATGTCAAGAGACCAGACTCGTAGCAAGAAGCTAAGAATCCATTTCCACTATATAGCTGTCTGTTTTCATCTAACATATAAGTAGTTCCAAAAAAATGGCATTCAAAAATATTAAATTTTGTCTCAAAGTCAAGTTAACATATGTGGTTAATCTTCCTGGGCACTACTAACAAATTAATTTCCATATAGGGTTTGCATTCAATCTTGTTATCTGTTTATATAGGGGACTACTAACCAAAATTGTTAAGCATGTATGTCGTCTTCATAAACATGCTAAACAAGTTGTACACTCACAAGCAAGCTTCTTCCATATGTTAATATTTCTCCAATTATGCCATCTCCCTCTGCAAATTTAATATTTTTCAACTTTTTCATAGCATTTAGTACTTCCATTTCATCATTTGGGGGGTGGTTTATTCCTCAACCTTTTCTTATTTCAGTTTCAATCCAAATAGTTTTATCCCAATTAAAAAATATATTCTTAATTCCATTCACTGTGCTCTATATTCCTTTGTTCAGCCGTCTTCACCCACTTCCAATGTTTTATTTTTATCGAATTTGCTCTTCATTTTCTCTCCCATTTTTCACCTTTATAATTTAATGGGGTTTTTTTATTACATTCCATTATATCTTTGCCCCAGTCTCAGTTTTTGCAGCATTTTTTTGTCAGCTTCTTCCACGTGATTATTCCACCAAGTAACTTTTTCAAACTTCTCACTGCATAATTCCACGCAACTCTATGATGCTCTGTAGCAATTTTTTTTCAGTTTCACTGAATCTTTTACATCCTCTTTCTTTACGCTATTTCCATTCATTCTTTGGGGTGTTTCATTAATTTTGTTTATTTACTGAATTTATATAGTTGCTCATCTCGTTTGCAAATAACTTTCATGATGTACATTAATCCTAGAAACTGTGGGTGCTCCAACACTGGAGGTTTTCAAGAAGAGAATAGACAGACCATAGACAGCAGAGTGTTGGACTAGGACAGGGATCTTCAAACTTGGTCCTTTTATGACTTGTGGACTTCAACTCCCAGAATTCCTCAGCCAGGCAAGCTGGGCTGAGGAATTCTGTGAGTTGAAGTCCACAAGTCATGAAAAGGCCAAGTTTGAAGACTCCTGGACTAGGAGAACCTCCAAGGTCCTTTTCCAACCCTATTATTTTATGTTCTCTGTTTTTCAATTCATTATTTTCCATGTGCATGTATAAATAATACTAGGTTTAAACCTTGTATCCAAATCAAACTTTTCTCCAAACAAGTGCCAATCTCACCTACCGTAGTTTTTACTTTTCCAGTGCTCACATTTTATTCCCGGCTAGCCTTTCATTTTATTCATTCAACATGGATGCTGCTCAACTCCAAATGACTTTCATGTTGCATATGAATAACTTTTCCCCTCACTCGCCTCCGTTCAGAATACTGCACAGTTTTCCACATCCCACCAATTAGGAGGTGCGTGCAGTATACTGATATACTCAGGATAGGCAAAGAGTTTATACATATTTCATTTTGAGAATGTTAGCACTCAAATTCTAATAGGGGGCCTGTTTAATTCATGCAGGATAAAGATCAAAATGCAAGTTTAAAAAAGACACGAGAATAAAGATAACCGATATAAGCTCATAACTAAGAAACAGAGAGTTCGAGAGCTGTCTAAAATAAAGTTCAGGCAGGAATCACATGTGGCTCTAACTGAGGCTGTCTGTAGTTTGAGCAAGTGTCCTTAGAGAAGGTGCTAAAGTGCTTGGAATTAGAGAAAAGACACAAGAGATTTCCTAATACAGGATTCTGAAATCTGTAGTCTCTACTGTAGGAGTCAAAAACAACTTAATGGCACATAATCAATCACTCAATTAGTAATCTGACCTTTGGCCTAAAAGAAGCAATGTTGTGGTTGTAAAGAAAGGGGAAAGAAAGAGAGAAAACTGACAGAGCTCAGCTTTTCTGGAAGCAAAATTTCCTGCTTGATCAAGCTTTTGGCAAAGACTAAAAGATTTTGTGGAGAAAAAAGAAAACCCCCCAACAGTGATGCTCTTTTGAGCCGGCTTTCTGAAAAATAGATCTTCTGGAAGGCTTATCAAGATGGCCAGAAAGCAAATTCAGTCGAAGTGATTATAGTGGCAGTAAAGGCACAAAACAAATATCAGTTTTGACTGTGATCATTACTACCCAAGTGCCAAGGCAAGGTTGCATTAATGGTCAGGTTCCAAGTATTCATTATAAAAGACAAACACAGAAAGAGACTGGCAGGGGAAAGTGTGTGAAGGATTCCAATGTAGAAAAAGGAATCCTTCCAAAAACAAAATACCACAGATGCTTTGAAGAGCTTTCTACTAAGCAATCAGAGTGCATACTTTTGGAACAAGGGAGGCAGAAGCTCACATGAAACTACGAAGTGAAACTCCCCCCCCCCCAAAAAAGACAGTATAAATAAAAAACTATACCAGATCCTAGCAGGGGGTAGCAAAATAGATTTTCCTTGTAAAAAGGTAAAAGGTTTCTTATTCCAGTTGTGTCCAGCTCTTGGGCATGGATCAGTGCTCATCTACGTTGGCCAGTGTGGCTATACACCAAAGGCACATGGAACACTATTACCTTCCCACTGAAGTGGTACTTATTTATCTACTCACACGTGGATGCTTTCAAACTGCTAGCACTTTATCTTTTTATAGTTTCAAGTAAGTGAACACCTGTCCATCCTAGACGACTTCAAATCACCAGGACCAGATGGATTACACCACAAGGTTCTGAAGGAACTGGCATATGTGATCTCAGAACCACTGAACTATATTTTTCAAAGATCCTGGAGCACTGGGGAACTACCAGAGGACTGGAAAAGAACTGATGTAGTTCCCATCTTCAAAAAAGGAAAGAAAAAATGGATCCAGGAAACTATCAGCCGGACCTCAATACCTGGGAAGATTATGGAAAAGATAATCAAGCAACGAATCAGCGAACACCTAGAAGCAAACAATGTCATTACCAAAAGCTAACTTGGGTTTGTCAAAAATAGATTATGCCAGGCAAATCTTATTGCATTCTTTTATCAGGTAACAAAATTATTGGATAAAGTAGACCACAACCTACTACTTGATAAGATAGAAAGATGGATTCGTAGCTGGCTGACTGGCTGTACCCAGTGTGTGGTCCTCAATGGAACCGCATCTTCATGGAGGGCAGTGTGTAGTGGGGTGCCCCAGGGCTCTGTTCTGGGCCCAGTGCTCTTCAACATCTTCCTCAATGATTTGGATGAGAGGATAGATGGGGAACTCATCAAATTTGCAGACGACACCAAGCTGGCAGGAGTAGCCAACATTCCAGAAGATAGGCTTAAGATACAGAAGGATCTTGATAGACTTGAACACCGGGCACTATCTAACAAAATGACATTCAATGGTGAAAAAAGTAAGGTTCTTCATTTAGGCAAGAAAAACCAAATGCACAGTACAGGTGGTACCTTGCTCAATAGTAGTAACTGTGAGAGGGATCTCGGGGTTCTAATGGACAATCACTTAAATATTAGCCACCAGTGTGCTGCAGCTGCTAAAAAAGCCAACACAGTGCTAGGCTGCATTAACAGAGGGATAGAATCAAGATCATGTGAAGTGTTAATACCACTTTCCAATGCCTTGGTAAGGCCACACTTGGAATACTGCATCCAGTTTTAGTCAACACAGTGTAAAAAAGATGTTGAGACTAGAAAGAGTACAGAGAAGAGCACAAAGATAATTAGGGGACTGGAGTCTAAAACATATAAGGAACAGTTGCTGGAATTGGATATGTCTAGTTTAATGAAGAGAAGGACAAGGGGTGACATGATAGCAGTGTTCCAATATCTCAGGGGCTCCCACAAAGAAGAGGGAGTCAAGCTATTCTCCAAAGCACCTGAAGGCAGGACAAGAAGCAATGGATGGAAACTAGCCAAAGAGAGAAGCAACCTAGAACTAAGGAGAAATTTCCTGACAGTGGAACAAGCTGCCTTCAGAAGCTGTGAATGCTCCAACACTGGAAGTTTTTAAGAGACTGGACAGCCATTTGTTTGAAATGATATAGGCAGTGGTGGGATTCAGCCGGTTTGCACCACTTCAGCAGAACCAGTAGCTAATTTTTTGTTGCCCAGGCCCAGAATGGACTGCCAGAAGTGGCATTTAAAATCCAATGTTGTTACTCCATAAAAGTTTAACTATGATGAGCGTTTGGGGAAGATTATTAGTCTCACTTTAGCATTTTAAAAACGATTTCAGCATTTCCAAGTAAGCACATACATAAATGTATTTTCATTTAACAACCACAAAATTCACTTAACAATTGCAATGGTTTGATTATAAGCTGTGGCAAACAAAGGTCATAAAGTCAGGTGTAACTCATTTAACAACTGCCTTAGAAATTCTAGTTCCAGTTCTTGTCATAAGTTGAGGACTAACTGTACCTCCATGGAGGCTGCTCAGCCACCATCTGAGAAAATGTTCCAGGAAATTGCCATTTTTGAAGTTTTCTTCAGAGGGGTTGACATTTGACAACCAGTTCTGCATATCCAGAACTGGAGGTTCTAACCTACCTAACTACAGTATGCTCCAACACTGGAAGTTTTTAAGAAGAGACTGGACAATCATTTGTCTGAAATGGTATAGGGTTTTCTGCTTGCGCAAGGGGTTAGACTAGAAGACCTTCAAGATCCCTTCCAACTTTATTGTTATTATTGTTGTTGTTGTTGTTATAACTAGAATCATCCTGCATTGCAAATTAACTTGATGAGACACTAGTCTTTTTCTTCAGGATGGTATCTGATTTATGCTAGGTGCTATTTCCTTTGTTTTTCACTAAAAGATTATTTAATTGACCTTCAAGTATAAATCCTAGACAGATTCTTTATATTCATGCAACCATTCCATCTATGACATTCAGTTGTTCAAACAGGCTTGTAAAAACACTCTCGCCCCCCCCTTTCCCCCCACCCGCCACTAAAGGCTGTTCACTTAGCACGGAACAAGGGCAGCACCTAGTGGTCAGAAGAGTCAGTCCAGTTATATTTGTTTTTCTGTACGTTCTCTGATCTGATTCTGAAATTCAGAAAGGGTTGATTAAGTCTAAGCAGGGGGGAAACAAACAAAACAAAGACCTCAGATACAATTTGTCTTTTGAATTGTCCATCTTTGTCCTGCTTTCTAAAAGCTGTGTTTTGTGTTCCTTTCAATCCCCCAAATAGGTTTTCAAGTGTTTTTCTGCACAATCTCTCATTTTTTCTCTGTTGCTGCCCTCTAGTGGTCGCTTTGCAAATCATTCCCTTCCATTGCCCTATTTTTAAAAACTTCGTCCAGGTTCTGCAGATCTATTTTCCTTTACTGGATCAGAGCTAATGCAATTCATAAATAAGTATGCATTTAATTTAGAGATTACAGGAAGCAAGCTTTATTTTTAAAAAAATCTACCCAGTTTAAACATATCTCATTTTTTTAATAATGATATATGAAGAAATTCCTCCAAATTATCATTTCAAGTACTAATTAAAATGTAATTAATGTTTAAACTATAGTATCTTCTCTCAATCTTGAACATGTTTATTTTCATAAGATCATCAGAATCTTCCCATGTTCTCTTACTGAATTTTCTTTTTCTCATTCCAGCTGATGATTGCAGTATTTTAAATAAAAAGGTGTTGTTGATTATTATTATATTTTATTTTGCAGCTCCAGTAAAAATGGGCCTACCTGTTGCAGACATCCCTAGTAGATCTGCTGGATAGGATATGAAAATATAAACCCAGAACTTCTCTACTATGCATTAAAGTACCCTAATTTTTCCAATTACCACATGAGCCTAAGAAAAAGAGACGAGTGCTTTAAAGAGTCAATTGTTTGATAAGAACAGATATTACATACAATCTTACCCAAAAGTCCAATAAACCTTTTCTGTCAGACAAGTTTCACTTCTGAGACTTCTTTTATTACAATACAGTACATCAGTTAAGCATTTATGAGAGTTGTTCTTCTCTCTTGCCTAAAGGAAAGCCACAGAAAAGCAGAAATACGCCTACTGAATAAACTTACGAAATGATCTCAATGATCTCAAGAAACATTTCAGTACATGGAATTGTGCAACCCCCAAATTTAGGTTTTAGAATTTCTATTTCAATCTGATATATAACTAACACATTCCCCACAGTAATATTTTAATGAATGTTTTATTAGTTTTTTCTTCTTTTTATCTATTTCAGTTGTGCCAACTAAACTTTTTTACAGAACAATGTGGATGTGTTTTGACAAGAATTTAGATATGAAATTTGTTATAGTGCTGTAATTTGTTAATGGTATGTTGGAATATATTAGACATACTTTAGCTTTCTTTGTTATCCACCCATATTTTAATGCTTAAAATCTTTTTTCCTTCCCTCTGTTTCTTCTTTCTTTTAAAAATGTTATACCAGTAAATGTATATTGTATTTATTACATATTACAATTGCAGAGCTTTTAATATACTGGAAATATTCTTAAAAAATCAGGCAGATATCGGTTGAAAAGGTTTTGCCCTATGATGTACCATTTCACCCAGTTAAAGTTTACACACAAGAGTTTTACAGATTTTAGTATTATATTAATAGTACATACAAACTGATCCTTTAAAGTAGCATAGATTTTTTTTTCAAGGAAAACAATCTGCTTTCTTATTCAGTGATGAGCAAGTATTCAAATATGTTATAATAATAAATTGACTAAAAATCTTAAAATATAACCTATGACATAGAAATAGTTCAGTATACCCTAGAGCTGTGGTTCTCAACGTTTGTGTGACGGCGACCCCCGTCACACAAACGTTCTGCGCATGCGCGCCGCCGCGCACATGGGGGCACCGCCCCCATGCACGGCGCGCATGCGCGCCGCCGCCCCCTGAAGGGAGAAAATGGCGGATCGCCTTCTTTGGCGACCCCCGAAAAATGGTCAATCGACCCCAAATGGGGTTGCAACCCATAGGTTGAGAACCGCTGCCCTAGAGTAATAAAAACACATAATTATACTGCAAGTGAAACAAATGCCACTACAGTAAGTCATAACCATTATTATAATTTATCCACTGAACTTCCTAAAAAAGACTTTATATTTTTGTGTGCAATAAACGTTTCAGTGTGAAGTGCTCAAGAACTTGTAGCCTTTTTGATTGTTCCCGACATTTTCGTTCATTTTATTTCGTTTGCTACAAATTCCTTATATATGATTTTGTTCATCTAGATCAGGGGTCTGCAACCCTGACAACTTTAAGACTTGTGGACTTCAGCTCCCAGCATTCCTCAGCCAGCATAGGGAGCCAAAGTGCACAAGTCTTAAAGTTGTCAAGGTTGCAGACCCCTGATCTAGATGATGAGGATGATGAGGAAGATGATGGTGGTGGTATTATCCATTCAATGGTGTCCAACTCTTGGAGATTTTATGGGCCAGGTCTCTCCACATCTTTCAATCTTGCCCTACTTTTTTGAGTTTTTTTATACTCTGGCTGGTGTCAGCTTTGATGGTGTCCAGCCATTGTACTCTTTGGCGACCTGGTTTCTTTTTACCACCAACTCTTCCCAACATAATTGCTTTCTCCAGTAAATTCTTCCGCATTACATGGCCAAAATAAGTGAGACGTTCATCTATTTACTGATTATAAAACAAGGCCTTATCAGTTGACAAGGTGACCTAACAGTTCTTGAGAGCCAAGGTGGTTTTCCCTCAATATCTTGCTTTGGTGTCTACTGCCAAATTATTTATATAGGTCAAGGCTGACGTTAAGGAATTGTCAAGCAGAATCTATCAATTGGTTTTTAAAAGCAGTTAGTGTGGATGATTCTGACTCTCGGGTCTTTTCTTGGCCATTTTCATTTAGTTCAGTGGTTCTCAACCTGTGGGTCGGGACCCCATTTGGGGTCGAACGACCATTTCACGGGGGTCACCAAACAACGCAGTCCGCCATTTTTTTCCCCTTGTCCTTAGCTGTGCTACTCCCTTTTATTCTATTGGCTTTTGAAAGCCAATAGAATAGACTCTCTTGAATAGAGTCTAATTCTATTGGCTTTCAAAAGCCAATAGGAATTGTCCAGGCTGTCTGTGCCCTGCTGAGCCCGCCAAAAGTCCCATTCTGCAAACGGTGCTGCACCAGTTGAATAGTCCTTGACTTATGACCGGTTGAGTAGTCCTCGACTTACAACTGGTTGGAGGTCACAGCATTAAAAAGGTTGAGAACCACTGATTTAATTGCACATAAACAATGGGACCCACTATTTGGAGACAAGAAACAGAACGTGAAATAAAATGCTTCAGCGGGAAATGTCCTTCCGTGACAGGAGTAAGTCAATACTGATGGTTACAGATTCTTCATTAAACTATGTTTTTGAACTGTGATGTTGGAGAAGACTCTTGAGAGTCTCTTGGACTACAAGGAGATTAGATCAGTCAATCCTAAAGGAAATCAACCTTGACTTTCCTTGGAAGGACAGAAATTGAAGCTGAAACTCAAATATTTTAGCCACCAAATGAGAAAAGAGGATTCACTGGAAAAGACCCTGATGCTGGGAAAGAGTGAAGGGGAAAGGAGAAGGGACAGCAGAAAATGAGATGGTTAGATAGTGTCATTGATGTGCTGGGTGTGGGTTTGGGCAGTTTCCGGGAGATAGTGGGGTTTGGGGGGGGGTGGCTTGCTGTGGTCCATGGGGTTACAGGGAGTTGGGCATGACTTAGTGACTGAACAGCAATAGACTATGTTTGGAGTATGATCTGTAACCCCTTGGAAATTTAGACATTTAAAAATATCTTGACTATGGTGAATTTTTCAACTATAACCCTAACTGAGATTGTATCATTTTAGCTACATGGGGAGCAGCAGTTGGAGCTACTTTGAGTGATTTCCTACTGATGAAGGTCAAAGAAATAAGCCCCATTTTCCTCTTCAATGCTGTAGTCTCCACAAGGTCAAAAGCGTGTATGTGTGCTTCTCTGCAAGAGACAAAGCAAAAGGATATTATCCTGAATCTGTTTCAATGAGTCCTTGATTTCTGTACTCTGATATTTCAAACTATCTGTACTATTCTTTAATTAAATATTCTGATACTGCAAAGCACTGCTCTTTTATTTGCATACACTCACAGCAAACAGCAAGAGTGCCAGTGAAAACAGGCTTTTCATAAGGAAAGCCTGAAGACTAGAGAAAGGAAGTGACTTTTCTGCTATGCTAAACTCTGACTCATATGATCTGCAAAAATCACTTGTCTTGCCAGCAGGGCTTTTGATGAGCAAATCTTAAAAATGTCCAAAGAAGGTACATACATTTGAGCTCTAAAATGTTTGGCAACTGAAGTGCTAATTTGTGAAATTGATTATTTCCAACCATTTGTACCTTAAATTAAGTGGTAATAAAACAAGGGAAGTTACCCAGCACTTAATCTTGAATGTACATACGATCTAATCTAAAACGTTTAAGCACTAAAATGTTTAGGCCTGCAGCATGAACCATTATGTATATGGTATTCTATTTTCTTTCTCCCTTGACTTTGCTGATAATTAAAAGTACTATCATTTTTAAAAAAAAACCAAAATTGCAAAGCACTTGTGCAAATATACTTTGTTCACGTAATACAGAGAAGGCCAGACATTTTCTTTAAATAACTAGTTCCCCAAAGATCTAGCTGAGCAGGTAAAAAAGATAAAGCCGCAGCAACAGAGATGCTTTCATTTTTATGAACTGACAGCAACTGTTAGATTCAAAGTATGACAAGTAATAAAAGATCACGAGAACCCAGTAATTATTGGATTACAAACTCTATGTTCAGGCTTGCCTTTCCCTCTCATGTTTATCTTCACAAGAGATGTTAATTATTTTGTTATTTAAGCCTGCCTGTCTAAAAAATATCTAATTCAAGGGCACATTTTAAAAATCATGTTCTGCTAAATCCTGCTCTACCTTAATTGATTCCAAAGTGTAAAGTTGCACGTATAATGATGATTATATACTATGCTTTTCTTTGGGAACTTAGGGTGATTTTGCTGGACAAATTTTGATTTTGGACAAATCAAAACGATAGAAATAAGTGAATGGTCTCTTAAAAGAGAAAGAGAAATTTAAAATTGAATTTGCTGCAGTGGAAACTTACTGCCTAGACAAACAAGCTTACTGAAAACTATAATGGATGGGAAACAGGAAAGGATAGCATTAAGGTAGGATGTAAGATAAATACATAGAACTCAAAACCAACAATTGAATATGTCTAATATTTTATATTATTAATGTACATGTGATATATGATTTAGTATGTAGCAGAAAATAGGTAGAAGGCGGTGGGAAAGAGTGTAACCTCATAGTACCTCAGCCAATGGGGAAAGAGGAGGGTTGTGGTGGCCGGGACAGGGTTGTATAAAGAAAGGAATATTTTGGATTGAAACTTTGGACAGAACCAAGCTTTGATAGCTTCTCTCCCCGCTTATTGCAATAAACAAAACAAAAGGCCTTCACTGTGTCTTGGCTGGTTATTGGTCAGGCGAGCTTGCCTCTGGTCACGAAGGAAAATAGCCAGGAGCATATAACAAAAATGTGATCCAAGATGTGCAAGGGTAAAAGATTATAAGATTTTCTCTTGCCTTAACCCTGTCCCCCGCCTCCCTCCAGTGGGGTAGCCTGGATGAGTTTAATCTACCTCACTCAGCTGTTCTTAGGTAAAACCAATAGGATATAAATCTATGAAATAAATATTTAGCATGTTTCAAAATCAAGAAAGCTAGGATGTAACTGCAGCCTTCTGACCTGGGTAACATTCAAGTTAATTAGATGGATTTATGTACAGTATGAAAAATTATACCCTTCAATTGATAAAACTTGTCTGAACCAAAATAAAAAATAGGTAACTCATCATTAACTTGTCATTCTCATAGCTGTGTTTCAAAATCCATAATGTTAGGTATTTATTTATCATAATTTCAATAAAGAGTGATGAGGAATTTTGTTGAATCCAGAAAGGGCCATTCAAATTGCAAGATGTGATTTGGCTAAGATTAACAATTCATTTGTACTTCACTGATTTAAATACTAGGAAATTAAAGATCTGACTTTTTATTATTTATCAAATATTTATTTTTTATTTATCAAATTTAGACACTGCCCATTTCACTGTCTAAGTGATTCTGGGCAGTTTACAGATATAAATGATGAAACCATATAAACGGCATAATTAAAAACAGAATTATAAAGAGAACAAAGAATAAAATAAGGACAAAGTTAAAAGATAAGTTTAAAAGGCAGCACGCTCCAGACACCAACCATCCTTGGGGCTGCATGTCAGTTTTCTATCCTCAGGCCAACTGACAAAGCCAGCTCTTCATGCTTTTTCAAAAGGTCAGAAAAATGGAGGCAACCTCAATTCTGAGACCAACATTTTCCATAGGACAGGGGGCAATAAGAGAGGAGGCTCTTTTCTTAGACCCTATTAGGATTCATAACCTATCCTCCTTGCCTCCCTGCCTAAGTTGGATGGATGGATATATGGGACAATTGCTCAGGTAACCTTGTTTCATGCCATGAAGGGCTTTGAATGTAATAACCAACACCTTGAATTAGACCTGAAAGCAAACCAGCACCCAATGCAGCTCATGTAGTAGAGGTGTTACATATACCCTCTTCAGAGTTGGGTTGCACAGCCTCATTCTGCACCAGCTGCAGCTTCTGGATACTCTTTAAAGAGTAATCCCATGTACAGCACATTGTAATAGTCCATATGGATGATGAGCAAATTATCAGGGACTGAGAAAAGGGCTTCTCAATGCAGGAAGGGATTCAACTAGTACAGAACATGAAGTTGAGCAAAGGCCCTCCTAGGAACAATTGCTATCTACTCCTTAAAATATATATTTGGTACATTTATATACCCACCTATCTCTCATTTGTGACTAATTTTTGTCCTTCTTTTATGCTGTTTAAAATAAATATTTAGATTAATTTTAGATGGATTGCACGCCATGTCTTCACGAACTGTTCAGTTTGCTCTCTGTAATGTAAGTATACCAAAAGCAGTTATTATGAATGAGAGACTGAATACCAGTCCTTAGGAAATGCATATTTTAACTCCTGCATGGCCAACCTGTAAATATATATGTACTATACAAAGTAATCTTATCACATACAAGTTAATTATAGGAGAAAATGAGTATCCTGTGGATCAATTTATGTTGTGCAATCCCCAGTTCACAGTATCTGAAAGGTCATACAATGGCATGATTTTCATGAAAGATGGAGAATCACCTGGTATTATTGAAGTAAAGATGGCCCATGAGCAGGTTATCAGGTTGAAGAGGTCTGTATTGCTAAATAATAACATTGCATGTAATTCTCCAAATTACAGTGTATATTTTATTCTTTAATGTTTCAGAGATTTCATTACTTTCCATCCCAAATATATTAAATTTAGCAACTGAAAACTGTGGTTTAATCCTCATAGCTTAGTTTGCCAATAAATAAATATAAAGGTTAGCAATCACGAATAATTATTAGATTTATATCCCACCTTTATTTATACAGCTCAAGGTGGTGTACATAATGCTTCTGCCTATTACCCCACAAGCATCCGGTGTACTGGGTTGCACTGAATAAGGGCATCCAGCCCAAAATCATCCAGCCAGCTTTCATATCTAAGGGAGGATCAAGATTCACAGTTTCCCAGTTTCTAGTCCAGCACTTTATCCACTACAGCAAACCAGCTCTCTAATTCATCAAGTTTTGAATATTTTTGAGAACAAATCCTCCAGAATGGCAAAAGATTACTCTACTGTTCTTTTATAATAAAAACAAAGGAGCAGACCTTTTGCTGGACAATGAGCCCTTGCTTTTTTCTCACTGAAATTAAACGTAGGAATTCGCATCTAATGCTTCCTGCCGAAATGGGGGGGGGGGAGCATTATACTACCTTCCATTGCTTTAAATCTATTCTCTGAATCTGGGGAAGAGTTTATGGGACTGGAAACAACCAAGTTTTTAAAAAATGCTTTTAATTGCAGCGTCTCGGGTGAATACAGGTATCTTCTCCAACTGTTACTCATCTCCCGCTAACCTCAAAATCACCTGCCTCGTTCTTTCTCCTGTATTAATTTCTGGTATCCTAAGGTTGCATTCATTTCGTTTGATAGCTACTGCACTCCCCCCCCTCACTCAGACACACACACACTTCAGAGTTAAAGCATCCTAGAGGCTGGGAACTCACGCGCCACGAAATGGAACTTTAAGCGCTAACTTCTCATCTCTCATTTATTTACGTTCTTTTTTTCCTCCTAATTGTAAGTCTCCGTAAGAAAAGGGGGAGGAGCTCTGCCTGACTCTCCGGGGTCCTCAGAGGGAAGGTTGTAGGCTACGAAGTCCGCCTGCGCCGTTCGTTGAGCAGGCGCTCTTTGCAGTCAGCTGGCCCACAATGCTTCGCTGCCTGCGCAAGGGCGTTCTGGGTCTAGCTAGCGTCTCTGAGGCGAGGGTAAACCGAGCGCCGCGCTCGGCAATGGCGGGCTCGGGGAAGGTGGCTATTTTCCGCCTGCCGGTCCTTCCTACCATTAGAGAGATAATTAAACTGTTTAATCTGAAGGCTACGAAACAACTGTCTCAGAACTTTCTGTTGGATCTGCGCCTCACAGGTTGGCCGTCCCCGGCGCTTCTTGCGTCCTGGGTGTTTAAACGGGGTTCATCTTCGGAGGGGCGATCGGCTGACCTGCGAAAGGACGTTTCCTCCCCTAACATTTTTTCCCCTCCAACTTGGGGCTCTCTGAATACGCTGGAATACCATTTCCATCAGCCCTGTACTGGACGGGGACGATGGGAGTTATAGTCCTGCCATTTGACAAGCTACATACCTGTTCTTTATCTCAATTGATTGGTGGTTTTCCAGTTGGCAAAGTGGCTGTACTAGTAAAAGTGGAAATAGAGAATTAGACGGTGTAGAAAATGCGCATTAAACCACACAGCTCACTACAGAATATGGGCTTATCTACTTCCCTCCTTTGGGTTCCCCCCCTTTTTTTTGCTTAAATTTTATTGACTGCAAAAGTGAAAGTACGACTGTCACATGATTTGTACATGCAAAATGATGCTCTTTTACATTTGTTCATTTCTTCTTTCCAATCCATTTTCTAGAATTGACTTTCCAGATTTTGGATATGAAATAAAATTTGGCCTTTTTCTATGTTTTTTTTCTTAACCTTAACTTTTTTCCTTTCTGAATATGAATATGTAGAGTGCCCATATGTATCTGTGCTTTATTTTGTTATTCCACTTCGTTTATCTGAATTAATCCATTTGATTGTCTCACATAATCAGCAAAATAAAGCACATTGTTAATATGACAAAAAAAATCAAACTATGGAAGGACATACATATCACTTTTTAACTTTTAACTTATCAGTTCTGTACTCAAAAGAATGGACTAGCTTTTGGAATGCAGAGGCCATATATACTGTTGTAAAATCATAGTAACTTTTAATCTGAAGACTAAGTGAATGTAAATTATTATAGTTTGCACTAGCTGTGCTGTACATTAATTTGTCCAGTTTACTTGATTTAATGATATAGTGATGAATGACTATTTTGAAGTGATAGCATTGTTTAAGTATTCTGTGCTTGTGAAACCAAAACTGTAACTACTGTATGCTCTTTTTTGCAGATAAGATAGTAAAGACTGCTGGCAATCTGAAGGATGCATATGTGTGTGAAGTAGGCCCTGGGCCAGGAGGAATCAGTAGATCCATCTTAAATTCTGGTGTTGCAGAATTGTTATTAATTGAAAAAGATTCTCGTTTTATTCCAGGACTCCAGGTACCCAAATATTGTCCAAAATGCTACTGTTGATAATTATCTTTTACAGGTTAAATTATATTTTAATAACTAGTTAGTAAATACTAATGAGGTTGGTCTCAGCTGACCTTTGTGGTCTTCTGGAAATCTGGAAATACTTGGAGCTGTTTATCAAATGAGGGGAACAGCTTAAAATTGCCTTCCAGAAAGTAATAAACAAGCTTAAAATGATAGAAACAAGTTTGAATTTAGAATCACTAAATTAATTCTGTTTCAGTTTTTATAAGAAACAAATAATTTTAAACTTAAAATTAGTAATTTTAATATTGTTGCCTTTGTATACTTCATATTTGTACAGGTTAGCATTTATTTAGCTTTCTTTTTGGCACATTTGATGATGTTTGGCATAGATAAGATAATTAAATGGAATCCCAAATGTATAAGTTCTTGCCTTACAGATGCTAAAAAAAAAATCATTTTTAGCAGGTTTTTCAAAGGTAATTAAATCTCTTTTTAATTTTTTTTTTCAAAAATCTCAGATGCTGTCTGAAGCAGCTCCAGGAAAAGTCCGTATTGTCAATGACGATATTTTAACATACACATTCAATGAAGCTTTTCCCAAACATCTTTCAAAGAACTGGGAAGATGGTCAGTATGCTACAAATACAAACATTAAGAATACTTCTTAAAATGAATTTACTACAGGAGATTACTATAGCAATGTAGTGATATGACTGAAAGTTAATTTGTATGTTTTATTTCTTAAATTTGCTAGTAACCTGTAATGATCCTTGTGATACATCTTTCCCTAAGTACAGCTAATGGCAAATTAATGCAAGACAAGTGACTGCTCTTATCAAGTTAATAAATTCTAAAGTTTCACTCCAAGTATTATGTAGATTACAACTCTGTGCAATGAATTTTACTAGCAATCTAAAAACTATTCAGAATCATATCTGCTTGTTTTCTAAGATTAGAACAAATGCTATTTATAGGTCTAGGACATTTATCAAGAAGTTATCAGTTACTTACTAAAACTCAAAGAGATGCCTGAATATTGCAGTTTATTTCATTTTAGAATGATTTAGTAATCTCTGATTTTATCTTTGTATTCATAATTGAATACAAAGATAAAACCAGAGACTTTTCTTTTGGACTTAATGGACAGAGAACTTGAACAAAATTTGGAACTTTGGTATTACATATGCTAATAGCAGTATATATACTCTATGCATAAAAATGGAAGGATACTTTGATTCCCACAATGGACGAATGGCTGCAAAAGTTGATAGACTTAGCAAAAATGGCTAAATTGACTGTTTTGAGTAAACAAAAATACAATTAATTTTGTTTCTATTTGGAAATCGCTTCTGGACTTTGTGCTTCAGGTGGAAAAAAATAAAACTTTGGTTTTGAGTTTTGCTAATTAGATTTGTTGTTATAGAAATGGCTAGTATATATTATTATGTAAAAGTGAAAAGTTGAGGTATGTTATTCTACTGCACCAAAAAGAATCAGAAGTCAATGCTTTTCTTTTTCCTTTTATCCTACACTTTTTCCTCTTTCCCTTCTCCCCCTTTTTTCCATTAGTCTCATTTTTCTTTGTATTTCTGTATTTTATATTATGATAAACTAATAAAAAATGGAACCTGAGAATGATCTAGTAATTTTAAAAATTGTGTCATATTGGAATATATAGTGAAAGTAGCGTTTCAATAGATAGATAGATAGATAGATAGATAGATAGATAGATAGATAGATAGATAGATCCTTTTATTCTGATTAATGCTTATGATCAAGCAAATACATTTATGTTTTGACTTTTGTCTTGTATAGATCCTCCAGACATACATATCATTGGAAACCTTCCTTTCAGTGTCTCAACTCCACTAATAATCCAGTGGCTTGAGAATATATCTAATCGAGATGGGCCTTTTAGTTATGGTAGGGTACGGATGACCCTGACCTTTCAGAAAGAAGTTGCAGAGGTGAGTTTGTTTATTGAATTATTATTCAATTATTTAACAATAAATATCAGCAATTTGCACATTAAGAATTATTAAGTTTAATTGGTTCTTGTAGATGGGTCCATTTGTATAATGGGGAAGTAGTAATACATTTGCGGGCTTAGAGAATGGATCCTTACTGCTCTACTATATAGCAAGAATTTGTGTTTAAAGAAATTGTTTTGTCTGTAGCAGCAGGATTGATTCTCTTCAACCTGCAAGTCCTGTGTATCTCCAGTTTTCTCCAGCGATAGTAGAAGATCCCTCAAGACCAGTGGTTCTCAACCTGTGGGTCGGGACCCCATTTGGGGTCGAATGACCATTTCACGGGGGTCGCCAAACAATGCAGTCTGCCATTTTTTTCCCCCTTTTCCTTAGCTGTACTACTCCCTTTTATTCTATTGGCTTTTGAAAGCCAATAGAATAGACTCTCTTGAATAGAGTCTAATTCTATTGGCTTTCAAAAGCCAATAGGAATTGTCCAGGCTGTCTCTGCCCTGCTGAGCCCGCCAAAAGTCCCATTCTGCAAACGGTGCTGCACCAGTTGAGTAGTCCTCGACTTATGACTGGTTGAGTAGTCCTCGACTTACGACTGGTTGGGGGTCGCAGCATTAAAAAGGTTGAGAACCACTGCTCAAGACAGTAGGGTATGCATGTGACAACTGCATACTTGACTGGAAATGCATAAACTAGATGTAATTCTATGGTTGCAACACATTGAGGGCTCCTAAGCTAGAGGTTATCACTGTTTTTTATTTATTTATTTATTTATTTCCTGCCTTTATTATTTTTATCAATAACTCAAGGCAGTAAGTATACCTACTGTTCCTTCCTCCTCCTACTTTCTCCACAACAGCAACCCTGTGAGATAGGTTGGGCTGAGACAGAGTTACTAGTCAACCAGCTGACTTTCATGCATAAGACAGGACTAGAACAGGTAATTGAAGGGGCAGAAAATGACGAAACCTGTGTCATAGTACTAATAATGTAATTAATGCACTTGTATTAAGGTACTTGTATTGGGATGAAAGTTCAAAAAGTTATTTGAATTTGTGTTGTGATATCATGACATGAATATCATCATTTCTTCATCATTATACAAGGAGTGTTTGCCTTACAGCCACAATTAGGACCAGAATTTTTGTTCCCAAGCAGAGTGATTGTTAAGTGAGTTGCACCCAGTTTTAGGACCTTTTTTGCTACAGTTAAGTGAATCACTGCAGTAGTTAAATAAATCAGAAGCCCCCAACCTTTTGGGCACCAGGGACCGGTTATGTGGAGAGAGGTTTTTCCACGGACCGGAGGGTGCGTGGTTTTGTGTGCTGCCTGCATCCCACGGATGGGGCTTTGCTTGTTTGTGGGGACCGGTTGCTGGCATGCCGCAGCCCGGTACTGGTCCATGGACTGGGGGTTGGGGACCCCTGAAATAAACAATGTAGTACTTAACTGAATGCAGCTTCACCATTGACAGAAGCTGGCTGGGAAGGACACAAATGGCAATCAATCACATGACCCCAGAATGTTGCAGTTGTTGAAAATACATGCTGGTTGCCAAGCGCCCAAATTTTGATCACATGACTGTGAGGATTCTATGACGGTTGTAATTGCAAGGACCAGGTTTTTTTTCAATGCCTGGTAACTTTGACCAGTTGCTAAATGAATGGATGTACTGTAAGTCGAGGACTACATATATTTGTACTGACCATCAGCACATCATAAATTTTAATTATGCATCAATAGCCATTCAGTAATAGCAACACTGTTAACTAGCCTTGGCTGTACATTATTCTATTTTAACATGGAAAGTTTCATTGACTTGTATGTGTAGGAATGGTCAAAATGATTTTGTGACATTGGTTGGTTTAACATGCTACACAAAACAAGGTACCAATAAAGGAAAATTTTCTGAGAAAGATAATCATGACATAAACGGTAGACCTGATACTTACATTAGTCCACAGTTCTGTGCAAATAGGGCTTTGAATCAGTAAGGATGGAGTTTTTTTCTATCCCCTGCCCCTAACAAGACAGAAGATCTACCAGTGCTCTGGAAAATGAAAAAACAACAACAACAACCTGCTGTTGCGAATTCTCTGAATTGATGCCAGAAATGTGGCTGAAAAAATAGGAGCATTTCAGAAGAATTTCTCAGCTGGAGCATTTTAACACACATCTGAACTGATTTCTTCCTCCCTAACTAAATCGGTAACAAAAAGTACTATCGCAGTAAGATGGGGTCCTGAGTCTTTTTTTAAGTGTGCCTTTTGTAATGTGTGTTGCAATGTTCAGTTTCTTTCCTAATGTTCTGGTTGAGTTTTAGTAATCATCAGTGCCAACCTCTGCAGATGGCGCAGTAGGAAGACAAAGCCCTTTTATCAAAACTGGGTTCCTGTAGTTTCTGTCATTCCAGTTCAGTTTTCTGAAATAATTGGTAGTGTGAGCTGCTATTCTAAGCTTAGCGGTACGGCTGATGGATGAGGATTTTAGAGCTAAACAGGTTAGAAACAGGGAAGAGCAGCCTCTTGGCATTAGGCGGAAAAGGAGAGACTTAAGAACATAGATGCAGTCTGCTTTATATAGCAAAAGCCAGCTGTACGTGCTTTCAGGTTTTCTCATATACGACATGAAGATTATAGTGTTTTTGCATACAATGTAGTTCAAACGGGATGCAAAATAGCACAGTTGGTTTGTTTCTTATAATAATTAATAAGACCGATATAAAAACAGTGACACAATCATGATAATAGAATAAATTTGTCTTCGTAGTTATGCAGCGATCTTTCTAATGTTTAAACACTTCTTAATGCTAGCTGATGTGCCTCAAGGACTATATAAACCAGTCATTATGTTAAGGTTATTTTCAATGGCCCCTCATTTCTTAGACATATCTAAAGGTTTTAGATATATCTGATTTTCTATTACTATATTACTATTTTGATTTAATTTTTTTCATTTTTCAAGGCCTGACTTTTCTCAACTCACCCATTTTGATTATCTTGTACATAGATTAATAATTATTGTTCCTGTTTTAATTTTTCTTTCTTTCTTGGACTTGTTTGTGTTACTGTTATTTTTTGTTATCACATACAGATAGTATGTGTACAAGTACAGGTAGTTTTTGCTTAAAGACTGCCCTGTTTAGCAACCATTCAAAGTTACAATAGTGCTGAAAAAAGTAACTTTATGAATGGTCCTTGCCAGTGCTTTTTTTGTAAAAAAAAAAAAAAAAAAAGTGCCGGAATTCACACACGTCATACAACCTGCCTTGCCTATCCTACAAGGTTCCATCCAAAAAATGTGCTGGAACTCCATTCTGGGCGTTCTATGACAAAAAAAGCTCTGGTCCTTGCACTTACGGCCATTGCAGCAGGTGATCGAGATTCAGGCCTTTGCAACTGGTAAGCGTTTAAGACTTTCAGTGATCCACAGTCATGTGATTGCCATTTGCATGCTTCACAGCTGGTTTCTATCAGTCAGTGGACAAGCTGCACTAACATCACAAGTCATGATCATATGAATCCTTGCTTAACAACCACATCATTTAGCAATAGACTTGTCATTAAGCAACAATAGCCTTGAAGGACAGGAAGAAAAGCAATGTTCAGACAATTGTGGCTCAAGTCCACTCCCAAGAAACTAATTGGAGAAAAGCGCCTCCCTAGTTCACATGGAGATTAAAGTGAGAGGGGCGTGAAAGCACATTCTGACTTGCAAGATTCTGTCATTATAGACGTTCATTAAAAATAGCTTTAGACATTTATGGCATTGGTTTCTTAGTCTGGTCTACTTTATACGACTAACAGTAACTGAGAATTCTAGACATGGTGTCAGAAAGCTAAAGCCGCAGTGAACTGAGGTTGCAAAGAAAGCCAAAGAACAAATATGTTCAGTCTAACGGGAAATTAAAAATACCAAAATTTCAGATGGTTAATAAAGATGGCAAAACTAACAGGGAAAAGAGAAAGCTACTCAATTCTTTAATTGTTTCATTTTCTGCAACAAGAAATATATTTCACTTGGCCTCAGTGAAGAATAGGATGAATGGGCAGGATTGAACTTCGAGCTTCCTATTACCTGACTTTATTTTTACATTTGAACAAGTTCACATCGCTAGAATAGCTTGAATTATGTTCGATAGGGAATTAAAACAATTTGCTGATGTTTGTTTGAACATCTACTTATCCCGTAGAATGCCTAATATAACTGATGACTAAAGGAGAGACAATGTGCATATCTTCAAAACGCTGAAGAAGAGAATCTGGGAAAGTGTAGGCCAGTTTGACCAGTCAATTTCTAGAAAGTTTTTTAAAGCAAATTATAAAAAAGGCAGTGTGTAAACATCTTTAAAAGTGTGATAATTACCAAACATTAATATGGATTTCTGAAGAGTAAATCTTGCCAGATTAACCTTATCTTAACAACAACAACAATAATAAACATCCAGATCTGCCTATCCCAGGTCCTTGGCAAGGATTCGATAGATAAAAATGCCAAATCCAATCTGAACATCTGGCTGACTGTGCGATGATCAATAATAATAATGATAATAATTTTCTTGGTAGGTTATAAAAATGCTATATAGAGGGCTTCCAGTTTTGTGCAGTTAACACAGCAGTTGAGGGATCGCGGGGCTCCACGCCCTATGGCTGATTTTTCTGTTTGGGGACCCTAAATGGGCCTAAAGCCACCCCGGAGAGGTGGCAAGGAAGGAGGGAAGCCCCGACAATCATGGGGAGATGGCAGTTGATCCAGATATCCGGGGAAAGCCCTCCAGAAACTGACAGAAGAAAGTCTAGCTTTATTCGTGAGTCTAGCCCAAGCTACATGCAGCTGAAGCCAAAAAGCACTAAACTAAGCGTGATCATAAACAGCGTGATTGAACTGACTAAGAATATTGATTCTCTCTCTCCTATCTGACTGATTCCCTGGAAAAAGAAAAAAGAAAAAAACCCAGAAGTAAAAATCTTCCAAAAGTGAGGGGGAGTTGCTCCACCTCTCTCTAAACGGAAGTGCTGAATTAAATTTATGGGGAATAAAGATACAGAACTAAAATTAATATAAGATTTCAACGTGGAAAATGTGAAATTGATGGAATTTATTAAGCGTTTCCTGGCAAAAGATTGACGGAGCTAAAAGGCTTATCTGTTTTGAAAATTGAAAGATGAACTGGTGCTGACATCTAGTGGTGGATGGAAATACTGACCTAAATATACAGCCCAGAAAAAAAAACCCTGATATTGTGACCTTTGAAGCCTTAACTAAACAGAGAACAGCTGTAATAATAATAAAAAAAGAGAACACTGTGGACTATCTACAAAGTGAGAACTATAAAACTTAGAAAAAAATTGACTATAAATATTTTTTAAACTGTGACTTTAAACCAGTGGTTCTCAACCTTTCTAATGCCGCGACCCCATAATACAGTTCCCCATGTTGTGGTGACCCCCAACCACTTATACATCACCGGGTGCCAGGGGCTTGGCCAAAGAAAAGGGGAAAAAAATGGCGGACAGCCTTGTTTGGCGACCCCTGTGAAATGGTCGTTCGACCCCAAATGGGGTCCCGACCCACAGGTTGAGAACCACTGCTTTAAAGCGATTGGCAGGGAAAGGATTTTTGGTTATTATGGAGCATCAGAGGTCTGCAGAAAGAACGTACCAAGAAAAAATAAATACTTCCCAGGAGGAAATGTATGTTATGTTACAACAATTACAAATGACACTAATTTGAAATGATGAGGAAATTAAAAATGAATTTGAAAACTTAAACAAATGCATTTTTAATTTAACGTCACAAGAAATAAATGATCAGAAAACAAAAAGAGAGAGAGATCATATAAAGCAGACAACTGAATATAAAATAGTGGAAAGAAATTTAGAAATGGAGACTCAAATGGAGAAGAACTTACAAGAAACACTGGACATGGAAAAAAAAATTCTAAGACCACAAAATAAATTTGAGGACAAGATGGATTGCAGAGCTGTTGGGAGTACCACAAGAAATGGGGAGACGAGATGATGAAAGAAATCTTCAATGAATATGAAGGGGCAAAATCTCTATACAAAGACATGATGTTTGATTCACTTCTTATATTTACAACAACATCTACAAGATTATGGAAAGACTCTTTGTTTCAATGGAATAGATTGATTGGGAAAGATGTTTGGCAAAAGGAGAGAATTAAGGAATTAAATGATGGAGCGTATCAGAGGGAATACTTAAAAATTAAACATTTGTTTGAATATGGTTGAAGAAATAGAAAGATTTTAGTTTAAGAGGGATGAATACACCAAGTAAGATAGTATTTTTTCTTTTTTTCTTTTTTTAGTTTGTTTTTTGATATGGGGAAATATAAAATATAAAGGAAATGTTTTAGATATTTAAATGTAATTGATCTTAAGAAAATGTTAATAGATAACTAAAAATGTTTTGAATAGAGTTAAAAGATTAGATGATTGGATTTATTAAATGGAACATCTGAAGATTAAACACAGGTTTAATTATGGGTAAAAAGAACAGAAAAAATGGAAATAAATGTATACTAGTTTAAGAGGGATATGTATTTTAAGTAGTATATTATTTTTATTTTTTTCTTCCTTTTTTCTCTTTTTTCTTCTCTTTTCTTTCTT
Organism: Crotalus tigris; assembly: GCF_016545835.1. Taxonomy (NCBI): domain Eukaryota; kingdom Metazoa; phylum Chordata; class Lepidosauria; order Squamata; family Viperidae; genus Crotalus; species Crotalus tigris. The sequence continues at coordinate 1,226,213 of NW_024097321.1, read as the reverse complement.
TTTCTTTTTCTTTGGTGTCTTTTTTCATTTACTTTTTAAGATATGAAAATAGATTTAAAGGTAATTAATCTTGAGAAATTTTTAGCCAGTAAGAATGTTTTGAACATTGTAGGGAAAACAAAATATTGAATTAAGCTTATGATTTAGGCAAGAACCAGCATTTTGAGTTGACTCTAGAAACACAGTATTGGATTAGAATATATATAGAATCCTAATATTGGGTTAATCTACTCAGAACATCCAGCTAGTTGTTGGTGCTAACTTAGCAGCAGTTTAAACTTCTAGAAGTTTTTCAAAGATAGGTTATGTAGCATTTTCAATAGCAATCTATTTTGGTATTAGGCTTGCTTATAATAATAATAATTATAATGCACACTTGCATTTTGTGTGCAACTTAGCAGCTGCTAGACTGACTTGTAAAGTTATGGCAGAAAGTTATAAAAATAAAATTGTTCATGTATTGATATATCCAAACACATATATTTCAAAATATATACTTTATACGCCATTGAATTATAGATTAATGAAGCTACTTCTGCATGTTGTATAGAGACTACTATAATGTATCTATTCTAAAACACAATGTAGGCTAAAGTATAATCCTTCCTGGTCTTAGAATTCCCTTTGCTTTACTATGAGCATTTGTAATTTTTAAAAAATAGAGCATTCATTTATAAACTGGATTAAAATGTTTTCTTCACTTTTTACTTTTTTTAAATTTTTCTATAATACACTCTGAGATAGGTCCTCTTGAATATGTTTCCAAATGCTACAGAAATATATAAACAAATTTATTTGAGGGATTTATTGAAATACTGTGTTTACATTGGTATGATTTTACTGAACCCCAAAAGTATAGAAATATAATGGCAGTAAAATTGTATTTGCTTTCTTTTACTTCAAGCCTGTTTTACTTACTGTATAAGAGAAATGTTAGCATCAGTAAAATTTAGACCTTCCATTAATTGTTATAGCAATAAGTGTGATTCTATTACTGATAACCGTAAAAAGATTTGTAAACTATTTGGTATTTTAGTTAACAGGCTGCTCTTAAGAACACTTTAATTTGGTTGTGCTACATTAATGCTTGCACTCATTTACAAAAACATTTTTCTTCCACAGAGACTCACAGCTAGTACAAAATCCAGACAGCGAAGCAGGCTTTCTATAATGTCTCAGCACCTGTGCACTGTTCATAAAGGTTTTACAATTCCAGGTCAAGCTTTTGTTCCAAAGCCAGAGGTCAGTCTGTTCATTCTTTTTGCATTAAAAGCAGTGTTTGAAGCTTCACTCAGCTATTTCACAAAGCCGTTAGCATGCAGACTCAGACATATTCTAATTTCACGAGTATTCACGAAGGTTGTTGGATTAGCTCCAAAAATACTGAAGAAGGCATTTATAATTGGGATATAAATTTTCAGCGAAGATGAGTGAGAAAGATTTAAAGGCAGCGTTTGAAAGGAAGGCAAATTAACAAAAGAGAAAGAGTGACAGATGAGAAAATGTTCAGATAAATTCCAAGTACCCCAAAGATGTGTCAGAATTCTTCAGAAGTCTTAAGTAGTGGGAAGCCCTGAAGGGTTACCCCAAAGGAGCATCAAACTCTTAGTTAAATTATTTGTACAATCTGTAGGAAATCACACATTCGTGGCAACAATAAATGTTGACATACCTCTGGGAAATCGCTATTTTGGTTCGGTGTGACACTTTGTGGAGACAAGATTTCCTTAGAGGTGGCTGTGTCCTGATTTTGAGAATAACAACTCAAGTAAAATGCTATTCCAAAAAGAAATGTTTTCCTGAACCAGTTCCAAACCCCAGCCCTATTCTATTCCTTCTAATATCCAACATAGAGATAGTGATTATTTGTCTGTAATGCTACATATGTCTCCTGTTTATTGCTGCCATATTGTGGTTTAGAAATTGCTGATGATAATTGTTTTCCTCTTTTGTATAAACCATAATTTGTTTATGCCATGGTTTAATTAATAAATGCATACTATGGTGGCTAGGTTTTCACCTCACATTAAGGCAGAATGAAATCAAACATATCAGTGGGGGTACCCTCCCAGAATTTGGAGCTGCCTTTAATGAGCATTCAGAAGCTACAGCTGGTATAAAATGCAGTGGACTAGGCTGTCCAGTATCTTCAGGTGAATCCACTGGTTTGGTGGCTGTGTTGGTTGCTAGACAGTTTCCAAGTATGATTCTTGCTGCCTGTTAAGGCCCAATGTAATTCAAGACTTGGTTATCTAAAGGACTGCCGATCCAGCTAGATCAAATAAGGTTAACTCCTTCCAGGACCCAGAGGGCATCTGATGGGCCCTCCAAAGTGAGTGTTTTCGGTACTTACTCCTATTCTATGGAACTCCCTCCTTTGGCCAGCATTGTTCCTTCTTGATTTTAGGAAAGGTGTAAAGGCTTACCTATTCCTCTTTGCACAGGAGGACAGTGTGCTATGATTGAAGGTGGAATTTGCAGGCACATAACTTAAATATCTCCTAATTTCATTTTTTTCTATTTTGTTATTTTCTCTATTTATCTGTCTGCCTATGTAATCCTGAAGAAATATTTTATGTTGAGATTGTTAACCTCCTAAAACTTTTGGGAATGCGTGGCATACAAATAAATAGCCTTGAAAGGGGCTAGCACTTCAAAAATATATAGTACAAAAGCACTGTATACTTTTGGAATAAATTGGGCAGATATTGGAGTTGTTAATTTCCTTGGTAACAGTATGGAAAAGGGCTGTCATTGCCTTACTTCAGGATGTTTTTTCCAACCTTCTGCAACTAATTTCCCAAATGTTTCCCAAGTTTCCCAATATTAACAAGGTCTGGACCTACTATAATGTTTAGATCAAGATTGGCTAAGTACTGTAATCTTGTTGCTCAGTAGAGAGTTAGAATAGCAGATGGCATTGAGCTGTATGGTGGATGGCCAAAGTCAGATTCATTTTCAGACACTACTAAACCATATGTGGGACCTTAGACAGATGATCACATTTCAGCTTAGCTTGTGTCACAGGATTGTTAAAGGGTTAATGGTTACATAATAATGCATAATTTAATATTACATGACTTATCCTGATTAGAAGATGACTTGGGAGTTATTTTCAGAGTAACTATTGCCCTTTCTCTGTCCTTGATATACATGTGTTAGTAGAAATTATTGCATAATTATTGGAAAACAAACCTGAAGGGATTCTGGGACCTACTGATGTCTTGAAAGCGTTATTCATCATTGGTGATGTTGACTAGTCTGGTGAGAACCTCAACAATTCAACAATATTTGGAGGATCACAGATTCCTGATCCTATATTTGAATGTCTCCTATAAGAAACATTCTGGCTTTCATGTGTTCCTGGCCAGTGATTGATTGTTAATTTTCATCTGTAAGGCAGGAGAAAAGGGAATAGACTAGGCCTGAAGTTAATTGCCTTGGTTTATTCATTGATGCTCTTCATTTAGGTTGGCAATAGGACACCAACTTTTGCAAATTGATTTTCTTTTGGAGATTACAGTGCTAGTGTCAAACTCACCTTATGAATACTGTTATAAAATCCCCCTTTTTACGATCTTGTAGTTCCTATAAATACTGTTATTTGTTCTGTTTTTATTGCTCTTTCCATGTTAAATTGGTGGTAATATACAGTATATCTGCAGAGAGAGTACTCTCTTTTCTTAAGAACTGTTAATCTTCTCTATTTCTATGCAAGCAGTATTTCTTTTGTTTTGATGTTGCTGGTGCATTTTTTCTTGGAATTTGTCTGACTTTAACAGAATACTTTTAACTTTTTTTGTCAGAGAATTAGATTGCATGGTATTATGCTAATGCAAGCTTGTTAAAAATATTTGAACTGGGTTCTTTAATTTAATACATTTTTTTCAAACAGGATTAATGGTATTTCCAGAAATGAAATGGCTGGCACACAAAATATAAGTAGATTATTAATCTATATTTTTTAAGATGCTAGCTATGGATTCCTATTTTCTCAAAAGCAGCATCTTCATTTTTGAACTGTTTACACTCGTTTTCATAAGATAATGATTTCCATATAGAAGAAAATGGTGATATTCATTGGCTATCATGTGCTGTAGTGGGAATGCATAGATATTGAGAATCAAGATAGTTTTTCGTGGGTACTTTTACAAAATGGCTATCATGGGGCCTTTTTTTAAAACAGTTGCTATAGTGAAACATTTATTTCCAACATGGTGAACTGATGAAGTTGCTCCCAGGTTGCTCATCACTTTTAGCTTCCACAATGTCCTCTGCCAGTCTACTCAAAGTTATTTGGATCTTATATCGTGAGAATAATAGCATCTTGATATTAATTGTTGAATTGCAGTTATATTTCTGCTATAAAGTTTCTCCTAGTTTGGGGCTGCTTCTCTTCACAATTGGGGTTTTGCTTTTGTTTTAACGTATTTAAGGTTACTTCTGCATATGCCTCAGAATTGGCACAGGCAAATGTTTGTGATGAAAATGAATCAGCATTTATATACTTATCTTAAAAATGCCCTTTTAGGAAGAAACATTATATGTATATATTTTTAATAAACTATAATAATGTTTCGCAAACTGAAGTGCTAACACTAGCCAAGCGTAGGTGGTATATTTTGAGTTTGTGTTTTACAGTTTTTACAGAGTTGTACAAAGTAATCAGAATCCTTGTGCAGATTTTACAGATAGTGGCAAAATTCACTGGGGTTCCCTAGCAGCACTGAGAGGTTTACTGCCTCTATTATTAGAGATAATGGGTAACTCCCCTGGCTACTAATAATTAATAACCTTACTGTCAGCTGCAGTTGTTGAGTCTTTTTTTTAAAGAACAGCTTACCCACTACATCTTTTGGTAGTAATCTTTAAAATTTAACAGTGTGTTTCATGTATCTCAAAACTTTACCCCAGCCCTCTTTTCAGCTTTGCTATATAACTCAGGGTTCTGAAAAAAAACTCCAATATCTTATAGATTTGACAATTAATAAATATGTGGATTAAATGAGGGACTGAAGCAACTTGAGGGAGGAAAGATAAAAAGATTGTAATTATCTATTGAAAAGAAGGTCTGAAGTCACTTATAATTTTACTAACTTTAATTCAGTTTTTATTTTTTTGCACTTTTTTATTTATGTTTTATGCTATTGGAAATTTTCTTAATTTAAAAAGCAAACCATGATTCTGGTTTTTTTATAGGGGAAAAGTACACCTCATTTTTGTCATACTATGTATAATTTTAGAAGCCTCCATATATCCTTTTATTTTTCTAACTAAAAATGTATGCTATAATTCTCATGTAAGAAACAAAAGACTAATCTTTTGGTGAAGTTATTTAACATTGCTGACACTAGAAAATATATTTCAAGCTATTGATCCAAACTTTGCTCTTTATATTGTGCTATATTGCCAAACATGTTCAAATTGTATCTCTCCTGAATGGAGATGAGTGGCTGTTTTGTGACGGATCATGATTTTTTGCAGATGGACACAAGAAAAAGATTTAAAGAAGCAAGACTAATCAAGTGTCTCATGCTGGCAAAATAATTATAAAACAATTGACTATTGCCTGCTAAATCTTTGAGTGGCAAATAGCCAAAATCTTTGGAATCTGATTGAAGATTGCTTTGTAAATAGTTTGCATAAAGTATAGATAATAGCTAGATGACATACAGCTTTAAATCCTGCTGAAGTACTCACTAGTTACCGACAACTGAAATATTTTACTTAATTATGTTTAGTTGTATGTTATTTAAGACGCGTCGAAATCAAGCTTGAAAAAAGGAGATTTTTAAAAAATGTCCTATAAATATAAATAGGTCGGTCTTGTAGTCCTGTTGTGTTTGATTTAGTGGCAAATTATTAAGTAGACATTTTCCACAGAAAGCGGAATGGGTGCAGGTTATTGTGGGGCATGGAATTTCTGAAGTCTAGAGAGGCAGCTAATCCTCAGAAACGTTGGGATAACTGCTATTCTTTCAAAGAAACCTGGAGAGATACCATTTATCATAGTGGTTGAAAACTGACATTGAGAAACTAACATTTAAAAACAAAACACAGAAATCCACAGCAAGGCAGACTCAGTTCAGCTGGTGCCATTGTTAAAATAAGACACTTGGTGATACTAAATGAGGCATGTGACAGATACGAACTAACTCTTGTAACTAATTTATATTATATTTACACCCCACCCCCCATTCTCAGTATAATCCAGTTGCAAAGAAGTTTCAGTAATAAATGGTTGGTTAGTTTTTAAATTCTTGGCATCTTTTTCTTTTTTTTAATAAATAAGAAACACCTCACCCATTGTCATTATAAGGCTTGCATCAACCGCATTGTTATAAAAGCAGGACCACATAAACAACCTTGATAGACAGGTCCACCACTATATTTACACATAGTCCTTCAGGCTGTAGTCTGTGTCCACTTGCCGGGCAGCTAGATGTAGGTTCTGCTGCTCGTTAGGATAAATCCCTGGTCTCTGTTGTTTCTTAAAACAGGAAGTGCCAAAGATGGTACCTGCAGCAAGCAGAAGTCCAGCCGAAATAAATCCAACGTAAACCGCTCCTCCTGGCTCATGCTTACTGCTTTCTGGAATAGTTGGGTCCAGAAATTTGGAAATAATCTCTTTTGTGTACCAGGCTGTTGGTATCAAGCCAGATATTCCTGCCAAAATAAAGAAGACTCCTCCGGCAACTGACGTGTGGTTTTTGGTCTCTCTGTCCCCTCCCAGGAGGGTGCACTTCATCCCCACTGTGGCGATGCAGATCCCAAAAATGGAGAGAATGCAGGACAGAATCATGGTGGTCCTTGCTGCCTGGATGTAAACAGGGAGAGAGAGGATTGAATATTTCAGTGTGCAGCTGAACATCCCGGTGCTGTACCATGTGCAGTCCATCCAGAGCCCTTGCATCTGAGTGATGGCTGTGATTATGTTTGAGCCCGTGTCTGCATTCACCTTCCAGTTGGGCAACAGGGTGGCTGCGATCGCCCCAAAAACACCAAACAAGGCTAGGATGAAAGCAAAAAACTGGAGCGCGGCTGATGCCATGATGAGATTTGCCCTCTCCTTTTGTCTGCTTGTTTCTTTTCTGTTGCTGTAAACCCGTGTTACTGTCTGATGGCTCCCCAGCCAAGGCTGTAGTTATCTGTATGTGATAGGAGGAGGAGAGAGAGTGGCAAGGGCAAAGGCAGGAGAATTGAGCAAACAAGAGTGCTTGCATTTGAAATAACGGCTAACTGAATGACTTGCTAAACGTGACCCTGCAGCAGATGAGAAGGGTACAAAAGGACTGAGCAGATGTACACCGGGCACTTGGAGAGGCGTAATTATAAATGGGTAGTGAGTGAGAGCAACTGAGCACAAGGAGGTGCTGATAATCAGCCACAGTGGCAGAAACTGCAAATGAAATGGTAAGACGTAAAATTGAGGTATGTCCTGTGCCAAAAAAAATCAAGGAAAGATTTGTGCTCTTATTGGCCAGCTTAGAAGCTTCCAATCCATTTTGTAATATAGCATGAGGAAGTTTTCAAAAAATGTAATTCCAGAAGTTATAACTTCTCAATTCTTGCAATGAATACTCAGGCTAGAGTCCAAATAGTCTGTTCCTACTTTCATTCTTTTATATACATATAAATATTAATCACTGATTGTGAACCTGAGCGTTCACAAGGTTGATGCTATAGGTGTCCCAGTAACAGTTTTTAATTAAACACTGATGAACAGCTTTGTTTCTGTAAGTTTTCAAATATTTCTCATTAAATAAAAATTAACAATTCTATAGTTGTTTCAATTTTATTTCAGTTCAGATATTATGGATTTTGAAGAGTAAAAACTGGAAGTCCTGGCAATGGAAAGGGAATGAATTTGTTGTACTTAAGGTTAAGATAGTGTATCAACCATTCCTGTATGATTATTTTTTTTATACTGAACTTATCAATTTAATTAGTTTCACTGCTTTCCATGTCATAATCTTATATCGTCTTCCTTCACTTATTGTCAGTGACTGGATATACTCTGTATTAACAGTGGGTATACTGTGTAGTAACAGTGTTAAAATTGCTTCTGCACGAGAGTATATGCCAACATCACACAAATGTACAAAAATATTAAAATCCCATTTTTAATAATATTTAGATGCCATAAAATGCAGATATCTAATAATAAGTTTCAGTACTTACTGATAAAGGAAAGGTTTAAGATGCTTGCGTGGCAGCAGAAGTTATAATAATAATAATAATAATAATAATAATAATAATAATAATAATAATAATAATAATAATAATAATAGTAAAGTTGGAAGGGACCTTGGAGGTCATCTAGTCCAACCCCCTGCTCGGGCAGGAAACCCTACACCATTTCGGACAAATGGCTGTCCAGTCTCTTCTTAAAAACTTCCAGTGTTGGAGCATTTACTGCTTCTGGAGGCAAGCTGTTCCACTGATTAATTGTTCTCACTGTCAGGAAGTTTCTCCTTAGTTCTAGGTTGCTTCTCTCCTTGATTAGTTTCCACCCATTGCTTCTTGTCCTGCCTTCAGGTGCTTTGGAGAATAGCTTAATTCCCTCTTCTTTATGGCAGCCCCTGAGATATTGGAACACTGCTATCATGTCCCCCCTTGTCCTTCTCTTCGTTAAAGTTGTAAGTTGTAAAAACACAACTTATTTTGAGTGTAAATGTCTCTGTTCCTCATGGAAAGTTGCATTGGCTATTTTATTAACCAGAAATAGGTCCCTGGTGCTCTATACGCAGCAGTGCTTCCTATTCCTTGTCTTAGTACCATCTACCAGAATATAAAGAGCTACTTTGTTTAATGAATCTGCATTGGAGAAAATACTTTGCTTAACAAAAGCAAAAAAGATTATAGAGAAAAGGGGTGTAAACCCTTGATTTTAAGCATATAATGATTTCCAGATCCCAAGCTGAATAATTGGCTTGGAGATTAGAACAAATATTTTAATGGAAAAAAAATTGTCCCAATTTTACTTTTAGAAACTGTTTTCGCTACAGCAGGGGTCCCCAACCCCCAGTCCGTGGACGAGTACCAAGCTGCGGCATGCCAGCAACTGGCCTACACAAACAAGCAAAGGCCCATCCATGGGATGCAAGCAGCACACAAAACCACACATCCTCCGGTCCACAGAAAAATCTCTCTTCACAGAACCGGTCCCTGGTGCCAAAAAAAAGGTTGGGGACCTCTGCGCTACAGTATAGAAAATAATAACTTTATAGAATGAGCTTCAACATAAGTGAAAGGCAGAATTAAAATGTTTTATATTGCCAGTCAGTTTCAGAATCCCAGAATTGCACAGCAAGATATAAATGCCTCTAAGTAATCATTGTGAGAAATATACGTACGTACATACATATGTATGTAGGTCTTTGGTTGTTCGGGTTTTCTCCCGCGTAAAATTGGAAGTGTCTTGGCGACGTTTCGATGAAGTCCCATTCGTCATCTTCAGGCTGGTGTTTTCAGCTTCGTGCTTCGAGCAGCAAGCTGAAGCACGAAGCTGAAAACACCAGCCTGAAGATGACGAATGGGACTTCGTCGAAACGTCGCCAAGACACTTCCAATTTTACGCGGGAGAAAACCCGAACAACCAAAGACCTACATACAAACACCCGCGAAAACCTCAGAAAACATACATATGTATGTACATATATACATACATACATCTATATGTGGCTGAGTTTCACATACCTGCTGCTTGTAGCTTGCAATCTTTTCTAGTTGTTTCTGTACAGTACCGTAATTATTTACCTTACTCTAAAGGTTAAGTGGGAAAAAGCAGTATATGCAGCTTATATGATAAATACAGAGCATAGCTGTAAAAGTTTTGACAAGTCAACAAGAAAAACTCTAAAGCAAAAAAATGTCAAGGGAAATCTGCTAATTATGCAATATGATAAATAGGAGCTTCCCTTATTGTCTGGCCTTTTCTGTCTGGGAAAATGGAAATCGCTGATTTGTGATCCAGTGGAGATAGTAAATCAGGTTCTGTCCAGGTGTTTTGGCTTATAAGTGTCATCAGCCCCACTAAAAATGATTGAGGAGGGTGCTATTGTTCCAAACATCTGGTGGGCATGTGATTATTTCCCTTTGTAACAAGTGAGCATTGACAGCAACATAGTGGTAACTGTGGTTTCATTAATCTTCAAGTAACGGGGATTCAAGATTTGCTTTTGCATAAAGTCTCCATACTGTTATTGAAAATTGTACTTTTAAACCTGATTGCCTACGAATTCTGAACAAGCCAAATAGTTGTTGACATTGGCCTGTCTTGGGATAGATCTTGGGTCAGGTTTATTATTATATAATAGAAGCCATAACATGACTGCTTGGCAGTACTTTTCAAACTCATAATAACTCTTAAGGATGGTTTCCTGTCCTTCTCTAAGTAAAAAAATAAGGAGCAGCTCATTCTTGAGATTGTCTTTGCATTGTTATAGCTCAGAGGTTTAATATAATTGGCAAATTGGTAATCCTAAAAGAATTCTCTGGAAGCAGATCTAATTGAACTGGATAGGACTTAACTCGTACTTAGTTTAAATTTAAAAAATTTAAAAATTTAAAAAAATATATAATTTCATAGAATTGAAGTATTTTATGTTTTTTTTAAATTAAGGTCACTGATCAGAATTCTGCACATTAACAAATTAAACAATTTTTACTTCAAACAAAATACAAAGGTAAAACCGTAAATCTGTCACTGAGGTGATCAAAATATAATGAGGTTTATAGCCAGTACAGATAGTTCTTATTTAGCTACTTCAACTGGCATTGGCAGCTTGGTCATTAATCAAAGTAGTTGCTAAGTGAAATTGCAACTGCATATTGTCAGGCCTGCAAAGGTTGTAGATATGAGGATTGGTCATACCTTCTTTTTCATTACCATTGTAACTATGAATGGTTGCTAAATAAGGCAGTTGCCAATTGTAGTAAAATCATATACAGACAGTATAAAAAAAGTTTTGCCACATTCAGCGATGACATTCAGTGTCAAAAAGCTCAAAGGCATAGCCATGCATAATGTCAGTTAGCCTGGGTATTTCACAAAGTAGATCACAACCTGCTGCTTAGTAAGCTAGAAAAAAGTGGTATAGACAACATCACCACCAGATGGATTTGTAGCTGGCTGACAAATCGTACTTAACAAGTAGTCCTCAATGATACTACATCCACATGGAAAGAAGTAAGCAGTGAGGTACCACAAGACTCCGTCTTAGGCCCAGTACTCTTCAATATCTTCGTTAATGACTTAGATGAGGGAATAGAAGGGGAACTCATCAAATTTGCAGATGACACTAAACCAGCAGGAATAGCCTGCTCAGGATCCAAAAAGATCCTGACAAACTTGAACAATGGGCCCTATCCAACAAAATGAATTTTAATGTAGAGAAAAGCAAAGTTTTACCTTTAGGCAGGAAAAATCAAAGGTCGAAGTACCTGGCTCAAAAACAGTAACTGTGAAAGGGACCTTGGAGTCCTAATGGACGACCACTTGACTATGAGCCAGCAGTGTGCAGCAGCAACCAGAAAAGCTAATACAGTCCTGGGTTTTATAAACAGAGGCGTAGAATCAAGATCACACAAAGTATTAGTACCACTTTATAAAACCATAGTAAGACCACACCTGGAATATTGCAACCAGTTTTGGTCAAAAAAGATATTGAGACTTTGGAAAAACTTCAGAGAAGAGCAACTAAGATGATCAACGGCCTGGAAACTAAAACATATGAAGAATGGCTGCAGGACTTGAGTTTGGCTAGTCTAAAGAAAAGAAGAAATAGGGGGGACATGATAGCAGTATTCCAATATTTGAGAGGCTGCCATAAAGAGGAGGGGGGTCAACTAATTTTCCAAAGCACCAGAGGGCAGGAGAAGAAACAATGGTTGGAAACTAATCAAAGAGAAAAGCAACCTGAAATTAAGGAGAAATTTCCTAACAGTGAGGACAATGAACCAGTGGAATATCTTGCTTTCAGAAATCGTGGGTGTTCCATCACTGGAGATTTTTAAGAAAAGACTAGACAGTCACTTGTCTGAAATGGTTTAGGTTCTCCTGCTTGAGCAAGGGGCTGGACTAGAAGACCTCCAAGGTCCCTTCCAGCTCTATTCTATTCAAACCTAATGGGGAGTTATAAAATGGGTCCTTGAATCCTTATAAAAGGTGCAATAAAACAACACACGGACTCTAGATTCAGTCAGTCTTTCATCATAAGGGCACAATCTTAGCTGCTGGAAGGACATTAAAACATGCTAAAATTAGTACTTTTCAAAGTTTGAGCATAAATATCTTGTCATCTAAGAAAGAAGCTTAACTATTCAAAAATATATTCCTGAGTAGGGCAAGTTGATCCAATTGATCTTCTAAATCTTGCGGATTGAGAGTAGTTATCACTTAGTCACATCCCATGATCAAAATAACTTCTTTTAAGAACCAGTGTTGCAAGAATGTTCTTTTCCATGTTGATTCATAATTGTTTAACATAATCACGAGAACTTACAGCTTCTGGGAGAAACCATTAAGTTTACCCAGTGGACTATAATACAGAACTGTACATCCATTTTCACTTTAATCAGATCAGCCTTCCTCCCCAGTACCACATTAGTTATTTAACTTTGAATAAATATTCCTAGGACTTAAGCATTTGGCGTTACAGTATTGAGATGGCTTACTCTTCTATCTCTGATCCCTCTTTGCCATTCAACATGTCCCTGAGGAGGAATTGTGAATGTCAAAATTTCCCAGTTCCACAAGGAGCCTGGTAAAAAGTTGAGAGGAAAAACTATATAGCACATTTTCTTATTGTCTCCGATTTCAGAGGTAGATATCTGAAAAAGCCAACATCAAGTAACAATATGGGGAGGATTAAAACTGGCGAATTAAAATCCCTACTTGATGCTAAAATTCCATTTTACTCATAAGGCACTCACCCTAGGGAAAGCTCTCCATATCTTGGGTTCTATATTCCTGTAGTAAATTGTAAATTCATCTTCTGCCAGCTGTAATAACCATAATATTTAACCCAAAACCAGACTTAAAGATGAAAAATGTTTTAGTTTCTGTTTAACTTCATTAAACTTTAATATATAATGAAACTAGGAACTAATATAAGTTTCAACAGTGCTTAAAGCTAAAGGTAAGAGTGTAACGGCTTTGATAATTGACTTATATGTTATTCTATGTATTATTATGAAAGAAATGATTCCTGCCACAGGAAGTTATTAATTTTAAACTATCAGTCCTAAGGGAGATGATAAAAAGGAGAAGCTGAGGAGCAGAATCCAATGGAGGCTTCCATTAGCAAACCCAAAGTGGAAGTGATGCAGCCCCCCCCCCTTTTTTTTTTAATCCTATGCTGCACCTCCGAAATGTGATTTAGAAGCATGGAACATTCCAGAACATTTCTAGGAAGTACGGATTCCCCAGGGGGAAGACAATAGAAAGTCCAACTGTTTAAATGAGCTTCTACTTGGAAAGGGTTTGATCCATCTTACAGATTTGTATTTCCTTCAGGATGAGGATTACAACAATATAGAGGGATCAGTTTCATGTAAAAAGCGGTGGGGGGGGGAGGTTTAAAATGAAGTAACAAAGCTGGTAGTGTTTAAGAGCCGAGGTGGCGCAGCAGTTAGAGTGCAGTACTGCAGGCCACTTTAGCTGACCGTGTTCAGCAGGTCAGCGGTTCAAATCTCACCGGCTCAAGGTTGACTCATCCTTCCGGGGTAGGTAAAATGAGGACCCAGATTGTTGGGGGCAATGTAAATATATATATACATTGCTTACTGGTGTACACCTCTTAGAGAGTGCTCGCGCTTAAAGCGGTATATAAGTCTCATAAATAAATAAATAAATAAATAAATAGTGGAGCTGTAGGAACATAGGACTTGGGAAACACTGAAGAATTTGAAGTGGTTAATGCTATAGAGCTATCATATTCTTTCAGTTTTCTTTATAAAAAGAACATGAACGTGTGTGTGTACAATTTTTTATCTAGAAAACCAAGTACATACGCACATACATAGATACACTCATAGTTTTTGTCATTTTTTGGTTTTGGTTTTGCTGATAACTCAGTGCAACTTGGATACTTTTCTGTAGATAATTGCCTACAAGTTTGAATATTATGCTGCCCTTTTAAATTTCAAAAGAATTTCTAAGTCCTTAAACTTGTATTTAAAACTTCTTTTAACTAGGAGTTAAAGGAAATTCACCCAGTACCGTCAAACTAATAGCAGTTAAAAGCAGTTAACAATCAATTTCCAAAAGTGATTGGTATGTGATCCCAGTGCCTGTTTGAAGGCACCATGGTTTGAGCAAAAAGGTGGTTATTCCGTCCTCTTCCAGAACTCTGAGCCCACTGGAGCCCACTATCTTGCAATCTTCTTGCAAGGAGCAGCTGTCTGGAGCACCTACGAGCAATGTCATGTCCTCTCCTTATCTGGAGAAGTATTACAGAGAGCTGGTCTACTTGCCTGCTCGTCATTCTGCTGCGATAGTCTGCCATGATTGATTCCTTCTAGCAGACCTACCTTCAGTTTGCCATTTCTTCTTTGAAAGTCCCTTCTTAAGGTTGTTTTTTTTTTGGTTACACATTGCCAAATTCAGACTTAATTGGGTTTTTTTACGTGCATATAATAATAATAATAAAGTTGGAAGGGATCTTGGAGGTCATCAAGTCCAACCCCCTGCTCAGGCAGGAAACCCTATACCATTTCAGACAAATGGCTGTCCAGTCTCTTCTTAAAAACTTCCAGTGTTGGAGCATTCACCACTTCCTGAGGCAGGTTGTTCCACTGGTTAATTGCTCTAACTGTCAGGAAGTTTCTCCTTAGTTCTAGGTTGCTTCTCTCCTTGATTAGTTTCCATCCATTGCTTCTTGTCCTGCCTTCAGGCACTTTGGAAAATAGCTTGACTCCCTCTTTTCCATTACAGCACCTAACAAAATTTCAGGATTTTGTTTGCATTAATTTTTAAAACAGGTGACAGAAGAGTACAAGATTTTTTTCTCAGTTAGGTGAACCTGATTTTGTGTTTGCAGTAAACATTTATTCTCTGCTAAAACTATTTGCAAAATAAAATGGTAACGCTACTATGATTATCAAAAATCAGTGTGTTGAAATGGAGCTTGTTAATATGCATAACTAAAAAAACAGGATATAATGTCAGTAATTTTAAAGCCAGCAATTACAAATGAACAGTAATTTCCTATACTGGTTTCTATAGTAACATTGCAGCTTTCTGAGTGTTCAGACCCTGTAATGGAGTAAACAGTAAGATGTGTTTTGCATTTCCACAGGGTGAAAAAAGATGCAA
Organism: Crotalus tigris; assembly: GCF_016545835.1. Lineage (NCBI taxonomy): Eukaryota > Metazoa > Chordata > Lepidosauria > Squamata > Viperidae > Crotalus > Crotalus tigris. The sequence continues at coordinate 1,210,894 of NW_024097321.1, read as the reverse complement.
GTCTTATTTGAGGATGTAGTACTTTATTTCAGCCTATTTTTATTTTCATGTAAATGTGCAGTATGCCTATTTTCGGGGGGGGGGGGGAATCCAGTAATTTATAATTTTATTCATAATTCTGCTGCCAGGAGGACCATTTTCAGTCACGCAGAAGAAAACTGAATGAGAAACAGGATTCCCTTTTCCCATAATACACAGAAATTCTTCTAGCTCTAGAAGAGTTTACTGTATAATAGGGCACAAAAATCTATAAACATTAGATGGCAGCAAAGGGATACATCAAACTATATAATCTAGAGGTTAGTTTGTCTTTTGCATCCCAGATCCAGAAATTGCAATTTACAAGAATTGATGGCAAAAATTATTTTATTTTAACAGTATTTTTATGTCTGTTTCTCTTTATCTGTTCCTATTTCTCTGAAAGCGTATTTCAGGAGGTCCACATTGTAAATTTGGAAGCTGCAGATTTATTGGTCAATGGAATTGCAACTCCTTTAATTGGATTGACAGTTTTAAATGGCATTTATGTATATACATTTATAATAAATATATCTCCTTACTGCTATAAATATAATAATATTATTAATATATATTAATCTCAGGTAGATGTGACACTTGTCCATTTTACACCACTAGTGGAACCAAAAATAAAGCAGCCATTTAAGCTGGTGGAAAAAGTTGTTCAAAGTATTTTCCAATACAAAAGAAAATTCTGTCATCACGGTGCAAGGTAAGAAAATGAGTATAAAGTTTTGTTTTCAAGAACTGCAGTGGGGAGTGGGGGCGGCTCACACTTGTATATGTGATTCCTTCAAGGAATTTTCTCATTTGTATGGCACTATTTTATTTGTCTTTACAGCTCTAAGCCTTGAACACACTTGTAATACATTTACTTGGTGGATTTTTGATAGTATAGGTAGCCCTTGACTTACAACAGTTTGTTTTATGAACGTGCGGTGTTACAATGACACTGAAAAAAGTGACTTATTCTTCACACTTAATGACTGTTGTAGCATCCCGATGGTCACATGATCAAAATTCAGGCACTTGGCAATGACACATGTATTTATGATGGTTACAGTGTCCTGAGCTTTTGTGACCTTCTGACAATCAAAGTCAGTGAGGAAGCCAGATTCACTTAACATCTGTGTTACTAAGTTAACAAGTGCAGTGATTCACTTAACAGCTGTGGCAAGTAAGGTCATAAATAGGGGCAAAACTAACTTAACAGCTATCTAGTTTAGCAACAGCAATTTTGGATTCAACTGTGGTCATAAGTCAAGGACTACCTGTATATTAACTGAATGGAGATAGTGAGGAATTACCAACTATGTTCTGGTACACTTGAAAGATGCTGAAAAATATTGTTGCAATGCAAACATTTATGACTAAATTAAATCTAAATGTTACTGTCTACTTTGTACATAACCATAGAAAATGTTACAAAAAAATCAAGGGCTTGTGGTCTTACTTATATTGCCTTAGTTCCTTTTCAATGAGAGCCATTCTTGGCAACATGCTGGTACATAAAACCTGGTATGACGTGTAAAAAGGTGTCCTATCTTTTCCGTATGTATTGAGAACTCACGTACAATCCTCAGCACACCATGGTAAAAACAAAGTTAAAAAAAAAACTCTGCCTTATTAGAGAGAACAAATAACAGAAGTTTCCTTCTCTGAAATAGTTGCTTCTTAGTTCCTTATAGTCAAGATGGAATCTGTTTTTGTTAAATCAGAAATTTGATATTATTATTATTTAGCCTATGGCATATGGCGTTACAATATGTATTAACACTAGCCTAGTTTTAAAAAGCACAATAGAATATGAATGTTAAAAAGCTCTATATTCAGATTCCAATGTCTAGGCAACTAACCTAGAAACTTGATAAATTTGATGAAAGGCAGGGCAGAGCAGATTGTGGGTGGCATCTGCCTCCTAAGACATAGCTTATTTCTCTATCTCAGTTGTCCGAGAGTTTAATTTAACATTTGGGTGCAAGGGCACTTGTTCTTTTCACCCTTTTTCAGGCTGTCACTTTTTTGCAGTAACCTAGTGAAAGGCATGCAGTGTGCTTCTGTCTTCAGAGTACCATTGCATTAATGTTGTCTTGCTATTAAGTCATAGCAAAAGCATTCCCAGAATCCAATTGTTTTATCAGAATGACAGAGCATCTACCTTTAGGTAGATGAGATCAGAATACATATGCAAAGGCTTATGTTGCAGTGCTCATTTTATCATTTTCTCTTATGCCGCCCCTTCTGCAGATGCCCATGATTCATAGCGTAGCTATATAGAAGATAGTATTATTTGAACTGAGAAATCTGAAATAAAAATACTGGATGTTCCTTATTGATTACCAATACTGTTTTCTTTCAGGATTTTGTTTCCAGAAGCTGACCGCCTTGAAAAAACTGAACAGTTGCTCATGGAGGCAGATGTTGACCCAACTCTATATCCACCTCAACTGTCCATATTTCAGTTTAAAAACCTTTGTAATGTCTACAGGAAAATGTGTGATGAAGATCCAGGTCTTTTAACATATAACTACAGAGAAGAACTGAAAAAGAAAAAGACAGCCAACTTTAAACGGACTAAGAAAGATTACTATTTTCTTTCCTAGAATTAGGCAACCACAAAGCCTAACAGTTTTTTGTATTGGACTGAAATAATTTGACTTTGAATATATTCAATTTTAACCAAAATTGTATGTAAAATTTACAAATGAGAATAAGGATCGCTTTTCTTAAAACTCAAATGATACTACTTTATCTTCTCAAGGCCAAATGTAAAATAACTGAAAAGTAACCCCCCCCCAAAAAAAATACCCCCCAAGAACAAAACACGCACAAATCTACCTATTTCAATTAACATTTTACTGTACAAGCTTATAGAGAAAATAAAAATACCATAAGATTACAATACGCTTTTTATATGTACAAACATATATAAAAATTAAATATAAACAACCATTTACATTTTAGTACAATGTACAGAGGACTTTATTACTCTGTATTGAAATAACTTAATTTGACTTTAAATAAAGCAAAAACTAACATGCTCCTAAATGCTCAATGAAAGCTAACTGGACTCAGGTCAAAAAATGAACATCTCACCTCCCCATGTTTTCAAAAATGTTTAAATGTTACCTAATACTGAAAGGGGAAGAGATTAGTTTACAGAATTTGCAAAATCAAGGTAAACTTTTTTGTTTTGGAATAAATTAAAATAAGTTAAGCCTTTACAACTACCTTTATGAAAAAATCCAGTAGTGCATTAAACTGAAGAGTAAGTAGTTTTATCAAGTTGCAAATCAAACAGCTAGGACTTGTCTCCTGCTTCATAAAAACAATCCTCATTAACCACTGATGTCAAACTTTGCACACTAAATTCCCTTTCTAAAATTGAATTCAGGTCAAAACCCGGAGAATCAGGCTGATTGTCAAGCGACAGATGCTGTTCTTGCATTGCTCGCAATGTCCCTTTGTCACGTCTTGTGCTGTTCACTTTTCGTTTAATAGGGCAAAAGTGAGCACGAACTAGTTTAGGCTGTTCTGCTCTCTGCCCACCTCTGTTCTCTAACTCAGGCAGATAAGCAGTCTCCACATCATCATTCTGAATCTCAGAAATCTGCAACCGCTGGAACTGGATTTCTATGTCTTTCGTGGGGTTGCTTTTTTTTAGAAGTTGCTGGAAATTATCTTCCTCGTCACTTAGAATATCAGATTCCTTTACAGGACTATTTGAAAAATCAGATGTGCAGCTCTGCAAATCCTTCATGGGAGATGAGTTTTTAGATTCCAGGATACTGTCAGTAGTGTGGCAGCTGCTACTTGGTGTACTGCTGCTCAAGCTGCATTCATCAGAATCTGGCTCATTTCCTTTTCTTGTATTGCTGTTCCATTCATTACTGGGAGAATTCTTCAGTAATTTCAGTGATCTGGAAGAAGCTGCCAATGTAAAAATACATCCATCAAGTTTCTGTACTCAACAACTGTGGTAACTAACCATTTAAACATTATGAGTGATGCAATTAATTGATAGAAGAGAGAGAGGGAGGAAAGGAGGGAGGGAGAGAGAGAGAGAGAGAGAGAGACTTCAGAAAAGAGACTTCAGAAAATAAACAGTGAGAATCTGGACAGCAGAGGGCAGGCAACCTTTCAAGACTAGCATATTTGGCATAAGGAAAACACGATCTCCTACTGATATTTGGGTATTTTGTGAGAACAAATACAGTTGCTCTTTCCCCTCCTCCTAGGCCCCCTATACTGCTTTCCACCAGCTTACTCTTGGCTTTTTCTAGTTAAATGAGCTCTTTTCCAGAATAGACCCCAGATTATAACTTCCTAGCATTGTTATTGCAGACTCTATAGAAGGGTCCTAGGGAAGTGTTTTGCTTTGTAGCATGATGTAGTTTTCCACTTACCGTATATGCCGGCGTATAAGGCGACTTCCGCAAGCGCTAAAATCGGCGCCAAAGACGGTCGTCTTATACGCCAAGTCGTCTTATACGTCGGAAATACTGGTAGTTTCCGGCGTATAAGATGACGTTCTAGGAATGCGGCTCGACGACAAAGACGGGGGTCGTCTTATATGCCAGGTCACCTTGTACGCTGGCATATACGGTATTGCTTTTCAGTTAAAATAATAGAAAAAAAAATCAAGTCAAGTGAGGTGAGAGGCATAGCCTGGAAAGTACCTAGACAGCATCCATGGGCACCATGTTGTTCCTGCCACCTTAACAGGCTTACTGTTGCTGAAAATATCTCAACTCTAGTCTTTGAAGAAGAGCATAAAATTTAATGGAATTCTAGAAATCATCAGAGATTTCCTAGTCATATCTAGTTATGTGGTTGTTAAAAGAGCAATTTGAGCCAGGCAGTGCATAGTCAAAGCGAACAGGTAATGGGATGGTTTTAATGTTTTTTTAAAACCACAAAATCCATCCCTCACTTTGAATTTTTACCTTTTCAGCTAGAATATTTGCCCCATTATAGGAAGTCTTCACAGGTCACAATTGGGAGCAGAAATTCCATTGCTATGCTATGCAGATAAAGTGACATGTTACATAACTGCACTTGCTTACAATATCAGTTCTGGCTGTGGTCATCAAGCAAATCACTTTGGATCATTAAGCACATCACATGACTGACTTGCTACTTCCTAGGGACTTCCCCATTGACTTTGCCTGTCAGAATTTGGATATGAAGGTCACAAATGGTGATCACATGGTCATGGTAAGCTGCAACCATTGTAAATACATGCTGGTTGCCAGCCTCTCAAACTGCAATCAGTCATGTGACCTCAGGGATGTGATGATGGCCACAACTCTGAAAACAGGTCTTAAGTGTTTTTTAGCACCTTAATTTTAAACAGTTGCTGAACAAACAGTTGGTAAATAAGGATTGTCTATATACATTTGTTGATATATTCCCACTGTTACGGACAGAGTAGTTATAAAGGAGTATTGAACTTGCATAATTTGTTCAAACTCAACTAATCTAATCTGTAAAGATTTCAACTGGCTTGTAAATATTTCTTCCTATAATGTGGCAAACACACATTATACTAGGTTAAAAATTGTTTCCTGTTAATTAGTTTGAACCCATTGGCACATTTGGAATGTTAAGAATACATTATGGCCAATTTTCCACAACAGCTGCCATAGTTAAGTATGGCAAGGAAAAAAATATCACCCCACTGAATTCTAAATAAGTATTTTGGTAGGCAATCTATGGGGTGGACGGATCTTGTTTTGCTTCTCCAATACTTTCAGTGGAATACAATAACATCTGTTGAAGCATAATTTATCATGATTAATATTATTGCCATAAATTAATACATAAAAATATTGGCATACATATTAAGAAAATATTTTCTTACCTAATTTTGCTGAAACAGGAATTCGATTCTTATGCAGTATCAGGCGATTTTTACATGCTTTCTCAAAGGGCAAGTCACATTTTATTTGACGCCTGAAATTTTCTCTTAGAATTGAACGAATCACTTTGACTATGTTGGTCTTGCTTTCACAGTCACTGTAGTTGTGGGAAAAAACAGTCAATGCAAAACATTAAGTTACTACTAAGATTAGCTATCAAGGCCTGGTTCTCTTTATATATAATGATTCTTTTCTTGCTCAAAGCAACATTGTTCTAGGAAACAAAACTAGGCATTGGGCCACCTGTCCCAGGTTAGCCTTTTGCATATCCCCCCCCCGCCCAAAATAGCACTCCTGTTTGGTTCACTTTTGAGAACTCTCTGAATAGCATCATAAGAATCTTTCATCTGACTTTGATCAAACAGGATCGATAATAAATAACATGAATAAATAGTATAGTATTTACATGAATAAATAGTATAGTATTCACAGAGATTAATTTATTAATATTAATTTATATTATTTAAAGAGGAGAAGAAAGTAGAAATAATCCACTTGGAAATTAGAAATCAAGTTTTGGTTCTACCTGCTGCACAACTGGAAGGTTGTTTCAGGTCTTCCTTCTAATTCTGACTTTGTATGAATCAGTTCCCAAATACTGCTGTTTTCTGTTCCTGTGGGTAGAAAAAAAAAACTTTCTCACAAACATTTAACGATACCTACAAGTCTCCAGCCAAAGAATTTCATATATGAGAATTTAATTAGGGTTTCAAGTTCATCCAAGAGATGGTGTCAATGGCTTTTTCTTGCAACAAGACTTTTGCCAAAGATATTGTTTTGTTTCATAAATACTTTATCATTGTCTTCCAAAATTCAAAGAGAGGATATGGCTTTTCTGCTAAGTGCAGATAGTCCTGTGTTACAACCATTTGTTCAGCAACCATTCAAAGTTAAGGGAGCATTGAATGAAGAGACTTATGACTAGTCCTCAAAATGGCCAAGCACCGGGATCACGATCACGTGACCAGAGGGGTCCTGGAACAGCCAGAAATTTGAGGATTGTTGGTAAGTATCACTTGTTCAGCGTCATCATAATTTAAAACAGTCACTGAATGAGTAGTTGTTAACAGAGAACTATCTGTATAAGAAGAATTTTGAATTCTTCTTAAGATTAGTTAACTTTTCTTAAATTTAGAAGCATGAAACATTTGTGCATGCATGCAGTGAAGCACCGTATTTTGTGGTGTTTACCATTCTGTGATTAATTTATAACTGATCAAAGGCAAGAATGAAAAATACACATGCTTTAGCGTTTCAACAGCTATATTATTTGTTACTAGAAATAATTCATACTTCAAAGCATTGTTTTGACATTGTTTTAGGGAGTTCTTTTCACCAATCATTGTTTTGTCTACCTGCACTGGAGATTCACACAAACACATTTGGTGGTCGATCAGAAGAAACAAGGACAGATTGTTATTTAGTTTTAAAGAAAACTTTCCTGTAAAGTAAAGCTATGCTTTTCTTGTCTCCTTTTTGGAACTCTGACCGAGATTCTTTTTTGTTGATAAGACCATTTTCTTCAGTAGAATTCTGCTCACAGGATTCATGTTAATGAAAATTAGAATGTGATGGCTCTCAGCAATCCTTTCCTTTCTCCCTCTGCAGCCCCCCCACTACTGCCTTCCTCCGTGTTTCCGAAAATCACTCAACCCTGTAGGAGGTAGCATGGCCATGGGAAATTAGCAGGAAAGAGGAGCAATCAGCAAAGGTTGCCTTTTCTGCTCCATTTGCCATTTCATCACGGACCAGAAGCACCTTAGAGTGGAAAAAGCTTTTAGGTCAGCAGAGGAAGTAAGAATAGGCTTACTGCCTAATGTTCAAAAGTATTAAAAGTGCTTTAAACTACAGTGAATTCTTTCAGATTTGGCATTTAAAACTATTCCAATGTTATGGTGACCAAGCCTACTTGATACACTGAACTTTTCATCAGTTGCAATATTTATGAAGGAAGCAATGAAAAATTGAACAGAATATATTCATGGTTGACAAACTTTCAAAATGATAAAAATAGAGACTGTTTAAAAATTATATGTTTGGTAAAATCAAGTCACCTGCTGTATTACCCAGTCGAACCTGAAGAGCGGATAAAGGAATCAGCCAACGAAACTTAAACAAATCCAGATCATTCTGATTGTTACGGACATTACCTGACTTTTTAAAAGAAATACAAAAAAGAGAGGACAATTAAAAATATTATCCCCAAAACTCCTTGTTGTTCAATCTAAGAATGTTGCTTTTCACTCTTATTTTTTTTAAAAAATGTGATCAATACTAAACACATTTAAAACATTAAAACAATTTTATACTGTACAGAAAATTTCAAAATCCTAGCTCCTACTTTTTTATGTGTGGTTCATTTATGCTTGAAAGTGAGCTTTCCATAATATAGAGTGGAAAACTTGCCTGATTTATATTACCCAATTACTAAAAGCATAGCTTATGTATGCTTTTGCAAACTGTTTCATGTTCAGCTCGAATAATCATTTTAAATCTGAACGTCTTAGGCTTTTAAAGATTTATTCCTTTATTTTAGCAAATTATTTCTTCTGATAATTGATGTCTAGAGTATTTATATCCCTAAAATTTGTGCTCTTTTTATTCAGTAACTTTTAATTCCAACTGTATACTTACAACCACTCGTGATTTATTAGTAATCTAAATACTTACCAATTTCTTTTTCAATTTGCAGTTCTCTTTATACACTAAGATGACCGCCCGTTTGAAAACTAAGAAAGAGAAGATAGCTTTTATTGATATACTACTGTACATTTCAGTACATGTTAAATTACTTTTTAAAATTCAACAGGAACTGACACTGTCTATCACAAATGCCATTTTGATTAGTACTCCACTGTTTGATCAAGGTCTTGGGACAAATTCTTGAATCTGCCAGTTAACTACATTCTTCCTGAGAATATTATCACATGCTCTTCAAGCTGCATGTTGAAATAGGATACAAACTATGAATAGGATTGTGCAAATGCAGTACAGATTAAAATAAAATATTAAAATCAGTTTTAACAGTAAGAATTATACATGTATGAGAAACATTGGGTTTTTTTTCCTGTAATACTAAAAACAAAGTGAGAGCACAAACAACAATTTTGCCATATGTATAACAACTATCTGCTCTATAACAATATGTAAGTGTTCAATATATACTACATACAATAAATAACATTCAATTGCATAAGACCAACAGGAGGCTTAATAGCTGCTAAGAAAAGCTATGTGACATTCATTCTAATGTTTAGAATTTTCTTTCCACATGACATTGCTAAAAGCATCTACGTTGGTACCTTCCAAATACTATAGCCTATGAGTGGCCACCACAGTGCAACATCACCAAGTCCTGCTGAACAAGTGAACAAAATTCCCAGGAGTGAATAGATCCATTTGCTTAACTTTGGATTTTATCTAATATATAGCATCTATGTATACTGCTTCTTGAAATGCTTAATAGGGTTGCTAAAAGAATAACATTTTGAAAAACATCAAAAAACATGTAAGTGACCACGGCTGCCAGGGATTTAATTTTGACTCCAAGCAGTCCCTATCACAGATCAGAATTACCTATATCCATCCAGGTAGCCCTGCAGTTGGAATACCTAAACCCAGCAATTGATCTATTCTGCATACCTAAATCTTAGAAATGCAGCAGCTGAAAAAAAAAAAATCCCTTCCATTACTGAACTAATCTTCAAAGTCTAAGGGCACGAAGCTCACCTCCCAAATCCTGACTGCCATGGTAATTAAACCACGTCTACTGCTGCCTTTCTGGCCAATGGGAAAAAGTTAATGGTATTATGAATTCTTATGGTACTTTCCTAAAGCAAGGTCTTACAGGATACTAGACAGCAGGCTTTAGACCAGGCCTAGTCTTCCCCAAATGGCAATGCTTTAATTCTCTGGTGAGATGAAAATTCTCAGAATCACCAATGCAAATCTGAGCAAATTAGTGACTGGCTGTGTTAAGCCTATCATACATATAGATCCTAGGACAGCCTAAGTTTCCAAATTTTTTTTTGGGGGGGGGGTGTAAATAGAACTGGTATTGATCACTCACCAAATACTGTGAGCTCCAACTCTTTTCTTGTTTTGCTCAACAATGTGAATGGATTCAGCCATGAAACAGTAGAGTGCAAAAGAAGTTCTCCCATGGAAAGTTCTGTGACCTAAAAAAGAAAAAAAGAGTGAAGACGATTTCCTCAATAGATCAACATTATACCAAAAGTTCACTGCAAAATACCCACTGATTTTAGAAAGAGGTAAATTCACCGGTCCAATGATTTCCAAAAAATGTCAGCAATTAATGCGAAAGGCTTGATAGTGATAGGTATATCGTTTTACATACAATTCTACTTTTAAGGCAGCAAACTTTGAAGAGGCATTCTTTTTAACATATCTTGGACTCCAGTTACTGCAGCAACCTGAAATCTTATTGAGTGCAGTGAGATTTACTACTAGAGGGATATGTATATGGATATGATTGTAGTTTAAAGAATTTGCCTTCAGAACAATGATGGGTGATCTACACTTCATAAGCACTAATTAAAAGCTAGGATGTTATCTGTTTGTATATTTAATGGTACTGTATAACATAGATTGCAATACAGAGAAGATAACAGACATTAATACCCAAGTTCAGCAACTGAACTAAGATGCTGCTATCTCTTTTTTTCCTGTTGGTAGTTTTAAAGTAAAGATAAAATTGTTCTCAAGTCAAGCTTGGCTCTGATAACAATCCAGACTATTTTCTTGACAGAATAACAAATGTCTGCCACTGCCTTCCTTTCAAGCAATTGTTCTGAACTTCCAATCTAAACTGAAAAAAAAAAAAATCTAATACCTGTCTAAATCCATGTGTAGTTTTATTGTTCTGCCAGAACTAAGACCAATGGATGACTATCTGAATAAAACTTAAAAATAGAATTCAACTTCCTTACCTCTTTCTCTGTTCCACTCTGGTCTGCAACTAGTTGGTCAAACACTGCACCATAATCCTCATAAATCTTTTGCATTTCATTGATGTGACTGGCCACCTTTTCCATTGCCTTCAGCGCTTCTGCAATTTTGAAGACAAGACTGTGATTTTGCAGATATTTACATCTAACTTACCTGCCTTAAGATCTCATGCCAATGAAATATAGATGTTACATTAAGTCTTGCCCTCATATATGGGGTTTTATAGGATTTCACCCTTCTTAGCAGGGAGAGAACTTTCTATTTTTACATAAAATCCTGTGGTGTTTTTGATTACTTTGACCACCAGGAGGCACTGGGACTTGTCAGACATAAGTAGCCAGACCTTATTCTAATTAGGTCAAACCTACCAGGAATTGAACTCTTGGGCCCTCACGCTTGGATGATGATATACAGAGCATTAGCATTAGGAAATCCAGGTCCTTGCAGTCAACAGTCTGCAGCTTCCCTTAAGATTTCAGACTACACAGGATATATACTGTGTAAAAACAAGGATTCTATCCACCCACCCATCTCCCTGCAAGAATGGTCATAGTGGAAGTCATATAAAGAAAAGGGCATAACATCTCCTTCTGAGACCTTAAGAGAAAATGGGCTCTATATTCTATTCTGACAGTCTCTGTAATCCCTTCCTACAAATGGCTGAGCACCATAACCCATATAGCTTCTAAAGCTAATGCACTGCATATAAACATCCAAGTACAAAGGGTCCATAAGTTCAATCCTAGTAGAAGGTTTGAGCCCCATAACCATTAACCTCCAGTTAATGATGAAACTAATAAGATGGTATCTTCTGATGGGAAGGGCATCTAATTAGTTAAAACCTAGGCCAGTGGTGGCGAACCTATGGCACGGGTGCCAGAGGCAGCACTCAGAGCCCTCTGTGGGCACACATGCCATTGCCCCAGCCTTGCCTCCCTGCGACCCCCTCCCCTCCAGCAGCCGCCCTGAAGGAGAGTCGCCCTCGAGCGTGGCCCACATGGAGCAGTGCCGCCAAGGACATGACAGCCAGGCAGCTTAGACAAGACTTTGCCCTCACACCCCATCATGCAATTGATGCTGCAGGGCAAGGGCAGAGGGTGTGGCCACCATAGTGCTGCTGGGCTTCCTGGGCGATCTGTGGCGTGCCCTGGAAGCAGTGAGTGGTCCTGTGGGGGGGGGCAGGGGATGGGGGAGCAAAGTGGGGGCAGGGCAGAAGGGTGGAGAGGGGCAGGACCAGTTTTTGGGCACTCGGTCTCTAAAAGGTTCGCCATCACCTGACCTAGGCATTCACTAGCAAAAAGAAATATTGTTGACAATACCCAGAACAGCCAAATCTACCCCAGTAGTTCACAGGTCATGGGCAAGTTCATTCACTCTGACTGGGTTCATAAATCATCAGAAGTCTAATCACAAATAATCATTAGAAGAGACAGCATACAATGAAAGGCTATAATTCGCCAGACCACAGTCTGAGCTGTCAGAGTATCCCGAGATCAATAGCAAATTATCGCAAAGTTCATTCCTTCCATTTTTAAACAGGAACAAAATGAAACTTTTAACTCATTTTCCCCTGTGATTTCTCTGAGCAAATTTAATCAAGAATTTCCCAGACCTACCTACCTATCTACACACATCCTTACCCTAACCCAAACCCATCTATGGTTTAATGACTAGTTTCACTACAATAACTGGTAAAAACCAGCTTCACGACCATAATGATTGATTTCATTTATCGCATTAAGCAAAACCAAAAAGGAGCCCCACATTACTGCTTACTGTGCTGTGTGTTCTACAATATGGTGTCACAATAAGTCATTGTTAAATTGTCCAGACTGGGAAAAGTCTGGCCTCCTAGACATACAGCCTGGCCCTCTCTAGAATGGCTATAAAGAGATTTGACAGTAGCTTTTTTAAATTAAATCTTAATTAAGCCCTTGGATAATGCAACAAGTTGCTTATTAGTCTAAAGCATGGTTCTCAACCTTTCTAATGCCGCGACCCCATAATACAGTTCCCCATGTTGTGGTGACCCCCAACCATTTATACATCACCGGGTGCCAGGGGCGTGGCCAAAGAAAAGGGGAAAAAATGGCGGACAGCCTTGTTTGGCGACCCCCGTGAAATGGTCATTTGACCCCAAATGGGGTCCCGACCCACAGGTTGAGAACCACTGGTCTAAAGCAACCCAATGCGCAAGACTCAAAGAAAGCAAGACTCTTAGCTGAGTGTGAAGCTCAAATACAGACACGGAGAAAAAACTGCATAATAAATTCTCCTTTGGACAGCTCAGTGCTAAATCCATGTCTCAATTTTCAAATACTAATTTAAATATAAACCAAAACTTTTAAATGTTGGGGAAGTACCTGTGAGATGGTAGTGCTCCTCGCTTTCTACGTCAGTCAAAGAGACTAGTTCTTTCAAAAGCAAAGGGTATTTCAGCACTCTCTGAACAGGTTTGATAAGAAAAGACTCCAAAGTGGAAGAATGCTGTTTAGTGGGGTTGCGTGCATCCAGAAAAGCCTTGAAGGTGTTATCAGTTTTGGCTAAAGGAAAAAATTGGAACAAAGCAGTTATAGATACTATTAATAATATACAATTATCTTGCAATAGTTAAAGCCTAACTGCTCTTTATTCAAATATTAGGGCCGTTAACAAAATAAGGTCAAGGATGTTAATATAATCCTAAAACCAATAAAACCAAACAAAACACAACAGACAAATTAAGACAAACTATCCAACCAAAGTAACAAGACAAATAATGTTAATCTGGCACTGAAAAATATTAAAATTGTCATCAGTCGTAATAGCTTCCCCAAATGAACAGGATTAATCAAAAAGCTCCCTTGGATATGATGATTTAATTACCACTATAATTTTTAAAAATTTATTGCCAACATCTCATTTCTGGCAGATTAAAGAACATTTAGTTCTGAAGTATCCAATATAATATTTGAAGATACCACTATGTCAGCAGACAACTTTTTTATACTCTCCAAGCTCCTCACTTCCTGTGACTTTTTATATTAAAAAAAGTGAGACTTTAATAAATAAGAGAGAAACATCAAAACATAACACCAGATTCCAATATCATTTCCAAGAATGTTCCCGAGTTCCCCAAAGAATGCCAAGATACTAAAACCCATAGCTGGTTCCATTCCAGGAGCTTGGATGTTCTACTACTATCAGAAACAACAACAACTACTACTACTACTACCAGAAACAGGAGGAATATGAGTAAGGACAGTAGAGTGTATTTTGTTACACTGGGGTGGGAAGGGATAGGAAAGCATTCTGGTTAATCAGTGCATATTCCCCAGGGTGAATACAGTGGAATTTAAAAGGTTGCAAGTCACAAAGAATGAATTTTATACTATTGGAAACCAATGAAGATGTATTACCTGAGCAAAGCCAATCCACAGAGACCTCCAATAATACCTGCCAGGCTAGTTGATATAACATTAAAAAAATTCTTATAATTTAAGTTGCTGAATTAAAAGAGAACTGGCATGCTGGAAAGTTGTTGGCTCAACCATATCTATGTTATCTAGACCTTAGTGACTTAATTAGAGCATGCTATTAGTGGGTGCCTGCAACCTAGCGTGTTGATTTGATGAAGGAAAGAATGAAATAATACAGAATAATAGTAAGTCATAGTTGAATGCATCCTCCACATTTTGTCTTCAGGAAAAAAGGGGTCTCCTGAATAAAGTGTCCCCCTCTGGCCAATATTTTGTGAGATCACACGCTTTCACAACTCCAAACATGTCTATGAATCCAGAAGTAAACCACTCAATACTTACAGCACAGTGTGTATCTTTGCTATTCTACTTGTCTTGATATTTGCATTAAGTAGTACTGTTAGCCTACAATTATTGGGAATGATTCTATTATATTTTTAAACCAACACTAGAAATGAAAATTATTACTTTAATTTATAGAAAGTCCTCCACTTGCAAACATTCTTTTAGTGACCATTCAAAGTTACAATGGTACTGAAAAATGTGATTTGTGACAAGTTCTCACACTTAACAATCATAGCTGCATTCCCATGCTCCAGTTATGACTTTCCAGATGGCTTTCAGCAAGCAAAATCAAGAGGGGGAAACCAGATTTGCAAAAAATGTTTGTAAAATTGGACACAATCCATTTAACAAGCACCTTTGCTTAGCGGTGGTCCAAATTGCGATTTTAAGTCGGAGACTATTATTTCTATCTTTCCAGTCTCTGCATGATTCTCCTGTAATCACTGATCAGATCTGCTTAGCTTTGATAAAAATGCTGCGTATCACATGATTTTGCAGCATGGTTGACCGTGATGCCTTTTCTTTGGACATAACAGATACTAAGTAGCAATTTAAAGTGTTAAAAATTACTTATTTCAATGAATAAACAGGAGCAGACTAAAAAAATTAGTTTGTAATTTTCCATTTCAATCTATAATTATGCCCTTATAGAAGAGGCTACTATATTTCACCACAATCTGTTCTCCAGAAGAAATGTTGCTTTAAGGAAAAAGCTGAGGTTACTGTGAATAATGGCCCTATTAGCTGTTTAAGCAGGTTGGTATTATATAGATATATATATATGTAGATATTATGCGCCCACATACCCACACATGCATCTATATGCTTACCTTTTAAATAAAAATATATTACGCAAGGCCAGTTATACTAATTAAAAACATAATGATTAGTCATATGTAAAAGCTATAATTATCATCATTAATTAAAATACAAAAGTGTCAGCAATTAGTTCCAGAACATATAACTCATCAATGAAGAATTTCTCTAACCACACAGAATATTCTGTCCAATTCTTGCAGGGGGAAAACATTACGGAAATGCAAGTTTATTCACAATGGATTTGGCAAAATAATTTTTTTCTTCAAGGTTCCAGGTTACACATGCTGTTACATTTAAGATTCCCCCCCCCTTTCTTTTTCTTTTTCTTTTAAAAAAAGCCTGTTTTAATGATTAGCATTGGATCTACTCTATTTTCAAGTAAAAAAAAAAAACCTACCCCAACGCACACATCCCAGCAATTACATAAGAAGACAGACAAAGTTATAGTCCTAAGTGTTGTGCTTAGAAATGTCAAAAACAGAGACAGTTTTCAAACCCTTTAGGATTATCAGAAGACCAACTGCAAAATTTAAGAAATGCTTTTCATATGCACATCTTTTAAAAACAACAACTGGATTATTTTGCCTCATTTCTATCATATGCTTAGTTTACCTCAGGGAGATAATTACCTCTTTCCAGAACTTTCTGGACTTTGATGTGGTTTGCACAGAACCCACTGTATAATTTGAAGTGATCAGCATAATAGAGGAAAGAGCCTCCCAAGGAGAACAGCAGTTTCTGAAATGAAGTAGATGAGAAACTTATTATAGGGATGCCTATTATCTTTGCCTTTATCTTGTGGTTAAGAAAAGGCTAACAATACTCTTCAAAAAGTCATTCATTAATTTCATAATACTAAACTTTCAACGTGCAGAGCGACCATGACAAATAATTGCAAGAAACCGTTCAAAACCAAGGCAGATGAGATGGAATTTGTCCACATCCCCAGGAGGGAGAAAGGGAGGGAGGGATTTCCAGAGGAGCAAAACACAGAGCAGTTTCGATACTCTTGTGTTGGAGAAAGAGAGTTAAGACAGCTCCTCCCTAGTGGTTCCCAGAGTCTATGTTTTATACAGGTAGTCCTCAACTTACGACCACAATTGAGCCCAAAATTTCTGTTGCTAAGCGAGATCATTTTTAAGTGAATTTTGCCCCATTTTACGACCTTTCTTGCAACAGTTGTTAAGTGAATCACTGCGGTTGTTGTAGTAGCACGGTTGTTAAGTGAGTCTGATTTTGCTTGTCAGAAGGTTGCAAATGGTGATCACATGGCCCCATAAAACTGCCATTTTGATCACGTGACCAGGGAAATGTTGCAATAGTCATTAGAGTGAAAAACAGTCATAAGTCACTTTCTTCAGTGCTGTTGTAATTCTGAACAGTCACTAAATGAACTACTGTAAATCGAGGACTACCTATAGTGTAAGTAGTCTGCTTTAGTTTGGCAAGATTTCTGTCTACAGGTGAGAAAAAAATAAAGAAAATGGCTTAGAAGAGTCTCAATGTTTCTTTCTTGGTTTTTGGACCCTGATAGCTGAGTAATAGTAAATAGAAAACTACATGAAATCCATTAAAATAAAGGAGCATTATGAATATTTTTCCTCTATTTTACACTTTACTTCTACCTTTGCCCTGCTTTGCATTCCTGATGATTTTTTCATCAAAACTTTTGTAATCCTGATTGATTGTAACTTGTGTTATAATTGCTTTTTATTATATAATTGATCTTGCTATTTATGAGTATGAGTATATCTTGTCTTTCTAGTGGTTTCAAGTTAGTGACATGTATTAAACATAAATCAACAGAACAAATTAGGTAATGAATGTAAGATTTGCATGAAACAAAAGCAAACAAATATGATGTAAAGTGATTCATTGAAAACATGAATCATTTCAATTATGCCCCTCTGTGACAAGTATTTCTTCTCTTGAATGCAATGCTTATTTACTACAGGTGTTTAATTCATTGCTAGAATTGGATTAAAAAGAAGCTATGAAAGCAGATGGCAAAACTTGTCAT
Source organism: Crotalus tigris (assembly GCF_016545835.1). Taxonomy (NCBI): domain Eukaryota; kingdom Metazoa; phylum Chordata; class Lepidosauria; order Squamata; family Viperidae; genus Crotalus; species Crotalus tigris. The sequence goes on along the minus strand of NW_024097321.1, from coordinate 1,193,345 downwards.
ACGCCAGAAAAAACTGATGTGAAGTTAAATGCATTAAAAAAGTGACAAAAGAATATTCTGAATAAAGTTATTTTATTATTCTGGAAATAATAAACAGTTATTTTTATTGCATTATTTTACAGTTCACACTTTTAACAATTAACTACACAAAACTCTTGGGCTAAATGCAAGAATGAGAGAGCAATAGGAATGACAGAAATTAATTCTATCTAGCAGGAAAGTTTAGTAAGAGATCACAAATTTAAAATAATTTATCAGTCGAGGTTTAGATATAAATAGTAGACATGACAGTGGTAACAAAACAAAGGAAAATATTTTAATAATTACAATTAGGATTCATCCAGAAAACTATAACAGTTTAGGTTTGATGTACAGTGTGCACATGCACTCTGATTTATGGATCTGAAAGTAATTTGGGAACTTCCATAATGACTACAAATAGACCAGAGTTAAGGCCAGCAATTTAGTAATTAAGCTAAGTATGCTTATGATCTTACTTTGCTTTACAAAGGTTATAAATGCAAGAATTTGTCCTAAAGGTTTTTTTTTCATAATATTAATAACTGCAAATAGTTGCTAAATGCAGCAGTCACTAAATAAAGAGTACCTTAACAGGTAATTTTCAAGATTTTATATGATTGACTAATTGATGTAATTTTCCTACAGGCTAGATTCTTCTATATCTTAGCAATACAGAGAGAAGGAATAATAAAAAAAAACCTCACTATGAATCACATCATGATCTATGACCCTATAGACCAGTGGTTCTCAACCTTTTTAATGCCGCGACCCCCAACTGGTCGTAAGTCGAGGACTACTCAACCGGTCATAAGTCGAGGACTACTCAACTGGTGCAGCACCGTTTGCAGAATGGGACTTTTGGCGGGCTCAGCAGGGCAGAGACAGCCTGGACAATTCCTATTGGCTTTTGAAAGCCAATAGAATTAGACTCTATTCAAGAGAGTCTATTCTATTGGCTTTCAAAAGCCAATAGAATACAAGGGAGTAGCACAGCTAAGGAAAAGGGGGAAAAAATGGCGGATTGCGTTGTTTGGCGACCCCCAATGGTCATTCGACCCCAAATGGGGTCCCGACCCACAGGTTAAGAACCACTGCTATAGACAATGGGAAAATTAGAGAAGGAATTCTGAAGTTAACTCTGATAATTTGCAATTTCTTTTTAATATTGCAAGCAACTTAAGTCTTTAATCAATCAACAGAAAATGTGCGATCATCATTTTCAATTCCTAGTGAAATTTTTCTCCATAAAAAAGAATAAAGAAATTAACTACACTGTAAAAGGTAACTTTCCATATTTTGCATAGTTCAAAAATATATGCTTATTGAGCAAATACAATTCTTGCTGCTGTTAATACATGTAACATTAAATATACACTTTCTTTATCATATTTCCATGATAGTATACCTAATAAAAATAATTCTGGTTTAAAATCTATATCTTTTCTTACCATTTTTTCTAGCCAAGTATGTATTTTTGTCCATTTATTTTTTTTTAACTTTAGGGCATGTCCACCAAAGATGGTAGTACATGCCTGGTTTTTGATTGCACTTCCTACAGTTACTAGACATATTTTTAAACATTTTTGCTAATCTCGCAGTTGGTAAGTACCATCTATAAAACATTTTATATAAATTTGCTCAGGATTGGAAAAATAAGGAAACACCATCCAAAGAAGAGATAATTAAGAAAATATTGGACTGTGCAGAAATGGACAGGTTTACGTTGAAAATTAAGGAAAAGGGAGACACAGAATATTTTCAAGTATGGGATGTATTTTATCAATGGTTGGGAAAACGGGGTAGAGACAAGGAATTTAATATGTATTGTTAAGTAAAACAAATGGAGCTGTCACTGGGAGAACAACCAAAGTTGGGGGCAAGTTCTACAGACCAGCAAAGACCCTTGAGCTTCCACTTGACTATTAGAATATAGGCAAAAGTCAACAACAGCCCAGAGTTTTTTGCTCCATAAACTAAATTTCCTTGATTCTCCTTCATTGTTTCCCTCCACCCTGCAGAAAAGATCTGGAGACATTTCTGTGAAATGTGAGGGATTTTAGGGTCAGAAGTCTCTAAAATATTAGAGGTAAACACAGAGATTCATTTATTTGATATAAACTTCTTCTCACTCATGCAGCTAGTGTGATTGTACAAACTAATTGACTCAGCTAGTCACTTCTGGGATTCTCAAACTGTTTACCTGACCTCAGCAGGGGCTTGGAAAAGGTATTTCAAAATTTATTCTGTAAGGGAAGGGGGGGGGGAATCTTCCTATAGAATGTAAGTGGTTTTTAGTTTTTCTGACTTAAAAAAAAATCTAACTGGAGAAAACAGAGAAAAAAGGAAATTAAAGGGGATAATTATCATGTTCCAAAAAGTAATAAATTGTATTTACCCGAAACTGAGAAGGGGTTTCAAGTGTGCTAAAATCACAGCAGGAGGAAATTCCATCTTCAAGGGTCTCTAAAAATACCTTCTGAAAATCCAGCATTTCTGGCAAGCTGCCAAATAAAGACTCCATCTGTATGGAAGTGGGGGAAAATAAACATTGAGAAGATAAGAATGTCCAAGAAAAGAATACCTAATGCAGTGTTTTTCAACCTTGACAATTTTAAAGCATGTGGACTTCAACTCCCAGAATTCCACAGCCAGCAATGCTAGCTGTGGAATTCTGGGAGTTGAAGTCCACATGCCTTAAAATTGTCAAGGTTGAGAAACACTGACCTAATGTTTAACTGTGTTAAGCTAGAGATAAACAAAGCGGTACATGACATTAATAAATGCAGAGGAACAAGATAATTTCTGAAATTTCTTAGAAACATCTTTGTTAGGGAGGATGGTCAACTTTTATCACCAAGGCACAACTAAATGCAGAAAAAAGGAACATGCTTTAAAATGTCTGATACAGTTGAAACGGTCATCCCCTCCATAAGGTCAGAGGTGATCTTACCTCATCTTGAGTAAGGAAAGTCTCACTCTGAAGAGGTTCCAAGTATAACTGAAAGAGGCAGCTCAGATCCTAGGGGGACACGAAACGTTAGATAAGATTTATGTGTTTTTAAAAACAACCTTTTTCTTAATATGCATATGAGGGTACAATGTAACTGTTAAGAGATAATGTTTTTTCACCTATATTTTGCTGTAACACTTCTAGGAAAAAAACTATTTATTGCTTATTTATTATATACTGTTTTAACTGTCAAAACAATAAGCATATTATAAAAAAGGCTTATTATACTATACTTAGTCTTCCAAAGTACACATTCATCTAATGCAGTGTTTCTCAACCTTGACAATTTTAAGGCATGTGGACTTCAACTCCCAGAATTCCACAGCCAGCAATGCTGGCTGTCCACATGCCTTAAAATTGTCAAGGTTGAGAAACACTGATCTAATGTGTATATGTATGATATTAAACAGCATTCCCAGGAGAGAAATCTTTTAGAAATACTTAACAAAAGGGGCTAAAGCCAAGATCAGATCTGGTGTTTGTTCTCCAGTTTCATTATGCTACATCTTCTCCCCTCAGATCTTGTTTGCACACATAGTCCTCAACCTATGACTGCAATTGAATCCAAAATCTCTGCTAAGAAAGACAGTTGTGAAGTGAGTTTTGCCCCATTTTATGACCTTTCTTGCCACAGTTGTGAAGCGAATCACTGCAATGAGTACGTAAGTAACAGGATTGCTAAGTGAATCTGGCTTCCCCATTTACTTTGATTGTGTGACGGTGGCAAAAGATGATCACTTGACCCCAGGACACTGCAACCGTCATAAATATGAGTCAGTTGCCAATCATCCAAATTTTGATCACAGGGAATGCTGAAATGATCATATGTATGAAAAACAGTCATACGTCACCTTTTTTTGGTGCCATTGTAACTTGGAATGGTCACTAAACGAATAATTGTAAGTCAAGGACCACCAGTATGTAATTCAGTTGTATAACTGTAACTTCTATCATCCCGAAGCTATATATTTGAAGGAGGATTGTATAACATTATGGAAACGTTATCTGTGGCTACTATTTCTTTTCTCAAAATGCTGGTGATATAACAGGAAGCAATCACAAAAATATGGGAGGAAATGAACAGTAAAGCATGCCTAATACCTTTACATAAGATTTCTCTGTGTCTACAAGTTCTTGGATGACCTTCCGGAGTCTGTCTGCATCTGTAAGTTGTCTTGCCAATGGCTTTAGAAGGGAAATATCTTTTAATCCTTCCATCCCATTCGCCTGAGTTTCATGGAAATGTGGACACAATGCTGCAATTTCCCTAGTGCTCTGCAGATTGAAAAGAGCAGAGTTTATTGTATTTTTCTTAAAACTGACTCCTCCATGATGGTTCAGTTGTGGATAGATTTGCAGATAATGGCTAGGATCGCAGCTGAAATCTATAATAGTACATATATTCTAATTTGTTATCTAAGCTCTTCATTCCAAAGAAATAAGATACATATATGCCTATGCTTTTCTTCCATTCAAGTGTATTCAATTCTTGGAAACTGCCTGGACAAGAAATTTGAATTTCTGGCAGTTGATTCAGAAGAAAATGGCAAAAACCAGGCACATTCTTAGCAAGTCATTCAACGTAACAAATAGGTAATTTTTGTTAATGGAGAGCCATCTACTTCTTTAAAATCATTAATCTAAAACCAATCACTGTGGAATTTGTCTGTGGAACAGATTTTCTAATTAAAAGCCATCTTTCATTTTACATTCATAATGTAACATGAGTGAGATTTCTGCCAAACAGCTCCATAATGCAGAACGGGGAAGGATTTAGGATTTAATAAAAGCTAAAACTAAAGGCAGCCCATTTGTAAGGTGATACTCATTGCTGTAATGTTTTGAAAAGCTATAGAAAAAAAAGGCCAGTAGAAAGCATGATAACTAGATGTTATTACTAATGAGACTAGCAAGAACAATCTGTTAAGAGCTCAAAACACCCAACTGGGTAACTACTGCAATGATCATTTATGGATACACAGACTCAGTTTACAACTGTTCACACACGTGTGTGTGTGGGGGGGGGGATCCTTAAATTCTTCTCTCTCTTTTTCTTAGATCCTCCTCTCTCTATATTCCTCATACTTCTTAGTTTGACTTTGAATTTTACTACACAATGTTTGAAATTCCCCCGGAAAAAGATGACAGAGACTTCTTGCTTTCTTCTTTTCCCCAACGCTGAATTCTCACCTCTACTTTTACTTTCTTTGAAGGCAGACACGGTAGCAAGACTCCAAAGTCTTCTTCCAGCTTAAGTAAAAATTACCCAGTAGAATCAAGGGGGTCTAAGCCCTCATGGCAGAATGGCAGTTTAAGCCAGTAAATGATTTTGCTTGTTCGCATACGTGCTGCTACTGAAATAGATCTTGCCTCCAAACACTGGGAACACAATGACAGATCCCAAAGATAGCAGGCTGAATTGTCTCCAGGATGGAGAAGTTCTTGGACATGCATCATATAATAGCTCAGCAATTGCTTTGCCTTAGCAGGCCTTATTCATAGAGGGAGCGTACAAATTTCTGTTTAAAAAGAAAAGGTTGGGAATTGCAGACCCAGACCTCTAAACAGATTTTATACAGTCTGAGTCCTCCAGAAGACTGGAAAACATCCAATATCTGTGCATCTTAATCTACTTTTTTTATGTTCACCAGTCCACAACTTTGCTTTGTTAAACGTTTATAGAAAACCATGATTTTTGTCTTGCAACAACTGATGCTAAGAGACAAAGGGCTCTTCTTAGACCTACAGTGGTCAATGAAAGAACAGCTGGATCGTCAGAGCGTACCCATATGGGAAATTGCCTGTTGACCACTGTTGGAGGATAAAGCTGTGGTCAAAGAACAGTTGGACCAACGAATTAATGCAGACTTTAAACAGGAAGCAAATTAATATGTAGTCTGCTTCATTCCTTGGTTTGAAGACACTGTGCATTGTACACTGAATCCTCAGGTAAGTATTTTCATATAGAAGCTGGATTTTATTCTCTGAATAACATTATTCCCTGAATAAAGAATGCCCTACTTTCTGCATAAGCTGTCCCTTGGAACTTGAAAGGGTGATTTGAAATAGATGAAAGCAGCATAAAGGGTTCTTCAAGGTATAGTTCTCAGCTAGATGTTCTAAAATTAGGCCCTAATAACTATATAACAACTAACTCTAAATCTAGCCTACTTTTCCAAGTCTTCCAACAGAGATGCCTTACATAAAGCTTATAGGTTATACTAAACAGGCTGACAGATCCATCATTTCACAGGTATGCCCCAACTCTTTTTTAATACAGTGAAACAATCACCAGAAGTCTTTAGAGAATAAGCAGCACAAATAATAGCACTGCAAAAACCAACCCCACCCAATCAATGTTATTTTTTTTTTTAATCAACTCCAGGAGAATCCCCTAAATTGAAATAGAAATATTGCAACACAGCAAATTACTTTTATATATCAAATCCCTCAGCAAGGTTTTCAACTAAAAACCTTGTTAAAATTATAGTACAAACAAAGCCATCAGATCAGATAATATTACATAAAGCGCTTGATGCCCTGAAGACCCAAAGCAATTTTCAGTGACACTGACACACTATTAAATGATCTGAATGCTAAAGCGTATTATTTTTTTAAAAATGACACCACTCCAGAAAGCAGAATGCCAGGCGTTTTACACATTTCAGTACCCTATTTATAAAATTGTACATGACCTTTATTTGAATATCCTAGTTATAACTGCATCATAGAAAATTGTATCCAAACTGATAAGTTCATGCTGGAAAGGGTGTTCCCTTATATTCTGCTGAGTTTTGTCCAAAACTCTTCGTATAAAACAGTAGATAATTTGGAATTTTTAGAGAAATCTTTCTGAACCTCCCGTTCTTCACATGTATTAGACTTTCCTGCAGGGGAATTAAGGAAGTACTGTAGATCCAACACATCTCTTGAAAACCAGTTTGAGGAAATAATTTCACATTCAGATATGTGTTTCTGAACATTACATTAAGTGATGAAGGAAGAAATGCATGGCATTATTTATGTAAAATATATAACTCTAATCTTTTCCCAGGTCCTGTAAAAAAGTACTTTCAATCCACATGATTAGTTGACAGCATACATAGTAAAAAACATGATTGTGTTTTAATAGCTGAAGCTTTTCTGTATAGGGTGATTTTAACTCAACTCAGCAAAAGACAATCTTCAAGAGCAGGATAAGCAGTAACAAGAAAATAAACTTTTTTTGCTATAAGTTATGTGCTGTTCTACAGCAACAACATGTTAATTCTTCAAAATCAGAGCTTTCCATGTGGGTGGAAGCATGGTGTTTTTCAAGGATGTCAGTTCACAGATTCTGCTATAAATTACCAATTGTGTAGTAGGAAAGACATCTCCAATTTTTTTTAAAAAGAGCTATTCGATTAAATTAGTTGGCATTCATATATAATTTAATAAACAAAATTCTTCAACAATCCTTAATTAAACCAACCCTCCTTATTTCCGTTTGGTACACTAAAAAAAAAAAAGGAATGCAAAATATATAGCTCTCTCAAGAGATCTTTAAAAAAAGACTCCCACACCATTACACCATGACTGAAAAAGGCTGCTTAGCTCTCAAGTCAACAATACTTTCGTCCTTACTTCTGGTTCCACATTGAAGGAAAAATGGAATTCAACAGATTTAACAACTTCATGAATTGCAAGATGGCCATATGGCAGCTGGCACAAACTCTCAGTTAGCAAAATCAAAGCATGGTTTTAAATATTTCAAAGATCATATCTGCTCCTGCAACTTCCCACGTTTGTCAAATTAGAGGGAAAATACTGGTTGTGTTATTCAAGAGGATTTCTCATCAATTAGACCTAAGATAAATAGCTTGTAACGTGCTATGTAAATTAAATGTACAATAATTAATTGTGATCGGTTAGGTCTTGGTTCATAAGTGTGATTTACTTTTATTTGATTTCTATAGCCGCCCATCTCAGCAAACGACTCCGAGCAGCTCACAATTCAAAAACATATATTACAATTAAAATCTTAAAAACAATAAAATTTTAAAATAAAAATAGTAAAAACTATTAACACAATAAAAACATTAAAATATCTAATTTGAATATACACAAAGCAAGACATCTGGCCTGTTAACAATATAGTCAGGAGGCTAGCCTCAGGAGCATAGCCAGCCCTTTAAAGCTTTATGGAAGGCTAACAGGTTGGGGCTATTCTAATAGCAAAGGCCATTCCTTTGTGAATCCAAACATCATCTACCTAGGCATCTGCAGGGGAGAAAAAGTAGACAAACCCTATGACTTACATCAGGGGTCTTCAAACTTGGCAACTTTAAGACTTGTGGACTTCAACTCCCATAATTCCTCAGCCAGCTGGCTGAGGAATTCTGGAATTTGAAGTCCACTAGTCTTAAAGTTGCCAAGTTTGAAGATCCCTGGCTTACATATTTGTATCTGACATTGCATAGGTATAAAATGCCAAGATTTGTCTTGTGATATCCTAGCACATGTTTCATCATTTCTTCATCATTGTGATTTATACTAAATATCATGATAAACTGCTTCCCACTGTGGTCACAAACATTTCCAAGGAGGTTTCAGCAACCACATGTAGACTTATTATTTCTGATTCCAGTCAGTACAATCTCTAATTTAAAGAAAGTGCCAAGCCATAGATTATGGAATCATGGATATGAATAAATGGGCTGGGGTTATAATCACAAACACCATAATATAATGACTAGGCCAACATCAAAATCAACTAATACACATTGTGATAAACTACTGTGAGAATCCAGCCTATCTATATGGATTTCCATAAAGCTTTTGGGAAGCTTTAAATGCAGTGATCTTGTAAATGTTTACAGAGTCATGTGTAGCTTATAAAGTCAAGTCCTAGGGAATGGTTACATTCTCATCAAAGAGAAAAATAAGAATTGATACTTCTCACTATATCCCTCTAAAACAGTGTTTCCCAAACTTGACAATTTTAAGGCATGTGGACTTCAACTCCCAGAATTGCTGGCTGTGGAATTCTGGGAGTTGAAGTCCACATGCCTTAAAATTGTCAAGTTTGGGAAACACTGCTCTAAAATACAGTGCAAACTCCCAGAATTTGCCATAAGTCATGCTGCCTGAGACTCACAGAAGTTATAGTCTCATCCAACCACTATGCAGGCACTTGACTGGAAAAGGTGCCCTAAAATGCCTGTAAGGGTAGCAGTGCTGTTTAAGATGATACTCATAAAAGACTGGAATTGAACAATGAAGTTGTTGATTTGACAGACACCAAAGTGTTCAGGAATAGAAATTCCAAGGCAGACTATAAATAGCTTCAAAAAGTCTAAGCTGTATTAAAGGGATAGTCAGATATGAGGATCATTTTGAATGTAGCAAAAGGAAGACCGAAAGGGGGGGGGGAATCCTAAAATATATACTCAATATTTGAACCAAAAGTGATTAACCAGGGAAGAGATATTTGGGTTAAGATAGAAAGTACATTAAAAAGCATATTGTCTCTGAAAACCTTTTCTTTATTATATAATAACTCAACTGTATGTGTGTAAATGTTTAATATGGCATCATGGATTAATTAGAAGTAAAAAATATGCACTTATGTAACAAAGCAATCAACACTAACATTTCTAAAAGCCAGCACTATTTGTTCTTCTCATTTTAATTAGAAAAACGAAATGCTGTCAGGCAGAACAATAGGACTGATTACCTTTAAAAACGCTTGTCTGCATTTAAAGATTGGGAAAAGATTCCCTTGACCAAAGGCCAACACCCAAGATTTGCTTTGTCGAGAAGTCCTTCATAAAATTGGAATTAACTTCCTGACTTCCAGCTTTATAACCAGGCAAATATTTTGGCTTCACTTTTCTCTGAAAGCCAGGTCACCATCCCAAACCTATGATAGGACATTTTAAAAACGACGATATAAACCTTTGATATCGTGGCAGGGGCTGAGGTCCACTTTTAGTTATAATTCTGCAATATACTCAGACCTTTTCCACATTTGGAAGAAATTGGGATAGAGAAATTTTATTTGGATCCTTCTTTGCATACTAAATTTACAATCTAGGTTAATTCCAGTTTGAGTATACTGGATATTTTAAAACATCTTCATGAGCTAATAGGAGTGCTAATAGCTCAGATCATTTTTTTTAAAAAAAACTAATAATGTGGGAGATAGCAAGGAATCTTACTTTTCTATAATGGATAAAATATGCCCTCTTAGATTTGGATTTATATGTTTGTTCTCTGCTTATAAACTGGTATTTGATCAACATAATGTAAAGACAGATCAATATTTTTCTGAGTGATTAAATTTTGAAATTTTCTTTGAAGTGAGAAGTTTTCTTAATATATTGTTATATTCTCTCTCTCTCTCTCTCTCTCTCTCTCTCTCTCTCTCTCTCTCTCTCTCTCATTCCTTGCCTCAAAATAAGCAGCCACTGGAAAGTGAATCTGCAAAACAACTGCAACAAACTGGTCACAGTATCAAGCACAACTGTCTTAATGTCCACCTTGCTTAGCAATAGAATTTCTGTGGTCATAAATCAAGGACGACCTGTAGGGCTGTCAATACCATGGACAGGACAGCTTATTGTGGTAAGTGCTGGCTGCCATTTTCTCTGGAAAAGCTACCATTTTCAAATGTGTTTTTGGGGGGCTTATGCATTGGATTAGTTATACTTTCCATTGGAGTTTGACACAACCTGCCTTCAGCTCATGTCTATTTGCCACCACAGGGAGAAGTCCTAAAAGGGACTTGGGATCATTTATATGGTTGCTCCTTAACTCAGGAATTGTGTCACCACTCTACAGAGTTTGCTGATCTGTCTCATGGAAAAATAACTTATTCTGAACCTTTCTGTATTTGGTAAGAATTTTAAAATGCAACCTAGTAGCCTGTCAGGAGGAATGCTGTTTCCAAATTACCAAACCCCTACAAAGCATGTGCATAGAGAACTAGAATGCATGTACGTGTTAAGACTGGGATATCAGAAACAGTTTTGCTTTTCTTTTTATGAATAAAAAGGGCTGCTTAGTATTTTAAAGGAAATTTGAGGGACTGGTGAACTGAAAAACTGATAAGCCTGAAGTAGAGAAACTGAACGTTCACTCATTTGCCTCACCATCCTTTAGGACAGGGCTTTTCAACCAGTGGCACGGGTACCACCTGTGGTACATTGGCACCTGGCAGGTGGTACACGACCATCCTAGAAAAGTGGTAGCAGGGGAGGGGAATGAGCTGAACTGGTGGTAGCACCGCACAAGCCTGAGCGAGAGATGGCTGGAGCTGCAGGGCTGTCAGGGCTCAGAGGAAGCGCCAGGATCAGCGCCAGGCTCCAGCTGGAGCTCGGCACTGATCCTGGTGCTTCTGCTGAGCCCAGAAGAAGTACCAATCAGCTGGAAAGCAGCACTGATCCTGGTGCTTCTGCTGATCCCAGAAGAAGCGCCGATCAGCTGGAATGTTGCAGCCTCTCCAGGGTCTTGTGATTTACATTCAGATGCTTGGCAACTGATTCATATTTATGACGGTCACAGTGTCCCAGGGTCATGTGAAGTGACCAAAACCTGCTGCAACCACCCAGCAGACGGGGGGAATAAAAACCAAACAGCCCCCCACCCCACCCCCATGCCAATCCTCAACAGAAATGCTCACAACAATGAAAACCTCGGATAGGAGGAAGAGCGCCACCGGGTGGGCAGACGTCTTGCTTGGCTGTGGCTTGGGGGGCACTTTTTTTGGTGCTATTGTAACTTTGAACAGTCACTAAGAGAACTATTGTAAGTCGAGGACTACCTGTAGTTTATCACTTTTTTCCTTTTTTTTTTTTTTTGGTCATCAAATTTTTGACCCCTTGCTAGGCGACTGGTGGTACTCGGATGTTGCCATATCCTAAAAGTGGTACAATGGGTGAAAAGATTGAAAAGCCCTGCTTTAGGAGACTGATTTTTGTTTTACCTCAATAGAAAAAAAATCCAGTTACACCGAGTCCAAGTGCTGTTTGTCCCACCTTGGTTTCTGCAGTTAGCCATAATATGCTTTACATTTAACTATCCTACATTTAATGTCATCTGGTAGCATTATGGCTAGCCTATTTCCCAATTTCAGTCCAGGATCTTTTCTGATTACTAAAATGGCATCAGTTCCAGTTCATTCTTTGAAGAACCACACAATTAATTTATTTACATTGTACAAAACCTTTAATTTATTCCCACTGTCTGCTTCCTGCTTTGTAATAGTAAAATCTAACTTTATTCAAGATCTTTAGGCCAAATGTTTGTTAAAACATTTTTGGAATTTCAAGAATATAACACCTGGCAGATCACACATTTAGATTTCACATGAACCTCCTGACATATTAAAGATACACAAGAGCTTGTGGGGTCATGCTATTTACTTCAGCTCCCACTGCCCTTGCACACACTAGTCATTGTAGAAGAAGACCAAATTGAGCCCAAGTGCGGGGTCAAATGCATCATCAGTCTGAAGTCTCCACACCCTCAAAATAGATCTAGGTCTAGCCCTCCACCACCACCACCCCGAAGTCTGTGGACTTTTATCTGGTGCCAATTTGCCTTGACCATTAGTACAACAGAGTCTTGTATACAGGTTGCATGGAATAAACTCGCAATGCTTTCTGAATTCCATCCTGGGTCTTGGTTTCTTTTGCCTGAGAGTCACATGTCTTCAGATTCACAATCAAAACCCACCTAAAGCAACTCTAAGCATATATCAATTTAACACATGCAGAAACTGGGCATGGATGTACAGTACATTCACACAGAGAAGTTCATCTCATAATGTTTCTCACCCAAATCCCAACACTATAAACACAAGAAAGAAAAAAATGACAACCCCTTGTTCTTCCTCCAGTCTAATTTTCACACCTGTTATCTAAATATACTGTATGTCTATCTCCTTGACTAAATACTGGGATTTCAGCGCTGAATAACCAGATGTATAAAATGAGACTTCCTTCACCTTCCACAGCATATTGTTCATTAAAATATTTAATATGCTTTCTTTCTGGTTTCCAAAACTGTAGGTACTCATTATATAGAAGCTGGCTAAGACAATGTAACATTCCATTTTCTTTGAAAATATAGTTCTATCTCTTTTTAAAATATGGAAATATTTATTTCAAAATATAAAAAACAGTTTATCAAGCCATGCTACATTTCAGATACAGACCTTCACTATTTGGTATGTGGTCAAGGGTAAAACCATTAACTTCACATCATTTGGCATAGTCACTCCATTTGGTTTATAAATATTTTAAAACACCATTTATACCAATGAATAGGATAGTGATAAATACCAATATAAGTTTTTAAATAATTTATATTACATTTCAATACAATATAAATATTATATTAATAATGCACATCATTTTTTAATTTCTAATTCACAGAAATAGTAGCTTTCAAAGAATTTGGGGAATGTGTGATTCTCAGTATACTTATTTGGAAGTAAATTCCTCTGAACTTATTAAGACATGCATAAGAAAGAATTTAACTTCCAACCAGCAACAAGCATAAAGGCAGATGCTTCAGTTCAGATATGCTATTACACGACATTACTGTAGTGTATAGCTAAGGTGTAGGTCTTCACTTTTGCAGCATTTACACAAAAGGAAGCAGAGCACCCAGGGCCTCAGATGACTCAACTCAACACACACAATTCAATCAGCAATTACACTGCATCCCCCAGGCATTTCAAGGTCTTATAGTCTTTTAACAATACTCCTACATGTTTTTAAGGCAATTGCTGAGGATACACCATTTTCATTAAATCAATATTTTAATCCAGCTGAGTTCTACTGAGTGTGTTTCTGTCCATAATCTTGTAGCACATTTCACTGCTGTTGTAAAATAAAACTATCTTCATGCTCATTTTTTTTAACAAAATGAAGTGTGAAGACTAAAAGAGAAAAATCACTTTGAAAAAAAATCTAAAATTAAAGGACTATCAACATAACATTGATTTTCACAGTATTCTTCAGCCTTAAAAGAGAAAATACTTTTATTTTCAGCAAATTAATCTCAGTTTCCTTTTCTTTTAGCTCCCTTTTACATTTACTGACAAGAGGTCATTTCTGCTTATTAATTTAGCTACCCACTTGTTAATTTCCTAAATACAGGTAAGATCAGAGTCCCTCCACCCCACAGACAATGAATCTGTGTTTTATAAAAAAAAATTACAATTAAAACAGCTTATCTTTAAAGTAAGGTGCTACTTTGCCTAAGTTTTAAAATACAGAACATGATACAGCTTCCAAGAAAACAAACATCATCAAACATAAGTGTGCATTATATACATAGTCAAACAGATGAAACTTGTGAAATTTAGATGATGAAACAGGATGTCTATTTCTTCACTTACATATAAAAAGGAAAAGAATCCGCTCCCTCCAAGCCCAGTTATCTCAAGCTGTCATCTGCTAAGAACTGAGCATCGCTTGCAATCTCCGTTTCACGAAATACTCCCTAAACTGATTGCTCTTCGACTCTGCACTGAAAACCTCCTGGCGTCACCACCCTCTTCTCCACCCTGCACTTCCACAGAGCCCCATACTTTACAATATTACATAATGACAAGATTCCTCTGCCACTATATGTTGAAAAAAAATGCATTCAGGGAAATCCAACATCACTAGGAAAGAGGGCAGAAATCAAACATTTTCCAGAAGCATTCTGCTGCAAAAGTCATTCGGCTATTTATAAGAAAGAATGTTTTGTTTTGTTTTGTTTTGTTTAAAGGAAGATATGCAATTTTTGTCCTGGCTTTCATTCCCATGACTGTTACAGTAATCATTTTCTAGTTCCCCTCCCATCTCTCACACACACACACACACACACACACACACACACACACCCTGCTGATGATGGGTCATACCAAATTGCTCTAATGGGCACTTTCCAAAAAAAGGGCAATCATTTGTGGAAATTGTAGGGTTATCAAACACCTGCTATAGTTGGAGGTTCACCCAAGTGGAACCACTTCTCCACTCTTAGATGTCTCTATGCGTCCTTCTGAAAGTATTTACATTATCTAAGACAGTGTTTCTCAACCTTGACAATTTTAAGGCATGTGGACTTCAACTCCCAGAATTCCACAGCCAGCATTGCTGGCTGTGGAATTCTGGGAGTTGAAGTCCACATGCCTTAAAATTGTCAAGGTTGAGAAACACCGATCTAAGACAAAGGATTCTAATATTAACCATAATACATTGTGAGCAATCCTACCAAGCTTCCTTGTGCACCCATGCATGCACGCGTGCGCGCGCACACACACACACACACACACACACACACACACAATCACATGGCTTTTGAAGAAAAGAATTAAAGATAGGGCTTTGTCTATCTTTTTTCCTACTATTTCTTCCAATGACGCTAGCCAACTCAATGTAAAGGAAAAACATTTGAACCCAGCTTACTGTTTATATCCACTTAATCAAAACCATTTTTTTAAAGTATAGCCATTCATCTGAACTTGTTATTAATACTAGACTTATAGAACAAAGCACAAAGGGATTTGAAATTTTTTAAATAAAACTCATTTCCTTCCATCTTCAAATTACACATTGACTTATATGCATGTTGCAGATGTTTAAAAAAAACAGAGGCAACAGGACACACACAATGCAACAATCTCCATCTTAATTTAAGCAAGGAACCATGGATGAAGAACAGATTGTGACTTCCTTTTAGATAGTGAGAGAAGTTCCAACAGATTATTAAAAGTGATGATGGAGAGCAATGCATTGAGATGTTCATGGCATAACGGTGTGGAACTTAGTTTGAGCACTGATTCTAAAAGAAACACAGAACTATTTTAAATCCATGAAAAGAGATCCAAGGCTGATCACAGATATTTTCAAGTAACAGATATGCAGATGCGGGAAGTCAGTAGCAAAGTGAGTAGTGGAACTTCAAAATGTACCTAGGTGAAGAATCTGAGTATTGTACCAATCAGTTTCCCAATACAAAGAAACTAGTGATGTCTACTGGCCAGCAATCAGATCCCACTTTAGCTTATTTCAGAGTGGTGGCATATTAGGGCATTGGAGAAAAGACAAAAAGGGTGAAGGAATGGAAGTTGATAGGAACAACAGGAAGCAGGTGGGGATCTGAACATTTACTGAGCACTCAAAATATGGGCATCCTCTTTATCCACCAAAAATTTGCCCCAGTCAAGCACATCTATAAACAACCTACAGAACTATCGAGAAGGAATATTTTGACCAGCTAAAGCAGAGCTTAACCAGAAGCCTAGATGTCTAAAACGCAAGCGGAATTACAGAATTGATGTGACAGCCATAGTATATCTCATTAGACGTCCTTTATTTTTATCTTCATGTAATGCATTCATTTCTGCTGCTCTTTCTGGGTTACTTTCCCAAAGTAAGCAATCAGAGGCATCATTTTTTTTTACTTAAAAAACACAAAAAGTATATTTTATGCTTATAACCCTCGGGATATAAGTGCTACTAAAAAGAAAACAGCACACACACCCCTCCCCCATACATACACAAAGAGAGTCCTTGTTTCAAAATGACTTTGACTTCATTAAAGAGACAGGCACAAGAAGAAAAAATAGTAAAAAATGTAGGCATTTCCATCATCTTTCAATTGAATTAATTCCTCTGCAACGCGAACTGGTACCCAACCTCATTTACTATCGTATCTTTTTTTTTTTTGTAAAAATTTGTATTTTCAACTTTACAATACATAACAATCTTACAAATACTTCAGATAAAAAATAAAACAAATTGATACACACCACATTCGGTCTTGCCCACCCATTTCCCCCCAAACCGCATCCCACCTCAAACCAACTTACTTCTTTTCCTCTTTTTCTTCACTCACCCCCTCTCCTCCTTACTGAGAAGTAAGTAGGAAGGTTGAGGTGAAGGAGGAGACGGGGCATTTACTATCATATCTATATGGACTGTATCAAAATGGCAAGGACAAACTGACTATTGTAACAGCAGACCATTACAAACTATTTTAAAATGTGGATTTGTTTTGTCATGCAAGAATAATGATCTTAGCATAAGCAGAAGATCACTATGACTACTTTGCCACAGCTTAAAATTCATGCAAATATTTTGTCATGGTTTCCATTATAGTAGGATTCAAAACCTATGAATATTAAGAAAAATGTAAAATAAAGATGGCTTATTAAATACATACATATATGTAGCTAAATCCTTTCCCTCGATTTATCTGAATGGTGGAATACTTTTTGACTCATATTTATTTTTATTTTATTTTATTTTATTTAACACAAAAGTTAAATAATTGCTTATTGATGCCACTGGATAGAATCCAAGGAATTCTGCTTCATTAATTCAGTCAATTTTTCTGTCTTCCCCTGAGCTTACACTTGTTTCTGTAGTTTCCTTCTGATTATAGTTGACATACATAGTAGCTTTTGGTGGTGCATTTAATGTATTAAGTTGCATCACATACATCAAAATTTCAGATATATTTTTCAAGAAGTAGCTTCTTTTATATGTTCTTTTTAAGTTGTAGATTCTACTCCACATCTTTTTCCCTAGTAATCCTACAGCCACCCTTATGAACTGAGTGCCAAAAATAACTCCATGACTGCTTTCCACCAGTAGGGATGATGATGTTGTTGACGATGATGATGGAGTTATTTCAAATCCTTCAGAAATACAGGTACACATGTGGGGAAAACCAGTTCTTAGATAAGTTGATTAAATCAACTTATCAATTAAATCAAGTTGATTTATAGACATATAAGGCCAAAGTTTGTTATCTTATAAGAACAATACTACAGATTTGCAATGGGAAATCTTTGTTGGCATCTGGCATTGGCAAACTGCCCCTTCCCCTTGATTTGTGAGAGAAGTTTTCCTTTCTGATTTATTGTTTTACTGTTTTTTCCCTTTCTTTTTGATTTCTGAAGTAAAACAGGTGACGGAACTAACCTGAGCACTGTTATACATTAGTAACATGAAATCTTTTATTTATGAATATGTATGCTTACATACATCATCCTTCATTTGATTCCACACATGGAATTTTAATGACTGGCTTTTTGGCTAATGTGTGTTTAAGCTTAAATATGTGAACTGCTTCCTGATCCCCTTTACAATTAATGTGAAATAGCACAATACTGTTCCACTTCCTCTAGTAGAAATCTTAATCATTTTTTAAATGTACTGCATTCCCAGGTGTTTAATTAATTTCGTTTTAGGGAATTCCTTTGTTGTTGTTGTTGTTCCATCAGTTTAAGTATAATGGAAAAGAAAGAAACAGAACCTGACATGCAACAATGACTCTTTTTTCATTGATGGTGATGATATTTATGCAACATTGATGTATGCAAAAGCAGTAACTGAATCTGAGCTTTAAAAATAAATCGTTTTTTCCAGCACAATTAACACAAAAACAATATAATTTAAAAAACAGGTGTAAATATGCAAGGAGTCTGTTCTTAGTCAGTCAGCAGCCGCCTTGTGATTTTAAAGCATTTGCAATTAATAAGCAGTGTATTATTAGTTAGAGCATACTAGCCCAAGACTTCAGTAGCTTATCATCTATATTCAATTCTACAATTTATTTATTAGATTTTTATTCCACCTTTATTACTTTTATAAAATAAGTCAAGGCAGAAAACATACATAATATTCACTCCTCTTTCTATTTTCCTTACAACTACAACCCTATGAGATGGACTGGGCTGAGACAGAACAAATGGCCCAGAGTCACCCATCTGACTTTCATGCCTAAGGCAGGACTAGAACTCACAGTCTCTTAGTTTCTAAACCAGCACCTTAACCACTACATCAAACTTGTATTACTTATACAATACTGAGTTTAAACAGCATATATAATGCCCCCTCCTCCTATTTTCCTTCATAATGACAACTTTGTGAGGTAGGCTGGCTGAGAAAGAATGGCCCAAGTTCAACCAATGAGTCTTCGTGGCTGAGGATGGAATAGTACTGGGTTTCCCTGTTTTTAGTACAATATCTTATTACACTCCATTGGCCTTGAACAAGTCAAAGAGATATATAAGAGCCATGGTGGTACAGTGGCTAAAATGCAGTACCAACTGCAAGCTGACCGCTAGCCTATTCTGACTGGTTCAAAGTTGCCTCAGCCTTCCATCCTTCCAAGGTCAGTAAAACGATGACCTAGATTGTTGGGGACAATGTGCTGAGTCTGTAAGCCTGTAGAGAGGGCTGTAAGAGCACTATGGAGCAGTATATAAGTACTATTGCTATATATGTAATTGTATCCATGGATATGCATATGGATGTGTGTCTGCATGTACAAATATAGTGCAACTCAATCGACAAAAGCAGTCCGCGTGCCTTCCATATCTCTCTACTTTCTGCATTAATTTTTAAGCAGTGCTCTTACCCTGAATGGTAAATCAAGTTTCTCCTTCTCTAGCATCTGGTCCAGCATGCCATCTGTGTTGCTCCTTTTTAGACTTCCATTAACATCAGGCACATGGTTGAAATCTATATTAAAAAGAAAAGCCAAAAAGCTAGATATCAGAAGAAAAAACATGTATTTTCTTTCATTTAGATATAATTGTTTCACTGAAGTTTCAGGAAACGTAGACTCCTGAAGATTTGCTTGGCTTTTCCAGCTAAAATAATTCCATGCAAAGTAATACAAATATTTGGTCTGCTACTTCAAAGCTTGCCTTCCTCAACATCATCTGTCTACAATGTGGTACAGTGTGTCCTGGCTGAAGAAAACATCCAATACAAATGTCTGCATAATACATATAAAATGATTTTCTTGGATGAACACATTGTCCTAAAACTTACTGTGGTTCTTAAACTTATTAATGGCCCAAAAGAAGAGGGAAGAGAACCTTGGCTTCCTTCTTTGTATTACTGCTTTGCTTATATAGCAGCAATTAGGATAAAATTTAAAGAAAAATAATATTTTGCCAATATATATATAGTCCTTGACCGATGATTGTAAAGGAACTTGCCTATTACAGTTGTAAGTCATGATGGTCATAAAGCAGGTCATCAAACAGCATGCTATTAAACAAATTTTCATGGTTCTTAAGTGAATCCATGGTCGTTAAATGGATGCCATGGTTGTTAAGCAAGCCCACTGTTTGCTATGGGGACATTTTTGCAGAATATTGGAAATTAACATAGGTTTTCAGCAAAAACAAACAAACAAAAAAACCTAAATTGTAATTATTTGACTGTGGGACACTGCAAATGTCTGTAAATGAAGGCAGGTTGCCAAGTGCCCAAAATAGTCATTTGACCATGGGGAGAGAGGAACTGGCCATTGGAACTTCATAACTGAGTTTTAAGTACCTTGGGGGGCTGTCTGTTATAACTTTGAATGGCTGCTAAGCAACTGGTTGTAAGTCAACGACTGCCTGTATTTAAAAATATGGATTAGAACAAATTAACACAAATGAATAAGGGGGAAATCCCCGATATGCTGGAAGTGTGGAGAGACCGTTGGGAATTACTACCACATGTGATGGAAATGCACGCAGGCACAAAAAAATTGGAATTTATTAAAGAAATGGCGGGAAGAAAACCTGCTAACAGATATAGAGGCCAAACCAGAATTTTTCCTACTGGGAATTATAGAAAGAAAATACAAGAAAGATACAAATTATTTATTACTGCATATAATAACAGCGGCACGAATAGCCTTCACTCAAAAATAGAAAGAGGAAGATATTCCATCCGAACAGGAAATATTATTGAAAATCCTGAATTGCACAGAAATTAATAGACTAACATTGGAACTCAAGGATAAAAGTGAAACTAAGTACTATAAAATCTGGGAACAATTTTATGACTGGATAGATAACAAGAGGGCAGTCAAGACAAATGTATAGTGTTAGAATAAAATATAGATTATAGACAAATGTATATTTAAAAGAAGAACTATATGTCTATATGAGTACTAATGTTACTGTAAAGTGATGGAAGATGTATGGAACCAGATGTATCTATGTCCAATGTGTTTTTAATTTTGTATTATTAATAAAACTTCAGTAAAAAAAATATGGATTAGGGCTACCAGATTGGGGCTGCAAATATCAGAGATACCACTAGGTGGCAGCAGAGAACCTGAGACTTTCTGGATCTCTTTGTTACCATCTAATGATTATTGCAAATTTGCAACTTGGATTTAGTAGCCAATCAAAAATGAAAACAAAAGAAATTTCATATTAGCTTCTTCGAGAGATGTATCATGCAATGATTATAATAAATGGACTTTGTATATGCATAAAGTATATACGGATATGTTCACTTCAGTAAGTTTAGGCAAGAATGCCAGGCAACTCCAGAGAAACTGAAATGATTTAGCATTTTGTCTACATCCATGCCCATATGCACCAATGTTTTTAGCTGCCAATTTAATTACATGAATGTCACTATGTTGTATTGTGCTGACAAGCCATACATGGTTCACCATCATTCAAGGTAAAGATAATGTAACATCAAACTTCAAAAAGAACAAAATGTTTCCCTCACCATTAATTATTCAATTAAATACTGAGCACACTATGAACAGATGGGGTCATGAGCAAAGCAGCAGAGAGAAAGCTCATGAAAACATCAGAAAACACAATCCTCTAAGCCTCCGTAGAAGTACAAACCATGCAATGAACATGGCACTATGATAAGTATCTGAACATAGTCAAGGTTGAAGAAAGCAGATTGTATGCATGCTTCGGAGGCTCTGAAATCAAATTTGGAGGTCAAGAAAACAAATAAGAAACAAAGAAAATGCACCTCTCTTTTAAGGCAGAAACAGATCCCTATAAACCAGGGGTGTCAAACTCGCAACGTCATGTGACGTGTTGCGACATATCGTGACTTTTTTCCATTGCCGGCAATGGGGCAGGCACGGTTTTGCCATGACGCATCTGGCCCGCGGGCCAGCAGTTTCACACCACTGTTATAAACAGATGCAACTTTTCATGATGCTTTTAGTCCATTTAATTAACAAAGCTTTAATAGCATGCTAATCCACACTGCTCTTACCAACTCCCTCTTTTCTCTGCAAATGAGGAGGAAACGGCAATGAGGCATCAGGAGGAATGGGGAATGTGCTTTTAAGTATCAGCCTGCTAAATAACTTCTCATCATTTACAGTTCTGTTCTGAACATCACCCATTTGAACTAGTGCCCTATTGCACAGCAGCAAAAATATGTTAACAAACATCAAGAATAGATGGCAAGCTACCCTCTCGGTAAAGAGGATGGTGCTTTGCCTTTCACTTTATTGACACTAATAAGAGGGGAGTAGGATGGAGCACTAAAAATAAAAGCAGATGGGAAAGCAAAATTAGGTATGCCCTACCACTGTAGAAACTGGGAAAGTACACAGTCAATTATTTCTATTTTAGATCATGCTGGTGAGAGAGTCAGAGTCCACGCTACTTGAACACAGAGAATGAAATTAGAGAAATATAGTAACCAAACAAGTATGGAAGATCTCCTTTGTATTACAGAACCAATTATTCCACGGGATAGAGCTGAAATGTGAATAGTTCAAAACAATAAATTGTTTTCAAAGAAGGATCTTTTAGTGCTCATTTACTCGATATAAAACTCTGTTCCTCATAATAACCAGACTCTGCTTGTCCCCATGGGCAAGATTCTCAGCAATGTCTGCTCATAAACAATCTCCATTTGTTCTAACACCAAATACCGCCACATAAGCTGCCCTTCAACATACTTCTGATTCTCTGTATTACCACTTTGCTGAAATTACCACTTTAATCAATCATTTCTTGATGCCTAGCAGTTATCTTGCAATTAGCTATTTCCTCTCCTGAGCCTTATATTAGTGCAATTGTGCATCAAGGAAAAAAAATGGTTTTGCAAAGCACTGCCAGGCATGAAGAAACAGGATTACATGTAAGTTCTAATTCAGCAGGTTTACTGCTCACGCCTATCCACAAGAATCTGGTCAACTAATGGTCAGCACTAATTTGGTGCTAAACAAGAGTTAATGGAATTCAGGAGGAGGGGGGCTGGACTTGGAGAATTTGTGGACACATAATGATTTTTGGCTGAGTTCTGCCTTAACTCTACCCCCAGGCTTTGCCTGTTCTTCTACATTGCTGCCACCAGTGAAGCAAGATGGAAGGACAGAGAAAGCCAGTTCATCTTAGAATCAGATATACTGGCAATTTGACTATGTTGAGTATTCTCTTCTTGAAGGATCTATAAACTCAAATTCGCAAGGCAGTCCAGATGTAAAATGGAATATCATGGATGGAAGGGAGAGAGTGGGAATAGCCCTCAACTTCTACCTCAAACTCAGTACGGTTCTTGGTGAAATTTAAACCAGACCTATATCATTGTTTTTTCAGGCCAGAGACCATACTTGGCTTTCAAGTTGCATGCTGAAAGCCATACTCTAGAATGTAGGGAAGGTCTCCCAAATTTCTCACCAACAGTTTTGCCTGCAAGAGGGGCCAATTTCAGAAAGAAAATAGATTTGGAGATTATGTGCATAGTAAATAAAGTACTCCTTTTCCTTCTCTTTTCTATTCTCCTCCTCCTCCTCTTGAGACCAGGGGTGGCTAAAGAAAGGTGTAAGTTACTGAAAGTTGTAGTCCCATTCTCACAACCAAGATGGTGTAAAGATGATTTAGTTCAAGAATATCAAAACAATCTTTCCAGAATGTATCTAAGAGGGACAGCCCATCCCACAGAAAGAAATTTACCACAGAAAGGATCATCTGGATCATCTATACAATAAAATGAGATAAAATGACAGAAAGCAACTGAAGACAACAAAGCTTGCATAACACATTTTTGGTTCTAGAATTAAACTTCCAAAAAGTCAAAATATATAGACACATTCACAAAACATCCTTACCTATCAATGTTCTCCCACATCACCACCCACAACCAATCATTGTCCAATACCTAAGCCACTTTAAAGTGACCCACTTTTGTTTTTAAATTTTTTGATATGCTTAAAATACACATTAGTTCAATGAGGATCACAGCCATTATGCAACTGGTGGGAAGTAGTCTAAGCTTTTTCCACCTCATAAGGATTTCATTTGACCCAATACATTCTTACAGGCAATGAAAATAGTGCCTGGAAGAGCCATTGTGCCTGCTAGCTCTATACTAGAAGGGAAATATAGTAATTTAATTCTCTCAATCTATGGGAGATAAATTGAAAATCAAAGCTCCTACAGCAGAAATTATGTTAAAAAAACAACACTCATATACAAAATAATGAAGCCCAGGGCAAAAATTCAGTTAAAGTATTGGCAGGGTGGAAGGAAGAAAGGAATATTAGAATTAAACTGCAGTGGGCAGAAGAAATAAAGAATAAAGAAGAATGTAGTTTTGAAGTTGAGAGAAGGCAATCAACTATACTATATGGAAGTTTTTTTCTAGTATGTCATTAAGACCCTTGTTTAGCTATACCCTCAAGCTTAGTCAAGCATCTCAGTGAATCTGACATGATTGGACCAGATAATTTACAGCATAATGGTTAAGATAAATTCAGTCCAGTTTCTGGGTTGAAAGAAAAAGAAGGAAACAGCACTGCATGAGATAATGTTTCTACAAAGTATGGGCAAAGTAAGCCATTAAACCTAGAATGCTATTAAAATACTTTTATAGCTTGTTCTATTGAAAAGGAGACAACTGCTAGAGCTTTTTATTTAATGGTTCAAAAATGAGACTCAAAAAAATGTAAAACTATATTTTCATCCTCAAAAGTGGAAATAGCTAGTGAGCAAACTGCATCCACCATCCTAAATGTGAAAGTCTCCAGGGATGTTAACTTTCCAAAAATGTACAGTCAACTTTATTTCTCACATTCATGAATTTCTCAATGACCTGATAAAGAGGACAGTCCACAAAATTTGAGAAAAATGTGTTCTCTTGAAGACTTGTCCTACCTAAAGTTTCTGTGCACATCCCAAATTTTGTGGATGGTTCCCTTTTGAACTGCTTCAGTCAGAATTCTACCAACAATTCACACAACTAGACATTGAACAAACTTCTCATTCATTTTTACCACCTGTCCTTTTGTATAGAAAAAATCATGATGTTCTTCTAATTGTGGAGCACAAATTTATTTATTTATTTATTTATGAGACTTATATACTGCTTTAAGTGCAAGCACTCTCTAAGCGGTGTACACCAGTAAGCAATGTATATATATGTAGTCTACACGTCACTCCATAAACAAACTGCATTCATATTTTAATATACTTCCAGTTAGATCTTCTACACCTGTACCCTTAGCATTTTTCAGCATGCTCATGACTTTCATGACCATTCCATCAAATTTAATTAATCTATTCTTTAATACAAATAGTCCATGACTTATGATCACAATTGAGCCCAAAATTTCTATTGCTAAGTGAAACATTTGATAAGTTAATTTTGACTCATTTTATGACCTTTCTGGCCACAGGTTGTTAAGTGAATCACTGCAATTAAGTTAGTGACATGGTTGTTAAGTGAATCTGGCTTCCCCATTGACTCTGCTTAATCACAAAAAGCGATCTCAAAAAGCAGTCACATGACCCCAGGACACTGCAACCATCATAAATATGAATCAATTGCCAAGCATCTAAATTTTGATCACATGAACATGGGGGTGCTGCAATGTTCAGAAGTGTGAAAAACAGTTATAAATCACTTTTTTCAGCGCTGCTGTAACTTTGAACGGTCACTAAATGAACTGTTGTAAGTTGAGGACAAACCGTATATGTTCATGTATTTTTTTATCCATGTTATTCTAGTTTCACTCTAGTTTCTTTCATATATATTTTTTCTTTTCTTCTATGTCCTCTAGTTTTTTTAAATTTCTTTCATTTTCTTCCATTTCCCCCACCCCAAAATCCACTCTTGGCACTATCAAGAAATGGTTTATCCCTACTCTGAATTCTTACTCCTTCTTGTATCCTTCACTAATTACCTCCATCACAAACAAATACATTTTTTAAGAGTTATAATAATTCCTTTGGCATGCGAACAGAGAAATAACCTTATTTTTTAACCATGTATTTGTTACAAACAATTTTTTTTTTGTCAGTTACTATAAACCTTTTGTAATTTACTGCATGATTGGGAAAAAAGCTGGGGGGGGGAGAAAATCTCCCCTCTTTGCTACAACATAAACACTAAATTCTCAGGGGTCTGATGGGAAAAAATGGCCTTAACAGCCTTTGGTGCTTCTTAAAAACATCTGGTACTCATAGTTAGAAACATCAAGGGTAAACGTATCTTTGATCTGATCAACAAATAGGAATTCTTGTATTTTCGTCCATTAAGAACGTAGAAAATGGGAATAGGAAACCAGGATACTGGTTAGATTGTTAGAATTAGGCCGATATGTCACTGGAAATTTAACCAGGGCAGCAATTGAGGAAGAATATGAGCAGGGAAAAACAGAAACCCATTTGGGGTTTGTTTCTATTATAAACCATTTGTAAAAGCATTTTCTATATGCTAAATTAATCGGATAAATATGACTTTTTAACAAATGTACATTCCCACCCAATCATTGATCTGGCCTCTAGTTCATGGTACACCTCTACCTCAGCTGCTCTTTGAATGAGACAGCCATAGGATTTTGATTATAACACCATATACGGGGATCAATAAAAATTTCAAAAAGATATTCTAGAAGATCAGCATCACTACTTATAAAGCGGGTGCTCTTAACATGGTAAACATGCCAGGTAATGACTACCTAAAATATCAAACTAATAAACTGAGTATAAATCCTAAATAATGAACTATGATTTATTAATTCCGTAATTTTCAAAAATAGAATTAAGTCTGTCAATGTAAATGTAACTAATTGCTGAGAAAACCTTTACCAGTAAAAATATTTAGAATTTGGTGGGAGAAATAAACTAAAATAAGGATTGTTAATAGGATCGATGATAAGGCAATCCAAATGATTGAAAAGAAAAGAAATGTATTAATGTGATGATTATTTTTTAGGAATATTGGAAAAAAATATACTAAATTGTCATTTATTAAAACAATAAGAATTGTATTAACTCAATGTTTGCAAAAAAAGGATGTTTCGGGGAAAGAGGAAATCAACCAAAATTAATATATGGAATACAGACTTTAGAAATCAATTGTTAAGGAGTGTTTTTACAAATGTCACCCAGATAACACACTGTTTACCAAGTATTGAGTGACTTATGCTTGTGTAAAAAATTAATAAAAAATATAATACACAAAAAAGTATTTCAGAAACAGTATTAATTCCGTAATTTTTACTTTATGGCAGGAGTTTTTATACTCCAATTTCATTTAAATGGAACAGCCTTATGAGATAAATACTACTTATTGCATGCTAAATTTTGCAATCAAGTTTTTATTTTAAACATGACCTAATAAAGCTGCTTTATAATTATCAATCCAAAAACCTCTCTCTAGTGGTTTTTCATATTTAGCACTACAAAAGAATAATTACATTTTAGAACTGGAATGGAGCTTAGACACAACGAGTCTAACACACTGCTCAGTATAAGAAGCTGCAACAATGACATCCCTGTCAGAAAGATATCTGTTTAATATTTCCAGAGAAAAGAGAGTCTGCTTCCTACTGCTGAAAAGTTTTTGTGTAAGATGACTAACATCCTTTCTATTAAACCTTCTCTTCTATAAATGAAGAACACTTTTAACCTTGCTTCAAGGGCTAGTTTGCAAAATATTCTGCATACACTTCAGATATCTGCTATAAAGAACTGGACACGTCACTGTACTCACTGGCCACAAAAGAGAAGCCCTGAGCAATATCCTTATCAGACTTTTTCCTGAACAGGTGAAAAACTTAAATGTTGCTATCAGCACAATTGGGCCTTGCACAGTTAGTCCTACACAAAGTAACTGTGTTCAAGGCAGTGCAAATACCACTCCCTTTCATAAGTCCTCCTACATTGTGTGAAGACAGAAGAAAAAACAGGGCACTCCCATGTTTCCCAGCATAAGAGCCCTTCACACATTCAACTCAATGCCTCAACATGGCTAATTACAGTACTTCTTGCGATTTGGATGTTATACTTCCATCCATGAAGTCTTGAGTTACACTACTTGCCCTACTAGAAACAAAATGGTTTCTAGAAAGCATTTTCAAGCTTCAGCCAAAAAAGTTATCAAAATGACATACTGTATTTAATTTAGTATGCAAAATGCTTCAGAAGCGTCAGCATTATGAATCACTTGTCCCTCAAAAGACAAATTTCAATTACACTTATCCAAGGTAAGCTGCACATTAAATGAGAGATACTTGTGCCTACTGATGTAAGAACCTTATGGCTTCAAAACAAGCATGAGCAGGCAGAGAAATACAGAGCAAGTCACCATGAAGTATGTGACTTTACTGAAAGACTAAGACAAGACTGCTCAGCCCTCTTCTTGGGGATTATGTTCAGTCAATCAGCAACTGAAATTGACATATCAGCAATGGAGGGAAAAAATATCTTTCACTTGCAATTATTTATGACATTAATAGAAGAAAAGTTTGGGCAGCAATTTTTCATAGAAAAGGAACTGCTAATCAGCCTCCTTTTCAATTGTCCCAGTGGATATTTTCATAGCATCCCGCCCATGACCTAAATCTCATTAAAAACATTGCAAGATAGTTTTATCTACATGCAGTGCTGTATAATGTCACAGCACAGATGTTATTCTAAGGTATGTTGTATTGCCACAAGTTCTTTAAATATGTAATTTTCTGTAATCCTGAGCAGAAAATGGCAACATTGTTTTCCCAAGTTGTTTTATTTATTTGTGTATTGCATTTACATCCTGCCTTTCTTTAAAAGTTTCAGGCAGCATATACGTTAAGGGTTACCCTCAATCAATGACACCACAACTCTGTAAGACACACTAGGCTGAAAGACAGTGACTGACTCAACACCACCCAATAAGCTTAGCAATCAAATGGACTTAAACCTGGTTTTTGCTGGTTCCAGTCTAAACCACCACAGCATGCTGACTTTCAATCATGTTTTTGGTAGCAACTATGTAATTGTGTGTGTGTGTGTGTGTGTGTGTGTGTGTGTGTGTGTGTGTGTATGTATGTATGCATGTATGTATATATATATGTTTTCTGAGGTTTTCGCGGGTGTTTGTATGTAGGTCTTTGGTTGTTCGGGTTTTCTCCCACATAAAATTGGAAGTGTCTTGGCGACGTTTCGACGAAGTCCCATTCGTCATCTTCAGGCTGGTGTTTTCAGCTTCGTGCTGCTGTGTATGTATATATGTATGTATATGTATGTGTATATATATATATATATATATATATATATATATATATATATATATACACACACACACACACACACACACACACACACACACATATACATTCTTCTGAATTATGCCTTCTTTTCCCTAAGTTGCAGTATAAAAGTAACGTATATATTTTACATATGTTTATAAATGCCACTCTTCTATTTATTGGAAATAATTTTGTTATATAGAAGATGAACTATGAATTTATTATTTTATTTCTTGAATCCATACTGTTTTCCCTGAGAATAAAAGATCTATAAAATCCTGTCAAAATCTTGAAATATCTGAAAAACTCGTCCAAGAACAAAAATAAAAATCAATCAATCAATGGATCTTACGTCTAAAAATGCTTAATACATCTATAACTCCCATTATGAAGGTGTTGTTTATAAAAATGCAAATATGTTTTAAGATTATCTTCTAAAAGTTTCTGTGTTTACTCAAAAATAAAAAGGTGAAATGGCATTAAAAATATTGCACGTGCTCTTTTCATGCAGGAAAGGTCACCGTAAAACTTTAAACATTGTCTCACCATTTGCTGTATTCATTCTGAGGTTATCCAGAAATTCCTCCAAGAGTTGTGATTGGTTATGCGGAGGCAAGAACTTTCTTGCATCCTTGGAAACGATACCATCTTTCAAAGAAGTACATAATGCTTTTCTATTGCCTTTGAGATTTGTGGTCAATGTTAGCTGCACGCTTTTCTCTGAGAACAGCAATTCCATCTGCCTGAGGTCAAGCTCAGATACAGATTCTCCATTTATAATCAAAATTTCATTCCCAACACACAAGCCTGGGAGCAGAAAAAAGCAGAAGACAGGAAGACACAACAGCAAGAGGGCACATTAAAACATATTGTAACAAACTGCTAAGAAATTTTTTTTTAAAACTTACCACTTGAAAGTTTATGGAATGTATTGTGATGAAACAAAAAATCCAACAAATGTTTTGCAAAAATTAAGATTTACATAAAGAAAGTATCCTGCTTGTTAGAAAAGGAGTTAAAATTACAATAGGAGAGTAACTTTTCCATTATCTAATAAAGCAATCTAGGCAGTGAACCAGGACAAAAAGCTACTGGCCTAAATCACTTTTTAAGCATTATACCCAAATAAATATGGACAAAATTCTACTTTCTTAAAGCCTTCCCTTCCTTTTTAGCTTAGAATTTCATCCAGTGAGTACAATAACTAGAAGCTAGTTAAACTGAACAAAATCCCTGGGAACATGGGCAATAAAGCAATAAAGGAATGTAAGAATTGAGTGGATTCAACAGCCATGAAAAATGGCATTTGATCGTATCATCCTTGTCGTAGAGAATTAATAACAATTTGAAACATAAACACATAACTTGATGTGGCAAGATGAAATTCTCTGAATATTCTTATAGTACAATTGATCTACTCACTGAAAATTCTATTTAACTCACTGTGTTGTCTAGACAGGACTGCTGAAATGAGTGACTTCAGGCAGATGAAATAGATGATATTTCACTCAACATGTTTTCTCTATTCATATACAATAAATGCATAGCTATCTGCTTGCTGAGGCTATGCTTCTTGGAGAACAAGTCTTTAGCATGGCTTCCCAACAAGCATATATGGGGGTGAGGGTGGGGTGGAGAAGAGAAGAGGATTTTTCACATTGGGCTGTCCCTGAAGAGTATCTAGAAGCTTTAGCTGGTACAAAATGGAGTGGCACAGGCAGTTATGTGTACTTCAAGAACTGCACATATTACACCTCAGCTCTGGGAGTTGCATTGGCTGTCAATTTGCTTCTCAGTTAAACTAAAGGTGCTGGTTATGACCTTTAAAGTCTTACAAGGCATGGGGCCAAATTATTTGAGGGACCACCTATCCCCAATTGCATTGACCCATGCTATCAGGTATGGCAGGAAGGACATACTGGGGTCTCATTAGCCAAGGAACTTCACTTGGCAAGACTCAAGATGAGTGCTTTTTCTGCAATGGCAGACCATATCGTTCCTTCAAGGTGAGATTGGCCCCAATCCAGTTGAACTTCTGGAAGTCCCTCAAAAATTGGTTTTGCAGTTGGGCTTGGGAATCCCATGAAAGTAAACAGCCTGTTAAATGGCATTGTACACTGTGTGTAAGTCTAGATTACACTCTCCCATCTTTTTGTTATTGGAGTTTGTAGCTGTCATTAACTGATTTTAATGATTGGATTTTGTATTTTAATTGTGTACCCCACCCAGAATCACGTGAGACAGACTGCCATATAAATTCAATCGATCAATCAATACAGAGTTCCATGTAATGCTTTGCTGTCCATCTGTATAACAAAAAACCTTCCCATGTTGGTGCTAAGAATCTAAGAAACTTTTGATAGACCTACCCACTGCCAAAAAAGAAAGAGATCAAATGGTTCCTCCTTCCATTCATCCATCCATCCTTCCTTGAATATTTGTATCCTGTGTATAATTTGTATTTTAGGTGGCTTATTTTAGTTTAGAGCCATGCGCAGGCATTAGAAAATAATGTAAATGAGAGAGACACACAAACCTCCTCTGTAAGCTATCCCATCAGGAAGAACATCACTTATAAAGATATGGGTAAGATACTGGTGTTCATCAACTTGCACGTTGACTGCAAATCCTGGAATTAAAAAGAAATCAGCTTTATAAGCATGTGTCAATACCACCATCTTAAAATGAACTACACAGAATTAGTATGCAATACCAATTACATAGAAAGAATATATTTTTATGTTATTTAGGATATTGCGTCTCATTAACACTGTATACATCTGAAATAACATAAAAGTAAAATAGAGGCCATTGGAGAATAATTACTAAAAGCAGAATATCATTGTTTGTAGCCTTATAACATACTGTCTTCAACAGAGGACATGCCATTTTTTTTAGCTCCCAAACCAAATCACTCTTATCATAGTTTCCTTTGGCTCCATTTATCCAAAGGCCCTGGGTACTCTATTCCATCAAAGTCTTTTCTATGAAAGCTAAACAGAACTCTGAGTTCAAAGACACACTATATCCTTGGCTAACAATATAGGGGACAGAACTAACCAAGTCAACCAAGCAAGTACTTAAAACAGTTTCCTCATTCAGTTAACTGCTGACTTACCAAAATCAGCTACACCCTCTTTCTTAGTAAGATGCGCATGGTAGATGCTCAAAGGAAAGATTTCTATTTCATCATATATCTGTAGAAGAGACAATATCACATCTCAAGCTGGACTGGGGATAGATGCACAAGTTCAAAATACACTCAATGAATAAACCCAATAATGCCACTGTTAGGATCAACTCTTCCATTCAGTAGCTGCTTTGCAAGGCTTTTTGTGGTTGCCATTAAAGGACAGAACATTGCCAATTATCGTGTCAATTCTATTGGGATTCTGTATCTCATTCGTTAAATTTTATTTCAGTCACTATCATTGGATTAGAGCATTGAAAAATGCCACTTATGTATAAAAATTATGATAGTTAACTTAAAGAATCATTTAAAATATTAAAGGCAACATGATAGAGAATCCACCCATAATCTATATTTGGACAAGAAGCAAAGTTTCACCTCTGTCTGTTATTGCCTAGCTGCAGTTCTAATCTTTTAAGTAATTTTCTCCCTGGCCTGATCAAACTTTCAGTATGACGGATGGGCTACTTAAAAAAAAAACCCACAAGTATCAAGTCCACATGAAG
Organism: Crotalus tigris; assembly: GCF_016545835.1. NCBI lineage: Eukaryota > Metazoa > Chordata > Lepidosauria > Squamata > Viperidae > Crotalus > Crotalus tigris. The sequence continues at coordinate 1,160,329 of NW_024097321.1, read as the reverse complement.
AGGGAGATAGCTTTGTTCTCTTTAGCTGTCCACTCTTGTGTAGACAAATAAGATCCTTAAGCTCACTTGACATGTGATGACAACAGATACATGAATAAAGGTGGCTGCCTTATCTCATCTGTTTCTGGCTCCTAATGTAACAGAGCAGCAATAAATTAAGAAGGTGTTACAAAGTTCCCAGAAATTAGAATCACCAGCCAGTTTAGCAGACTGTAGTGAATATCAATGAGAATGGTGAGAATTTCTCATCTATAAATGGAGGTATGCCTCACCCTAACTTAATAAAGAGGTGCAGAGCCCAAAGCTCCAGGCATATGAAAAACAGATCTCCTCCTAAAAGAGCTGCAGAAGTCTTAAGTTTTAATGTGACAAAAAGAAAAAAAATACAAAATACCGGGAAATAGCCTATTTAGATTTAGTTTTAATTACATTCAAATTAAAATGCATTTTATTCTGGTCCCCATCCCATTTATTTTCCTCCCATAGCCAATTAAAAAAATATTCAATACAGCCTTTGTGATGCCAAATAAAGACTATGTGTAGTTTTCCAGATGAAAAAGGATGTGCCTAAAACAACTCACATCTAATTTCTAGCAACCTGTTCTTGTACACCAAGTTCAACTAGGGCTAAGTTTTACATATCCAGATTGATATGATAATTACATATCAATCTGCTCAGCCAATATATGTTAGGGGTTTGGGGTTTTTTTTGTTCATTCTTTTCAGGCATAGTGCAACACACTGGAATGTCACCAAGTTGGAGATGGCTATTTCAACCATTTACCCACAGCCAACATTGAAAGACCAGGATTCTAATATTTTTCTCATCTCATAGATCAGTTATTTGTGCCTAATTCCATTTTGGCTACGAGGGGACTGCTCCATTAAGAAGTGTTTGGAGCAAGAAGCAACAGATGGAAACTAATCAAGGAGAGAAGCAGCCTAGAACTAAGGAGAAACTTGCTGACAGTTAGAGCAATTAACCAGTGGAACAACCTGCCTCCAGAAGCGGTGAATGCTCCAACACTGGAAGTTTTTAAGAAGAGACTGGACAGCCATTTGTCCAAAATGGTAAAGGGTTTCCTGCCTGAACAGGAGGTTGGACTAGATGACTTCCAAGGTCCCTTCCAACTTTTTATTATTATTATTATTATTATTATTATTATTATTATTATTATTATTATTATTATTATTATTATGGATCATCGCACAGTCAGGCAGATGTTCAGACTGGATTTGGCATTTTGTCTACCTATCGAGTCCTTACCCAGGACCTGGGATAGGCAGATGTGGATGTTTGATGGTATTACAGATATCGTCGAAGGATGGAAGCAGTTCCTAGTAAGGCCACCTTTTGCAATTGACTAATAGCAAATTTGTCAATGCCAATGGTGTTCAAGTGGTGCTCCAGTTGTTTTGGGATTGCACCCAAGGCGCCTATGACTATTGGTACTACCTTTGCTTGCTTTTGCCACAGTCTTTCTATTTCTATTTGTAGGTCTTTGTATTTTGTTATCTTCTCCAGTTCTTCCTCGTCTATTCTGCTGTCTCCAGGCACTGCCACGTCCACTATCCAGACTTTTTGGTCTTTCTTATCGACAATTGTTAAGTCCGGGGTGTTATGTTGCAGGTGCTTGTCTGTTTGAATTCTGAAGTCCCAGAGCAGTTTAATTTTATCATTTTCTATGACTTTCTCTATTTTATGATCCCACCAGTTTTTGCTTACAGGCAAATGATATTTTTTGCAGATCTTCCAATGCCCCAGTGTTGTTACTTTGTCGTCTACTACTACTACTACTACTACTACTACTACTACTACTACTACTACTATTATTATTATTATTATTATTATTATTATTATTATTATTATTATTATTATTATTTCATTTCTTGGAGTTAGAGATTATACAGTCCCTGACAAGTTATACTCCTTAGGTATATCTTATTCTAAGGTGGACAGCTCAAAAAATATTCTACCTGTTCTGTCCATCTACACAACCCTGCAAGCTTTGTCATGTTTTCTGTAAGAATGAAAAATTGTAAGTCCTCAAATAAGGATTCTGATCAAGAAATCGCATCTCTTGATCCTGTGCACTTACCTGGTCTTGAATACATTCATACATTTCGGGGATACAGTGTTCAGTATTTTCACCTATAAACCTTCTAAGTTGTAAACCATAATGTCTTGGCTCCATCTGCTTAATCTAAAGGATGAAAAAAAAAAAATCAAACATTTAGGAACTATTTGTACAAATATTTATCACAGCAGATACAGAGATACATCTTCCTTCAGTCTCAAAACATGTCACTTTCTAAAATAATAATATGCACCTTCATAAATAAATCATACAGTTTATGTATCAGTGTAATTCTGTTGCTTTTAGTTTCTAATATTATTTCTTATATAGAAAAATCAGCAAGTAGTAAGATAAATTTGAAATCTTGTCCAGTTTATATTGGCAGTTCTTAGCGTCTACAGATTTCACAGGCGGCTAATTCTACTCCATAATACAGACCCGTGATTGAATGATTGGTATTGATTGATTGATTGATTGTCAAAAGAAACATATTTTTGCTCTGGTTGGCTCTTCCTACATTTTTATTTTCAACCTCCTCTGGAATTGTGAAACACTGAAGTTTGAATTCTGTGATAAACACTGATGCATAGAATATATTTTCGTTCTGTACATGAAAGGAAGTTTACTCTATGGAACCCTTCTGCAAACAGAAAGGATAAAGAGCATTTTTTAAATTCCCACTACCACTTCTCATACTATTTTAAAGAACAACCCCAAAAAGTCATTATAGTTAACATGCTGGTTAAAGATCAATAGTGCCTTAAGTAAGGGACATTATACAAATAATTACGGATGTGCTCCCTTTTTTAAGGCAATTTCCTTTCACAAAACTTTTCCACTTGTCTCTGGGACTCTCATGCCACCTAGTGGTTATCTATAATATCTTACACTTGCCTGTTTTTCTCAAAATAGAAAGCGCAAGTGATAAAAACTGAGTTTAAAAATCCACTCTGGGTCTTAAAAGCTAGATTATTATCAAGAAAACTATTTCTGGGATACTGGGACAAAATGAATGCTTTTCTCCCAGGTTTTAGAACAAGGTGGTTGCAATATGTTGCTACCGGCCAGTTTTACCATCTTATTCATTGTTTATTTTATCTGGATTGCATATAGCTAGGGTTTTGTTGTTGTAGTTTTTTGAGCCACCTAGATTCAGTTGGAGCATGATGGTGGCCAGTTGAAAGAATGATTGAATGAAAGAAAGAATGAATGAGAAGTTTATTTTCTCTACATCAAAACCAGTTAGTTACTAAATACTTTTTGAAGATTCTTAAATTTTTAATTACCTGTACTTTGCTTACTTATTTCATTGTCTACTTAAGGGAAATAAGTGTAATTACATGATAGTATTAAGATATGGAACAATGTACCTTGCATGCTAAGGTCAACACATCATTTATTTTGTGATTTGGCTTTAGGGTTAACATTATTCCTTCGCCATCAGGGTACCGAACCAATGACTGGATATCCCAGATATTTTCTTTTGAAGCATTTTCTGGAGCTGAGTAGTAAATGTTTAGAAATTCATCTACTTTCTGCTGAGAGAAAAAAACATACAGCATTTAGTAAATATTGTTGTTCTTTTAAAGAGCAAAGGGTTTAGCTGTCTAATAAAGTATTAAAAATCACGTCTCAGATCATGTCTTTATTTGTAGTTTATAGATTCGATAAAAAGGTAATTGAAAATGAGGTATTTGTAGCAGACTTTCATGTCAACATTTTTGCAGCAATATTTCAAAATGTTTTCAAATCAGTGAAAATGAAGACCTTTAGTAAGATGGAATGGAATGAAAAAACATAGCTTTCATTGCTATTCCTACCAAACATCATGTCCCACCTCTGTCCCTTTTTTCTTAAATAATCATTAGCAGATATGACATTTTCAGTGAAAATGAAAAAAATTCTGCTGACTGTTGTTAGATTTGAAACATAAACTTGATTAGGTTAAAGTTTCACTTTCACCAACAGAGGGCAGTATAGCTAGTTTCACTCATACAGATATGGAGAATACTATGTGTACCCACATGAATTTACATTTCTTTTTATTTCCTTCATATTAAAAAGTCAGCAAAAGTCAGCAAAACCTCATTAATGAACGTCTATGGCAGCGGTTCTCAACCTGTGGATCGGGACCCCATTTGGGGTCGAACGGCCATTTCACGGGGGTCGCCAAACAAGGCTGTCCGACATTTTTTCCCCTTTTTTTTTAGCTATGCTACTCCCTCTTATTCTATTGGCTTTTGAAAGCCAGTAGAATAGACTCTACTCAAGAGACTCTGTTCTATTGGCTTTCGAAAGCCAATAGAATAGACTCTCTTGAATAGGAATTGTCCAGGCTGTCTCTGCCCTGCTGAGACCGCCAAAAGCCCCAGTCTGCAAACGGTGCTGCAAGGAAAGCTTCCCTCCCTGCTGAGCAACTACTAAAAGTAAGTAAAAGAGGCCGGGGTGGGAGGTGGGAGGCCGGCGAGTGTAGGGAGGGTTGCTGGCGCGTGTGGGGCCCAGCAGGTGCCTTAACTGCCTGGGCTGGGCCAGCTGGTGGCCCAGCCGGTAGTCGCCCTGAGCCATAGCTGCCCCTTGCCAGCTAGGCCTCGGCCGGTGCAGGGGGCAGCACTACGCATGCGCGGCGCTCCTGGGCAAGGAAAGTCTTCAACTTACGACCGGTTGGGTAATCCTTGACTTACGACCGGTTGGGTAGTCCTCGACTTACGACCAGTTGGGGGTCGTGGCATTAAAAAGGTTGAGAACCACTGGTCTATGGAGATTTTCAGTCATCTGGGTTATGGTTGTCCCAAAGGTGCTTTTTCAAGAGGCAACTGGACTTCCTTTATTTTTCCTTGAAGATGTTTCGCTTCTCATCCAAGAATCTTCTTCAATTCAGTTCTGAAGAAGCTTCTTGGATGACAAGTGAAATGTCTTCAAGGAAAAGTAAAGAAAGGCCAGTTGCTTCTTGAAACAGCACCTTTAGGTCTTATTAATGAATGCAGATTTTCTTATTTTCTTCGTATTAAAAAATCAGCAACCGATGTCAAACCTTCCACATTTAGACCACAATCATGGTAAGAACACTAGAAAATGTCTCCTCTATATTAAAAGACATAAGACAAAAGCTCCATATAAAAGTAGATCCCAGCAATTTTTCCATCTGAGATCAGCTTCAGACTATGTAACTGTAATTTTTACTTAAACCTCAACCCATTCATTTTCAGAACATCAAAGATACTTATGTTCAAAGCATTTCAATTAAGCTTTATTATTTTAATATCCGAAAGGTTTATTTATTTCTTATATTTGAATCTCATTTTTCTTTTAGGAGCAGAATGCAACAAACTTTCTTAAAGATCCTCTTCCACAAAGACAATCTAGAAAGAAATCATTAACAAAGATCACATTTTTAAAAAATGAAAATGGTAGCTTATTTCCACTCAGCTAGAAATCTGAAAAATGAAATGTAGGAAAAACTGTGCCTATAAAAATAATTTTGTCCATATTTGCGATGTAGGTATAAAAAGCAAAGACAGAACATATTTTAATGAAAAACAAAAAAACAAAATAGTGTTTATTCAGTGTGTTTACATAGTTAACCTATATCTAATACCGTAGCTTTATACTTTACAAACATGTTTCAATAAAGGAGGATATTTGTAACTCAGGGTTTAAATGAAGGATCTTTGGTGGTCTCGGAGTTTGTTGTTTTCTTGCAGACATTTCATTACCCAAACTAAATAACATCATCATTTCTAGTGACTTGACTAGCACTGTGGTGTTACCTAGCTTGGATAATGAAAGGTCTGCAAGAAAACAATCAAGCTCAGAGACCACCAAGGACCTCTCAGAGGCATGTTTGTTCCCATCTTTAAACTGATTTAATCTTTTCAATAATTAGATATGAAATGCAACAGATGGTTTGCCTAAGCCTATTTTCCTTGCCTAACATTCGTAACTTTTTTCCCCTTTCGTTCAATTGTGTCCAATTCTCAGAGACTAGCTGCAGTTTTCTTGGCAAGGTTTTTCAGAAGAGGTTCTAGCGCTTACAGAAAGTAAACTGGCCTAAAATCACCCAATTTGCTTTGTCCTCAAGGTGCAACTAGAACTCCCAGTTTCTAAGCTGATGCCTTAACCACTATACCAGGGGTAGGCAACCTTGGCTCTTTTATGACTTGTGGACTTCAACTCCTGGCTGGCTCAGGAATTCTGGGAGTTGAAGTCCACGAATCATAAAAGAGCCAAGGTTGCCTACCCCTGCACTATACCAAAGTGACTCTCTTAACAGTCATAAAATATCTGCAGTTTTAGGTTTGCCAAATGAGAAATACTTTTTTTTTTTTTTAAAAAAAGTGATGGAAATAAAATTTCTTTTTAAAAGAAAAAAAGGCTGATTAATTTCAAGATCAATTTATATTTTCCAGCTTTAAAACTAAGTGGCTAGATTTCTCCTCTCAGTTAGGTCTGCTCTGTAACTAATATCACAATACTTCATTCATTTATTGCCACAGAGTTCTGACAACACATTGAGTTTTCCAGCAATTTATGCCAAGTCTGTAATTGTGCACGACATTTTGCTTGAAAAGCAGCTGGTTTCTTCATAACTTTCCTGTCTTTGTCTCCGTTTTTATATGAAACACCTCAGAAAACCTGTGTGCTTCAGTAAACCCATCAGGAAATGGTGAGTGGGTTAGCATGCTACAATTAATCATTTCTTTGAGTAAGTGAATGAGGTATTATGAAGCAGTGCAGCAGCTCCTCCAGATACAGCTATTTAAACCATTTAAGTACTTTTACAGCTGGAATGCTACAGCTTATTCTATGTAGTAGACTGGGGCTAATTCAGTGAAGCAAGTGTCACAGATTTGGCTTCGCATCAAGGCGTTTTCACAATTGATGTATTTTCCTACTGTCCTTAGAAGCAAGACCAAGCAAGCAAGCATGTAACAGTAAAGGTACTTTCAGTGGGGCCACTTTAAATGTACATTTGTGCATCTTGCATAAAGCAGTGCCATCATATCCCATAGTATTAGAACTTCAAATATAAAAGACTTCTATTTACTTTCAAGGAGAGATTTTTAAAAAAATACTGTATAGTATCAACTGGTAATTTTATTTTTTTTAATGAAGTTTAATATAAAAGAGATATGTGAAGAATATTTCTAGTCTTAAGGGAGGTCTCTAAGGCAGAGCTCCCCAACCTTTTCAGCTTGACAGCCCGGAAAGAAAGGGAGCAGCAGTGAAATGTGTGTGTGTGTGGCCCCACGCATGCAGGAGCAAACGGTTTCACACAGAGGCAGCGCTAGTACATTTACACATGTGCAAGGAAGTTGTGCACACCCATGGTGTGCATGCTGGCGTCCGCGTGGATACAACAAACAGCCCACTAGCACCCGCGTGATGCTGGTGGTGGTGCCAGCGTCCACGTGCATGAGCAAATGGGACTGCTAGTGCCCGGGCAGTGGAACTACTGTGAGTTGGTGGTGCTCGCTAGCTATTCCCGGGACCTGGTGGCCAAGAGACCACGGCCCAGTACAAGGAATGGACCATAGGTTGGGAACCCCTGCACTCAAGCCAAGCTTAGAATAAAATGTTGGACCAGACACCAACTTATTACATCAATAACATGGCACCATCAAGTAACTAGGCACGCTCTTTAAAAGGACCTCGTTTAAATTTTTATGTTTAAATTGATACTTTAAAGCCCCCAATTTCTTACAAGATTTTTGAGATTTTGCAAGAGAATCCGGGAAATCACAGAAGAAAAAGTTGTCAACTACTGGTTTATTATATCATTGAAGCATTTACTTATTAAGTTTTCCAGCAACAATATTTGCGTTGTTCTAAAAGGTCAATTGGGTTCCTTCTCTTTTCCCAAAGCTACCCATCAGTCCTCTTACTGGGAAGTCAGCATTTCCCAAGGCTTCACTACCCTAAAGACTGGAAGTCCAAGTGCTCCGAACCAGCCCTTCTTTGGAACTGTACTGGAAAATGAGTTCATTGGGGGGAGTCAGTATTCGGAGTCAGTATTCATTGATTTAAATCAGTGGTTATCAACCTTTCTAATGGCGTTACCCCATAATACAGTTCCCTATGTTGTGGTAACCCCCAACCACTTATACATCACCAGGTGCCAGGGGCGTGGCCAAAGAAAAGGGGGAAAAAATGGCGGACAGCCTTGTTTGGCGACCCCCGTGAAATGGTTGTTCGACCCCAAATGGGGTCCCGACCCACAGGTTGAGAACCACTGATTTAAATGCTTCTAGTACAACAAAGTAGCTTGTGACAAGAAGTTATAGTTGTCTGGGGGAGCTCTGGTGTCATCCACTATCATCCAAACTTTGTTGGCCAAGAAAATAAATCCACAGAATATATTATCTTCTCTATTTTCTGGTTTACAAGCCCAAGGGCTTGACATAAGGAACTTTAGACAGTTATGATTTTAAATAAAAATGAACAAGACATGTTTCATGTTTGTGGTCTATGAAAGTTGCATGCTGTAATTATATTAGAAAATGAAAGGATAATACTATATATGAACAAAAGTATACAACCTACAACTACTGCCCAGTAGTTTGGGATATATGATTCATTAATTGTATTAAATGAATCACATATTTTACTGATTGAATATAGCTGGCCGGTATTCAATCTACAGAGATTTTTTTTTTTTTTAAAAAAATGAATACTCCTATCCCAGCATAGGAATCTCATTTCTGTAAATGAAAAACCTATAACACAGAATAACAGAATTGGGAGGGATCTTGGAGTTCTCCTAGTCCAATCCCCCTACTCGAGCAGAAGACCCCATGCCATTTCAGCCAACTGGCTGTCCATAATTGTTGAGCAATGTTAATGGGACAAATTAGTGTGACAATACTGTGAGTGGCAGGATATGCAATAATTTATTTAAGAGACTGCTATAGAAGCTTGTATAGAAAAGAAGCAGTGTTTCTCAACCTTGATAATTTTAAGGCATGTGGACTTCAACTCCCAGAATTCCACAGCCAGCAACGCTGGCTGTGGAATTCTGGGAGTTGACGTCCACATGCCTTAAAATTGTCAAGGTTGAGGAACACTGAAATAAAGTATTTCCTGCCCCCGCCTCCCACTTACGACTCAAAGCAAGTAAGGAAGCCCATCCGACCTGCTTGTTTGTCATATATTTATAACATCTGCAAATACATTAAGCAAGTGGAAGTTAAATTAAATTTGTTGCATTTTATTATATTACCTCAGCAGAATTACTGCAATATTGAGGTAGCTGTGTTCCAGGAATTCCATGCCCTCCAGTTGAGTCAAAAATCTAATTAAAGAAAACATAAATTAACATAATCCAAACATCTCATAGCACCGCTGTTTCACTTGCAAAAAAAGGCAATACACCCCCCAATAGAGTAAAAGTACACGTTGGTGTATCTACCTGTTACTAGCAATGGGTACTGGCTGTTTCATGAAGAAGCAGTCCTAGATTTGAATTTGGTTCAGAGACAATTGGAATAGCATCCTGTATGCTTAAGTGGAGGCTGGGGGGGGGGAGGTAAATGTGTGGTAGGAGTCCCTTGAACTGGATTTCAAACCATTATGCTTCCTTTATCAAAAAAATATTGTCAGAAGGGACTATTTGGGCATGGACAATAGAAGCAATGCTGGGGTTGGTCATTTATCCCTAGAATGAAAACTCTTGATTTGTTTGATGATCCATTTGTTTGCTTCCTTGGCTCACGAGTCTTTTCCAGCACCAAAGTTCAAAAATGTCATTATTCTTCCTATCCTGTTCTTGAAAGTCCACTTCAAAAAGGCGTAGTTCCATTTTCAAGATAATTCAATGCTAGCAGCTTTTTTTACATGACTAACATTTAGTGGCACCCATGTAAGACTTCCAGGCTATAACCACATTTGGAAAGAGTTAAGCTCAAACTTCTGTATTCACATCTTCATTCTACCTTCTCTGATTTGGGGAATTTGAATGGGAGGAAGCCTATTATTGGTACTAATCAAGATTTGTCACAATTCTGGTAAACACTGAGAGCTAAATTCATATGAAGTATATTTCTACTAAATTATTATTCCACAAAAAAAAAATCTACTGATCTACTGATAGACCGCTGCATTTCCTTTTCTCATGTTCTTCAAGAACTACATTTTTGATAAGGAACATGTGAGAGGCAACCAAAGATGATAGAGTTGTTATTTCTTGACAAATTTCTGACAGCACTTTAGTATCTTTCTAAACATCTTAAGATACAGAACTGGGCTTATGGCTTCTAACTGATTCATGTACTTGTGACTTTTTAAATAAATATCATGCAAACCACCCAGGTCTCACAATATTTTTGGCCACTCTTATCCTTTTCAGTTATACAACTGGTTACTACAATATGTCCTCTATCTTGGATTACTACAATGTTTCTATCTTGACTCAAACACCCTAATCAATTTTGATGTGTTCTATTCGCCAAGAAGTTTACAGTTATGGTATTTTTTCCCCAGTTGGATTTTTTCATGACATAATACATATAGCTACACTTATTTATATTTGCTACATTTTTCCTATATTTTTAAATTGCCTATGAAATCACTTAATATAATAAATATTCTTAGCCACCCTACATATATATATTGGGTGGCTAAGAATATTTATTATATATATATGATATCACAAATACACTTAATGGGGAAACTGGCACTGACGCTTATAAATGTTGTATCCTATCGCTGGGTTACACACTGTACTATACTTTAGTTTAATGTAGTTTACACTGTTACGCAAATAGATCAATACATTAACCAAACATGGTTTGTTTTAGACTCCAGATTTAAAATTGACCCTGCCTCTTCAGCAATTTCCCTCAATAATATCACCAACCACTTTCTAGCTGGTCAATAGAATGAGTTCCTATCCCCAGGAACTGGCAAATTTTTCTATTTGCTCCAAGCAATCCAATGCAAATGGTACTAAATAAAAGGGAAGAAACTCCAAGAACAGACTTGGCAAATCATCGTTACCTTCCTCATCTGCAATATTGGTTCTGGCTTGGTCAAAAGATCATAGTTTATCAAACACTGGCTTTGCATAATGTGCAAATGTAAACCTATTGATTTTCTGCATGGTTCTACTTGAGAAGGTTTAGTATACCATACGATTTAAGTTATGTAGTCTTTATGCCACCGGCAAAGCATCAACAGACTTTGGAATGATTGCTAATACTTCTAAATGTTCAATGATATGAATGAAGTGAGAACTACCTGGGTTATAGAAGGTCTCTTCTCCTTTGCCTTTCTCGCGAGGGTATCCAGTCCCTTCAGGGAGGAGAACAAACCCTTCTTACTCCACACTCTCTGAGACAGAGACCATTTTCTCTTTCTGAGAGCTGCCTCGTCCCTGGAACAGATCTAATTTGGGGGAAAGGGGAGAACAGGAATGGCAAGGAACAGAAGGGAAAGTCAGATGCAAGCATTGAACTGTAGATCTCTTCATATCTCTTCTCGGAAAACAAGACAGTAATCAAGATGAGTCACATGAAGTAGGAGATAAAAGATATGTTCCAAAATGACTTATCTTCACTGTTGTGATGGCCTCTATAACACTTGCTTTTACTGGAGCAGATAATGAGAAGAGAATAAAAGAGGGGATGCAAGTTCTTGAGAGATGGCAATTCTGCTATCTTTTAGAATAAATATGGCGACTGAGTTTCCCAGAAGCTGTTCTCTTAGCATGGGAGAGAATTTCATCAGCATGATAGTTATAGATCTCTGTCCCAGGCCAGCCAATTGAAGTTCTCTGTGTTATCCCAGTCTGGAGGCTATGGTGGAGAGGGACGATTGCATAGCCAAAAAACAGGCTCCGATTCAACCTTGAGCTCTGACCTGACCACTCCCCAAAACCAGATTCCAGTTCTATAGATTTTCCACACATAGCCGTACGTGGGGGGTTGCCCTTCCTCTGTCAGAACCTGGGTGCAATTTGGATGTCTTCCTGGGCTCAGGGCTCCTGCTTGAATAGGTCATAGCCATGAGGGTCCTTGTATAGCAATATATTGTGCCCTTTACTGGTTCAGGTGACCCTGCTCACCATCACTCATGCTCTAGACACCTCTCAGCCATATTTCTGCAAGGGACCAATTTCAAACCTCACCCAGAAGCATAAGCTAGTTCAGAAGGCAGGAATGTGGGCAGTAACAGCTGTGCCCCAGTCTGCCTTTGTAATTTTATAATATTTTATGAGCTGCATTTGCTCATAGACTTCCAGTATAAAATTCACTTATATAGCACTTATATAGCCCTATATGACAAAAGACCATATTTTATTTGCAAGATTGCCTTTGCCTGGCTAGCTTTGACCACCAGCATGGCTGGCTCAGGAATTCTGGGAGTTGAAGTCCACGAGTCATAAAGGAGCCAAGGTTGCCTACCCCTGATCTAGGTCATACAGGGTTGCCATGGGCCCCAGGCCCCTTTCTGAAGTAATGCCACCAAATGGGACCGAAAAAGATATGACTTCTCTATTACTCTCCTTCCAGCTTACCAGGGCGTGAAATGATGAGACTGAGAAGAGGCCAAGTCTCCCAAGGGCCATTTTCGAAGGACGGCTGGCAGCAGCCAGAAGACTCTTCGGATTTGGAAGTTCTCCACCTTGCAGACTGGCTAAGTAACAGCGCCTTTTGAAAAGGTCCATGTTAAATTTTTCCAGATTCTGCTCCCATTGCTGAATCTGTTTAGGAACACATATGAAGTATTAGAGCACAAATTGTGGAGAGGAAATAACTCTGCGCCTTGGTCCCAAGCTATTTACATCTGGAACAACATAAAAGTTGATTAGTTTATCCTTTTCAAAACGCATCCGGTCAAATTGTGTTCCAAATACTTATGAAAATTGATGTTGTGTCAAAAGAAACCTGGAACTGCAAGAGGAAAATATATAGAAATGCATCAGCCCTACTGCTCTTCCAGTTTGTCTTCCCCAATCTCTGCCTTTAAAGGGTGGATTCAAGACAATAATAAAAATTACTATTGGGAGGTAATTACTAAGGGGAGGAGGCAAAGCCTCTATTACCTTTTTGGTACAGAGGTGGCAACTAGCTATTTTTAATACTCACTCTGTAGAATATTTACTATTCTCAGCTAAAGGGCCAGCTAAACCAGCTGGTCTTTTTAAAACTCAGAAAATATAAAGCCACGACTGATAGATTTCTTGTATCAGAGTTATAAACTGAGATTGGTTCCTTAGATTTCCACTAAATAAGAGAGTTTCAAGACTTTTTTCTCCATTTCTGGGCCTTCTGTTTTCTTGAAATCTTTTCTGCCAGTGCCTTTTTTATATACTTTTACGACATTCATGACCTCTGTTCTGATGTGCAACTAAATACTGTATGTGGACAACCTTGAATTTGATAGAAAACTGGACCATAATTGCAGCCTTGGCCTGTTCTTTCACACGTTCAGTTGGCAGAGTGCAACTGAGTTATGATCACACAGACCAGAATGTGAGAAGACTTCCCTATACTACTTAGGGCCCTACTACAGTGGTAGCTCAGATTTGCTTGCATTCAACCAACTGCAACTTTGGCTCCCCTTCAGATCTCCAGCTTAACATGAAATAGTTGGTGAATAAAGTAGTAGTCCAGTAGGCCCACCACATGCTCTGTCTAGTCGAGCCTCTGCATTTTCATCTGAACATATTAAAAGGTTGTACAGGTAATCCTCGACTTACAACAGTTTGTTTAGTGAAAGTTCAAAGTTACAACAGCACTAAAAATGTGACTTATGACCGTTTTTCAGTGTTACAACCTTTGTAGCATCCTCAGAATCATGTGATCAAAATTCAGATGCTTGGCAACTGGCTCATATCCCCTTTTACGACCTCCTGACCAGCAAAGTCAATGGGGAAGCCAGATTCACTTAACAACCAGGTTACTAACTTAACAACTGCAGTCATTCACTTAACAACTGTGGCAAGAAGAGTCATTAAATGAGGCAAAATTCACTTAACAAATGTCTCACTTAACAACAGAAATTTTGGGATCAATTGTGCTTGTAAGTCGAGGACTACCTATAGTTCATCAGGTTCTTTATCTTCATCTTTCTAATTTATTTTTCCTGTCTTTATCTCTCCTGGAACTGAGATGAGTATTACAATGTGAGACACACAAAATCAAGGGAAGAGAGTGGAAAGAGATCCTAGAATACAGGAAAAGTCAAGGATAAGTAAAATCCTAGAGATTTTTTATTTCCAATAAAGTAAATGTACCCCAGAATCATGTTTGTACTAATTTTAATAACGTTTACCATTACAAGGGTAAGAAAAATACATATAAACTAAGAAAAATGTAACAAAGTAAAAAAGAGACAATAATTAAAAGAAAAATGTAACATATATAAATGATTTCCCCCTTCATCATGACAGATACAAACAATTTCAGCAACTTATCATCTTCTCTTAATACAGGTAATTCTTGACTTACAATCACAAATGGGACTGAGATTGCGGTTGCAGTTATTGCGGTTGTAAAGCAAGACATCATATAATGCTATATTGCAGAGTGGCAAGCAACTCAGGAACCGCGTTTGGAGCTGTTTGCCATACCCCAGGGAAGCCTCATCCATTCCAGCCTGCACAATCAAACATTCGTTTGCCCAGTTGCCTTCTCTCCCAGTTCTCTGCACCGATTTTTTGTGCCCAGCTGCCCTGGCCAAAGCAGAAGTGCCTTGCTGCCTCTGCCATCTCCTTTTCAGACCAGTGGTCAACATGCTACCCTTATCCCAATGGCATAACGTCAAGCCACAGCATCCACAAAGCCTCAGCAACCTCCAGCAAGCATTTGTTCACCCAGCTGTCTTCTTTCATCTTTGGGGCCCAGCCACCATGGCAGAGGCGGAAGCACCTCACTGCCTTTGTCATCACCTTTTTGAATCCAGTTTCTCCAGTTAATGTTTCCTACATGTGGTTCCCTGAGTCTTTGGAATGCTGTGCTGCCTTTGTAAAATCTGCCCTGTCTTCCAGAAGGCTTTCTGAAGATAGTGCAGCCTTTAGAAAGCCGTGCTTTCTTCAGAAAGCCTTCAGAAAGACAGCAGAGCTTTATAAAGACAGCACCATTTTCTGAAGACTGCACTTTCTTCAGAAAGCCTTTGTAAAGCTGCACTGTCTTCAGAAAACTGTGCTGTTTAAGTATCTCTGGACTTCAGCATGAAACTATTGGTACAAGAAGCATTTATTAGATTCCTTTAAAATTGCCCTCTGTTTAGATTTTTCTCTTATTTAAAAACTGAATTCCTTTTTGAGGTGATCTTCATTTCAGGATCATGCAGGAAAGATTTTGGTAGTAACATTGCAATCTACCCATTCACTAACATTCAAATCATAGAAGTATGTAGCACAAGCATTCCATATAATTCACAATTATATATACAACTAAGTCCAAGAGAGAAAATAATAGGTTCTAGAATGTTGCAAATACTGCATAACCAAGCCAATGAATATTTGTATCTGATAACAAGCAGAAATGGAATTTCAAAGAAACTATAAAGTGTCTTCAATTGGAAAAATCTCTTGTGTAACTGCTTTGAAAAAAAAACACTTTTTTTTCTTTTGCGAATTTCACATTAAAAAGAGAGAGGTGCATGAGGGAAAGAACTCACAGGCAGTATTCAGATCATACCATTAACATTTAGCATTTATTATGGGGGAATTGGGGAATATTTATTACGTTAACCCACATTTATCCGAAAAAAACAATAAAATTTCTGGCTGTTATTACGCTGGAATCATCTCCATTATATCCCATACTTCCTTCAGCTTCTCAGCCAAAAATGAAGTTATTTACTCTGCTATGAATACTGATTCAGAAATAAGACTCACTTTGTTCAATGAGATTTACTCCCTAGTAAGCAAGTTTTCAGACTGCAGTCCAAGACCTCATTGCAATATTTTCTTATATCTAAAACTAATGTGAAATAATGAGAGTGTATCTAGATCATAGGTCTTCAACCTTTTGGGCACCAAGGACCGGTTCCGTGGAGAGAGGTTTTTCCGGAGGGGGCATGGTTTTGTGTGCTGCCTGCATCTCGCGGATGGGGGCTTTGTTTGTTTGTGTGGCCTGGTTGCTGGCATGCCGCAGCCCGGAACTAGTCCATGGACCGGAGATTGGGGACCCCTGTTCTAGATCACCAAAATTAGAAAAACACCAGGAATGTTCTTGCCAACATGCTACTGGCTCCTTTAAAGCCTCCTTGTTTTTAGGTGGACATGAAAGCAGCAGCAAGGCAAGCAAGGGAATACCCCATAAGATTTCAGAAATGAAGTAGGTAAATTGGAGGACACCAAATTTGGTGCAATGTTTAAAGATACTAGGCTGGAAACCAGAAGAATGAATTCTAACCCTATGTCAGCATCAATCCAGCTAGGCAACCTTTGGCCAATCATTATTTCTCTGCCCTAGGCAAGGGCTGAAAATGCTACCAAGAAAACTGCAGGGATGTGAGGGCCAAGGCTTATTTTAAGGTGCAAGGGCACACCCAGAACTACATACACAAGAAGACTCTGATGTAGAAGCATCTGGATTCAGGCAATTTAAGCAGAACTTCCTTCTGGAAGTCAAGAAAAATTTGCCCGTGACTTGGAGACTCAGAGAGCAGTTCAGTTTCTCATCACAATTGGCAAATTGCACAGTGAAATTAAAAACCTTTTGCTTAACCAAGGGCCATTATATCAAAGGTTATACATATTATCTCTTTCTGCAGGAGAGATCTGGTCCCAATTTATAATGGCACTTGGTTAAGCTGGTAAAAGATTTTTAATTTCACTGCCCATTTGCCAGTTGTGAAATTGAACTGCTCTCTGAGTCTCGAATCACTGGGGCAGATTTTTCTGGACTTCCAGAAGGAAATTCTGCTTAAATTGCCTGAATCCAGATGCTTCTACATCAGGATCTTCTTGTGCAGAGTTCCCCAACCTTTCAGTTGGTGGCCTGGAGGAGGAAGAGAGAGGACGGTTTTGTGGGACAAGCAGGCTTGCGCGCGGGCGGGCGCATGAACACCCGTTGCTCATGCGAATGAGGCTGAAAGCACCCGTGACACAAGTGGAGCTGTGCGCTCCCAAGATGCTCGTGCGAGGTCCTGAGTGCTCACGCGAGTGGGACCGCAAGCTGTTGTGACGCTCACGAGTGAGGCCCCAAGCGCCTGCGATGCTCACCAGTGGGGCTTTGAGCACCTGCAACACTCACATGAGTAGGGCTGTACATGCACACACACCAGCCAGCTACTCACGCGGCCCGGTTGTGAATAGGCCACAGACTGGTAATGGGCCGCGGCCCACAGGTTGGGAACCCCTGTTCTTGTGCCCATATCTGTGGGTGTGCCTGTGTATCTTAAAATCAGTCTTGGCCCTCCCAAAATGGAAAGGAAAGGAAACCCCCACTGAGGAAGAAATAATAAATAAAATTTTATCCTGTGCTGAAATGGACAGGTTAACCCGAGAGATTAAAAATAAAACTGAAACAGAGTATTATGGAATTTGGAAAAATTTGTACGATTGGTTAGAGATAAGGAGGATCTCTGAGATGATTATCGATTGACTAGTTGATATTATAAGGACTTTTTATTAGTACTTATATTAGGACACAATTGAATGATATGTAAATACAACGTTGACAATTGAAAAATGGTTTATCAAAAAATTTACAGATGTTATACGCACAGTCTGTTATACTCTGTCCTGTTATAGAATGTATTTTAAGTTTCTGTCTTTCTTTCTGTAACATAAGGTAATACTAATAGCACTGTTGAAGCCAGGGAAGTTGAATCATGTCCATTTTTCTTTTTAAAATGTACATTTAATAAAACTTGTAAAAAAAATCAATCTTAGCCCTGAGAGTATAAAATAATACCCTATCATAAGCTTTTCTAACTGAGCCATAATTAAAAAGAGTGAATGTGAAAATATGCTTCATGTATTTAAGTCTAAGGACTGAAATGGTATGTTTTATTTCTTCCTGAATAGCATACTAAAGTATTTCAAAATGGAAAAAAATATTTTAGCCTAAAGGATTTTGAAATAAATCAGCAGCACTCCTAAGTGTCAGCTCTCACCCGCTGTCGAATTTAATGCATAATTAAATTGTAGAATGTCTGCCAACTTGAATGGTTTAAAAGAAACTTAGGCAAACATAATAACACTATTAAGAGCTGTAATCTGACATCAAAGATATTAAGCTTCTTAATACCTGTTGCTGGGAAACCCAAGTATAACAACCTGGTTGTGAGGCATCCATTAAGCTTATTGATATTGGCAAAACAAGATAGTTGGATTAGATAACAATTATTTTTATGTTTACTATATGATACAATATGTGTGGCATTTTTATTTAAATTTAGCCTAAGGTGATTTCCTGTCTCTTCTATTAAACTCTCAATAGTTTTAGGGGTTCTCTAGAAATTCTCTTCAGTACACTTAGGATCAGAGACCCTGTTTTATAGGGTCTTTCTGAGTCAGCCATTCCAATCACTATTAGCGGGAGAAAACAGATTGAACCCTTAGACATCCCAATGTGAGGTATCTCAGAACCTGGCCCTTCCCACCACTTTCTTTAATATCTATCCATTCTGGAAAGCTGGTTCACTCCACACCAGGTTGGTTCACTCCACACCAAACAGGAGCTTCATGAAATAGTGCCTGAAATAGGCTTACAGTGATTCACAGTAAGATGGTGTGGCTCTTTTGCAGAAGCTTTCTTGGTTCATCTTTAGCCCTGGATGAAACAGCGCTATTTCAGAAAATGAGCAACCTGGGATTTCCTGCCAGATGCAATTAATGTTACTCAGCCTCAGCTGATATGCTAGTTGAAGTCTTTCCTGATCATCTCACATTTGGATTACCACAATTTCCTTTACATGAGGCTGTCCTTAAAGAGAACTGGGAAGCTGCAATGACGTAAAATGCAACTGGATGCCTGCTGACTGGTGCAAACCGATACAGTAGAATAACATAAATATTGTAGGAACTGTATTGGATTACCACTAAGACTCCAACCTTAATTCAATTGCTAGCTATTTCCTATAAAGTGCTTTAGTGACTTCAGGAATATCTGTTCCAGGTAAAATATGTACCTAATATGTACAGATCAAGATAACGTGTTGGGGACCCTCCAGAAAGTTAGAGTAGCCCAGAAACAGCCCTTCTCAATCCTATCTCCTTTGCTTGGAAACAGCTTGCTCCTGAGGTTAAAATGCCCCCTTCCCAATTATGATTTAGAAAAGCTATGAAGACAGAACTTTTTCAGAAACACTTTGGAGCAGAGGGTGTAATATGTCTGGTGGCAATAGTTCAAATAGCGGCAGGGTTATTTTGTGTTGATTCTTCCAATTTACACAGGAGAATGTGAATATCTTCATGTATCTCTTTCAGAAATCTACAGAAATAACTACTTCCATATGTGCAAGTAGTGGATGCCAAGAACAGCTACCCATGATAGCTTCCTTAAACATATACAGCATGCTCAAGTCAATTCTACTGCAACAGTGATTTCCTCATCTGCAACATATTGTCTTCAAAATGCTTGCTTTCTAGCCTAAAAATATTAACAAAAGGCTTACTTAAAGAAGCCACATTTTGCAATGGTAATGTGTGGAGGTTAATCCACTTCAGAGTACCTGGTTTTCAATTGCTTTCCTGTTTTTAGGATCACTAACAATCAAGAGTTGGAGCTCAGCCATCTTTTTCATCTTGCTATCCATGTCAATCTTCTGGTTGAGGGCTTTAGTTTGGTTTTTCAGCAATCTGACTGTATCTTCCTTCCCAAGTTTTTTTGCAAAGAGAGAAGCGGAAGCAGAATGTATTGCGGTAACCCAGTTTTCAAGGTCAGTCTGGCTTGTAGCCTAAAAAAAAAGGGTACAAAAAAAAATCAAACAGAATGCTAAAATGCAACTTACCAAGTTTCACAACCAATGGACAACAGTGTGAGATCAGTTCTGTGATGACAGCGTGCAATTTTCCCCTTCAAACTAATGAAAGGCTTCTTTTATACTAATACTGCCTTGAAAAACTGGCAATTGTCATAACTAATAATTCTTAGGCTTTATCTAAAAAGGAAGAACTTTGTATAAAAGATTGAATTCATCACAGGATGCTTGACTGCAAAGATGGCAATTACATAACCTACCATTAGCTTAATTTTAAAAAAAATACAGTTGAATAGAAATTGTACTGAAAATAATTGCAAATGAAGAAGCAGGAAGACAACTTCTGTGACTGTCCAATAGCAGTTTATGCCATCTCCTAAATTTTCTGTAATGTGCTAAAATGCTTTTTGTGTAAGAAAATGCAGGGGCTGCATAGGGCTGATTATAAAGAAGAATGCAGTCATTGCAACATTAGAAACAATTCAGTCAACCTGTTTTCTTCCCATCATTATGCTTGCCTTATGCTACCTTAGTTAACTTCCTATTGGTTTAAACTTATTTCTTTTAACTCTGAGGTAGGCTTCTGTCCCAGTATCTTATCTGCGGAACAAAAAAACCTAAAGTATCTATATCAGAAGATATATTGTCTTGCCAATTACAAGAAGCACAGATTGAATTCAACACAACAATGCTACTTTAAGTACTCTTATTTTCAGGCAATGCATTTTTGACTGATAATACATAGGATTAAATGAAAATATTAGGCGAATATAGTAAAAAATGCTATAATACTATAACAATTTTCCTATAGAGGATGTCAAAAAAAAACCCTTTTCTACTGCATTCTTAAAAGCAAGATTTCCACCAACTTTTATGCCTATTACAAATCCTGCCATTGCAGAATCTCAATTTTCTGAAAAAAACATTATGTTCTATCTCAAAATATGCTCATCAAACCAGGATATAAAGAAGTACAGCTTAAAAACCTCTGAATGAATTTCTATAACATCTGATGTGTATCTAATATCTATGTTCTAACTTACCTCCATATTTAATCTCAAAAATAAATTTATGTTTAAGGATGAATCCTGCCTAGAATTTAATTGAGTTGGATAGAAGTAATTATCAATGAACACAATGTAAGTTGGGCTTCTTTGTTGCTGAGATTCAAAAACAAACTATCTATGCACAAGACTACTATGAACATAATTAGTACATGTAACAAACATGCGTAGAACCATAATTTCAAAAATATATTATTTCTTCTTGTTTACACCCATTGAAGGGATATCTTCCCTATATAATATTTTCTCCAAAAGATATCAGCCATAAGCAAGTTGCTCATAAGTATGCACAATTAATTTGGTTCAAATTCATAGCATTAGATCATATAAGAATTCTTTAATTAAGTGACTTCTTTCTTTACAAGGTAACTAACTTCTTTCTCTTAATTCTTATGTGACCAACTCCTAGAATTTCCCAGCCTGCCCAGCGATTTGTGAAAATGTTTAGAACAGAAATCCAGAAATTTAATATTGCTCAGGTTGGAAAAGTATGGACCAGAAATGTGAAAGGAAAGCTATCAGTTCATAGCCAGGCCTACTTGGTATTAAATATCTATTTCCTCTTGTTTTTTTCTGGTTAGAGCTTTATCTTTTGATCCTACCCTGTGATTTTTTTTTTTTGATTTCTTACTTTTGAATGATTATACAATAAATATCTTATTGCAAATTACTGATTATAACCCATCAGGAATCAACCAGTTGTAGCAGGATAAAATTAGATAAATAGACAGGTAAATATAGGTAGTCCTTGACTTATGACCATAATTGAGCCCAAAATTTCAGAAAGTCATAAAAGGTAATCACATGAAACTGCAACCGTCATAAATATGAACCAGTTGCCAAGCATCTGAATTTTGATCACAAGTCTCTGGGGATGCTGCAAAAGTTGTAACTGTGAAAAATGGTCATAAGTGCCTTTTTTCAGTGCTGTTGTAACTTTGAATGGTCACTGAATGAACTGTTGTAACTCGAGGGCTATCTATAGTACATAAATTCAATATTGTGGACATTTAATAGTTTGATAATGAACCAAGATATTATATAACAGGGAAATACCTGGAATAAGTAGACATCTCCAAAAGAGTTGCTGAGGCAGAAGACATTCTCTTTCTTTGGGTGTTCTGGGCACGATTGCACTATACAGTCTTCTCCAAACAGAGCATACCTGGGTGAATTATTTTGCTCCATGGAATTCTTCCCATAAGTCTCATAAAACAGCAGAGTGCATCCTTCATATAATAAAAAAAAAGTCCTGAATTATACCAACATCCTCTGAAATACAGATTTAATTTTGTATCAATTAATACAAAAATTAATGCAGAATAACTCTCCAGTAAAAAGAGAAAATGGAAGCAATCCATCAGTTTGGTTTATTTTTTGCCATTTGATGTGAGAGTTGAGGCTGCTGAACAGTTGTTTTTTGTTTAAGAATAAATACCAAAAATGGTTCATTCACAGATAAAACACAATGATCTTCATGAGACTGTTCCCCAAGATCAGATTATAACATACTGATTACAATCTGAAAATGCCTGGAACATAGTCCCTTGCTCAGATAAAATAATCAAGCAGCACCAATGTTTTTTTAAAAAAACAACTTTCTACGTTAAAGGAATAATGTTGGTAGTGCTTTAAGCCTACAGAAGCCTCAGAACACCAATAAATTTACTTTAACAGCTGACTAGATGGTTGCAATCTTTCCAGGCACTGATAAATTAAATACTGGTCAAGAAAAGACCAGAAGAACAGTACAGCATACACTTTTTAAGAATATCATGAAGCTTGTGAACTACATACCAAACATACACACATATACAGTAAATGAGTCTCTTTTATATTATTAATACATTAATTCACTGGTGCTTGGTTGCCAAGAGCTTGACACTGCACACAGATACACATAAACACACATACATATAAAGAGTAAAAAAAGCTTATTATAGTTTGCAGAAGCATGGAAATGATATGATTTTAAGAAACAGAAGAAATGGATACTGAAGGTAGTGTCACCGTACTTCAGATTCAGAAAACAAGATATTTAATATTTATGCATCAAAATGTGAAGTTATTGTAAGAGTTCCCTTTTAAGTATACGATAATCATCCCTAAAATTATAATTTTAGTTTACAATTGATAAAATAAGCATCAGTAATATTTGCAACTAAATGAAATAAACTTGAACGTTATACAAGCTTATTTTTATCAAATGCCAAATCAAATGATACATAAAACACTTTATAAAGTAGTGAAATAATTTATACATGTAATAGATATTTTTTTCAATTTCTGCAAAATTTCTAACTTTATGTTAATTTCAAAAAAACCTGCTTTTAACATTTCCAGAAATTTGATGGCTCCATCTATGAGGCCGACATGATTTAGTAGTAAGAACTATTATAAGCCCCCGTACAAGTATCAGTGAAACTGTAATTCTTAATAAAGATTTTGGTTGCACATAATTCATACTGAGGTTCATCAAGCTATAAAATAAGATCTAAGAAGACTCTTGTGTGGGAACTTTTGTAGAAATATGCTGAAATTTCCTGAAAACAAATCTGATCTATTCTTGTACAATAAAATTCAATAAAAAGTTGGAAAAATAAGTTATTATTTCTTTCATTTCTACAATTGTCAGTAGGCCTGGCTGACCATTAAGCCTCTGCATCCATATACTTAAAGAGATGCAGAATAGAGCAGAATATATCTTAAATGTTTCAACACAAGCAAATCTTGCCCAAACGTATTCCTTTTCCAATTCATCCCAGCCTTGAAGCAGATGCTGCAACAGGATATACCAAATATACACAAAGATATACATCTTTTTTTAATGCTACATAATCATTGCCAGCTTACTCATTACACATATGAACTAAAAATGAGGCTTTTAAGTCAGAATGGATAACTTTGAAGCCAACCAGCCAACTTAACTTTAAATAAGGAAGGAAGCTTTTATTATTTGACGGACCATACTATATGGAAGCAGATATTCCCAAACTGCATATGACTGTCTTGGGAAACACTGGAGGCATGTCAGCAACACAGTCCATCATTGTGTCCTTCATGCTATTCCTGGACACAAAAGGCAATTACACTGCAATGAGTCTTGATTAGTCATGACCTATATAGGGCTCTAATTTTTCAGTATTTTTCACTAATATTACATTTACAGGACAGTAAGTCTATTTTCTTTTTTCCCATTGAACTGATGGACAACTGTCAGAGATAATTCTAAAAATTAGACATAAAGAGGTGGGGACATAGCCAAGCTTTTATTAAGTTGGCTTTTTTTCCATTAGAAGCATCCAAAGGTGTAGAACTAGTGGCTTTTACAATAGGAGGTTGAGGACTCAGATCTGGCTGTACCTTTCGACTCCCTAGAAACATTTTCATGGCACATAAGGAACATCTTCACCACTACACTCCTGAAGGTGCTTAGGGCTGATGAGTCAATCAGTACTCCTTCTAAGTGACCAATGATGGGGGCATAAAAATTGGCCTTTAGTCCATGGATGATCGGTCTCATCCTTGTCTCTGCCTCACTGCCTTTGTTTTTTGTAGCAAGGAAAAAAGTCATTCCAATTAAAAAGTATAGCAAAATGGTGGCAAAACCCCATAGCTCCTTGACTTTTGCAAGGGTGACAAGCAGGGATAGTCAGGATGAAAAACTCCCTGCCTTGCAGCTTTAGGATGAATACTGCAAAACTGACTTCACAGGGTTTTCTCTTGCTTCGCAGCTGAGCAGGAAACCCATCAGCTCAGTTACAAAACAGATTGACTGTGAAAACGCAGGAACTTGTTGCAAATATAATGTGGTTGAAAGTAATTCAGCCAGTTTTGCTATCATAGAGTATTTGTACTTCAATGAATTGAATGTGTATGGGATAAAGCCTGTTAAATGTTCATGTAGTGCAGACATGTCAAACTCACGACATCACATAACCTCGTGCGATGTATTGGAGCTTTCCCCCCGTTGCCGGCAATGGGATGGGCGCAGTTTCCTCATGATGCGTCCGGTCCGCGGGCTGGCAGTTTGACACCCCTAATGTAGTATGATTAGAGGAATTTTGCAACAGAGGCTGAAATGCATTAGAAATCAATTGCAAAACAGTGAATATCACAAGCTGTGGCTGACCTTTTAATGTTACCCAGTACTGTTTCCATTTCTTCCGGGTTATTAGCTCAAGTTTTTTCTCTTTCTGTAGGGTCACAAGAGGTCTGAAGAAAAGCCACCCGGCTTTACGAATGACTCCTTGTTCCTTCTCATACAGCAGGTCCAAGTGCTCCAAGGAGCTGAGCGACTCACTGCTTGAGTCCTCGGTTTCCATAGAAGAGTCAGTGTTCTCAATGTTGGTTCTGCTCAGGTCAAGCTCTCGCATGAAATTTTCGTAAATATTTTGCCTTAGGATGTCACTGCTGATTGCATTAGCTGATTCACTTCTTTGGGGCAAAATCTGGCCAGAGCTTGGGGACCACAGAGAACCAGAGAAATGGGAAGGAGCAAAAAGGTCTGTAGAAAGGCTTTCATATCCAGTATCAAAATACTCATTTGAATCTTTGCATCTTGGCTCCTGTAAAAGTACAAAAGAGGCACAATTAACTGGCACACAGTGATCAAGTAGCATTGCTTTGCTTCATGTGTGTGCATATCTATCTGCTACTAATAAGCTCATTCATAAAACTTGTTGCAGTTGTTGGAATTATGGTGCCTTATGCATATTAAACACTGTAGTAAAGTTAATACATCAGAAAGAAGGGTGTTATTGTTCCAGAAATATCAGAGCTCACTGATTCAAATGGCTTACAGGTGATCTCTTAATACAGTCATTGATACTATGAGGCCTGCTGCCAAAAGTAGAATCAGAAACCATCCTAAGGATTAGATGTTTATTTACTTTTCTTTGCACTGAGAAATAGTCAGATTTTATTTTGGATTATTTTGAGTTAGGGCAGTGTTTCTCAACCTTGACAATTTTAAGGCATGTGGACTTCAACTCCCAGAATTCCACAGCCAGCAATGCTGGCTGTGGAATTCTGGGAGTTGAAGTCCACATGCCTTAAAATTGTCAAGGTTGAGAAACACTGAGTTAGGGTATTTTTATTGCTAATGTTATCACGAGTCTTTGATCAGCTTAAGAACATATTTACAGATAAGATTATTGTACCTATACTATTTCCCAGTTATCTAGAATCATAGAGGTGGAGGGACTTTGTAGTCTTCTAATCCAACTCCCTGCTCAAAGCAGAAGCCTTATACTATCCCAGCTGTCCAGTCTATTCTTGAAAACATCAAGTGATGGAGCATCCACAACCCCAGCTCTCGCTGTCAAAACATTTCTCCTTGCTTCTAACCTGGATCTCCACTCTTTACTTCCAGTCCTGCCCTCTGCTGCCCTAGAGAATAAGACAACCCCCTTTTTGGGGGGACAGCCACTCAAGTACTAGAAGACAACTATCATGTTCCCCCAATCCTTCTCTTTTGATAGACCTACCTAAATCCCTCAACCGTTTGTTATACAATTTAGCTTCCAGACTCTTATCATCTTTTTTGCTCTTCTCTGCACACTTTCCAGGATCTCAACCTCTTTTTTATATCACAAAACTGGATTCAGTACTCTAAGTGTGATCTCACCAGTGCGTAAAGCGGTAATATTCTAATTAATATTATATCACTCATAACTTACTCTTTCTGTGGAGTACACAAGACTACTTTTTATATAATTCCAGGGGGGGGTCTCTCCTCCAGGAACTAAATTAAATCATTTATTTAGTTTTAATAGTAACATAAAATATACCAAGTTTCTTTTCTGTGCCAGTTTTACATATTATTACAAGGAGGTCTATAACCTGGGGCAACCCAAATTTCCAAGACCACAGATAGCTTCAAACCACTTTTTTATATAGCTGACCACGTTTTCCTTGATCACGATTATCAAAAATCAGTGAGATAATATCTTGCCATTTTGATATAGGAAATACATGAAAACACGTAAATGCAGCCGTATTGCCAAGCACCTGAAGTTTGGTCACATAACCACAAAGGGGAGGGGCGTCTATCAGAACTCTGAATCTGGATTGTATGGCTCCAAGATAGATCCATTTTAATTTTGAAAGACAACTAAGTAACCAATCATAAGTTGAGAACTATCTGTAAGCCTTACCTCTAACATCACTATTAAGCTTTTTCCTACTGGAACATATCTATGCAGCCCTAATGATGCTGGAATTTATTCTCCTAGTCTTGTATTTTATGCTGCTTTGCTTTCTGGAGAGTCTAGGACAGCGATGGCGAGCCTTTTAGAGACCGAGTGCCCAAACTGTAACCCAAAATCCACTTATGTATCATCGGGTGCCGGGTGGGCGTGGCCCATTGGGTGGGTGTGGCCCATTGGGTGGGCGTGGATGCAGTGGTAACGGCAGACTGGGTGGGACTAAAAAGTTCATCAATTCCAACTTTGCAAGATTTTTTTTTCCCTGCAAGAACTTGAAATTGATTGCTTGAACCTTTCTTTTTTGCACACGACGGCGGAGGCCTAAATCGAAAAGGTTTCATAAAACCCAGCTGAAGGCCTAGGACTGGGGCGATGGCACACGTGCCCACAGAGAGGGCTCTACATGCCACCTGTGGCATGCATGCCATAGGTTCGCCACCACGGGTCTAGGAACATATAAAGAAAAAGCAAGCATATACAATACTTCCTGAAGCCCTGTGTAAAGCCTCGAACACTCCTGAGTTTAGTTCTGTGGCTCCATACATTCACCTCAGGCATCCATTTCAATACCAAAATGAACCCCCACAAATAAGCACAACTCGTTCCAAGTTTATTTCACCTCTCTTGCTTGCAGCACCTTCCTTCACAAACTCTTCTATTTTTTAAGATTAGCCATGATGGGAGACCAAAAGCACTCATGAGGGAAAGCAATGAACAGGGATTGGTTGTGCAATTCTTCCATTACAACAGAGGTATCCAAAGGTTTCCAGCCACAGAGGAGCATGTCAGTCCAAATGAGCCAGGAAAAAGAAGTGAGCAAGCCAACATGAAACATGTATTTAAATTGAATTTTAATTAAGCAAGTTACATACAGTTAATTTGATTCCTAGCTAGGCATTTTATAATTTTTTACTTTAAACATCCAAATCTTGAAGGGCCACATATAGTCCTATTACCCGGGAAATGCTGGATTCATTTTGCCTGGCATACAAAGCCAATCAAACACGCAATCTCTTTAATTGCTTTATTCTGTACAGAATAAAAAATAAATTGCTTTACTCTTTAATTCTGCACCCCGTTCCTTCTATTCCATCAGCCCCATTATATCAACTTTAGCATTCACGGATTGTGGTGTGAATACATCATATAACAGGGAGTAAAGCCAAGGAAATGGGTGATAATTGAGTAAATAACATATGGGATAATGCAGAGGGCATAAAAAAAAGGCATGCCTTGAAGCAACAATTAAAAGCAGACAAAATGGCACAGCCAATACCAGCTGCATCAGAAAGCTGATATCATAAGGAAGACAGGAATAGGACCAATACGAATGTGATTGGGCAATATCCTTTCTTTACCTTTCCAAAGCTATTGCACCAAATCTTAAAGCTGGTCTATCTATAAAACATAGGTTGACCATTGGTTTTTTAAAAGCCAACAATTCATAGCTACTATTTGCTTGCTAAGGGATACGCCTCACTTGCCAGAATGAAATTCTTGAACTGTCACTTGGAAAGGTGCCTAATCTTATCATACTAGAAGACTGTGTATTAGTTTTAATATTATATAAACATTTTTACCCAAGATTTCTAAGGCATGCTTCTTTCACAAATACTATTAGAAAACTGAGTTTGCTGCTTTAAGCAAGTATTATTTTCCATTAGAGCAAAATTATAGGTTACCCATTTACACTAACAATGATTACTTTTTAAACACACACACACACACACACACACACACACACACACCCCTCTAGAGCATTAACTATTTAGAATTGAATGCTTTACATATGATTTTAATTTTTGCATGTGCTTTTAATTTTAAACTGGCAGACTTCACTTCCTGGATCTTGTGTCAGTTTATACAGAACTCCTTGCAAGGTTGCAGTTTAAAAGCAAATGATAATATAACCCAATTATTATTCTTAACTTCCATTGTGAAGATTTCCCTGAACAGATAGCTCTGGACTGAGATTTCAGTAGAGCTTGAGCAGAGCTTGCCTGCCTGACACTGCTATATAAAAGCTTAAAACAACATATATTTATTGACAAAATATATAATAAGTGAAAATTACTTAATTCATTAAGTATATAAACATTTAACATTGTACAGTTACATCAGAGGAACCTCTCAGTCGTTTACCATATATAAAAAGCAGGAGATGAAAAATCTTTTTTTTTTAAAAAAAAAAAATTGCTTAGTGCACATTCATGAGCATACAACTATTTGCAGGGGAAAGAAAACTCTTACTTGCCTGTCTGCTGGTTCTGGACCTACAACTTCCTGCAAACTTGCCATAAGCAAAGTAAATGAGAGCCAGTTTGGTCTAGTGCAGGGGTCTTCAAACTTGGCCCTTTTATGACTTGTGGACTTCAACTCCCAGAATTCCTCAGCCAGCGTGTACGCTGGCTGAGGAATTCTGGGAGTTGAAGTCCACAAGTCATAAAAGGGCCAAGTTTGAAGACCCCTGGTTTAGTGGCTGAGGCACCAGGTTAGAAAGCAGGTAATCACCTTAGCCATGAGAGCCAGATGGGTGACCTTGCCACTTTGAGTTATTTGTAAAAATAATAAAGGTAGGATACTATTAAATAAATAAATGGGGAAGCTGGTAGGAATTCTGGGGAGGAGAAGAGAGGGAGAAAGGAAGACAATGACAGAATGACAGGAAGAAGGAGAGACGTGGGAAGGAGGGAAGAAGATTTCTGATGCTCCCTGCCAACTTCCCACAAGAAAACTCAATAAGGAAGCCAGCAGGGAAGTCAGAAATCACTCCCGTTGCGTTTTTTTGCAGTGGTCATGCCATGGTCATTCTGTTCCCTGTTTATGTAAGGAAATAGCTCTGAAACAATGACCCAATAGAAAAGAGTTGTCTAGTTTGATTTCAGACTCTAAGTCAGGCATGTCAAACTCGCGATGTCACATGACGTCGCGCAACGTTATCGGGCCGGTTTTGCCATTGCCGGCAATGGGGTGGGCAATGTGACGTGTCTGGCCCGCAGGCCGGCAGTCTGACACCCCTGCTCTAAGTTAAGCATATACCCGACAATGAAGAAACTAGAATTCATACTTCAGGTTAACTTTTTAAACCTGAAATACTACATACCTGTAGCTTCCTTTTCTTCCTTGACAGGCTTCCTGTCCAGTCACTGATCCGACGCATTCGGCTTTTTAAAGTTTCCTTCTTAGCTGCATCCTCATTAAGGCTCGTAGATTTTCTACAAGGCAGAGTGAAGGAAGAGTATTGTGGAGATCCTCTGTGCTCCACCTTAGAAGGAACATCTATGGCAGAGGTAAATGAAACCCGGTTGCTTAAACTAGCATGTGTATTGATATAATCTGCAGAAAATCCGATATTAGAGGCTTGCAAACCTCTTAGATTTGAATCCCCATATAAATCACGGAGGGAAGAAAGAGATGAACTTTGATTCAATGATTTTTTGCAGTCATTCTGGGAGAAATCAAGGTGGATTCTTGCATCTGGAATGCTTCTGGATATGTATGACACTTCTAGTTCATTTATACCTCCATTATTGCCCCATGGAGCGTCATACCATGACGACTCTGAACTAATGGAGCTTCCTTTACTAGATCTAAGTCTTGAATCAGTAGCTGACAGTCGATGGCTTTCAGCACAGTCTGTACTAGAGGATTCCTTTCCTTCAAGCATGTTGTTTTTTTCAGACTCTGAAGTGGGAAAGTACCTTAACAATTGGACTGGATTACTGGGTTCATCTCTAGAAATGCTACTATTACTGCTAATGTTTTGAAATTCAACTCTCAAGCACCCATCAAGCTTCCCTAATGTCTTGATGAGAACCTTTGGACTCATTCTGTCATCCGGTGATGAAATTTCTTTTTCTCCATAGCAATTTAAGAAATGTCCATTATATTCCTTGGAAGGAACGTAGTTGTTGGTAGTTTCAAAGCCAATGTAGTGAAAACCATTCTCGGGCAGAAATGCATTATTAGTCCCCTGACCATAGTTCCCTGATGTATGAGTCCTATGCTTTGCATGGCTATTACTCTTAGATACTTTTACTACTGTATCACTGAGTCTTGAGGAATAAGGCTGATTACTCTTAAAATGAGAAAGGCAGCTTCTAGCAAATGATCGAGATCTGTAGCTTGCATTACTGGAACTGTGGTTCCATCCACGTATGGAGCAGGATTTTTCATCTTTAGAATGGATGCCACGAATTTTCAGAGAGCAGGGTTTCTGCTTGGTGGCAGGTGTAGATACAGTGTGACTTTTGGTTCCCTGAAGACTGTATTGGCTTTCTGAATTTCCCATTTTTACTAAAAGGAAATACAAATAGCTTTGGTTATTAAAACAGTTACTCCCAAGAAGAATTTAATCCTTACTTGTGAACTCCTAAAAAGATCTACAAACAATGAAAGACCACTTCCTTGAATTGCTTCTAGTTGATACTATATGTTCACTAGGAAGAATATCTTAAAAGTAGCATAAAGTTGATATGGGGTTATTCGTGGGTAATTTTGCAGAAAGGAACAAGCAATAAGTAATATGTGAAAAGGGGTCCGCCTTCTCAAATTAAAATGCTGAAATGAAAAATATTTGTGGAAAAAGTGGCTTTGATCAATACTGGAAGAAAATTCCCGAGTTGACCAAACCCTAAGGAAGTATCCTCACCCTCATAATTTAAGTGCATATTTGGCTCCCCTTGCTAGATTGTGGGATTTCTACTAAAGATCTTATGGAGCTTTATTTTTGTTCACCTTGATCTTATTAAAATCAACTCAAAAAGACTCAGTCACTAACTCATTTTCTCTCTCATTCTAAAAGTCTATTGCTTTTATCCAGAATTCAATGGTATAAAAAGGCCTAGTACATGAATATGTTTTTATTTGTTAATAAACACTACCAGATTCACCACAATTTAGAAATATAACTAGCACGAGTAAGAAACTTTAGTAATAAAAATGTAGTTCTAAGATTCAGTTCAGACTTCATATAAAGTTGTTTGTTTCTCATTTTCAAATAAAAATATGTATTTCAGACATACCTGAAAAAAACCACTCAAATGTGGGTGGAATTAGCAGTTTGCATATTTGTCATTATTTTAATAAATGGTCTTCATATTTTCAACCACAAAATGAAATTTCATATGATTTCCTGTAAATAAATGAGAAAAGTCACATAAATGAAAATAAATTCATATTTTAATATGAATATCCATCTAACACAAAAGTAATTGTCAAGAACATGGAGTTAATATTTACTGTATATTCTACAGGTATTTTATTCATTCATTTGAATTTAAACTTTCGTTTAAATTTGTTATGGCCACCTGTTATAGCACACACTGGGCACATTACAAAAGCTAATTAAATGTTTAAAAAAGTTGAAAAAACTAAAAACAAGATAGTCTAGACCAGCGGTTCTTAACCTATGGGTCGCGACCCCATTTGGGGTCGATCGACCATTTTACGGGGGTCGCGAAACAACGCGATCTGCCATTTTCCCCCCCAGGGGGCAGCACCGTGCATGCGCGCCGTGCATGGGGGGGTGCCGCGCATGCGCGGCGCGTCCGTGTGACAGGGTCGCCGTCACACGAAGATTGAGAATCGCTGGTCTAGACCAGTGTTTCTCAACCTTGACAATTTTAAGGCATGTGGACTTCAACTCCCAGAATTCCACAGCCAGTATTGCTGGCTGTGGAATTCTGGGAGTTGAAGTCCACATGCCTTAAAATTGTCAAGGTTGAGAAACACTGGTCTAGACTAAAAACAGCAATCACAATAACAGTAAAACACAACAGAGCTCCCACAAAGACATTAACCCCAGACCTGAAAACCGAGCCAGGCACTATTTGTATCTTTAGAAGAATGTTAGGAGAGAGACCTAAGAGATAAATCACACTTCTTTGGTCCTACAAGATGGGTGGCTAAATTGAAAAATGGATGTTCCCTCAGATAACCAAACATTATGCCATGAAGAGCTTTACAGGTAACAATCAGCACCTTCAATTGCTAGTTTTCAGAAGTCTACTGAAAACCAATGCAGTTCACATAGCAGCATTAATGGGCATAATGAAAAGTGCCCATTACTGTTTGCCTGTTGCATTTTGAATCAGCTGCAACTTTTTGATACTCTTCAGTGGCAAACCCATGTAGACCATATCACAGCCCAATCACAAGATAATGAAGATGTCCCTGACCAGGAGGGCCAAACAGCCATAGCCATTCAGTCTTGTCAAAGTCAAGCCAAAGTCTGTTTCTTCTCATCTGGTCCCCAATAGTCTCCAGATACTAGGTCAGTACATCAACAGCTTTAACTGCACAGCATGGGGTTGAGACGTAAAGATGGGCATCATAAATGTACTGATGCCAAGCCATGAAAAACATGGATAACCTCACCTAGCACTTTCATGTAGATGTCAAACAGGACAGGACCTGTTTGAACCATGAGACAATTCATAAATAAAATAAGTGGCTTTGATCTCTTCCTTCTCCTCAACACTAACTACGACCAACCACTGAGGAAGAAGGCAAACCTTTGCATCACATTACATTCCACTCCAAACCAGTAGACAGGATACCACAGCCAATGGTATCAAAAGCCATTAAAAGATCAAGCTGGTGCATCATTCCCATCCTGGCCATCAAAGTACAAAAAGTACAACTATTCCATTCTCTGAATTATACTCCAGTCTGAAGCCCAACTGAAACCGGCCCAGACAATCTGTTTCCTTCAAAATTCTCTATAGCTGCCATCTGACCACATTTCCCACAAAAGGACAAGTGGCAACTGCATGATAATTTCCAGAATGGAAGGTCCAATGACTTCTTGAAAAGGGGATCTACCATAGCCTCTTTCAAGGCCAACGGCAGCAGCACCTCCCTGGAAGAAGCTGAAACTACCACAAGAACCCATTTGTTGGTTACCTTCCAGGCTGCCTTAACAATCAAGGATCTAACAGGCAGGTGGTAGAACTGACAGACTGGAGGATCTTGTCCTCAGAGCTTTAGAGCTACAGAATCAAACTCAGTCCAGATGACCTTGTAAAAATGTTCCCCAAGTAACTTATTTGGGCCTGCTCAGTCAATTCTGAGTAAAAAACATGAAACAGTCAATTCTGAGTAATTACATGGAACACTGACGAACTGTTCACTGTCTTTCCTAACAACTTGTAGACATATCCTCCAATTGTCTTTTTTTCTCATTTTGACCATCAGTATCCAAGCAATTGAAAGAGTGATTCCAGAAGATAGGTAGGGGTGTGTGTGTGTGTGCAGTCATGTGACTTTTGGGGTGAAATCAAATGCACAAATGTAATGGCCACTTCCACCATTATTGCCCATTCATATGAATCATGAAGGAATAAAGTATTTAGTCCCCTAAAAATCAAAGTTTGCCTTGCCATATTTATATTGCACACTTCACTCTGAATCTCAACCAGCCTCATGTCGCTGAAAGCAAAACAGCAATAAATTCAAACTTGTTCCAGGATTTTAATGTACTTTAATTGATATTAAACAACATTATATAACTAGCTCCTTTGTTACAACTTGGATAATCCCGATGGATTTTTTGAAGTCATTGTTGATTCATGAGTAAGTTGCAGCTGTGACCCAGAGGTGAAAGAGCATAGGGTAATTCACTCATACCATCGGTTAGTCACTTCTCTATTTACATGAACTTGAACTTGACTTGTAAGGAAAGCAATAGCTCAGACTGTATTAGGCACTGCATGCTTCAAAAGAAAGGCAGCTACTGGCAAGCTGAACAATCAATCTGTTGAAAGACAGCCTACCAAAAGGTGCGGCTTGTAGTAGAAAGAAGAAATCCATTTCACATACCCCCTAGATTTCAAAAGGACCACATTTAACTTTTTGGAAGATTTCTCTATCAGGTATGTCAGTTGACCAACTTTTATGAAATTGAAAGTGCTATAAAATATTTACCTCGTACCTGCTGTACAACTGAATAGGGACTGCATGCTCTCAAAACATTTAAATGAAGCACAGTCTCATTTTTAACCTATCAAAAAATCTATTAATCATTCAAATCTCAGTTACCCTGCAGATTAACAAAGTTCAAGTTCACTACAAACTTATCTTTAAAAATTGACAAAAAGACATAACTAGCAAGAAGGCACTTCACAAATGACAATGATTTTTATATTAAAACATGTCAATATCTATGCACAGAAATTCAAAGACATTTTTACTGCAAAATATACTTTATAACTTAAATCTTTTGCTGTATTTCACAGGAATTATAACTTTTTTCTTATAAGTATAAATTGCTCCACTGAAGTATCATTGATGTAAAATACACTTTAACATGCACAGCTCATGCTAAGGTGGAGGAAAAAAGACACACATTTTGCAAGCTGTTTCGTAGTGAGTAAATGTAAATCACTATGGTACTACTGAACAATGCAACAGAACCCAATTTTCAATCAGGGCATTTATATCCAGAATCTGGGTATCCAAAGCCATGAGGTACATTCACAAGGCTCCTTTCAGAAATCTATTTGTATTCATAAGAGGACTTGAAACTCAATTTGTCTAAAGAATCAATGAAAGGCCATCTGGTCCTCACTGTGGCAGTGCACTCGCTGTGTAATCCTTTTTAACAGAGCGGGCAGCAAGCAAGCTGCCTGTTAGAGAGCTCGACAAAGTAGCATCAAATTTTAAGACTTGAGCCAGTCATACAACTTCCATTGTGCCCTCATACAATGAAGAAGGTTAATGAATACATCTATCAAAGGCAGGTATGCAAAGTGAGCTGACACAAGGCACAATGAACAGTTAAGATGACAACCACTGTGTGTGTGAAAAGTGCAGTCAGTGAGCAATTCTTTTCTGACCACAAAAGGCAACTTTCTAAGCAAATTTTGCAGCTTGCCAACTTTGAAGAGATCTCCAATATTCTTCATAGGAAACAGATTAAGTTTATAATGAGGTTGCATGTGCTTGAATAAGGAGCATCCAAATAGGAACCCAGGAAGCGGTCTCGGAGTGAGATGGATAATTAATCTATTTAGTTCACTAATCTGGACTGTTGGGATTTCAGAAAGCTTTTTTTTTTCTTTCCAAAAAACCTTCCCTGTCCCCGTGATTTAGCCCACATACTTCCCCCTCCCTCTCCCTATGGAAGAGACTGGAATTACCTATTTGCATATATTTTATTTATTATTATCATTTTGTTATTCAGATATTTTTTTCCAGTAGGGCTGAAAATTAGCCACAGCTTAGTAAATAATTTTCAGATTAACCATCTTCTTTTAGTTGAGATGACAGCTTCATAAATTATGTTTGAAGCTGATTTCCTTAAAATCAGTCTATGATTAACATTCATCATAATTCTTCTGGGGTCAGACTTCAAGATAAACTTAATTGTGCAGGCTCAGGTGTTTTATTTCAAGACATTCATTTTGCCATCCAATAAAAGAATTAAGGAAAATTAAAACAATATATTATGATATAATCCAAAACAATAATAGTAAAACAATCCTAAATTCATTATTATACCAAGGAATAATTTTCTCAATAACAAGCAATCTATTGAAGGATTGAAAACCCACCCTTCCATCAATCACCAAAGGCTTTTCTGAAATAGCTAGATAATTTTGAAACTGGAGGAAGAAATATCAATAACTATGCTATGCTGATGACAAGAAGCACCTTAGTGGTTAAGAAAGCAAACTAGAAACTGGAAGTTCTTGTCTTGTCTTAGACATGAAGCTAGCTGAGTGACTCTCTCTCAGTTCTAGGAAGAAGGCAAAAGCAAACTACTCTATAGAAGTGAATGTTGGACTTTGAAGAAGCAGAATAGGAAAAGTATTGGTGCTGTTGAACTCTGGTGTTACAGAAGACTCTTGAGAATACTATGGAAAACCAAGAAAGCAAACAAATGGATCATCAAACAAATCAACCCAGAGTTCTCCCTCAAGGCATAAGTGACCAGTTTCAAATTATCATGTTCTGGAACATTATGTGAAGATCTAGCTCTCTGGAGAAGGCTCTGCGGATAGGAAAGAGAGAAGAGAAGAGAAGAGAAGAGAAGAGAAGAGAAGAGAAGAGAAGAGAAGAAGAAAACAACAGCAAGATGGATGGACTCAGTTCAATGCAGTAGATGGAAGACCTGAAATACAAAGTTAGGGTCAGATCATCATGAAGAAAATCTAGTCACGTGGTTGCTAAGAGCCACCGCTGATTTGAAAGCACACAATCAGTGGATTTCTCAAATGTCAGCAGGGTAAGTACTGATCTGACTTCAGGTAGAAAATACTTTTCCAAAGGACATGGGATGTCCTTATGATCCTTAAAAGTAACATTCTTTCAGAATATTGCCTTATCTGCTAGATTTTATTAGACAAAAAAACCCCAACCCTGTGCAACAGCTGGTAAAAAATATTGAGTTCCAGAGCCTCCAGCTTTTATCCTTTTGATGTCCTGGACCCTTGATCCCTGAAGGAGCAATAACAGTGATGTGTCAGCTGTAGTACTGGGCAGAATCTGCAGAAGAAAAAGTGAGAGACAAGGAGAGGGTACGGGTAGTCCTCTAGTTATGACCAGACACTTAGCAATCTTTCGAAATTCTGATGGACCTACCTGAGGGGTACTTACTACCTAGATTTTGAGGTGCCAATGGTCCCACTTCACCCAGTCATATAACTGCACTTGAGGCACTTAGCAATCGGTCCAATTTATGGCCACTTGCAGTGTCCTGTGGTCATGTGACCATGTTTTACAACATTTTTGCTGAAAACTTTCATTTACTTCTATGCTTTGGCAAAACTGCACCATGCTGAACTATTAGTTCGCTTAACAACTTTCACAAAAATGGTCATAAAATCAAATCAATCATATGACCAACCCATTTTACAACCATTCTGGGTTACCACCATGATGGGCAGGCTTCCATTGGCTTCCGTGGAGAAACTGTTGCCCATTTGCTGGGTGTACATGGCAGGAGAGAAGAGAAAGAAAGGAAAAGTAAATATAAGCTAGTTCTGAGGAGACCCTAAACCAGCGGTTCTCAACCTATGGGTCACGACCCCATTTGGGGTCGATCGACCATTTCACAGGGGTCACCCAGCAAGGCTGTCCGCCATTTTTTCCCCTTTTCCGGTGGGTGCCTTACCTCCCTTGGGCTGGGCCAGCTGGTGGCCCAGCCGGTGATCAGCCTGCTCTGTCTCTGCTGTTTGCCAGCTATGCCTCGGCCAGCGCAGGGGGCAGCACCACGCATGCGCGGTGCTCCCGGGCAGGGAAAGTCCTTGACTTACGACCGGTTGGGTAGTCCTCAACTTACGACCGGTTTAGTCCTCAACTTACGACCGGTTGGGGGTCGCGGCATTAAAAAGGTTGAGAACCACTGCCCTAAACACAGCCAATGGGCAAAGCGTGCTCTCCAGAACTAGAAATAAGGAAATCTGCTCCCATCGGAATTATTGTCAAAAACTATTCCCTCCCCCAGCTCAACCAAACCAGCAAAAAAGAAGAAAGAAAACAGGATGGTGATGGAATGAGAGGAAGGTAGCTGTTCAAGGAAGAAATATAATGAGGACCAAAACTGGATCAGATGGAATACAGGAAGAGAGAATCTATACTAGCAGTGGAAGAAAAAGGGGAAACAAATCCGTGGAAATGAAGCAAAAGGAAGAGGTAACTACAAAGAGAAAGAAAACAAAGGAAGCTCTTTCAGAGAACTTATGAAAGAGTTAAATTCACCAGGCCAACTGCCCATCCCAAAGAACAACTAATCTTTCAAGGCATACTTTATAAGTCCCAGGTCTGAAATCATCTGCTTCTCTCTTTTGTTGTTGTTGTTGTTGTTGTTGTTTTGTTCCTAACAGATTCTTTTATACTTAATAGCAAAAATAAATAAGAGAAAGCCCACCCCCTCAATTATTTCAGGGAGGGAAAAAAACCCTCACTCCGTTATCAATAGCATGGAAGTAAATACAGAAAATCTTTAGTGACCTTGGCATCATATGAATGAACCTTATTAAAAGAGAACAACGGCCTTATTAAAAGAGATCAACAAAATGAAAAATACAACCAGATGTGCAAAGGCAAAATCTTAAAAAGTTTTAATGCTCAATTATAGCAGGGAAAGACTACAGAAATATAGCAGGAAGAGATGAAGAATGGAGAAGGAAATAAGTTTAATAAAGAAAATGTAAGGATTCTACCCTGACTTCTTAAAGACCATAATATATTTTTCAATCAAATATACTTTATACTGGCACACACACACACACACACACACACACACTCCACTGAACAAATTACCATTTTATATAATTATTTCATTTTCAATTCCTTTCTTGTATCATTGGAAGCAAAAACTCACCACTTATTTTGCCTGAGGGCCATGCCAAATGTGCACAATTCAAAGCATCCAGATTTTGTTTCACTAATAATGCAATAATTTTAAGAGTAAACAATATACTTCAACCACAGAAACAGCTGCATTTAACTACTGTTTGCTTTAGAATGTACTATTCATATTTTTATCTAAGTCAATTAAATCATGCTAATTAATTTCTCAATTTACACTCACAGCAACTAACACAGACCATAACATACATTATAATTGTAATGATTATATTTAAGTTAGCATAAAAGTATGGGAAAAATATTTTACTATTAATCAGTCTGGAAATTATGTTCTGGAGACACTAACAAGACAGTGTGGTTAGGTAGACAGCATCAACTGTTCCAATGTCTCCCTGGCACCAACCCAGTTTGTATATTGAAGATGAGATTATGGAAATGATATACCAAAAGTATAACATTTTGTTTGTGGTCAAGCCACGAGAGCAAGTGTAGAATTGCCTGACTAGCTCTTAGCAACAGCACTGGTTGACCCAAAACAAATAACTTGTTGCATTGCAAAAATTAGATTAACATACTAACACAAATTAGAGCTTGTAGAACATCAATAGCTCAGAAGTTAAAAATACACAAATCTCAACAAAAAGCGAAACAAACCCACAATTATGTCATATAAAGTCATGCAGGGTCAATAGACAGTCATATACAGTAGTGGCTGGATAAAAGATTAGATTCTTTGTAACAAATGTGAAGCGCACCTCATTTTTTTTTATTTTGAATTAAAGCAATATATAGCACGTACTAAGCCCAGTAGAGCATTTCTAGGAAATAATACTATCTTACACATTCCAAACCCTACTTTTCTCTGCACAAACAAAAAAAAAAACCTCCACTGTGACATAAGGCATTCATAATTCATTATATTGATCTCCTCTGTTTTAAACCATACAACTTCCCCAAGATGCAAATCCCTGAGATCGGTTCCCTGGCTTAGTGCTCCGTCTTCAACTATGGACAAAGATTCTCTTCCTCCTACTGCAGTAAAATGAAAAGCTACTTTAGCTTTAACAACAAAAAAAGTAATCCCTTTACATTTATGTCCTGTGTCTATCTTTTGTTCCTGACAAGGACTGTTGTTTTTAGACTCACTGTTCTTTAGCTATATTATAAATAGCTTGCTTCTATGTCTAGGAATAGGCTCTCTCCTTTCCCGAACTCATAATAGGGCTAGTCTTTTCCATTAGTCAGGGCAAAAGGAAGTCTTCAAATGATGGCAAAATATTAAGGATAGAACGGGTAGCGCCATCCATTTGGAATCAACATACTGTCTCAGAAGACATCATCTCCTGTCTCAGTTGCAGGAGATGATGCCTTCCTATCAAAGATTCAGCTGCAGCTTGGCCCATTTCTGAAGTTGTGGGAAAGGACAGAGAAATTATGAGAAGCCTTGTCTTTGTGGCTACACCTCTAGATCCTTCAATAACATCCAAGATCAAAGCCAACTACTCTTTCTGAGAAAACCAAATGATTATTTCTAGCATTGTTGATATATAGTTTGGTGTTCTATCACTGTGCCATTACAGCAGGGACTAAGTCTTTCTTAGTGTTGCCACAAAAGGAATATTTTAAAAATCTGTTCACTTCAAAATTGTATATATATCAATATATCATGTAAACTAGCATTTCTCAAATTTGACTACTTTAAAATGGGGGCTTTCAACTCCCAAAATTGGGATTTGACTGAGAATTCTGAAAGTTGAACCCCCATTTATCTTAAAGTTGCCAAGTTTGACAAACACTGATCTAGACTTGTAAAAATCAATTCTCAAAGAAACGTTATTTCATTTTATTCTGTTAAGAATAGAATGTTATTTACCCTGAAAGGAACAAAAGTATAATATACTAGAAGACACTTCTTGGATTCTTCAAATATAATTCTTCCATAAATTCTGCTATAAAAATACCACTGATGGATCGCTCTATGAATTCACATTCAAAAGAAGAAAATACAACCTTAAAACAATTTGAAACAGGAACTATATCATTAAATGGATTCCACACTTTTTTAGAGATAATATTCCATCTAGAAAATTAGTCAGTATTTTAAATCTTTCTCCTTTCAATGGAGAAGCAAAAGAAAATATCTTTGTTTTGTTTTTAAGAGATTGTGTGGTTCATTGTTGCATTAAGCTACTTCCTTTATTTCTGAACCAATAAATAAATTACATTCAATAATAAGAAAGTAAATTTTCCAATGATGAAGCCGAGTTTTTTCCATTGCAAATTACAAGGCAGAAGAGACAAAACTCCAAAGAAGAAAAAGAGTTATTTATGCATTAGTCATAGTGTGTGTAGTATTACAGGCAGGATAAAAGTTCTACCGCAGGAATCTTTCCCTATAAGAAAATAATTTTTTCAGTGTTCAAATGGCAAGACAATTTGCAAAGTAACTAATTCAGCAGTTTTTCTTTTTCTTTTTTTCCCAAAAGGAAAGTACTGTAACTAGCAAGTTCAGAAAAGGAGCTGATAAACGTGCTGAAAGAGGAATACATCTCAGAAAAAAAAGAAAGCAAAACTTCAGAGCCAAGAGTCTGAAACAGGATTCCACAGAGTCCCTTTTCCAATTTTTCTTTAACTGAGCAGACTGTGTCCTTCAAGCATCTGTTCCTCAATGCCCCTGGTTCAAACTTACTTTCTGCAAGTACCTCCATTCAAGATTTCTCCAAGCATGTCACAAAATTGTTTCGCACATGTATATGCTGAGATTTCTCCCTTTCCTTCTTTCCACTTGTAGAACGCCAGGAAATTGTGTCTAGGACTCCAAAACGTTGAACCGTTATAGGCTAAAAACAGATCCTGTGCTATGCTGGATATATTTTTGTCTACAAGGTACACACCCTCTTCATGTTCAATTCTTTCCATTGGTGGACTAGGATGATGCAAATTTACCCAGAGAGTGGTTTTCCAAGAGCTGGTTGAAATGATTAGCCTGGACAGCTTGCCATAATTCCTTTGAGCCATCGGGGAATACTCTATGACTGGGCTGTTGTTTGGCCCTGCATTCCTGAATTACCACCAAAGTGCCAGAGGGAAGCTACTAAAAGACTCACGGAATAAAGACCAGCTTGCTGGAATGGTGGAGCTTTGGTCCTTTTTTTTTTAAAAAAAAGGATTAATTAGTTATGCTTAATTCTTGACATTCTTCTTTTAATATAGTGCACCTAAATAAACAAGCAATTCTGCAAAGTATAGTAAAATGTTTTAGCCAGGAAGGCTTGAAAAATCATGAGGAATAATTTTATTTTTCAGTGGTTCATACACTGCATTACGCTATGAATTGCTTGGCTGTAGTTTACTGAATAAATCACAATTGCCTAGGTTCCACAAAACACTAAACCACAAACTATAATTTACTAACCATAGTGGGCTGGGTTACACATTGCACTGGGCCACTAATAAGCCACACTTTGATTAGCACAATGTGTGAAGACGAGTTAAATAAGATTAGACACAGCAAATGTGACAGTCGCCTTTTTCTTTTGCTAGCAATGTTAAACATTAATAGTAAAGACTATTATTTTAGACTATAATCAAGACCAGAAGTTATCACCTGCTCCTGGAAAGAATCTATAGCACAAAAAGGAAAGACATTTTACATTATTAGAGAGTTGTTGCTAATACTTAAACCTCAATGTTTCCAAAGTATTTCAGTATCAGGAATTCCTTGCAACAGTTACCCAGGTTACTTGCTCAAGTAGAAATCCAAAGCTGTGTAATACATCTAAAAAAGCTGCTTCAGAATACATGTTAAATTAGCTATTCCATTTGCAAGACTTATACAACCCAAGACAGTTTTTGAAATACTGTATACAGTATTACAGGAGGCACATGTATTTCAACTCTGTGTTAGTTAGATACAGATTTGCTTCATGCTCAACAATGCAGAGAGGATTTACTTTCAAATGATTATAAATAATATAAGCAAAACAAATTAACATAGTATAGGTAGCCCTCAATTCACAAGATCGGAATTTCAATCATAAGCCATTGTTGTCATACATCAAGGCACCCACTTTGTTCAATGACAGCAATCCTGGCATTCCCACTTGTGATCGCTAAATGACTGCTTGGCTCATTAATCAGAGCATGGGTGTGTGTTCTAAAACTGAAGATTTCTAAAAGAATTCATCGATTTCTTTATGCAGCATCATATAACAAGACTATGAAAACTCTGCCTCACCTTTTTCATTTGAGTTCCATTGACTGTTCAATAAACGGTACTAGGAACAAAATATATAAAGCAGCATGGTTCATACATAACACTTATGTTAATTCATTTCAAAAATTATACTAATTACACTATTCCACAGATTATACTACGCAAAACGTAAACAAAATTTAAGAGAAGAACCAGGTCTTTAGTATTACCGATATGAAGTCCCGATTTCTATGGTATTTACATAATACATTATCTATGATTCTGCTATCTTCTCCCTTATACACTCATGAATACATAGCTAAGACTGTAAAGCTGATGAATTTATTTTACTAAATATTTTTTTTTTCTCACAATTCAGGCCAAACTGATGGCCTCCAAAAGTGTTATACAACAATCATCACCAACTTTAGCTGGCACTCACATTTCCCAAGCCTTTTACTATAGTCAGACAGAAAAAAAATTTGATGGAATAAGTCATTAATTTACTGATGACAATATATAAATCTGCTAGGATATTCTATTTGCACTCATTCATGGTGGTTTTTTTTTAACTATACACATTATTTTGATGAAGTAAAAAGTGCTAGATGCTTTAAAGAAGTAAGACAAGAAATGTAAGCTGGGTGATGACAAACTTTTACAAGCACAAGAAATATATTGTGCTTGTAAGTTTATTATCACATAGCTCACTTTTACTGAGAAGGAAATACATGTATTACAAATTGAAATGAAGCAAAATAAAATGCAATCAAATTCAAAAAACCAAAATGAGTCCATATGAATTTATGCTCAGTATAAGTTGAACAATGTACTGGAATTTGTTGGCTGCTACAAGAAAAGCTGCTCAAGACAAAATTAATGACAAAGATAAGTTCAATATCAGACATCA
This sequence comes from Crotalus tigris, assembly GCF_016545835.1. Classification (NCBI taxonomy): domain Eukaryota; kingdom Metazoa; phylum Chordata; class Lepidosauria; order Squamata; family Viperidae; genus Crotalus; species Crotalus tigris. The sequence continues at coordinate 1,115,681 of NW_024097321.1, read as the reverse complement.
TTCTCAATCATTTTGCTAGCTAGAGTTTCTTTTGTTTGAACTAACAAGTGCTTAATGGCCTGACTTGTTTAGCAAATCTCAAAAGACCTCTTGGGTGGAGGGGGAGGAGAGAAGAATGAGAACTGTGGCACACTGCTGTGCTTCTATTCCTTTGCAGCACATCATGCTAATTAAGGGAGAAGATCACCATGTGGTCTCTTTTAATCATGTGAGTTAAATAGGTGAGAAACTTTTATCGCAAAAAAGGAGGAAAGAAACAAAACCCAATAGAAGAATCCCTTTCATAGACATATAGGTATCTAGCTTTAATAAAATGCATATAAAATATAATTCTTTTAAAGTAAATTATAAAATCACCCCAGAAAAAATTTGAGTTCCACTATACATACCACTGTTAATTCTTAGAAACCACATATATAAGATTTCCTCCAGGATGATGTAATTTCAGCTTCCATGACTAAAGATCAAAAGATCTAAAATACTCCATTTCCAAAGCCCATAAATCCACTGAACCTTGGGCAGTTTTCAACAAATGTGCAAAGGCACATTTCTGTGGCGTTACTTTTTTATAGGTCTATATTTTGGTAATATGGTGTAGCAGTACTTTTTTGGGGAAGTTACTTTTTGGACCTTTCTATACTGGGTCAGCCCTAGATCTCATTTTTTACAATATTACAGGAACAAAGAAGCTGATTAGTTCATTTCCACATTGATTCACATTCCAACCATCATTTAAATGGCTCCTTTTAAAATTCCCATTGCTTTGTAAAGATGCTTCCTATAAAATTATTGCCAGAATTTATTCTGTATCTATCAAAAAATACTTTTAATCCTTCCACAAACTTTCCAATGTTCAATACAAGAGAATATCTGTAGCTCAGGGTTGAACTGTAGATTCCTTGGTGCTGAGTTTAGTCGTTCCCTTGCAGACGTTTCATTAATAGAGTAGGTAACATCATCAGCTTAGAGAGCACCAAGGACTCCACCTTCCAACTTAGGTTGAACCTCTCCAACATATTTTACCAATACACAGTACACAGCACACATTCCTTACCCTCCAACTCAGTGTTTCTCAACCTTGACAATTTTAAGGCATGTGGACTTCAACTCCCAGCAATGCTGGCTGTGGAATTCTGGGAGTTGAAGTCCACATGCCTTAAAATTGTCAAGGTTGAGAAACACTGCTCCAACTAGTCAATAGGGAAGGACTAAAAGAGCCAATGATTAATAGCAACCACCCCGTCCTTGTTCTCCTCTTAGTGCTGTACATTTTCACAGTGATGGGAGAAAAAAACAAACATTAAGATCCTAATTGGCTCTGAAGGAGGGGAGGGGGGGTTCTCCTCACTGGCAGGAGGCCAGAATTCTGGAATATGAGATACCAATAGGAAACAGCCTACAATTCCAACAGAAACATTGCAAAGCTTCTTTTATTTCTTCATTTGGAGCAGGAACCATGACAGCACTTAAATGGCTCAGCCTCTCCCAGATGTAGAACTAATTGACATAGGTTCAAGCGTGAAAGGTGCCTTAAGGAAAAGGAAGAAGTTCAACCACACCATTTATATCTTTTCAAACTGTAGTCATGGTAACCCTATTATACAATCCATCGTCATCAGTTTAGAAACTGAGTTTGTACACACCTACTTTTATTAGAGAGGCACAGATTACACAAAGGCAGTTTGCTCTTTGGTGATAGATCATCACAGTGGAACAAAAATGGAAAGAACCAAACACGTAACTGCTGTTGTACATTAACGAGAAATATTTGACTTGCTAAAAGCCTTGTCCAATGTATTATAGGCCCAACTGGGATCTATTCCATATATACACATGCATGTATGGAGACATACGCACACCTTTTTGAATAACTGTTTAGATCATATATCTTTAACATGTGACGGCTTTCCATTAAATTAAAAGGTATATAAGGTTGAACATAAACTGCTCAACAGACTCTTCTTAAAACGCACATTACTCTATTTTCATTCCCAGTTGTTTTAAAATTCAAATTCCTCAAATGTACGTTCCCCTTTGAAACACAAGCAGCACTATCTGCCTGCAGCTTTCCAGTAAGTACTGTTTTCCAGACAACTTTTTGCAGAAATTTGTTGAAGGAAAGATAAACATTACTAAACTTTGTTTGATGCCAGCATTCACTCTACTGCAAGCTCTTGTGGAAGTAGAGCAAGTAGATGGATTTGTGTATCTTGATAGAACATGGTACTAATGATGGCGAAAAAGCTGGAAACATTTTTAAACCGGACAAATGTCAGTAGAAAAGTAATGTGTGTGTATATATATCTATTTATATGTTTATAAATAGATAACATTTACAAGCTGTCATGTTCCAGAGGTTCTACATGGGTTCAAAGTCAAACACAATAAAAAGCTCTATTTAATTAAAAAAAAAAAAGCCTGCAAGACATGAGAAATTTGAAATACAAAAGGTAATATATGAAGTCTTTGTGGTAATGATAGATGCAAGAAGAGTTTGCAAAATCACAAAGGTAGGGAAAGGTATAGTGAATGACATTGCTATCAGCTAGATTTAGCTATATTTCCTTTTATTTTCTTACTTCATGTCTTACATTTCTTTCGCTGCCTACCACCCCAAACTGTAATGCTGCCTACCAATTTTCAAGAACTCCTGGCTCATTTCCAATTTTTCATAAGAAATCCCCAATACAGACAAAGGCTTTCCAATAAGAACACAGGGAATTGTGGTGGAACAATTCATATCAATACTCAACTATCCAAACAACTTTTAAGCTTGCTTCACTTCAGGATATTGTATTCCCTGGGATACAACTATCAGCCCTTCGATAGGCAGAAGAGGAATTGAACTATATAACATTTCTTCATTTTTAAAAAAGTATATTTTTATACAATGTTGTCTTCTTATAAGAAAGAAACCAAAATAGAAGGGGCGTTGTCTTACCTGAATGACTTTTCTCAGTACAGAGATGGAGAATCCACCAATGGGTTTTCTCTGTCTGCCTGCTCTTGAGACCAAGTAGCCAAACTTGACATGGCCCCTCTTGCTAGGAGATCCAGTCTTAACGAGGGCGAAGTGGCTGAAGATGGACGAGGTGTTGACTCTCAAACCCTTAGATAAGGCTTAACTGACCTAAAGGGTGGGTGTGGATTCTCCATCTCCTTACTGAGAAAAGGCGTTCAGGTAAGACAACGCCCCTTCTCCAGTACAGGAGATGGAGAATCCACCAATGGGACATACCAAACCTCACTGTCCCGATGGGTGGGAAACAGATAAGGCCAGAATACAGTCCCCGGAGACCACTTGCTGGAGGATCCTCTGACCAAAGGAGGCGTCCGCCAAAGCAAAACGGTCGATCCTGTAATGGTGTACAAACGGGGAAGGCGAGGACCATGTCGCAGCCCTGCAAATCTCCTCGATGGACGCCTGAGTGGCCCATGCCGCAGAGGTTGCAGCACTGTGAGTGGAATGGGCAGTAAGATGATTTGGAGCCGATAGTGAAGAGGACTGGTACGCCTCTGCGATACAGGCCCTGATCCACCTGCCAATAGTACCAGCGGAAACTTTCTGTCCCAGAGACGCCAGATGGAAAGAAACAAATAGGGCCTTAGACCTACGAAAAGGCTCTGTACACTTCATATAACACTGCAGCGCCCTGCGGACGTCCAGTGTGCGCCACTGCTGCTCCAAGTCATGGAAAGGATCGGGGCAAAACTTTTGTAAGATGACTTCCTGTGCCCTATTGAAGAGCGAATTTACTTTGGGCACAAATGTGGGGTCCAGGCGAAGGACCACCCAGTCACTGTGAAAGATACAAAGGTCATCCCTGACTGATAGAGCGGCTAGCTCAGAGATACACCTGGCTGACATGATAGCTATTAAGAACACAACCTTAAGAGACAGATTCTGTAATGGAATAGTCATTATGGGCTCAAAGGGTGGTTTTGTTAGAGTGCGAAGGACGCGAGGTAATTCCCAAGAAGGATACCTGTATACCAAAGGAGGCTTGGTGTTGCATGCACCCTTGATAAAGGCACGAATCCTAGGATGGTGAGCTAGAGGAACGGAATCTGCACAGGTGAGTAGTATGGACAAGGCCGCCACCTGTCTGCGAATAGTCGCAGGGGCGAGGCCTCTGTCCAGACCATCCAAAAGATAATCTATGATCTGAGGGATGGTCATTTTGGACATATCCAGTTGTCGTCTTCAACACCAATGGCAAAAATTCTTCCAAGTAGAATCATAAATGCAATTGGTCGCTGGACAACGGGAAGCCTGAATCATGGTAATGGCACAAGGGGAAAATAGTTCTTGTGCCATTATGCTGCGCTCAAGCACCAGACGGTTAACTGTAATCACTGGGGGTCTGGGTGTTGCAGGGACCCCTGATGTAGAGACACGTGATGAGGGGGGATCTTCCATGGAGGAGATTGGGAAAGATTCATCAAATCGGAAAACCACGGCCTCTGTGGCCAGTACGGGGGCACGAGGATCACTACCGCCTGCTCCTATAGTAGCTTGCGGATGGTCGCCGGTATGAGCGGTAGGGGAGGGAAGGCGTAAAGGAGACCTTGTGGCCACGGAGTCCGCAAGGTGTCCGTCCCCTCTGCCCCTGGAAGGAGATAGCGGGAGTAGTGCCTGGGGAGTTGAGCATTGGTCGACAACGCAAACAGGTCGAGGACCAGTTGGCCGAACCTGTGAGAGATTTCGGAGAACAGGTCCGGATGTAACCCCCACTCCGAGGGGTCCACCGTACACAACTCAGAAAGTCTGCTTGCTTGTTGTTGACCCCCGAGATGTGTTCGGCCCTGATGGAGGCCAGGTTGGATTCTGCCCAGGAACCCAGGAGCCGTGCCTCGGACATGAGGGACCTGGACCTGGTGCCCCCGACAGTTGACATGGGCTTTGGACGCCACGTTGTCCGTTAAGGACCAGGACGTGGCAACCCCTGGTCCTGTGCCTGAATTGGCGAAGAGCTAGGTGGATGGCCCTGAGCTCCAGCCAATTGATGTTGTGTCTCAAGTCTGCACAACACCAATGGCCCTGCGCAAACTGAGACTGTAGATGAGCCCCCATCCAAACAGACTGGCGTCTGTCGTGATGGTGATGCGGTTTGGTTCCTTGAAGGGTGATCCTTTGGTCACTGCCCGTGAGAACCACCAGTGAAGCGCCCTGCAAATGTGAACCGGAACCCTGACTTGACGGCTGGATCCGCTGGCATTCACCCATTGGAAAGGTAGCAGGAACCATTGGAGGTCCTGCAAGTGGAGTCTGGTCCAGGGAACTATGGCTATGCGGAAGACCATCTTTCCTAATAGTTGGGAGACTAAGACCAATGGAACTGTATGTTCCCTGTACTCCTGGTGAGCTAGCTCCCTGATGCTGACCACTCGCTCCTGGGAGAGATAGACCATTAGTTGGTGGTGTCTATCACGACTCCCAGGTGTAAGAGCCTGGATGAGGGAACTGTCTGGCTTTTTTGGAAGTTGACTGAGAAGCCATGTTGTTGAAGAACCTGAATGGTGTGATTCACGTCTGCCTGAGCTGCCTGGAAGGATGACGCCTGAATCAGGATGTCGTCCAGGTAACACTGGACGCGTATTGGTATCTTCCTCAGCTGGGCGGCTAGCACAGCCAGGATTTTGGTGAACACCTTGGGTGCTGAAGAAAGGCCGAAGGGAAGGGCCTTGTACCGGAAATGTCTGCCCCTGTAGCAGAACCTTAGGAACAGTCAGTGAGCTGGATGAATGGGGATGTGGAGGTACGCTTCCATGAGGTCTATTGACGCCAGGAAGTCTCCCTGTCTGATGCCTCCCAGGATCGACTGGAGAGATTGCATCTTGAACTTTTTGTAAGTGATGTAATGGTTGAGATGCTTGAGGTCCAGGATCGCTCTCCACCCCCGAGGCCTTGGGAACCACAAAGAGGATGGAGTAGAATCCCCTTCCCCTGTGGTCTGTCGGTACCGGTTCTATGGCCTAAATCTATAAAAGATGTTGGATGGCCTCCTGCATGAATCCCTGTTTGAGGGGATCCCTGGAAATGGAACAGACAATGAATCGGTCCGGGGGATTGGCTAGAAACTCCAGGGACAGACCGAACTGGATGGTTTGCAGGACCCAGTTGTCCGTGGAGGTGAGTTCCCACTGATCGAAGAAGTGGGCTAGCTTTTCCCGATGGGAAGGGCAGTGTAGGACTTTCTATATGGATGTCCTGCCCCTCGAAATGGCTGCTTAGTCTGTCCCTGTTGTCTGGGCCGAAACCCTGTCCTGTCATAAGGACGGTCGTACGCCCTTCCCTGTCTGGGAGTGTATGAGCGGGAGGGCTGAGTGACTGTTGTGCTTGCTGTCTGCCGAAAGGACTGTCTACGAAAGTAGGGGGTGGGACGTTTGTCGGACTTCTTGTTTTAAGTGAGCCATGACCTTGCGCTTGTCCTTGTTCTCCACAAGGTACGGGGCCAGGGCCTCCCCAAATAAGTTGTTGCCCAGATAAGGAGCAGTCGCTAGATGCCATTTGAGTTTGGTGTCAGCCTGCCAATGTTTTAGCCACAGCATCCTTCTGGCAATAATATTGGAAGCTATAGACCTAGAGGCAAAGATGGCAGACTGAAGCGTTGCATCTGCAGCGTACTCAGTAGCCACCACCATCTTACTTAGGTCCTGGTGGGTTCGCAAATCCTCAGCAGGTACTCTAGCCTGAAGCTGGCATAACCATAGAAGGGTGGTTCTGACAAAAAAGGACGCACAGCTGGCCGTTTTAATTGCCCAAGCCGCTGATTGATGGATCTTCCGAAATGTATGTTCCCATTTCTTGTCGTCCGCTTTAACTGGAAGATGGAGAGGCAGTGCTCATGGATTGAGGCAATGAGGAGCCCTCCATCCCAGTAGAGCAGTCTCAGACAAGCTGAGGTGACACTCTGGCAGGCAAGTAGCTGGCAGGAGCGAGACTGGAACAAGTAACAAGACTGTTCCTCTAACCACCCGACCAGAAAAAAAATTCTCTCTGGGCTATGGTCACGGCACTTGAGTTAGATACCGAAGGCATGTTTGGAACCACTCTCTGGGCTCCGCCCGGAGGCCTTAGGTGGCCAGGCAGTGTGCACCAGAAAAGGCAAAAACAAAAAATTCCCAATGAAGGGTGCAGAGGGCCTGAGACAAGGCCTGGCAAGAAGGGATCAGGTTCAAAATGGCGGGTGGTCAATGTTTTAAATCACAAGTATTAATTTGTGGTGTTTGGAAACTCTATCCTCTAACAATTTGACCTACTGCCAACAAGACCCTCACTATGGAAAAGTGATGAGGCCTGAAGGCAGTCACTGGGGCAGGGCTCAATGTGGCCTGGTTAAATAACCGCGTGGCATGGTTCAAAATGGCGGCAACGCTGGGTCCGTGAAAGGCGCTGTTAAACTAACAGACCACGCTGGGTTGAAAGACCCTGGCCCCCAAGGCATGCACAGCCTATCCCAAAAATCAGGAGAAGGCCCCAAACGAATGCAAAAGGCAAAGGAAAACTGCTCTTTAACTGTGTTCCCTAGGCAGCGGCCTCAAAATGGCGGCCGCAACCTGCTCTCCGTTAGGAATGGCATCGAAGGATTGGCTTAATTTAACAAATAAAAATGTCCTTTCTCTTGAAGGGTGGGATTTATTGTATGGTTGGCATGCATATTTGATTTTTAATAAGAAAGTAGATCAGGCTTTTAAATCACATATTTTAAGAAATGCTTTTCTTCGAGTTTGGAAGAAGTATTATTATAGGTTAAATTATAAAATACCTATTTGGGGGATTTCTGGACATGTAATTGAAGGAGTTTCTAAGGGGATGAATTTTGATAAAATTTCGTATAAGGAATTAATTTGGTCAGGTACTGATTGGCAGTTAAAATCTTTAGATGTACTAAGACAAGAAAATATCTTACAGTCATGGTTTCAATATATACAAATTGTGGATAGGTGAACTGTAGATAAGAAAGTTGGAATAACATTAGATGAAAATTTGGTAATTCAGATTAAAGATCAGAATCATGCTCATATTAAAAGAATTTATGACAAGTTAATAAAACTGGACTCGGAAACAGAGTTAGTAAAAGATTGTATGATTAAATGGGCCCAGAATATCCAGGAACCTATTTTATTGGATTTATGGGAGACTATTTGGATTAGAAATGTTAAATTTACACAGGCCCAAAATTTGAGGGATAATTTTTACAAAATGTTTTATAGGTGGCATTTGGGTCCTAAAAAACTGTCTTGTATGTATCCTAACTTACAGCCCAAATGTTGGAGGTGTGGTAGTACTGATGCAACTTATTTTCATGTTTGGTGGACCTGTACGAATGTTAAAGCTTTTTGGATAATGATTTGGTGGAACATTCAAAAGATTTTTAAAAAGAAGATAAAGTTCACTCCTCAATTATTTTTATAGGGTATTTTTATGGATTTAGATGTTAATGAAACTATTTTAATGTTGAATTTAATAACCGCAGCAAGGTTACTTGTAGCTTTATATTGGAAGCAGGATTCGTTGCCTACTTTTGAAGAATGGATATTCAAGGTTTCCAACTTAGCAGAAATGGCAAAGATTTCTGCTTATTTAAAGGACCATACACAAGAAAAATATATTATGGTATGGAGAAGATGGATAGATTATATTCAGAATAAATATGGAACTTTAAAGTTCCATTTATTTTATGATTGATTTTTTTCTTGAAAGAAATAATAATTATTATTTATAGAATTTTATAATAAATGATTTATAATAGATTTGTTTACATTATTATGATGTTAAAGTTTAGAAGGAGTTAAGGGTTAAGTATGAATTTGTTTATTGTATAAATTCTTTGTTTTAAAAGTTATAGATTATGTTTGTTTTGTTTACAATAAGCCTGTATTCTGCTCCGGGAAGTGGGGGGGTAGGGGGGGATGGGTGGGATTAAGTAGGTTAGATAAACAGAAATATTAATGTATAAAATAGGTAGAGTAATTTAGACAGAGATGCCGCTCAGGTATTTCCCCTGAACTGTATCCGAAGAGGGATGAGAGGGGAGGAGGAAGGGATGGAAGGAAGTAGGATGGGAGGAAGGGATGAGGGGAGAGAGGTGAAGAGAGGGAGGAGGGAAGTAAGGAAGGAAGGTAGAGAGGGTGGATGCAGTCGGGGGGGGAGATGTACGAGCGACACCTAAGGTTATAAGTATGAATTTACTTCAAAGGTATTTTTTTAATAATGTATTGAAAGTATCAAATGTATTGAAAAATGAAAAATAAAAAGTTTTTCAAAAAAAAAAAAAAAAGGAATGGCACCAAAGGCTTTGCAATTAAGACTGCTGGTGTTGGGGCCTGACACTGTGGCAGCGCTAAATGCTGAGCAGAAAATTAATTCAAGAGGCAGCCTCCGAACAGCAGGCAATAAAAACAGCTAGTTTTTTTAAAAACTTCGTTGCCTCCGACGGCAACCAAAATGGCACCCGCGGGTGTTCCTGGTTGTCGGAGATGGTCCGGAGGCCCCGAATTCAACAGAGAATCTCAAGCCAGCAGCACAAGATTCTGTCTGGTTTGGAGAAACAGGGGGAAAATGAGGAAATCTGAGGCAAGCCTGCAGAATATTTCCCCAGAGCCCTGGGGAAAATAAGAAATGGAGAGCTGCAAAAGCTTCCCCCCACCTCCTACTTCCCAATTCAATAATTTAAGGTAGCACTGATCCCAGTGCTAAGGAAAATTGAAAGGGAGGATTCCAATTTAGAATTTACAATTAAGGAAGGATTCCAATTTAGGGGAAAAAGAAGAATTCACCAATGGATTTCTAACCTGCTATCTGTTGAGAGCCAAACCTGATACGTCTTCAAGAGCTGAGACCAAGTTAAGACTGGGTCTCCTAGCAAGAGGGGGCATGTCAAGTTTGGCTACTTGGTCTCAAGAGCAGGCAGACAGAGAAAACCCATTGGTGGATTCTCCATCTCCTGTACTGGAGAAAACACTGCTTGCAAGCTTACAGAGTTTATATCTAAATAGTGAAATATGACACATATCTACTCAGAAATAAACCTCACTGATTTATCCTACGTTCCCCAGGTAAATCTGTATAAAATTGCAACTTTAAAACTCCAAGTAACTTTGATTAATGTCAACAATAAAACTTTTGAAAGTAACTTTGCTTAATATTGACACTAGCAAAACCAATCTCTAAAGGCCAGAAACATGTGTTCCACACATGTAAAACACAGCTAAGACACCTCTGTAGTTACCACTATATAACATCATAAAAATCATATACAGGTAGTCCTTGAGTTAGGGTTAGGGTTTGTAGGAGTGAATCTAGTACCTTGAATCCGATTACTCCCTGCTTTCGCCCACGCATTTGCTAATTTAATCTGTGGGTGAATGCGGGGCTCGTTAAGTGAACATGAGGTTTCTCAGGATAGAGAAGGGGAAGTAATGATGGAACAGGCCACCTGCTTCAGACCACCCAAGGCCTCCCTCCCCTGGGACCCCTACAATTGATCCCCCCCTCATCCTGACGCACCCAGGTCACTTACCTTGTGAAGATCTGTCTCCTCTCCAGCCTGATTCCTTGTCTGCTCCTGACAAGAGCAGAGAGAGAGCAGAAAAAGTGTGCCCTGCTCAGCTTCTCTGACCCACCCATTTCTGGAGTGGTGGGCAGCCTCGGACAGGCTTCATATTCGGCATGGAAAAACATTTGCATGCCAAAGGGAGGTTTGGGGCAATGAAATCATGTTGCTTCAAACCTCCTGCACAGAGCCTGGAAGCTTCTGGATGCCCTGATCTTGCGGGAAATCAGGCACCCATTCTCTGCAAAACTGGATGGGTACCTAAGCACGAAATCATGGACCCCAGAAACTTTCAGCCTATGGTCGAAAAGTGTTTACCCTGGAGAAGGCATTTGCTGCCCAGAACGGACCACAGAAGCCACACAGCAGCCCTGACCTCCATTTTGGACAGCAGAACGGGCCTCTGGAGCCATGCAGCTGCAGCCCCCAACCTCCCTTCTGGGTGCAGAGGCCTGGAGGCCTCCGACACCCAGAACTGGCCTCCGGAGCCATTGGTCACCATTCCCGGCCCATTCTGCATGTTGGAGGCCTCCTTCATGCCTCTGCTGCCTAGGACGGAGGTTGGGGGCAGTGACCACATCACTCTGGAGCTCTGTTCTGGGCGTCGGAGGCCTTTCTTAAAGGCTCTGCCAGCGAAACAGAGGCTGGGGGCGACGCATGTGTCAACACGGAGCACCGTTCTTGTTGGCAGAGGCTTTTTGCAAAGATGGCAAAACGGAGGGAAGGCTTTGATGTTTCAGCTCTTACCTCCGTTTGCAAAGCCTTTTGCCGCAGATCTTGTTCAGGCCTCTGTTTGCAGAGAACAGAGGCCAAAGTACTGTGAGATCACACAAGATTAGTAGATCTCGCGCCATTGATTTCGTGTGATCTTGTGGTACTTTAGGTATACACTCTCTGCAAATGCACTGAAGGCCTGAAACAGTGAAACAGCCAAGAAAGCGAAGACTCTTTAGATCTTCGCAGGGCAAGTATCCACAGGCCTAGTGCCTAGGGAGACACGGGGGGGGGGGGAAGGAAGAAATAGCCAGGGTGAATATTGCAGTGCCTCTGCAGTCGTTTGTAAGAATGAACAACTGCCATGATATGACAACATTCGTAACTTCGGGAGATTTTCGTAATTTCGGGAGATTTTCGCTTATCAAGTAACTTCGAATGTTCATTAAGGGAACGTTCATAACTCAGGGGTTACCTGTATATGTGGTCTTCAATGTACAACCATAATGTTGTATGTCATAACAGTTGTAAAAAAGGTCGCTTACAATTTTACCACCCTTTTTGGAGCACAGTTATTAAGGGAATCACTGCAAATGTGAATCACTGTGGAAATGCTGGTTTTTAGCAAAACCATCATAAAATTAAGACATGTAACCGCAGGACGCTGCAAACAGCTGTAAATTTGACCACATTACAAAGCACCCCAAGTTCAGTCATGTGACTGGAGGAGGTCCAACTGTTGGAACTTCGAATCCAGGTTGTAAATCCTCTTTTTCGGGTTGGTTGTAACTTTGGACCGCTGCTAAGTAACTGGCCATAAGTCAGCTTACATGTCAAAACTAAAAGCAACTGCCAAAGTGGACATAAGGTATAAAAGCAGCCTTCCAGATTTTAACTGAATTTCTGCTTGAGACTGAGTATAATCTATTAATTTCATCTGTTTTGTATCTATTTCACCAGGGAGGGATCATTTTTCAATCCAATTGTGTATTATTCTTATGAATAAAAGTTTTAAAGGGAAAAAAGGAAAAGATATAACTGAGGAAAAAATATAAAGAGTATCGATCTATAAATGGATGCTATCTATACGACTGAACTTTTATTCTAATAAAGTAACTTTACAGTATTTTACCTATTGAATGTCACAGGTGCCTCACGCCATTAGATTTCCTTGTTTCAATATACTGTTTGTGTCACCTGTACACCAATTTAGAACCAGTTGGTCTAGTACAGGGGTAGGCAACCGTGGCTCTTTTATGGCTCGTGGACTTCAACTCCCAGAATTGAGCCATGCTGGCTCAGGAATTTTGGGAGTTGAAGTCCACGAACCATAAAAGAGCCAAGGCTACCTAGCCCTGATATAGTAGTTAAGCCATCAGACTAGAAACCAGAAGACTGTTTAGTTCTAGTTCTGTCTTTTGCATGAAAGGTGACTGGGTGATTTAGGCCAGTCTCTCTCGGCCCAACCCACCACACAAGGTTGTTGTTATAGGGATAATACGGTAGAAGAAAGAAGGAATTTTAGGTCTGTTTGCCACCCTTAGTTATTTTTAAAACTTTTTTTTTATTTTCAAGTTATTTTTAAAGGCAAGTTAAAAATAATAATAATAAAAAATTAGCACTGAATATTAGTGGCTCCAATGATACAATGCTACACGGACCCAAGAAAGCCTAGCTAGCATTACATACAATTCTGTGAGATAAAGTCACAACTTGCAGTTCATATTCCTACCCATCTTTTAAGTAAACCCCTTATCTGCACAACTTCATTTTATAAAACTTAAAACATTTCAGGATAATTTTAAAAGTTAATTAAGCACATCCAATCTACTAAGTGCAATCTACTAATAATTACTATGTACATTCCTCTGATGAGACATGTTTCCAGATCTTTGTATTTTTACAGCTAAAGAAACAGACGTAAGCATCAGCAAAGATATTAAACATATTTTTTTTATAGAGACCTTGTTTTCCTATATCTTTACTCAGTAATCCCCTTCTAACACAGTCCAGCTTTTTCTTGTGAAAGTATGGCTTTTGATGATTCTGCTATAAACAAGAAGATTTGGGATCGTCTCTTAACCTTCTCCATGCCATATGTCCTTCTCTAAGGCAGGAGACAAGGCAGACGTCCATCTGATTAATCCATTTCAAACTTAAAATGAGCCTCTGTTGTTACAATTTGAAACTATATGGTGATACTTTGCACTGGCTGAAGCTTGTCACAGCAGGAAAGAAAGTAAACAGGAAATTTTAAAAAGTCCACATAATCTTCTAACCACCATCAAGGTACATATGTTATGTTCTATCTCATGCATCATTCCATTCACTATAAATTAATTAATAGCATTTCAATTACTATCCTGCCTTTTACTAGAAAGATTATTATCTCCAATCAGTAGGGTAAAGCAAGCCACTTAATACTTGCGATGGTGAAATAGCCAGATGGGCCATCCATCTGTCTTGCTTTTTTCCCTGTCTTTCACTCTCCCCTCCTCTTTATGTACATACAACCTCTAGAAGCCTTTCAGAACTGAAATTTCTGAAAAAACAAAGCCTTGAAAAATAGGAACAGGCCCCAAATTTTGTTTTTGCTAGGCAATGCTCTGAGGGAATGATTGAATACAAATAGGCGGGGTGGCAAATATAAGAATAGAACATAAAACAATCAAACAGGGCTGGGAGATTCTTTAAATAATTTATAATTCCAGAGAAGAAAAAATTCTGCAAATGTCTGACAACCTGATTTTTTTTTTAATTTAACAGTGACTGTAGACTCATGAACACAATGCCAAGGAACTGAGAAGGGACCTACACCATTGGTATCTAATCTTTTGGCTTGCCTGGGCTGCACTGAGTGAAAAGGAATTGTCTTGGACCACATATAAAATATATAATATAATTAATGTATATAAATCATGTCATAATGTTAAACATTTACAATATTGTGGGACACCCTGGGCCACATGCAGCCCGTTGGCCACAAGTTGGACACACTTGACCTACACTGTCATGAAATTAAATGTTCTGTGAAAGTCTCAACAAAGTAAATGGGATATTTGTTAAAATTTGACTGTAATTCAATGCATCTGAGCTTTCCATTTCTTCTAGGATTTTTGGCAAGCTTGCCACTATCATTCAAAGGCTAGCAAGTGTATCCCCTTTTCCTGCATCCCTGTTGCTAATGGGGATAACACTCATCTAAAAACTTTTCACAATCAGAACATTTTTCAATTGCTTTCTCGTAAGCTGCTTTCATATTCTTCCTTATAAGATGTTCCTTTACTTTTTCTTTCTTCCTATACTACAAGTTTTTCAAGCTGCTCTTTCTTTCTTGTTTCCAAAGCACTATACAGTTTTTCAAATTCAGTTTTAATCAACACCTCTTCATTCTGAATTAGGGCCTTTTTATCCATTGAAGACACTAATATTTCCTTCATCAATTTATGTTGTAATTCTCTTACTTTCTTCAGGTTACTAAAATGACTAGTCTTTCTTCCTGGTACATCATGTCAGTGAGGTTGATGAAATGGAAGTCTCAAGTTTTGAGTCCAGAGCTAACAAGTCTATATCCACCATTGCTTCTGAGCTAGGCTTCACCGGTTGGGCAATTCTGAACAGTCTCACCAGTGTGGGGTTCAGGGGGAAAGTGGCAGTCCCAAGGAAGGAAACTAGCAGGATTTGCAGCACAGCAGGCATGACAGACTAAAGGTTCAGAGTTGCCCACAACTGCCTGTGGCCATCGCCACATACTTATGTGGCAAAGGAATTGATGGGTAAGTGTAGATTGCAGATGCCTGCAGATGAGCCAGTGAAAACACCTCCGAAATCCTAACTGCATGTTGTATGGAGATATGCATTCTATGTGCTGACTGGTTGATCCAACTTCCTGTTCTGTGCTTTGCGGTTTGAGTGCCCCTAGCCAGAATGTCAAAATTTGCAGGCATATGAATGCAATAGATATGCAAACCTCTATGAACAACAGAACAACATTCTCTCACGTGCAGCACCAGAGAAATCTGCTTGACCCTTAACCAAGCCTCCATCATGTGACACAAGGCCAGAAGCCCACAGACTCTCATGGAGAAGATAACATCTTAAAGCAGGGGTGTCGAACTGCCGGCCCATGGGCCGGATGTGTCATGGCGAAACCATGCTCACCCCATTGGCGGCAATAGAAAAAAAATCACGATACATTGTGACACATCATGTGATGTTGCGAGTTTGACACCCCTGTCTTAGAGGAAAGGGCCACCCGTATGGAGGAAGGGGCGGGACACTGTATGATACTGCTAGTTTGGCTGAGATACTCGATGACAAAAATTGTGAAAGCAGATGGGAGCATGACTGGATGCTCAAAGAGTGACAGACTCACTGCACAAGTCAGGCTGACCTGCATTTGCTCATGTGTTACCAGAGACCCTCCAAATGAGGGTTGAAAGTTTGTTTGTAGCGTGCCACAAGTTCAAAACCATTATTCTGAAGAATCATCATCTTTCCTTTCCCTGACTCCCCCTCAAACTAATAAACAAGCACCAGCTTTCTTCTGTTGTTTATTGAGAACTACCATTTTCATACCACATCCTACCTCCTTACCCCTGTAAAGGGTCAATTAGAACAAAATTAAACCAGTGGCTTTTTTAATAAAGTCATCTTAAAGACTGAATTCATATGACATATTAATCAGAATGCAATTTGTCTCTGGAATATAGGAGCTTGTGGCACTGTGACTTACAATTGACTTATAGATTAGCCTGTTGTATAAACCCAACCTACTACAGTTGTCTCAATGAACTACAGCACAGCTGCATGCTCACAACTAACATTGTTATAATGACAAAAGAAAACAAATAAATACTATTAACCTATGGCCCATTGGGCCATCTTTTCAGAGATATTGCCTTACCAGATATCTTCAACAACTTCCAACCCACTGCCATTATTGGAAAAGATGGAAAACATTCAGAGATTATCTGCCTTGAAAATGGCTTATGCATAGTACAGTCAAACACACAGGAAATGTTTTATGACATTTTTTTGTTATGTCATAAATTGTTTTATGGACAGAGCTGAAGCAAAGAACAGCTTAAAATCCAAAGTCTGTGAAAAGACCTATTTTCCCTCAGACACACCCTTCCCTCTATCTCACAAGCAGCACACGTCAGAAAATACAACAAAACCTCTAACCAGATGCCCAAACTAATCTCTTACAGAGAAGGACTATTCTACATACTTGAGTTTTCATAAAATGGAGCCAGAAAACTTAATAAACATAGTAGGGGTTTGAGGTCACTGATAGGGTCACATTATCTTCTAATGATGCCAAGTTCTCTTCATGTGATTCATGAGTGAAAAGGGAAGAATATAATAATAATAATAATAGTAGTAGTAGTAGTAAAGTTGGAAGGGACCTTGGAGGTCATCTAGTCCAACCCCCTGCTCGGGCAGGAAACCCTACACCATTTCGGACAAATGGCTGTCCAGTCTCTTCTTAAAAACTTCCAGTGTTGGAGCATTTACTGCTTCTGGAGGCAAGCTGTTCCACTGATTAATTGTTCTCACTGTCAGGAAGTTTCTCCTTAGTTCTAGGTTGCTTCTCTCCTTGATTAGTTTCCACCCGTTGCTTCTTGTCCTGCCTTCAGGTGCTTTGGAAAATAGCTTAATTCCCTCTTCTTTATGGCAGCCCCTGAGATATTGGAATACTGATATGTATTTTTTTTTTTTTTTGCATTTCTAGTAACTAATTTTATTTCTCCACATTTAAT
Source organism: Crotalus tigris (assembly GCF_016545835.1). Taxonomy (NCBI): domain Eukaryota; kingdom Metazoa; phylum Chordata; class Lepidosauria; order Squamata; family Viperidae; genus Crotalus; species Crotalus tigris. The sequence goes on along the minus strand of NW_024097321.1, from coordinate 1,098,643 downwards.
TGGGATTATATATGCTGCTCCTATTATGTCTGATTCCAAGCAGCTTATAGACCTCCAAAGCGGTAACAAGATTAAAAGATCACTGCCAGCCTTCTGGAAGGATACCATAATTGATAGCTATTGAAAGATCAAGTCAAGGCATGTCATACTGCCTTCCTCCCAATTCCACCATAGGTCATCCATAATGTTCGCAATTCCAATAAGTCATTCTCCCCCAGACCTTTCTGCAACTACAACCCATCACTGTCTCATCAATGTCAAAAAGGGATGGTTTCTTGAGGAAATTTATTACTGCCTTTTTCAGTAAGAAGCAGAGTGTTCACCACCACCCAATCCCAGTCTATTATCTTTCTAGGAGCTTTACATCAACACTAACCAGGAAAAGGAAGGGGCCAAGCTATTGATGGCACAGCTAGTGTTACAGAGAACTCTTTCCACTTGTTTGAAAACAGTTATCTATTCATCCCAGATAACTTTGTAAGATATGATCTCAATCACCTAAGATTTTTTTCAGTTAGTGACCACCGAGAGAATCCAAACAATTTTATCCTCTAGACCAGGGCTTTTCAACCAGTGGTACAGGTACCACCTGTGGTACATTGGCACCTGGCAGGTGGTACGCGACCATCCTAGAAAAGTGGTAGTGGGGGAGGGGAATGAGTTGAACTGGTGGCAGCACCGCACAAGCCTGAGCGAGAGATGGCTGGAGTTGCACGGCTGTCAGGATTCAGAGGTAGCGCCAGGATCAGCCCAGGCTCCAGCTGGAGCTGGGTGCTGATCTTGGTGCTTCTGCTGAGCCCAGAAGAAGCCCCGATCAGCTGGAATGTTGCAGCATCTCCAGGGTCTTCTGATTTACATTCAGATGCTTGGCAACTGATTCATATTTATGACAGTCACAGTGTCCCAGGATCATGTGAAGTGACCAAAACCTGCTGCACCCACCCAGGAGACGGGGGGGGGGGAATAAAAACCAAACACCCCCCATCCCACCCCCACTGCCAATCCTCAACAGAAATGCTCACAACAATGAAAACCTTGGACAGGAGGAAGAGCGGCGCTGGGCGCTGTCTTGCTCAGCTGTGGCTTGGGGGCACTTTTTTCAGTGCCATTGTAACTTCGAACAGTCACTAAGCGAACTGTTGTAAGTTGAGGACTGCCTGTACTTTATCATTTTTTTCCCCTTTTTTGGGGGGCTATCAAGTTTTTGACACCTTGCTAGGCAACTGGTGGTACTCGGATGTTACCATATCCTAAAAGTGGTACAATGGGTGAAAAGGTTGAAAAGCCCTGCTCTAGACCACGGGTGTCAAACTTGCCACATCACGTGACATGTCACAACATATCGTGACTTTTTTTTTGCATTGCCAGAGCTGGGGTGGGCACGGCCCCTGCATGATGCAATCGGCCTACGGCCTGGCAGTTTGACACCCCTGCTCTAGATGTCCCACAAATTCTTTACAGCGGTCAAGCATATGCTGAGAGTGGATCAAAAGTGACCTGATTATAACAAAGGGCAGATCTTAATATCCTACACTTTCAACTCACATCACACCTGCTTCAAGATAAAAAGCAGATGTGACCTCCATTGTAATGACCTGGGCCAGCTCCATGATTGTAATGGGGGCCATGAACTCATGAGCTGCTAAATCTCTGCTCAAGGGAGGGCAAGTTGAAGTCAACCAGCTCCACTAACCTATGGAACTCTACTGCAAACCTTGAGGTGAATTACAGCTGCCCCAACAAGGGCAGTCTGCAGCAGGAGAGAAGGCACAACAGTAGCAATCCCAGCTTTCCTTTAGAGCCCAATTAAAATGACTTCACATTCAGATATTTTCAAATGCTCAGTTCCCCTTCTCCAAGACAACCGGTCTTTCCTCCTAATGCATATTTGAAAATCATCTCATGCTTTTCTAATATCTTTAGGACATAATGCCAAGCATAATTTGTTTGCTCACACAAACACATTTTACTTTATTCAAGTATTTAAATAGTTTTCTTGCCATTTTTAGGCATTCATCTGTCGAACTGCTTCCAAACATTAAATAAGTTAAAAAATGAACAGTAAGATCCTTTAGAAGTACAGTATTAGCTTAAACTTTTTCTTTACAATTTCTACCCACATCCTGTTTCCTTTTAAATGGGTGGACCCTCAGCTATGGAAGCATTTACTGAATGTACTTTAAAAAGCACCAAATTCTTTGGTAATGAATATAATTATTCAGTTAGAGAAATATATTTCAAAAATGGCTTTTCACGGGAATCACTCTTCGGTTAGGCTTTTTTTTATCACCAATCTTACTGTAGTGAAAAAAGGAAATTATACCGAATCCACACTCAAATTTTAGCCGTCCAGGTTTGCCCACAAAGCGAACACAGAGATAGACAATTTTATTTATGAAGGGCACACAGCTCATTAGGATTGATGACAAATATCTCAAGATAAATAAATTAAAGTGTGAAGACAATGGTATCTTCTTGAAGCAAAGAAGGGACTCACATTTGTTCTCTGTGTGTGATCCTACCCTCAAAGCTATATTAATAGTTATTAAATTGCAATCTCAGAAAAAAATAAAAAAAATGCTTCAAGCAGTTTATAGTACATCTATATCAAACATAGATGTACTCATTAAGTACATCTATCTTTATGTGTATCCATGTGTATGAATGTGTATATTTTCATGACAGCAATAGCAGAAGTAGAATACAATGAAATTTTCAAATATGCATTGCTAGACAGAACACAAATATAAAGAATATGAAAAACTTATTGCTTATTGTAATTATATCATTATATCATTATATAATTTAAAAGATACTACAAACTCTAATAAGAAAAGCTACCTTCAGATCCGTAATAAAAAAATATAAATGTCAGATGATTCCATATGAAAGAATAATCTGATTTTATAAATATTCATTACTGTTTCTAAGTTATGGTTGTAAGAATCTGTATTTTACTATTCTATAACCTTTTAAAATCTGTAATATAAGAATTCATTCCTAAAGAATAAAAAACCCAGGTTGAATTTAAATCAAAAAAATTCAAAATGTAACAATTGCTCAAAAGACATAATCACAATATTTCTAACTTCACAGTATTATGTTAAATAATTAAGAATTCACTCATAAGAAAACAAGATCAAAAGCTTGAACAGATTATTAAGTGTGGCACTTAAATTTTGAAAAGATCATTTATTACACAGAAAATAAGTGGGATTACTAAAAAGACCAATACATCATCTTAAGAGATCACGAAGAGTCTAATGTAAGATCAAATCAAATGATTTCCAATTACGGGGAAAAAAAGTCTTTTGAGCAAAATAAAATCTTCCAGAGGAATTGACAAAAAGTGTGGGAACTCAACAGCCATTTAAGAAGTGATGAGTAAAAGCCATAGCAACAGCCACTTGGACTGTTTCTATATGCCAGTGGTGGCAAACCTATGGCACGCATGCCATAGGCGGCACTCAGAGCCCTCTCTATGGGCACGCATGGCATGCCCCAGAGATGGCAACCATCCCTCTTCAACCAGCTGCCCGCTAACTCACCGAGGTCCCACGTGGCCACATGCATCCCCCCCATGGCTGGTTTCCTTCTTCCCCACTCTGCCTCGCCTTGTCTCGCCTCATCCCACAGGATGAGCCTCCTGCCCATGCCTCACCTGCCAGAGACCCCCTGGATCTCCCCCAAGCCTGCCTAGCCCCCACAGGTGTCCCTCCCCACAAGCAATATCGAGGTGACCACGCCCACATTGGCCACACCCACCCAGTCTGCCATGACCACAGCCATGCCCACCCAGTGGGCCATGCCCACCTGGCACCCAGTGATAAACAAGTGGGTTTTGGGTTGCAGTTTGGGCACTCAGTCTCTAAAAGGTTCGCCATCACTGCTATATGCAGTACTACATTTCAATCAAGTCTATGCTCTGGCAACTGACAAAACTTACAAAGAATACTCTATATGGGGAGAGAAGTGTTAATAAAAAATACATTGCATGAAGTCACAGTGTGGTTGTTTGTTATTACATTAGAATACCAGAAACATTTGTCAGAAACTTTGGATAACTTCAGCCACTTTAGTTCATATGACGATTTGTGGAAGTTTTTAAGAAGAGACTGGACAACCATTTGTCTGAAATGGCAGGGTTTCCTGGCTAAGCAGGGGGTCGGACTAGAAGACCTCAAAGGTCCTTTCCAACTCTACTATTATTGTTGTTGTTATTATTACATATAGAAATAACTGTTGTACAATTAAGACTGCAATAAAGTGCAGATAACACATGTCCCATCCATACTATTCGTGGTTCAATCAGTTCTTAACTTCATTAGCTACAGACAAGTCTAAACCAACAACATACCCCTAGAGTTTTCCTTATGCTGTCTGAATTAATTAATAATTTATTATTAAATTAGTAATAGTTAACTAAATTAATAACCTATTTTAATTGTTGTATTTATTTGTTTATTGTATGCTGCCCAGAGACCACATCTGTGAGATGAGTGGCTATGTAAATATGATAAATAAATTTACAATAAAAGGGGAAAAATTCCAGAACAATACCTGAGTGTTTGTTTTCTATATTATATGCACAAATTATTCTTTATATAAGCAACTTCTCATTTACTCTGGTTTCTTCTTCTCCATATTATTTGTAATAATAAAACCGATGGCATCATCTTTTTACTTCTCTGTCCAAATAAAGCAGCTTGGTTAATAAACATTTAAAGAGCTAAATGAAGCTTTTCATTCCACATCATCTGAGTCACTCTCCAGTTGGCAAGGCATATGATACTGCTGGAATCCTCTTATATGAAACTGACATTAACACTCCTGTTTTTGCCAACTTATTAACATTTAGCTCCTTGTTGTCACAGATCTTTATTTATACCATTTTAAAATAAATGACTGCTTTGAAAAATGAACATTTCTTTCACAGTTCAGGAAGAAGTATAACTAACAGATATAAATCTGTAAAAACACTTTTAGAAGTAAGGGAATAAAAAGAATTGTCAATGAATATTGATGGGGAAAAGTGTTATATGACAATGCACCTGGTTTTTTTGTTTTTGTTTTTTTTTGCCTGTGGTTTAAAGAAAAGACTGTTGAAATTACAGATTAAATTATCTCATGCTCACTTGCTCTCATTACAGAGTTGCCTGGAGAAATGCAATCATGTATTCCAACATCATTCAAGTGTATAATAGAGCTTAGCCATGCTATCAAAATTAGATCTCCCTGAAGCAATTACAACACATCATTGTCAAACATCACAGTAACCGTGAACTGTGTATCCAATTGTATCCAAGACAATGGATCTTGGCTACTGTTTTCCTTCTTATAACTTAGATGCTAACTACAAAAATCAATAGAGACAATTGTCCTTTTCTAATGGAGCCAAAGAACACAAGTGAAGGCCCCCGAATTTATGTCAGGCTGTAAAAAAGGTCACACTCCTTTCCTAAAACATATACTAAAATATAAACCAGATTATGTTACATACAGTACATATCATAAACATTGAGGCGCACTGTATCATGACACTGCTGAGTAAAAGCAATGGAACTTGCTTGCCTCATGGGCACACATACCAATTAGTTCCCAAAAGAGACAAATCTTACATGCAAATATGAAAATTGCTTTGTTTTGCACATGGCTGAGTAACAAAGAAGAATTTTGCAAATGGGGCCGGGATGATGAATAGGTCAGGTCCTTAATCTGTACCCTAAAGCTAATTGGTTTTTAGATGAGCAGCAAGGTATCTAATGTAGGCATCATGCTGCTTGTCAAATAAAAACAGCTTCTATTCTTTGTGAGCAGTGATTTTTTGAGCCCCATTGACTTTTTTATTGTCTTGGATCGAACACACACACACATATATATGTTTGGTTCTGCTTCTATCAAAGCATCTGTGGTCTCTTCTCCCCCTTTCCCAGATATCATATGATAAATAAATGAGAAAAAGCTATGGTGATAAGGAGGAGGATATATAACCTGCTTAGGCTATACATGAAAGTATACACCTGTCAGCTGTATGTTTTGGATGCCAGTATAAAAATGTATTCTGACAGCAGACAAGAAGATTTGGGTGGAAACCATCATAGCTTCCCCAATATATGTCTACTCTGCCCATACTGAATATCTGAAGAGTGGTTCTGAATATACAGTTCATATGTAGCGAAACTTCATTCCTGCATTTTATCATGCAGATGTAAACATTCCTGAGCAGTACTTATACTGAAAAACTACTGTGTTCCTAGGTAATTCTTTAAGTTTGATACTAAAGGGATTTGTAAAAATAATGGGAGCTTAAACTGTATTCTCCCAAGTAATCTGTTTATAATATCTGAGCTCTTCTTTGTTTTAGAAGATGGTAATCACTAATGGATCCTCTCTGGTTTCAGAAGGAAACAAGATTGGGCTTTATTGGACAAGAGACCACCAAGGAATCCCCATGCCTGTGAAACTAGATAGGGAAGCCATCAGCAACAGCAATAACAAAAAAGCCACAAACCCCACAATTATTGCATTGTTGGAAGAATCTGCATAGATGTATCTCTGTTGATTATGTGCCATCAAGTTGTTTTCCACTCCTAGCAACCATATAGATTTTCTCCATTACAAGTGAAAAATATCTTATTTTTACAAACAGATAAAAACTGACCAGTAGACCTCACCGTCAATGGTGCAAAGAACCTGATCCAAGAAATCTTCCAATGTTCAGTAAATTTAGTAAAATAGTTACACCTCTTTAATCCACATGCAAATACACATAAAAAGGCACTCTGCAAAAACAAATTGAACAGCTGTTATAGCTGTTTGCTATAGTTATAGCAAAAATGAACAAGTTAATAAAAAGATGAACACTCAGTGATAAACCTGGAGTTTATTTAGTGTAGGTGTATTTTTAATCCAACTTCAATAAGAAAATATGACTAATTTAAATTGTGTGCAATTTACACTCACATTTTTTCCTTTTTAAATACAGAAGAACCATTTCCCCAAAAAAACTGTCCCCTTTTTAAAGCCACTTTTACACTGCAAAAACAATTCAGAGGGCATTGAAAATAAGTTATGTACCATTAGCAGCTATTGGTTTTTCTGGGCAGGATTTCAGTCCCTCCAAGTGCAAAGAGCAACCTCATGGTTACCAAGTAATTAGTTAAGTGATGAGGAATAGCAACCAACACTCAGAAAAACAAAAATTATTCAGGAACACAATTGGCCCATCTGTTATGCATATTATAGATTCAAGAATAAAGGGTGCTTTGTGTAGCATTTTAGATACACAAATCTTTCACGGGATAGCCCAAAGAGCCAATTATTACAAAGCCTTTTCAAGTTTTACCAATAGAATCTATTACTCTAAGTAAGAAAGTGGTGACATTATTGAGGGTTTTATATCTGAGAATGGGGGGGGGCAATGAGGGACATGAATGGCAGGATTGATTGGGGGGCTTGCTATTGAGGGAAATTAAGGTTTGCTGCTGAATCTGTGCAGTGTAATTTTAGGTCTGTGGACAAGAGTGGAAATTGGAACATTTTGCCTCCATTTCTATCGTTTTAGAGAAAAGAAAATGAAAGCCCATACCACAGCTGCCTAGTATCAAATTTCAATGGTGCAACCTCAGGATGCTGAGCTATAAAATAAATGCTGGAAACCATATAGATTGTCACAGTTGCCACACCCTGCATTAAGCCACAATATGTGTCAATGATAGTTTATTTATTTTATTTATTTAGTTTATTATTCACACCTGGAATAGTGCAGCCAATTTTGGTCACCACATCACAAAAAAAGATGTTTAAAGTTTGGAAAAAATTCAGAGAAGATGAACTAAGATGATCGAAGGCCTGGAGACTAAAACATACAAAGAATGCCTGCGGGACTTGGGTTTGGCTAGTCTAAAGAAAAGAAGAAATAGGGGAGACATAATAGCAGTATTCCAGTATTTAAGGGGCTGCCACAAAGAAGAGGGGGTCACATTATTCACCAAAGCCTCAGAGGGCAGGACAAGAAACAATGGTTGGAAACTGACCAAAGAGAGAAGCAACCTGGAATTAAGGAGAAACTTCCTGACAGTGAGGACAATTAACCAGTGGAACAGCTTGCCCCCAGAAATCATGTACGCTCCATCACTGGAGATTTTTAAAAAGAGGCTAGACAGTCACTTGTCTGAGACAGTATCGGTTCTCCTACTTGAGCAGGGGGGGTTGGACTAGAAGACCTCTAAGGTCCCTTCTATTCTATTCAATTTACTTTATTTATATTTTTCAAATTTATTGGTTCAATACAAACTAAACGGACTGGGCTCACATATCATGCAGAATCAAAATCAAACAATTGCCTGGCACAAAATAGGAACCCATTGGTCGCAGAGAACTACTTCCTGGTGTAGTTAAGCAGTTTAAGGTAGGTCAGGTCAGAAAACAAATATATAGGTATTCCTCAACTAATGACCAGTCGTTTTATGACCATTTGAGGTTACAACTGCCATGGAACAGGTCTTTACAACCCATAAAGCACCCTTGGCCATCAAAAAGGGTCACTTCTTCCTTCCTGTGACATGACAGGTGGATCAGCTTTGTGATAATGTTCTGCAGTCACATGACTGTGATTTGCGTTATTTTTTGCTGGTTGCTGGCATGTTTTGCCAGAAAACTCAACCATTGTGAATTCTGTAGATTATATCTATGCAATTTTCTGGGCAAAAGAAGAAAAGTAGCTTGTACTTTTTTCTTCCAGAGTATTGTCCAATTTCAGAGTTCACTTTAATTTTAAAATATGGGTAGAAAGAACTTATATGCCTGTATTCCACCTCAAACCATATCATAGCAGTTAGTCATATTTCATTACCATTTTGCACTGTTATAAGCAGATGTTTCATATCATGATGTATTCATTATCTATCATAATTGTTTCAAAACTGAATTTGGCTCCTTAAATTAATATGGATTTGTCCTTAGGAATGAAAATCCTCACAGATACTTTTTTTTAAAAAAATTAGCATAATGGAGTTTCATCAGAAAATAATGGATTTGTTTTTACTGTCCATGTTCTATAATGGAACTTTATCTGAATTGATGTTTCCTGGTCTATCAGCTAATGCAGCAGGCACAAATCACTTCCTTAACTCCCATGACTTAAATGAGCTTGATTTTATTAAACTGCATTAAGAAAAATATTGTAATATGCTCTTCAAATTAAATGCAAAATAAATAACTTAACTTTATTCGAAATTATCAAACGGAATATAAATTTATATTATCAAACAAAAAGCAGCCATATTATATAGTAGTTTTGAAAGGATTACTGAACACCCCTCTGCTTAAAAAAAAAAAGTCAAATTCAATGTTATAGTAAGATTGCATGAAAGGTTTTATATGCATCCTATTTACTTATTTAAAAAATAACATCTTCAAATCTTAGCATAGTCACATTATAATCTGCATTAAGGTAATCCTCGACTTACAACCAAAATTGAGCCCAACATTTCCATTTCTAAGCAAGACTGTTGTTAAGTGAGTTGTGCCCCATTTTATGCTCTTTCTGCCTCAATTGTTGAGTGAAACACTGCAGTTGTTAAGTGAATCATATAGTCGTTAAATTAATCCAGCTTTCCCCACTGATTTTGCTTGCTGGAAGTCAGCTGGGAAGCTATAAATGGAAATCACATGACCATGGTGGGGGTACTGCAACAGCTGAAAGTATGAAAACCTGTTATAAGTCCCTTTTTTCAGTGCCGTTGTAACTTCGGTCACTAAACGAATGATGGTAACTTGAGGACTACCTAGAATAGCTGTCTTTGGATTTCAATATAATAAAAATGTAGGGTGAAATGTTAGTTATGTTGTTTTTATATAGGACTTTGTGACATCACAAATCTTAAATGTTCGATATGAAGCACATATATGTTGAATGAATGTAGCCCCCCCCCAGCTGAGCCTACAACTGCTTGACTGAATGTACAAATTGTGTTTAACTTAAATTATATATTCCTACTCATTTTCAAATTCAAGAGGAAAAAAATGAGAGAACATTTTCCCCAAATTCTGTTACACAGAAAATGTCAGACAATTCTCACTTTCCATTTTAACTTATATGCTTTTTGGATCATTTATACACTTGATTCTAATTAAACGTGAAGGATCCTGCTGTGAGTAGAAGGTTGGACTAGAAGACCACTGAGATCCCTTCTAGCCCTTATGATTCTATCTCTTATGTTCTGTCTCTTAAGTTTGATCTGTCATAATCTTTAAGGGTAGTTTGTTTCGGTTCAACATATGGCAAAGAAAAACACTAATTTGGTTAGGCGACAGGAAATGCTATTTCAGTTCTACAATTGATACACTGATACAATTTGCAGATACATATAAATTATTCTTGTTTTCCAAACAGCCTGATTGAGATCTGACAAATTACACAGAATTGGAGTAATACACTTAAGTAAAAGGAGAGTTAAGAAATGATCGTCTCTTAAACCTGTGCAAGAGCCATGGTGGTGCAGTGGTTAGAATGCAGTACTGCAGGCTAATTCTGCCAACTGCCAGCAGTTCGATCCTCACCAGCTCAAGGATGACCCAGCTTCCCATCCTTCCAAGGTCAGTAAAATGTGGACCCAGATTGTTGGGAGCAATATGCTGATTGTGTAAACTGCTTAGAGAGGGCTGTAAAGCACTGTGAAGAGGGATATAAGTCTAGATGCTACTGCTAGTGCTGTTGCAAGCAACACATTTTTTTAAGAAAATGTAGCCTGCAATTTTAATTAAATTGTACATATTCAAACATTTAGTATCATTACATAAATAATTCCATCTCCCAAGATTCAGTTTTCAAGAATAGAAAGTGCAAAAGGTTTCCTTTACAACTTTCTAATCTTATTAAGAAACCTGCAAGTTGCAAAATGCTTCTGCTTCAAATATTCAGGTAGTCTTCGATATATGAACATTTGGTTACTAGCCATTCAAAGTTGCGACAGCACTGGAAAAAAGTGACTTATGACTATTCCTCATGATCAAAATTCAGACACTAGCATGTATTTACAATAGTTGCAGCATCCCAGGGTCATGACCCAGGGTCATTTTTACAAAGTAAAAATTTACAATTTTTCCAGAGGGCCTCTGAGAAAGAAAGTCAATGGGGAAGCCAGATTTGCTTAACAACCACAGCAAAAAGGTTGTAAAATTGGGCATGACTCACTTAGCAACAGAGGTTCTATTCTCAATTGTGGTCAGTGACTACCTGTAGTCCATCTCTGGTTTAAAGATCTCATATTAGAATTAGAAAAACCTAGAGCAGGGGTAGGCAACCTTGGTTCTTTTATAACTCGTGAACTTTAACTACCAGAGCCAGCCATGTTGGCTCAGGAATTCTGGGAGTTGACGTCCATGAGTCATAAAAGAGCCAAAGTTGCCTACCCCTGACCTTGAGCATGGATGGTCATTGCCTTTGAGTGGTCTCTTGATGACCTGATATCTTATATCCTAGAACAGCGGTCCCCAACCTTTTTGGCACCAGAGACCAATTTTGTGGAAGACAATTTTTCCACAGACCAGGGGAGAGGGGGGGTATGCAAGTTAGATCCCTTGCACGTGCAGTGACAATCTAATGCCTGATGAGCTGAGATGGAGCTAAGGCGGTGATGCTAGCGCGGGGGAACAGTTGCAAATACAGATGAAATTTTGCTCACTTGCCTGCCTTCACTTCTAGCTGTGCGGCCCAGTTCCTAACAGACCATGGACCGGTACCAGTCTGTGGCCTAAAGGTTAGGGAACCCCTGCCCTAGAACCTCTCAGAACTGGATTATTGTCATTGCTGAAATTCAGCAATTTTTTTAAAAAACAAAAATTAGCATTCATACCACCTTCCTCTGAGACTCCCCTCAAAAATATGATAGTTCGGTCACTAAAAACAACACTATAGAAATTATATAGTCCTTAGCAGCAAAAAGATGTCCTGCCTCATTCCGGGAACTCTGACCAGCCCCAGTAGATATCTTATATTAGAAGGACACAGTGCAAGGTAGTCCAAGATAGCAGTACAGGGAGTCCTCGACTTACAATAGTTCATTTAGTGACCATTCAAAGTTACAACAGCAATGAAAAAAGTGACTAGTGACCATTTTTCGGTTACAACTTTTACAGCATCCCCTTGGGCATATGGTCAAAATTCAGACGCTTGGCAACTGACTCATATTAATGACAGATGCAGTGTCCCTGGATTACGTGATCACCTTTTGCAATCTTCTGGCAAGCAAAGTCAAGGGGAAAGCCAGATTCACTTAACAACTGTAGCAAGAAATGTTGTAAAATGAAGCAAAACTCACTTAACAAATGTCTCACTTAACAAGAGAAAATTTGGGCTCAATTGTGGCCATAAATTGGACTAGAACAGGGCTTTTCAATCTTTTCACCCATTGTACCACTTTTAGGATATGGCAATATCTGAGTACCACCAGTCACTTAGCAAGGTTTCAAAAACTTGATCAAAAAAAAAAAGGAAAAAAGTGATAAAGTACAGGTACTTCTCAACTTACAACAGTTAGCTTAATGACTGTTTGAAGTTACAATGGCACTGAAAAAAGTGCCCTCCAAGCCACAGCCGAGCAAGACACCTGCCTGCCCGCCCGGCGGCGCACTTCCTCCCGTCTGAGGTTTTCATTGTTGGGAGCATTTCTGTTGGGGATTGGCAGCGGAGATGGGGTAGGGGGTGTTTGGTTTTTATTCCACCCTTCTGCTGGGACACCGTGACCGTCATAAATATGAATCAGTTGCCAAGCATCTGAATGTAAACAACAAGACTCTGGAGATGCTGCAACATTCCAGCTGATCGGCGCTTCTTCTGGGCTCAGCAGAAGCACCAGGATCAGTGCCGAGCTCCAGCTGGAGCCTGGCACTGATCCTGGTGCTTCCACTGAGCCCTGACAGCCCCGAAGAAGCGCCGATCAGCTGGAAAGCAGCACTGATCCTGGTGCTTCTGCTGAGCCCTGACAGCCCTGCAGCTCCAGCCATCTCTCGCTCAGGCTTGTGCAGTGCTGCCACTGGTTCAGATCATTCCCCTCCCCCGCTACCACTTTTCTAGGATGGTCACGTACTACCTGCCAGTGCCAATGTACCACAGGTGGTACCCGTACCACTGGTTGAAAAGCCCTGGACTAGAAGACCTCGAAGGTCCCCTCCAGTTCTATTCTGATTCTGATTCTGGTGCTGTTTATCTTTCAATAAAGAAGGGAAATCTCTTTTTTTTTTTCCTGATGCAATCTACAAACACTGTAGAGCACAACTCAATTTCCTTAACTAAAAACCTACTGCAGAAATCTGAGAATGTGTTTAAAGTTAAAAACAAAAAGGAATGAATCAGTTTAAAATATGTGCATCTAGGATATCCTGGTCACCAAGCCCTAGGAGAAACAAGACTGGTATTTACACAAGCTACATTCTGCAATTACAGGGTCTCCGTGCCAGGAGAGACATTAGTCATTTGCTTAGTAACAAACCAAAATGAAATCCTTCACATTTGGTTTTCATACAATGTCATTTTGTTTTATAACTAGATTTTTTGCAAAGTTTTCTGTTTTTAAGACAAAATTATGCACAGTGTTTAAATATACCACTTTTTCTATATATAGACTTTAAGTTACTAAAATAGCACTGCTTAAACCCATGGGTGGAAACCCAACAGTATATTAAAATAGTTCAGAAATCTTATATGAATTGTATGATAAAATATTTCCTTTTACCTGCAAATGCTATATAGGAAACGTCCGTATCCTATGGATCATGGCCATGTTGCAGTTCAAACAACTTTAGAAGATAATGGGCACAATTTCTGGAGAGCTTACCTAAAGTGGAAGACATTTCTTAAAATTAAATTTTCAAGCAAATATTCTACAATCACAAATACAATGCAAACTATAAACAAGATGAGAAATAAGCACATTAGAGAAGTGGAGCTTGTAGCAAATGTTTGTTTGTTTTTTAAAAAAATCAGCTTTGTACATCCAGCATAGCTGATCAAATCACTCCAGTATCTTGAATTATATCTGGAAGCCAAATAGTTCTTGTAGTATAAGTAGTCTTCATTTAACGACTCACTGCTTAACAACCATTTAAAGCTACAACAGACTAAAAAAAGTTACTTTTTGACCTCATAATTATGACTGCTATACACACACCCCTGGTCAAGCGATCAGAGTTTGGGCAATTGGCAACTGGCTCGCATTTAGGACTGATAGCAACATCCTGTGGTCACACAACTGTGATTTGCAATTTTTTTTCAGATAGAAAATGGCAAAAAGCAGCCATTGAATATACTGGGTTCATTTAACAACCATGTGGTTTGCTAAACCACTATATGATTTGCTAAACAACTGCATTTACAATAATCATAAAAACAATTAAACAATCTAGTCAGGTCATGCGGTGACTGCTTAACAAGCACGATGACTTACAAATTGTAGGACTAATTGTGGTTGTTAAGCAAGAACTACATATAGTGGTGTTATATGAGTGAATTAAGACGCACCCATAACTACTCAAGCTGCTGCTATATAATCCCGTGATAGCTTTCAAATATCCTTCAAACACAGCCCCTTGACTTGAATAAGTCATAATAAGTAACATCTCCTTTTTCAAGAAGATTACAACTGGCCATAAAATGAAGTTGTGCAAAAGTCTTCTTGGCCACATCTGTCACCTGTTCCTCAAACAAATATGATCAGTTGAGCAGGGGTGTACTGTATGTGCAGCAGTCATAACTATGAGGTCGTAAGTAACTTTCTTTTGTCTGTTGTAGCTTTGAATAATTGTTAAGCAACCAGTCATTAAATGAGGACTACCTGTAGTACAAGAACTGCACTGGCTGCTATTTGACTTCCAGGTATAATTCAAGATACTAGAGTGATTTGATCATCTATGCTGGATGATTTAAAAAAAAAAAAAACTCAGCTCCATTTCCCTAATGTGCTTATTTCTCGTTTTGTTTATAATTTGCATTGTATTTGTGAGAATCCCCCAACTGCAAAGTGGCCCTGTCTGGGAAGCACTACGCCATCCAGAGCTAACAATAGAATCTCAATAGAATTGCTTGGGATGGGGAAGGGCTCTGGCAGTCCTTGTCACTAGGGTGATGGATTCAACTGCAATTATCCACAACTGAACCAAAGAAAAGAAAAGACTCCAGCCAGAAAGCAAGAAAAACAAAGATACCCTCCTCTTTAAGAATAATTAGCCAAAATAAGTGCAGAGTTGGTTAATGAATTTTAAACATCTATCCAGTTAGCAAACTTTCAACGAAAACAATTTCTTCTAACTTCAAAGAACATGGCAACAGCTGGAAATATTACTGGATTGCTGGATAAGTTGCAGATACCTCTCCATATAAGGTGAAGAATGTACTAAAGCTCTTAATGCCATATTGCACATCTTTTCCACTTTATTCGTAACAGTCAGTTGAAAACTACACAGATCTGAAGAAAATAGTAATTTTAATTGGGATAGTATCAATGCATTCCGTTTTTACTGGAATGTATCATTTATGCTGACATCCAGTTTAGTATACTGGTTAAGGCATCAGGTCAAAAACAGAAGACTAATCCCCCACGGTAGGCACAAAGCCGGCTGGATGTCCTTGAGCTAATTATTTTTTTTTCAGCCCTAGGAAAGAGGCAAGAACAAATCACTTCTGAAAAACCCTGCCAAGAAAACTGAAGGCAGTCTTGAATATCAAACATAATTGAACAAAACGAGGGGAGGAAGGGAGGAATCATTTACATTAAACCAGTGACAGTGCAATACATGTACTCCTTGACTTAACGATCAGTTGCTTAGTAATGGTTTGAGGTTACAATGGACCCCGTAAAAGCAACTTATGACCTAGTTTCACAGTTACAATGTCTCTCCCTCCCCTGTGGTCACATGACTGTATTTATGGCCGTTGGCAGTGCCCCCATGATTACATATCCATGATTTACATTTTTTGTGGAAACTGATATTTACTTCTAGTTTCCAGAAAAAAACACCCCATTGCGTATAATGGATTTCTTAGTGACCGCGGCATTTGCTTAATGACCACGACTCTGACTTTACAGCCTGCTACATATATCTCAGGGGTTGCCACAAAGAAAACGGAGTTGAGCTTTTCTCAAAGCACCTGAAGGCAGGACAAGAAGCAACGGATGGAAATTAATGAAAGAAAAGCAACCTAGAACCAAGGAGAAATTTCTTGACAGTTAGAACAATTAATCAGTGGAACAACCTGCCTTCAGAAGCTGTGAATGCTCCAACACTGGAAGTTCTTAAGGAGAGACTGGACAGCCATTTGTCTGAAATGGTATAGGGTTGGACTAGATGACCTCCAGGGTCCCTTCCAATTCGGTTATCCTATCCTATCCTATCAACACAGGCTGTGGGCCACATTCAACCTGCAATCTGGCCCACTGCATCAGCAGCAGTGATGATGGGTGTTGGCAGCAATGGGGAGTGAGCCAGCAGCAACAGGGGTGGTGGCGGTGGAGACAACATCAACAGAGGGCAGGACACCAATAGGAGCGAGGGTGGGGCAGCAGCGGCTGGGGGGGTGGAATGGCAGAGGCAGCCATCCTCAATAGTCCCTGTTTCCCATGTGGCTCCTAGGGAAAATAAATTGCCCATCCCTGATTTAACGACTGCTGTAAAAAGATTGTAAGATCAAGTCCAGGTGACTGCTTTATGACCATCATTACTTATGACCATAATTGGCAGGTTCTGATATGGTTGTAAGAAGAGGACTACATATATAATAAATATTCCATATACCACTCATACAATGATATTCAATGCCAGACTGTATGCATCTTATCAGTTGGGCTACTTTAACACCCTAAACAAGTTATGATCAAGTGGTACATATCAAAACTCATGTTTCTAAAAAAAAAAAGATTCTGGGAAAGAAGTCTTCTTCTTCACAATGGAAAATATGCTCAGAAACAATAAGAACTATTTTGCCACACATATGCTACTAATAAAGACATCATCCTTATGAGAATTTGCAAAAAAACCTCAAAAGACACACAACACAGGACTTGTGAAATTAACAGGCGGTATGGGGCTATAAATATCTTGCCCAGTTTCAAACAAGCTGCCTGTGAATGGCAAGTGAAGCAGAATATTCAACACCTGCTACCCCCACCAGCATTATTTTCCCTATGGTTCAGCTACAGTAAATACACTATCCTTCCATTTTATGCTTTGTAGCTCTGTTACACACTGGAAAGGCAATTTTCATCAAAGCAATCCAATTCTTTTGAAAAGAATAACCTATGTATGCATACTGTATACTGTATGTACAACCAAGTATTAGGAGGTGTAAAACAGATATTCCTATCTTTTTCCTTGCAATATTAATTGGTCACAGCTTCCAATCCAGTTTTTTTTATTTATTCCAGTTTATACGGCACCCAATTCAATGACTCTGTGTGGCTCAGAATATACGATAAAAAGCTAAATACAAAAGAGAGTAAGATGGGATCCAGTCAATCTATACAATCATAAGCAAAAAATAAAGACAGGTCCAACAAGAAGTTCCATCTATCTAAACCCAAGTTCTGAGGTCTTCAAGACTTTGCAGAACACCAACAGGATGGGGTCACATGGATTTTGAGGTGGTGGGAATCAGTGCCAGAAAGAGCGTTGGCTCACCTGAACGCATGTTCTCAGCATGATGATGAAGAATCCACCAATGGGTTATTTCAGCCCTCCTGCCCAATCAGACTAAGTTGTCAAGTTGTCACGCCTCCTCATTATCTAGCTCCTCCCAGTTTCATTGAGGGCGTAGCCAATGACAACAGTTGGACGTGATGACTCTCAAGCAGGTATTCACAAGAAAAACAAGAAAGAAACAGGCCCCCAAACCCCTAACTAACAATTCAAAGGGAGGGCGTGGATTCTTCATCATCATGCTGAGAACATGCGTTCAGGTAAGCCAATGCTCTTTCTCCAGTATGATGACTGAAGAATCCACCAATGGGACATACCAAAGCTCCTGAAGTCCCTATGGGTGGGAAACAGTTGGGGCCTGTGAACCTGATGGTGTCACTACCTGCTGTAAAATACGTCTACCGAAGGCAGCCTCAGCCGAAGCAAACTTGTCCAAGCAATAATGCTTAATAAATGGGGAAGGCGAGGACCATGTCGCCGCTCTACAAATGTCCTCAATAGACGCTTGAGTAGCCCATGCAGCGGTTGTGGCAGCGCTGTGGGTGGAGTGAGCCGTCACGACTAGGAATGGGTAGGGCAATAGACGCGTAGGCTGCTGCAATACAAGCCCTGATCCACCTACCTATAGTGGAAGCGGACACCTTTTGGCCCATTGAGGAAGGCTGAAAGGATATAAACAGGGCTTCTGATTTACGAAAAGATGCTGTGCGTTTGATATAACAGCGCAAGGCTTTCTGCACGTCTAGTGAATGCCATTGCCGTTCCAAGTCATGTGAGGACAGAAGTCCCGGAGAATAACCTCTTGTGCTCTATGGAATAGAGTGTTTACTTTTGGAATAAACGAGGGATCTAATCGAAGGACCACCCTGTCCTCGTGAAACAAGCACAGGTCCTTCCTGATCGATAAGGCAGCTAATTCAGATATGCATCTGGCAGAAGTTACAGCTACCAGAAATGAAACCTTAAGGGACAGGTACCGCAAGGAACATGTCCTAAGTGGTTCAAAGGGGGAAGAGGTTAGAGCTTGTAAAACCTTGGGAAGGTCCCAAGAGGGATACCTATGAATCACAGGGGGTTTACTATTAGTAACTCCCTTTAGGAAAGATCTGATGGAAGGGTGTCTAGACAAGGACTCTGAAGAGTCCCAAGAAAGCACCGTGGAAAGGGCCACTAGCTGTCTACGAATAGTGTTGGGCGACAACCTCTTGTTGACGCCTTCCAGTAAGTAATCTAACACCTTGAGGATAGTTACTTCTGACAGAGTCATACGATTCCTGTCACACCAAACAACGACAGAAGTTCTTCCACGTGTGGTTGTAAATACGGTTAGTCGACGGCCTCCTGGCAGCCTGAATCATATTGATCAATCCTGACGAATAGAACTCCCGAGTCAAGGTGTGGCATTCAAGTGCCAGGCGGTCAACTGAAGCCATCGGGGATCTGGATGTTGAAGATCTCCCTGTGTCAACCGAATGCGGTGGTCTGGAATCCTCCACGGAGCAGAGACAGAGAGGCTCACCAGGTCTGCAAACCATGGCCTTCTGGGCCAGTAAGGAGCAATAAAAATTACCTCCACCTGCTCCGCCAGGATCTTCCTGATGGCTGCTGGTAACAGAGGCAGTGGGGGGAAGGCATACAAGAGGCCTTGCAGCCATTGGCTGTGTAGGGTGTCCATCCCCTCCGCCCCCTGAGAGGGAAACCGGGAGAAAAACCTGGGAAGTTGGGTGTTGTCTGGCGAGGTGAACAGATCCACTATCGGACGACCAAATCTGTCCGTGATCTCCCTGAAGACATCCGGATGTAACTTCCACTCCGAATGGTCCACTAGTGACCTGCTGAGAAAGTCTGCCTGCCGATTTGCCTCCCCAAAATGTGCTCTGCCCTGATGGAGAGTAGATGTTTCTCCACCCAGGAGCTCAAAGCCCGAGCCTCTGTCATGAGGGACTTTGACCGGGTACCCCCCTGCTGATTGACGTGGGCTTTTGCCACCACGTTGTCTGTCAGGACCAGCACATGTTGCCCCCTGACTACTGAGTGGAAATGTCTGAGAGCTAGGTGGATCGCTCTGAGCTCCAACCAATTTATGCTGTGCCTCTGGTCTGTCTGTGACAACTGACCCTGAGCCATCCGTGTTTGGAGATGAGCGCCCCAACCGAAGAGACTCGCGTCCATGATCATACTGATGCGATTGGGCTCTCTGAATAGGTCCCCTTGCAAATGGCCGAGGAAGCCCACCAGTTGAAAGACAGATGAACCTGACAAGGAACGCACACCAGCTGGTTGGTATGGAGTCTTTGATACGGAAGCAGAAACCACTGTAGGGCTCGAGCATGTAGTCGGGCCCACGGCACTACAGGGTATCAACTTTCCCAGTAGTTGGGAAAGGAGAGCTAATGATACTGTCCTGTTCCTGCATATCTTGAGTGCCAGGTCTCTGATACTCTTGCACCTTTCCTCCGATAGGTACACGTGACAATTGTCCGTGTCGATCACCGCCCCCAGGTGTAAGACGGGTCGATGGTGTTGTCTGACTCTTTTTGAAATTTATTAAGAACCCATGGTTCTGTAGGGTCTTGATTGTGAGATCCAAATCTGACTGGGCGGATGTTGCTGACAGCGATTGGATCAGAATGTCGTCCATATAACACTGGACACGCACTGGAACCAACCTCAAATGGGCCACCAGAACAGCCAGTATTTTGGTGAAGACCCTGGGGGCGGAGGAAAGACCGAATGGTAGGGCCCTGTACTGAAAATGACTGTTGAGGTAACAAAACCGTAGGTATTTGCGATGTGCCGGATGGATAGGATATGTAAACATGCTTCCTTGAGGTCTATTGATGTTAGAAGGTCTCCCATCCTGATACTGCTTAGGATGGAGTGCAACATCTGCATCTTGAACCTCCTGTATTGTAGGTGGAGGTTCAGCCCTCCTGAGGATTTTGGAACTACAAATAGGATGGAATAATACCCCGATCCCCGTTGGGGCAAGGGAAGCTCCTCTATGGCTTTGATGCTTAGAAAATGATGGATGGCATCTTCCATGGGACCTCTTTTTATATGATTTCTCATGGCTGGGCAAGACACAAAGTGATCTATTGGATGGGATTTGAACTTCCCTTATGGTGCTCAGAACCCAGGAGTCCGTGGTGGTGCTTTCCCATTGGCGGACGAAAAGGGTTAGCCTGCCGCCAATGGGTGGGGTTCCCTCTGAGTCACTTGGAGCAGCGGAAGGGGCGGCCCCCTCTGCCATGGAAGTAAGGTTTGGACTGGGATTGGTATTGAGATCTGTCCCTATACCCCGCTCTGTCAAAGGGGCGGTCAGCCTTCAGAGCTGTTGTAAGGTTGTCCCTCTTCTGGCGTGGATCCAGTCCGAAAGGACTGATGGCGGCTGTAAGGGAGGTAACGCCTGTTGGATTTCCTAGCTAAGTGAGAGATGACCTTTTGCTTTTGTTTATTCTCAATAAGGTATGGGGTCAATGCTTCCCCAAACAGTTGGCTGCCCGTGAAGGGGGCAATGGCCGCACGCCACTTGTGCTTGCTTTCAGCTCTCCAGTTCTTGAGCCAAAGTAGCCTCCTGGCGACTACACTGGAAGCCATTGCCCTGGCTGAGTGCTTGGCTAAGTACATTGAAACATCTGCCATGTACTCAGATGTGGCTATAAGCTTAGTAAGGTCCTGATGGATCCTAACCTCCCCCAGAGGGATCCTTTCCTGCAATTGCCTGAGCCAGGTAATGGAAATCTTTGCAAAAAAGGAAATGGAAGTTGCCGCCTTTGTAGCCAAGCGGATGCTAAATGAACCTTAGGAACTGAGGTGGCGCAGCAGTTAGATTGCAGTACTGCAGGCCACTTTAGCTGACTGTGTTCAGCAGGTCAGCGGTTCAAATCTCACCGGCTCAAGGTTGACTCAGCCTTCCATCCTTCCAGGGTAGGTAAAATGAGGACCCAGATTGTTGGGGGCAATGTAAATATATATATACATTGCTTCCTGATGTACACCGCTTAGAGAGTGCTTGCACTTAAAGCGGTATATAAGTCTCATAAATAAATAAATAAATAAACCTTGCGTAAGGCCAGTTCAGATTTTATATCTTCCCCCTTAAGGGCATCTGAGACATCCGCCGGAAGGCTGGCTGTAGAAAACAGTGGGGCTAAGGATTCATCCACCTTAGGCACCTCTAAAAGGTCAGTCAGATTCTTTGCCATGTCCACAATCTTGCGCTCAGATGCTCCTTGGGAAGGTTGAGCCACCGGAGATTCCCATTGTCCCTGAATGTTCTTCAGGAATATGGGGGGACATGGAATATAGAGGTGCTTGTCTACCGGTTTGGCAAATAGAGGATTTGAGTCCTGATCTGTGGAAGGCTGAGGGGCCGGAGATGAGATGGAGGAAAGTTTGCTCGCTGTACAAGCCCTGTATAACAAGGACAGGAAGAACGAAGCATTGAATAACTCTGCCATGGGCTGAGACTCATGGGTAGGCTCCTCACATTCAGACCAGCGGTCCCCCCCTCGTCATAACCCGAGACATTGGAAGACTCGGAGTCCGGGAGCAGGATTGGGAAACCCTACCTGAACGATCCGCTGGAGGTCAAGATGAGGAAGCTGGTGCAGAGGAAGGACCAGGAACTGATGACGCCTGGTGGAAAACAGATGATGGCACGGCCTGGATCACCGTCTGCGATATCCACAATTGGAGCTGTGCTGAAAGAAATGGCTCTAGCGGAGGTCGTAACCCTGCAGCCGTTGGAGTGAATGTAGCAGTGGGTGCAGAAGATGGGCCGGGCAGATCAAGGTCTTCCCCAACATGGGTAGACCCACCTGACCAAAGGTCTGATCAGAGACCTGCTGGATTGCGCTCACAACGACCATGCTCCTGATGTGGATGGTACATGTGTCTCAGGTGGGGATGCACCTGGAGGTATGTAACCCTGTTCAGTTGACAAGCGTTGGGCCTGGGAAAATTCTCCGGAGCTCTATGTGTTCTGTCAGCCATTTTATCACTTGTCTTACCAGCCTTCCTGCCGTATTTAGATTTTGCTTTGGCCTTACCTGTAGGCGTCTCAAAAAACGGCTCAGCTTGGACCATGGTGTTGTCTGTGTCCAAAGGCTGTGGTTCAGTGGGTTCTGTCATGTCGATGTAAATGGGCCCAAAACGAGACACTGGAACTGATTGGCCCTGCAGTAGACATCAGAGCTTTCCCATTGACTTTGCATATTGGAATTGGCAGGAAAGGATTCAAATCTCAGTCATGTGACTGTGGGACTTTATGTTATTGTAATTATGAGATAGATCAGTGGTTCTCAACCTGTGGGTCGGGACCCCATTTGGGGTCGAATGACCATTTCACGGGGGTCACCAAACAAGGCTGTCCGCCATTTTGTTCCCCCTTTTCTTTGGCCACACCCCTGGCACCCGGTGATGTATAAGTGGTTGGGGGTCACCAAAACATGGGGAACTGTATTATGGGGTCGCGGCATTAGAAAGGTTGAGAACCACTGAGATAGATGCTAAGCACTCAGATCAAGTTCATATAAATATGGGGAACTGGAACAGTCATGAGTACAAAGGTTGGTTGTAACTGTCAATTCAGTGCGATCATTAAGTTCAAACAGTTGCTGAACAAGTTTGTTAAATGAGAACCACCTATATACTAAATCATAATCAATTTTCTTCATTATTTATGAGGTACTGCTTTATGTTATATAAAATGAGCAAATGTAGACATAAACCAATATGCTATAAGCATATTCCTGTGCCAAGTAAGAGAACAGTTGAATCTGTCTTGTATCAGCAAAAAATATATGTGAAAGGGAAAAGATGTAAATATGAAAATACATATGGTATGTATTGTTTATAGTTTGGGGAAATAGAGGGGAAATCTCACTACTGTTGAGAACTTTTCATCTAAACACCAAACAACAGAATGCCAATAGCAACTTCTATTGTAAATTGAGAATACTGAACAATGATAATAATTGATCAGACAAATACCAGCATTTAACATCAATCTACTGTCATGAGTGTGCTTTACATTAAATATATTAGATTTATTAAAACAAAGGCATATTAATCCTAGTTTCACTCTTCTCAAAATAAATACTACATTGCATTCATATGGCTTTCAAATTGCATTTAGTTGCACTTGTACATAAATATCAAAAAATTATGGATGGACTCAAACTCTATCACACAACGAATTGTTTGGACTTTACTTAGCACACCATGTAAACCCAGACAGCTATGGTTTAGCATTGGAGATTCACATGCAGTCTTCCCAAAGACTTCCCAAAAGTTGGAATTATTGTTTGAGTATAACTTTCATCTATGCTAACTGAATATAACATGTTTACTACTGGTTAAAAGTTTTCTTCTTTTTTTAAAAAAGGGGGGGTTACTAAAAATAATCTTAAGTATATATGGCTTAATAATAATTATACAAACTGAAATTATGGATTCAAAGTTAACCAAAGTAAATGACGACTGCCCAAACCACTGTTATATTGAAGCTGGCATTTTTCATCTCTTGAAATGTCAACAAAATGTTCTGTTTAAAATATTTTCTGTGCAATTATTGTTTAGTCAGAGGTCTTAAAGTATTTATGACTAAGAATGAAGAACCAGAAGACGATTGATGGTTTTGAGTATTCAAAAGACCAAGTTTTTAAACACCAAAACTCTAATTTATTGTTACTAATTGATCTACTGTTATTATAGTTTCAGCAATGTAAGCCAGGGCTGTCAAACTGGCTGCCCACAGGCCGGATGCGTCATGCACAGGCCACGCCCACCCCGACTCTGTAAAGGCAAAAAATGTCACGATATGGCGAGATACATCACGTGACACAATTGAGTTTGAGACCCATGATATAAGCCTTCCAACAGAAGAGAACTTTTGTGGCTCAGGATTGAACTGTGGGTCATTGGTGCTCTCTGAGCTTGACTATTTTCTTGCAAATGTTTCATTAGCCAACTAGGTAACATTATCAGTGCTAGAAGAAAATGGGGTTTCCTCTCTGTTTCTATATAAGTGGCAGAGAGCAAACCCCATTCTTTTTTAGCACTAATAAGATTACCTAGTTGAGTAATGAAACATTGGCAAGAAAACAGCCAAGCTCAGAGACCACAATGACCCCACATATAAATCTTTTTCAGACCAGCTTTAATAAAATCATGTTCAGATAAATATACATGATATTTCGGTGCCCAAGATATCCATCTTGAAATCTTTTCAACTACTGTAGAAATTTATTATTAAATGAAGAATCTCCAATAGTAGAATCCGTGTGTGTGTGTGTGTGTGTGTGTGTGAGAGAGAGAGAGAGAGAGAGAGAGAGAGAGAGAGAGAGAGAAATTTAAACTCCTGGGTCCCAGGTATTCTCCAAGCTTAGTGTTTTCCTGCAGATATTTCATTACCAGGCTAGATAACATCATCAATGCATGGGAGAAAACAGTTTGCTGCCTTTGTAAATAGATAAACAATCATGAAAGGAACAATGTTAATTAAAGATCAAAGAAGAAGCCATAGTTCAATCAAGACTGGCAGGGCATACTAATATATCAGCAACTAGCAAACTTCACTCTCATTTACACTGATTAAGTTACATACACTGATAAACAACTGCAGAAAAAAACAACTAACTCCCAAATAAGGAATCTTTATTAGGTTGCATGCTTTTAAACTTTTCACTAGATGTAGTGCTGTATAGTAAGAAAAATTAAAATATCGATGTAATCCGCTTAAGGACTGTGTGACTTATTAACTAATTTGTGAAAACTGAACCTGTATCAGATGACTGGAAGAATGCTTTTACGATTCCATCACACAGTAATTCAAATATAGTACACATTTTTGAATACAAAAATTGGCTTATTAAGGGTAATGACCAAACTTTGTAAAATGCAGTCCATGGATACATACATCAGATTTTGTTCTTCAGTAGGTCATTGAGAAATGTATGAATGTGGGAAAAAATACATTTATTGTACATTTGTTCATTTAATGAAAGGGGGAAGTTTTTTGTTTGTTTTCTGTTCCTTCAAGTCAGTTTTTGACACCCAGTGAAAAGTGTCCCAGCACTTTTCTTGACAAGATTTGGGAAGAGGTTTACCATTGCCTCCTTTCTAGGGCTCAGTAAGGGTGACTGTCCCATCTAGCTTTGTGCCTTTTTGTGTGAATGTAAGTAGATTGGTTGCTATATGGCAGGGATGGCGAACCTTTTAGAGACTGAGTGCCCAAACTGCAACCCAAAACCCACTTATGCATCGTCAGGTGCCGGGTGGCTGTGGCCCATTGGGTGGGCATGGCTGCGGTGATAACGGCAGACTGGGTGGGACTAAAAAGTTCAATCAATCAATTCCAACTTTGCAAGACCTTTTTTTTCCCGTGAGAAGCTGAAATTGACTGATTGATTGAACCTTTTTTTTTTTTGTACACAGCGGCGAAGGCCTAAAGCGAAAAGGTTGTATAAAACCCAGCTGAAGGCCTAGGACTGGGGCGACGGCACAAGTGCCCACAGAGAGGACTCTGAGTGCCGCCTCTGGCACCTGTGCCATAGGTTCGCCACCACTGTACGGAATAGGAGTGTTATACAACAGAAGCAAAATGTGACTTGACCGAGTGACACTATCTTCTTAGTTATTTAATGTATTCAGGGATAAATATATAAAGAAATGCTTGTATGATATTACAGTTAATTTGGGACTGTTTATGAAGACTATGTCATGTTGTTGGCTGAAAAACCAAATTACCTGCAGCACATTAGACTGTAAGATGCAATGAAACAACTTTCAATATATCAAATACTATAGTAAATAGGGGAGAATACTTGTAAATTATGTTATGTGGCAAAATTAGAGAAAGTAAAGGGATCTGTATATGTTGGGAGAATGTTTAGTGAAGATGTGAAAATGGATGAAGACATTTGAAGATTGGTAGTAGATTGGTAGCCCATGGTCTGTTGTGGGAAGTAAACATTTGGAGAAAAAAGCAAAAGCGCTTGCTTCTGTTCACGTTTTCAGACATGCTTTTCCTATTTTGTTATATGAAAGTGAGAATTGGGTATGGCAGAAGAAGCATAACATTTGATTGTAGTAGAATACGTTGCTTCAGAAGTGTGCACGGTAAAATAAGAGCAGATAGGTTCAACTGAAGGCCCAATAAATGAGCAGAGACAAAATACAAAAATGAGTGGTCAGTGTGAAAAAAGAAGCAGGTTGGTCATACAGAGAAAAAAATATTATTACTAATTGTAGAATAAATCTATATTCATTTATTCTTCAACCTATCTTTTGTTTTGCCACATATACATCTTCTATTCTATGAAAGCTAGAATCCCTAGTCTGCAGAATACATTAAGACCAACAGGTAGAGACACATGTTATCCATATCCTGCCATTAAGAACTACATGCAATGTATTGAAACACTTAGGATACTTAAACATTGCAGTTCCAAATTGTTGTCAAAGAATTGTGAATGTCTAAAAATTCAAATGCATTTTTTTAAAATTAGCAATTTAATTTGTAATATTTTAATGAACTCTATTCTTTTTGTACAATTGTATAGATAGAAATAAATATGTATTATTACAAAACTTACACAGAGCCAAATGTTGACAAACCGTACTCAACGAGTAGTCCTTCATAGTACTACATCCACATAGAGAGAAGAAAGAAGGGGGTACCACAAGGCTCAGTCTTAGGCCTAATAATCTTCAATATCTTCATAAATAACTTAGATGAGGGAATAGAAGAGGAACTCATCAAATTTGCAGATGACACTAAACTGGCAGGAATAGCCAACACCCCAGAAGACAAGCTCAGGATCCAAAAAGATATTGACAAACTTGAACAATGGGCCCTATCCAACAAAATGAAATTTAATGCGGAGAAGAGCAAAGTTTTACATTTAGGCAGGAAAAATCAAAGATATAAGTAGAGATTAGGTGCGACCTCACTCAAAAACAGTAACTGTTGAGAGGAACCTTGGAGTCCTAGTGGATAATCACTTGAATATGAGCCAGCAGTGTGCAGCAGTAGCCAAAAAAAACCTAATACAATCCTGGATTATATAAACAGAGACATAGAATCAAGATCACATGAAGTATTAATACTGCTTTATAAAACCCTAGTAAGACCACACCTGGAATATTGCAACCAGTTTTGGTGACCATACTACAAAAAAGATGTTGAGACCTTGGAAAAAATTCAGAGAAGAGCAACTAAAATGATCAAAGGTTGAAGACGAAAACATATGAAGAAAGACTGCAGGATTTGAGTTTGGCTAGTCTAAAGAAAAGAAGAAATAGGGGTGACGTGATATCAATATTCCAGTATTTGAGGGGCTGCCACAAAGAAGAGAGGGTCAAATTATTCTCCAAGGCACCAGAGGGCAGGACAAGAAACAATGGTTGGAAAGTGACCAAACTGAGAAGCAACCTGGAATTAAGGAGAAACTTCCCGACAGTGAGGACAATTAACCAGTAGAACAGTTGCCTCCAGAAATCATGGGTGCTCATCACTGGGGGGTTTTAAGAAGAGACTAGACAGTCACTTGTCTGAAAGGGTATAGTTTCTCCTGCTTGAGCAGGGGGCTGGACTAGAACACCTTCAAGATTCTACTCTATTCCTATTTCTATTCTATTCTTCCCCAAAGGTGCTTCTTTTAAATAAGACTGTAATTATATTTAATTCCAAGTTTACTAAGTTAAAATCCAATTGCATTCTCCCTGAATAAGCTCAGTGTTATCATAAATAAACCTGTCCCCAAAATACAAAAGTCCCTATCGGACCACTAGAGACAGATTGTTTCACTATGGTTATTTAATACTCAAGTATAACTAGGCCTATTATCCTCAATCCACAAAGGAATCAGATAAGTAACTGATATCTTGTTTATATACTGCCTTTCTTATTTTCTAAATAACTCAAAAGGCAGTGAACACACACAATATTCCTTCCTCCTATTTTCCCCACAACACTGTGAGGTAAATTGGGTTGAGAGAGAATGACAGGTCCAAGATCACCCTGCTGATTTTCATGCCTAAAGTGGGACTAGAACTCACAGTCACCTGGGTTCTAGCCTAATGCCTTAACTATGAGCAGGGAGTGAACTGTAACATATGAAATAAAAAGCCTCTTAGATCTGAAATTAGGAAATGCCTAATGATATACAGCTTAGAGTGTGAGTCAATTAGTAGTCACAAAGACATCCAAATTATGATGAATGCATCATTATTCAGCTCAAATTTTGAACTTGTCATTTTACATTATTAAGCCAAATAATTTAAACTATGATACATGCAATGATATTTGTTCCCTTTGTCACTCACGTCATTTGTTTTCTTCACTTCTACGTATTTATCATCCCAAACTTTACCCTACGATTCTATGATTCTGTTATAGTTTTTCTCAATTCACTCCTTCAATATATGGAAATGCTGGTTCTCAAACTCAGAACATGAACACATATTTATTAGTGGAATACTTTTTCTCCTCTTCATGAAATCTCTTTCAGACACTCTAGGATAGCCAAGTCATGTGGTGAAACAAAGTGCAAATTGACAAACTGCATTTACAATTGTTATAATCGTGCCATTTTTCCATGTTTGGGTGAATGTTGAATGAATCACTTCAATTTTAATTTGTTAAAATTAATCACAGGTTTGTTTCTTGCAGCTATCAAGCATACAATGTGTTCACATACCACAGGACAGATAGGTCTTCCAAGAAGAAGATAAAAATTCTATTTCTTGTGTAGAGGAAAGGATTGGTTACAAAAGAGGCTATTAGCATAGTTCAGTAATGGCGAACCTTTTAGAGACTGAGTGCCCAAAAACTGGCCCCGCCTCCCCGCTCCAGCCCCTGCCCTGCCCCCGCTCTGCCCTCCCATCCCCCGCCCTGCCTGCCCACAGGATTACTCACTGCCTCCAGGGCCTGCCGCAGATCATCCAGGCAGCCCAGCAGCGCTATGGCGGCCACACCCTCTACCCACGCCCTCAGCATCAACTGCATGATGGAGTGTGAGGGCAGAGTCTTGTCTACACTGCCTGGCTGCCATGTCCTTGGCTGTGCTGCTTAGTGTGAGCCACGCTCGACGGCGAGTCTCCTTTTGGGGGACTGCTGGAGAGGAGGGGGTCACGGGGGGAGCAAGACTAGGGCAACGGCACGTGTGCTCACAGAGAGGGCTCCGAGTCCCGCCTCTGGCACCCATGCCATAAATTCGCCACTGCTAGCATAGTTCATGAAAATATAAGGGTCTTTGATTGTAAATGGAAGAAAAATCATAGTGTTTACATATCAGTTTATAATTAATACATTTCCAAACATCTGATTGCAATATACAATCATTTTATGCACACATAAAAGTTAATACAATTATTAGACATAATATATATTTAATCTACATGCCAATGCTGCCCATCCCCTGGTTTTAACAGGATTAATTTACACAATTTCTGTTATTCCAGGATTTCTGTTGTTTAAAAGAAACATATACATTTGTGATGATCTAATGATGTGAACTGACTGAATTAATTATAAAAATATGTTCCTTCTCTCCAACATCCTCCATCTGTATAGAGTAGGAATTTCTTTTTGAAAAGAGAATGTATGCAAACAAAGTTCTTACAAACTGTCAACTAATTTATATATAAGAGGCTAAACAGGTTAAACAGCTTGAAACACTACTTTTTAATTCTTTAAAATCAATATATCCTGCCCACATATCCACACATCCTAGATGTCTTGCTTTCAGTCCAAACATTTAAATAAAACACCCAAATGTTATTCAACTGGAATTTTCCACTTTGATTCAATGCAGGACATGGAGTCAATTAAGTGCAGGTTGATGAGTGAGAACAAAGACAATAATTCCATCCATATGGAGACCACCAAGAGTTGAATATGCAATGGAGGCTCACCTGGCAGGGGATTTATAGCTACAAATGTCAATGTTTGTTCCAGGTATCTAGAGAGATCATATTATACTACATACCAGGACATGTTATATAAAAACATAATAGCATATAACAGTAAATATTTTGAATACTCTTTCCTTCGCACTATATTGATTACTAGTATATGAGCAGGTTTTTTTATATATTTTCCATACCATACAGCAACACATACCACAAAATAAATAAAATCTCTTCCTCTGAGATTCCTCTGAGACACTTATATAGGTAGGATCCCAGGAAAAAATAAGATGCTAGGAAGGGATTAGAAGTAAATATCTTTCTTATAAAAATACAAAACTATTGTCATCCAAAGATACTTCCTCAATGCTCTAGTTCAGGGATCCCCAACCCCTGCTCCGTGGACCGGTCCGCACAAAGAAGCATAGCCCATCCGCAGGCAGTACATGAAACCACGCCCCCTCCGGTCTACAGAAAAACCTCTCTCCATGGAACCCGTCCCTGGGGACCTCTACTCTAGTTTATAGAGCCCATAGCATTTCAGTTTATTGATCCTAGCAACAAGCAAACAGGATGCTTTGTAAATGAGGATGAGCAAAATGAAACAGGATGCTTTAGAAATGAGAAGTGACATGTCTTTAAGCAAAACAAAAAAAGTCCAATTGCATTTTTGAAAAAGCACCTTTGGGATAATCATGTCCTGGATGACTGAGAATTTCCATAGACAAGCTTTGGCAATCTTTTCATCGTGGTAAACCTCATAGCCATTAGGATCTACAATGGTCTGAAAAATACTATGCAATTTGGACAACCAACTTGAGGTGTTATGCTTCTACATGAGATCCTTAGAAATAAACATTGATCTATTCTGGATTTCCTTTGTTGGGTATTGCACTGCAGAAGCAGGCCCACTGGCCCATTTTACGTATTTTTTTACCTTGCATTACTTCAATAGAACCTTCTGCACGCTCCTAAGAAATAAACAAATTACTTACTAATGCATTGTGTCACTCTTCCATGCACAAAACTGGGAAAATAAGCCCTTCCTATCAATCTCCTTGGTAAAAACATCAATTCAATGCATTAATCATTTCCCCTTTGGGATGCCAAAACTAACTTTTTTTTGGTCCATTGTTGTCACATGGCTTAAAACCCACTCATTTTTGTCACGAATATGTGAATATGTTTGTTTTTATGACACTATCCACTACAAATAGAAACTCACTTTCAATTAATATATTAGAAAATTAACCTAGTAAAACTACAGTACTGATAATTAACAGATAATTCTTGCTAATGCCTCATTGTCAGCAACTAGCAAAGGCAATTATTACAAATCCTAAATTCAAAACTTTTGTTTTTTAAAATATTTGCTTCTTCCCATATTATTAGACAGAAGAGAACATATAATTTATAATAATTTCTACAAATTATTTGGTTGTAATGAATGTGCATCATAATGAGAAATTTACACATGAAATAGTATACGGATATGGATGAAAATAAGAAAGGGATGGAAAGGGAATGGTGATGGTGATAGTGCAAACTGCATAAATATGCCGCCCATCTCACCACAGTGATTCTGGGTAGCCAATAACAGATAAAAACACCATATAAAATAAGACACAAAACAACCAATTTATAAAGCCTATATGAAGGTTTGTTGACTGGAAGGTTGGTAGTTCAAGACCCAAGCATCACTTGATCAGGTGAGCTCCCGTTCGTGCCCCAGCTTCTGCCAACCTAGCAGTTCAAAAGCATGCAAATGTGAGTAGATAAATAGGTACCACTTGTGGGAAGGTAACCGTGTTCCGTATGCCCCAGCATAAAGTTATGCTGGCCACATGACCATGAAAGCATCTTTGGAAAACTTTATCCACTAGGAAACGGAGATGAGCACTGACCCCCCCCCCGAGTTGGACATGACTAGTCAAAGGAAACCTTTACCATATAAATATGAATCTATTAGAATTTATTTCCTTTAATTTAATGCCACTAATTCCCTTACATTGCAATTTCTTTCTATACTTTGCAAAAGTTGCTTTTCCAAAAGGGAATAAAGTAATGGGTATACATGTGGCATTAGTCCTGCAGTAACTATGTGACTCTATATTTTAATGTAACCTTATGCAAGTGAATCTGTCTTCCCACCCAGGCAGGGCTACTTTTTACTATAGAAATAATATACTTTATTTGTAAACATATACAGGTGGCAGGAGTCCAAAAATCATACAAGATTAAGAGAAGCCGTTTCTGGTGGATTGCCAGCTATAGCAGCAAGAAGAGAGCCATCAATCCTAATAGAAGACAGATGGGAATACAGACACTTATATGTGAATAGTCACTCTGTCACATCAGATGCCTTAAACAATAAAAGCATCACCAAGTGCTTGAAAGTACCAGAGAATCAGATTAGCTTACATTTATGAGAGTCTATATCTGCATTGCAACCTTCATGAGCCGGCTTCAATCTACGTGCTAAATCAGCGGCTTCCAATCTTTTCTATACCCTGCACACCTAGAATGCTTCTGATATATTCTCGCACCCCTTACAAAAGTTCAAAATAATGGCAACAAATTATGCATATACACTATAACTTTGAAAACCCAAGTTTTTGCACCCCCTGGAATATCGTCTCGCACTCCTGGTTGGGAACCGCTGTGCTAAATGAATTTGTGCTTATCTTTTTGTTCCAGATATCTAGAGCAGAGATCCCCAACCTTTTGGGCACCAGGGACCAGTTCCGTGGAGAGAGATTTTTCTGTGGACTGGAGAATGTGTGGTTTTCTGTGCTGCCTGCATTCCGTGGATGGGGCTTTGCTTGTTTGTCTGGACTAGTTGCTGGCACACCACAGACCAGCACTGGTCCACAGACCGGGGGTTGGGGACCCCTGATCTAGAGAGTTCATATTATACTAAATATCGGGAGACGTTATACGAGACTATAACAATACATAAAAGTAAATGTTCTTTGTCACCATCTAATAACTATGTTAATGTCTTCTCTGCTTAAGAATAACAGATCTGAGAAATACAATCATCCCTCTTAGAGTACTTTCTTATAATTAACTATATTCCTGAGAAAATTTGCATTTTTTAAATCTCATATACTGCTACCTCCATTAGTTATTTTGTATGTCCCCAAGGTACAGTTATTTATTCCTGTAAATGTTGGATCTCAGCCTACATAACCATCAGAGACAGTTTTGAAATGAGTTCTAAGAAATGTGTTATCTGGGGTGTATACGCTACAAATATTTTCTTTGTCTTACATACAAGCCCACACACAAACACACGCCTGTTACTGTGCATCACAATTTGGAAATTACAAAGAATTATGCAAAATTCAAATACCAAATACAAAGAAAAATGAGCTAAATAATATAAGTAACAAACCAAACAAACAATCCTCTCTTCCACAGCATTCAGGTCCATAAAAACAAACCCAGTAATTTCTTCAACCTTAGATAAGGGAAAACCCATGAACAATCTAGGGAAGACTTGAAGATTACTAAATAGTCTCTCTCTTTCCTTTTCACTTGCCTTTAGAGTATCTACCACACAAGGGAACCATTATAAACTGCAGTAAGAAAAATATTTACAAGCCAATGTAAACTAAATACCCCGTGAATCAGTATTTGTACAGCTCATGCACCAAGGATTTCCCAGCAGCAAAAGTTCAGAAACATTTTCATAACAGGCTTATTTTTAGTATCTTCTTGGATATTTTCTGACAAAAAGGCTGTGGTGAAATTAACCAGACATTCTGGGATAAGGAATGACTTGCTCTGAAACAATGATAACCAGAAGTTACCCCAACTTAAAATCAGAAATTAAAACAAAAATGCAAAGCATAACTCATAACTGCCTTGTGCACATTGGCACATGAATATTCACCACGTATGCAAGAATCATTGCTATGAGATGGGCAGCAGTATAAACTGTACAGATAAATAAAATAAAAATGTTATTTCTGAACTATTATTATACTGGCCCAATGCTAAACATCTCTAATACATCACAAATTAAGAGAAGTGAAAAGAAATTACCTTTTGATTATGATTTTTTTTAAAGCAGAATTTTTGACTCACTGTTAAAACAGACCTTAGGAGATGTTGAAAGGAGAATAATTTGTTCACATAGCACAGGGAAAGAGAAGCTAGCCAAGTCTATGTGTTGTGCAAACTAGGTTGGGTAAATCAAGCCTGCATGTTAGCTTGTGCTGTGTGAACGAATCAAACTACTTTAATTGTGAAAGTCAAGGTAACTAAGGGGAAGGAGATAAGTCACCCACTCTAGAAATTCAGGAGGATCCTGTGGTTTGCCATGCACACAACTTAGAAATGCGGTGGGGGTTTATGAAGAGGATTGTTCAAGTTCTCTCCAACGCAAACACACAAAAGCAATGCAACGATGAATTAATAATACACGTGGACATTGATACTCCTGCCGTTCAAGCCGGCAGCCTAGACTAAATGAAAACACTCACACACATACATGCCTATGGAGAATCTCAATCATCCAGGTCATAGTTGACCCAAAGACGCTTTTCAAAAGGCAACTGGACTTTCTTGGGGGTTTTTCTTGAAAACGTTTCGCTTCTCATCCAAGAAGCTTCTTGGATGAGAAGCGAAGCGTTTTCAAGGAAAAAAAAAACCAAGAAAGTCTAGCTCCTCTTAAGACATACACATCTTTGAGCAATGCGGAAAATTCAGAGGAGGAAAAATAAACCTTTTTAAAGTAACCCGGTGGCTTTCGGCGGATCTCTAGTTTCCCGCTGCAAAGGGAAATCAAAGTAACTAACATAGTTACTTGTACACCGTCCCAACCTTCTCCAAGTCCACCCCGCCGAATTTCTAGCCGCAGAGAAACAACCTCGCTGCTTTAAGGAGAAAGAAAACCTTCACTGGATTTACACGAGTCCCAAAGTAACCAAACCCATTTGGGCGAACCCAGCCAGGTAACCCTGAGCTTAACTTTACCTTATCTTGGACCCAACAAGGGCACCGGCCGCGCTTTACGGGCTTTAAAAGACTCGCCCTTTACCTAAGTCCTCGATTTCAATGCCCGAAAGTTTCTACTACAGGCAGCCACGCCGTCCGCGCGCCCGTAGGGGGCCACCCGCGGCTCACACGCGCCCGAGGGCAAAGAGGCAGCTCGCCGTTCCTCCGGCCGGCGCTCCGCTTACTTTACGCGTGGCCAAGGAGAGGAAGACGACGACGACGACGGCAGCGCGTTCTCAGCCCCGAGAGTCCCTCACGTACACGCCCCGTCCAGGGTGGTAGAATCCCAAACCCAACCAGTTTGAGCCAATCCCACCGCAGCGAGGTTGTTGCACCGAAGCCTCCAGGAGCGCCGGCTCCTTGCAAAATAAACCGAGCGGGAGGGAGGGAAGGCGGTCCCAAGCTGAAGTTTGCTCGAACTGACTCCTCCCGGACTCGGCTCTCCTGCGGTCGTTTCTAACAAGAGCGACCCGCCAGCGCCTCCTCCTCCTCTGAAGCGCTCCTACTTCGCCTCGCCGCCTCCCACTCCCCACAGTCTTGCGGGCGGCGCGAGGCGAGGGGAAGGGGGCTTGCGAGAGTGGGCCTTCCCCGCCCCCGGTCTCCACGCTCCTTTCTTTGTGCTTTATTGCGGCTGCGTTGAGATAGCCGCTCCCGCGTCGGCCGCCCGGGCTGGGTCAGCCAGGTTGGGGGCTGCCTTTCTAGCTGGGCAGACGCCGAGGAGCAAAGGGTCTAGATGAGAGTTATGCCGGTGAATGACCAGCTAAAATAAAACATGTGCAGAAAATACTTGTTTTGCCTCCAGATGATTCCAAGTTTAATCACCAGCATCTTTTTCTTCCAGAAAAAAAATCATAACTAGGGTGACCAAGCTTCCTTTTCTCCCATGGTTAAAAAAATGTATATAGGATTTAGTCTAGCTTTAGTTTTAACTGATGGTAAAAACTCTTAAAAGACGATGCAGTAAAAGTGCTACACTCAATTTTCTAGCAAATTTGGAAAATTCAACAGTGGCCACAGGATTGGAAAAGGTCAGTTTACATTCCAATTCCAAAGAAAGGCAATGCCAAAGAATGTTCAAACTATCGCACCATTGCACTCATTTCACATGCTAGTAAAGTTATGCTTAAAATCCTACAAGCTAGACTCCAGCAGTATGTGGATCGAGAACTACCAGAAGTACAGGCAGGATTTCGAAGAGGCAGAGGAACTAGAGATCAAATTGCCAACATACGCTGGATCATGGAGAAAGCTAGGGAGTTCCAGAAAAACATCTACTTCTGCTTCATTGACTATGCAAAAGCCTTTGATTGTATGGATCACAACAAATTGTGGCAAGTTCTTAAAGAGATGGGAGTACCAGACCATCTCATTTGTCTCTTGAGAAACCTATATGCGGGTCAAGAAGCAACAGTGAGAACTGGACACGGAACCACTGATTGGTTCAAAATTGGAAAAGGAGTCCGGCAAGGCTGTATACTGTCGCCCTGCCTATTTAACTTATATGCAGAGCACATCATGAGAAAGGCAGGGCTAGATGAATCAAAAGTTGGAATTAAGATTGCCGGGAGAAATATCAACAACCTAAGATATGCAGATGATACCACGCTAATGGCAGAAAGTGAAGAGGAACTAAAGAGCCTCTTGATGTGAGTGAAGAAGGAGAGTGCAAAAGTTGGCTTGAAACTCAACATTAAGAAAACCAAAATCATGGCATCCGGCCCTCTCAATTCCTGGCAAATAGATGGGGAAGAAATGGGTAGTGACAGATTTTATTTTCCTGGGCTCCAAGATCACCTCAGGTGGGGACTGCAGCCAAGAAATTAAAAGACGCTTGCTCCTGGGGAGGAAAGCTATGGCAAATCTAGACAGCATACTAAAAAGCAGAGACATCATCCTGCCAACAAAAGTGCGTATAGTCAGGCCATGGTTTTCCCAGTTGCAATGTATGGCTGTGAAAGTTGGACCATAAGAAAGGCTGAGCGCCAAAGAATTGAGGCCTTTGAACTATGGTGCTGGAGAAGACTCTTGCGAGTCCCTTGGACTGCAAGGCGTTCAAACCGGTCAGTCCTAGAAGAGATCAACCCGACTGCTCTTTAGAAGGCCAGATCCTGAAGTTGAAACTCAAATACTTTGGCCACCTAATGAGAAGGAAGGACTCACTGGAGAAGGGCCTAATGCTGGGAAAGATTGAGGGCAATAGAAGAAGGGGACGACAGAGAATGAGGTGGCTGGATGGAGTCACTGAAGCAGTAGGTGTGAACTTAAATGGACTCCAGAAGATGGTAGAGGACAGGAAGACCTGGAGGAACATTGTCCATGGGGTCGCGATGGGTCGGACACGACTTCGCAATTAACAACAACAACAAAAACTCTTAAGGCTTATTTTCATCTAAAGCAAAAAATCTAGCATCTTCCCCCACCCTCCAATCAATTTTTGGGTAAAACAAGCCTGCATGTTAGCTTGTGCTATGTCAGTGTTTCTCAACCTTGACAATTTTAAGGCATGTGGACTTCAACTCCCAGAATTCCACAGCCAGTATTGCTGGCTGTGGAATTCTGGGAGTTGAAGTCCACATGCCTTAAAATTGTCAAGGTTGAGAAACACTGTGCTATGTGAACGAATCAAACCACTTAAATTGTCATCACGGTCAAGATAACTATGGGGAGGGAGGAAAGATATAGCATGGTCACGGACCTTGGCAGTTTACCTTGTTTTGCAAACATGAAGTGTCTGCTAACTTATATATCTGAAGGCAGGATTTTGTAGGCTAGATACAAAGATAATCCACTGCTTATTTAATCATGCTTTGCTGAATAGTTTGCTGAATTTATTCACAGTAAACCACAGATTAGCCAACCCCATGTTAGCTTAGTAGGTTGCATAATCCGTCTATGCTAAAAATTTTAGCTGTGAAATATGAATTCTTATTTAACGCTGGATTAGTGTGCAACACAATGAAAGTCAAAACACTAAATGGATTCTCAGCACAAATCATTTTATAAACTAGCTGTAATAGTACAACAAGATAAAACATTATGCATAGCTAATGTCAATGCAGGTAATCCTCAATTTAAGATTATACTTAGGACCAGAGTTTCTATTGCTAAGTGAGGTGGTTGTTAAATGACTCTTGTCTGATTTTATGACCTTTTTGGCCACAATTGTTAATCATTAAGTGAATCACATGGTTGTTAAGCTAAGCTGGCTTCCCCCATTGGCTTTGCTTGTCACAAGCCATCTGGGAAATCACAGATGGTGATCATGTGAATCATGGAACACTGCAACTATTGAAATACGTACCGGTTGCCCAGCACCCAAATTTTGATCATAAGGACTGATCATAAGTCACTTTTTTTTCAGTGCAGCTCTAACTTTGAACAATGGCTAAACATAATCTTCTAAACGGGCTAAACATAATGCTGCCTCATTATCTCTGCCTTGAGGGGCTATTTAATCACAGCTGTGGTTTTTTTGTGATTATGCATGACAAGTAAGCTTGGAGCAACCTCCACTTTCAAATTAATACTAGTCTATATATTCTAGCCCTAGCAATATATACATCTACCTTAGTCTCTTGTCTAGTGCATCCTTTTAATCAAGAGTTCACATTTACCTAAAAACTGTGTGCCTTCCAAATTTGAAGTGGCTGCCATTCCCAATTAGTCAGCATAAGCACTTGAAATTGGAATTACAGTAGTTGTTAATTAGTCCAATTCTTGCAAGCTCAGAGTTCATTATTGTATTTGCTCACCAAAGGCCCTACGTGGAGATGAACCCTACAAATAAAACTACTAGAAAAAAATAGAAATCAAGGGGAAAAGGCAATGTATCATGTTGACTCATTTGGAAATATTTAAGTTAGTATTTATGCATTTACTTTCCAGCTAGCAAATCTATGAGGATGGCAGCTATACTAAGCCAGTGTGCACTAATTTCATCAAAACAATGGCAAAGTTAAAGGAACCCAGATGGAATCATGAAGGATATTTGAGTTGTAAAAGTATCTGAAAATAACCATGTAGCAATTTTGTTCTGCATCCTGAAATGTTTACCAGAACAAACTCCAGTGCAGGATTAGATTAAATGTGGCATTCATTCCTCAATGACATAATCCCTAATATATGTTTTTATAGTACATTAAACCACTCCCGCCACTGTGTGGTGTTGAGGGCAAGACTGTCTCTCCATTGGAATATCTTGGCCTTCAATGTAACCACTATGAGATCAAATTTCAGTTGAGTTTTTATCAAAAATATCTCTGGCTATCATTCGGGATAAGATTCTGCTTCCCGTCTTTTACTCTGCCATTTTTTCTTGCCACTAAACTGCTGTTCTATAGTCTTACAAGATTACTTTTTGTAAATAATTTTTTGTAAGTTGCTATTCTCTACAATTATACATGGATATTTATCAGAAGGGAGTAGATCTCTGTGGTGAATCACTGAACTACAAGCAGCAGCCTTTTCTGGAAAGAGTTCTGATTTTTATCTCTGAAGATGGGCATGTGCATCTGGACAGGAATGAGTTTCATGTTTGATTTGAGTTTTGTCCTTTAACGTGATTTTCCTAGGATCCTATATGACTTGCATTATTGTTTTTTCCTGAATTCTAGCTTGCTCATATATATACTCATATACTTATATATAGTTTTTAATTCATACTTTCTTATTAATCTGTCTATAGTCTGCTTAGTTTCACATTTTTGTGACAAAACTAATTTTAAGGTTTATCCACTGGATTGCATTGGATTTAGTTTTATTTGGAGGTGAGTTAGGCAGAATTCTCTCCCCCCCCCCCGGTGACTTACATCATTCTAGGGTCATCTAGAATCTAGATAACTTATGAGTGATATATCACTTACTATAATCACTTTTATTTTGACATACCAAGGATTGGATTATTTTAGAAGATGCTGTATATCTCCTATTGGGGATCTTTGCCCTCGTCATTTCCTGTTCTTTTCTTGTTGGAGAAATATCTTGTCTAGCTTTCTGTATGGTATTTTCTTATAATTTGATTTTAGGTAATGATTGTTTTATTTACTATTATATTGGATTGTTGTACACTGCCCAGAGACACTTTCCATGCGATGGATGGCCAAATAAGTGTGATAATAAATTTGCTGTGAGAGTGTTGAAGCTCAAGTTTTTGTCCCCTAGCAAAACAAAGAAAATGGCAGAATTCCTTATACTAGAACATTTCAAGATTAATGATTGTTCAGCATGGCCAAAAAGGAAATGACTTGCTTGCTATATTAAATTGCTAACCACAATTTATTTTTAGTGAAAAAAGACAATTGACCTAATTCTCACACTGTATGCATATCACACAAAACATGGTTTACTAAACTGACTTTAGTACCATTATTTCTTCCCATGTTGCTAGAGTAGCATGAGAAGATCCTATACTGTAGCTGGGTACCCTCAAGCATGAATCTCCCGGTTCATATCCTATACATAATACTATAAAAAAACTTCCCAGTAAAAGAACATTTAGAAAAAAGGGAGATATATCTGCATAGCTTCTATAAGAGAATCTAATTGAATAATTATTTTTATGATTAAATTGTTGAATGATTATATTCTGGATATTTTATGTTTATATATTTTGCAAGCTTGATAGCACATTAGAAATCTAATCTGTCTGTAAATATGCAAAATTTCTTGTGCAATGGCTTATAATCAAACTTGCAGTTTCCCTGTTTTAAGTATTATGGTCTAAATTAAAATAGCAGCAAAAAGATTTCTAAATGCATACATGGACAATTAGGCAAGTAAAGTGTAAAAATTCACTGGATCAAAGCCAATGTCATAGTCCATTAAGTGACTTATTTTTGGATTTGGTTTAGTTCCTGACGCTAATTCAAAAAATACACAGAATTAGGATTTATCAAAATTGATCAACATTTAATTCTGGCAATTACCAATCCCATCTTGAAGCTGTTTTAAAAAGGCCAAATAACATGTTGGATTGGACCAATATGAAAAGACTGGATGGTTGAAATGGTTTAATGAAAATTGCTATACTGAGCCGTAATGTCATGCTTTGGGGTTTTACCTCAATATATGAACCCAATCCAACTGCAGTTTATAAACTATTTGTCAGCCAGGTCATTCTGGATTGTTTAATAAGGCATGGTAAATAAATGCAAAGGAATGTAAACCTGGCCTAGGGAATTGGGGAAGGATTGAGCAAAGCATGAAGGGAGTACTTTCACAAAAGATTACTCAGCCCTGACGAAGAAGAAAGTACAAGAAAGAAACTTAAAATAAGTTTGTATAAGATGGGGCAGAGAAAAATTCTGACAAGCTTGTAAGGTTCTGTTATTCTCCCTATAAATATAAAGATCATCCCTGGCTTTCCTGCCATGCCTGCTTCTGACGTGGCCTCCCTCAAAAGGCTGACAACAAACCAGAACAATTTGTAAACCCAGCTACTGTTCTAGTCAGAACACCTTAGAACAGTGGTGGCGAACCTATGGCATGGGTGCCAGAGGCAGCACTTGAAGCCCTCTCTCTCTGTGGTCACACATGCCATTGTCCCAGCCTTGCCTACCCCATGACTTCCTCCTCACCAGCAGCCCCCCCTGGAGGAGAGTTGCCCCCAAGCATGGCCCACGCGGAGCAGTGCAGCCAAGGACATGGCAGCCAGACAGAGTAGACAAGACTCTGCCCTCACGCCCCAGTGTGCACAGTTGATGCTGCAGGGCGTGGGCAGAGGGCATGGCCGCCATGGCGTTGCTGGGCAATCTGTGGCGAGCCCTGGAGGCGGTGAGTGGCCCTGCAGGCAGGCGGGATGAGGGCGGAGTGGGGGAGGGGCAGGAGGTGGAGTGGGGCAAGGCCAGTTTTTGGGCACTCGGTCTCTAAAAGGTTCGCCATCACTGCCTTAGAAGAGAAGAGCTCATAGGGGTCAAATATATTTGTGTCAAATCAAATCAAAGTACTTATTTAAGTAGGTTATTTTTTAAAGAAGCTATTTATTTATTTATTTATTTAAAAAAAATAAGAGTTGTTCCTCTAATTTTCAATTACATTTACATTCAAATATTTCTCACAACTAACCCTACTATAGCTGTTCTTCCTGATCCATGTAACCTGGAACTAAATCCTGAATGCCGGGTTTAGTTTGGCAGCCCCAAAGAGCACTGCTTTCTGGGAAACTGCACAAGCATAAGCCAAGGGAGGATCGGGAGAATTCCCTTGCCTTGAGGTGTCCCACATTGCAAATAGTTTATCTGATATCATGTCTTTTTCGCCCAGCCTTTCTTGCTGCCCTGTTTGCTGAGAGAGATTTTTTAAATAGAAAAA
This sequence comes from Crotalus tigris, assembly GCF_016545835.1. Taxonomy (NCBI): domain Eukaryota; kingdom Metazoa; phylum Chordata; class Lepidosauria; order Squamata; family Viperidae; genus Crotalus; species Crotalus tigris. The sequence goes on along the minus strand of NW_024097321.1, from coordinate 1,055,722 downwards.
TGAAGATACTGGGTAACAATGACACACACACCCCCCAACACATTTCTGAAATGTTTCTCATTCAACTGGCACTTACTTAGACTACAGAGAAGGCACACTGCCTACAAAGTGGCATCTGTCCAAATTGTTATTAGAGTATTTGCTTAGCTGAAAGAGTTTGGGCAATGGTTGGGCAGACTTCAACCTTTTTATCAAATGCATAGCTTTTATGTGAACACTGAAGTTACTTTCCTCCCTGTTAGGGTGGTTATTACAGGTTTGTGTAGTCAAATGAGAAAATTAAAAAAAAAAATCTGATGACCTTCCAGCAACTCTAGAGTTTCCAGTGGGGCTTATGCAAGCTAAGCCATAATTAGCTTAATCATGGTTTACAAGCCACACTGCCCAAGGTCACCAACAGGCTTATTCATAAAGAAAGAAACCACATTTTGATTTAATGTATGGTGTAAATTCTAGAAACACAAATACTTACTATTTCTAGCATAGTTACAACTTTTACTGATTCCTCTTCTGTTGCTTCACATATTTCTGTAGATATGCCATCAATAGCTGTAGACCTATGACTTGATAATGATCAGAGTGCTAATTTAATTTCATCCTTTAGTACTAGAAGTTCTTATAAATAGCGATATTTGTTATTATCCTGGACATCGATAGTTATCCTGGACACTGATATCTCTAGAATCTAGAATTTCAATCTTTCATATCTCTGTTTGATCATCTTTGAATCAGTTATATCTGTCACTGGCATCTTTTAGCATACTAATTTGAGGATGTAACCTCTTGGGTGATTCTGCATTGAGAATACACTAATGTCAGACAGTTCTGGCATTCTTTGCTCATTTGTTTCTAAATCATTGATGAATTTTGTCAGAGAAATCCCTCATAAATTCTCCTTCATTAAGTAATTCTGGAAAGATAACTACCCTAAGAGCTTCAGTAGCTGCCCTATATGTTTCCCCATCCATTTTCCTGCATTTTGCGTAGGACAGTTTATCAGTAGCACTTACTTCCAAGCCTACTCAAATCTTTTAGATTTTACAAAGGAAAAAGAAGGCTTGAATGTGCCAGAAAGATTTGGGCAGAGATAACACAAAATAAGTCAAGACATCAAATTTGCATTTTAGCTCAGCACATGAAGGACTTTACAGTCTCTTTCAGTAACTGTCTCCTTACAAAAAAATGATGTTGCTTTTTGCAGAAGGGTTCTTCAATAAATTACACAGACTAGAAATGGGACACTCTTAGGGATAGAATTGTGGATCACTGCAGTCTGAAGCTATTTTAAAAGCTGACCATGCAAAAAAAAGGATTTAATTTAGTCAAGATTTTTTTTGATAAGCTACCATTTGTCAGAACTCCTGAATAAAAATCCAATAAATCCAATATATCAAATATGTAATGTTCAAATTATGATTTCCAAAGCTGTTTTGCTGAAATCAGACATTATTAGTATTTATAACTCCTCCAAATCTGCTAGTGCAGCTAACAGAAATTGACTGTCAGCAGAGTAAAAATCCCCAAATCCCACCCTCAGCTACCTGCAAGCCCAATGCTTGCTTCAAATTATCTCAGATCAAGGTTATGGCAGACCCCATGGTGCCCTCCATGTGTTTTGGATTTCAGCTTCCCAAATTTCTTTCAACAGCCCAGATTTATTGAGGCTAATGGAATTGCAGCCCAATAGAAGATTTGCTTCTCTTCAATTTAATGTGTTGTGTAAATTGGAACCAACTGTAACATATGATCTTCAATAAAGTGCAAATAGATTTGTATTCATGAGAAAACTTTCTGATTCGAAAAGTTTTAAACAAAGGGGGGGGGGGAGGGAAAGATCCAGGCCATACAAATGTGTTCGCTCATTGCAACACACCTCTTTCAAAGATACATCTTATTTCCTGGCAAAGAAGTTTAAATGCTTTTCTTTTTTTCTCGTACACATGATTTCATTAAAAATGATCCAAATCCCCAGCATGAAATACCAAGAAAGCAGTATTTAAATATTTCAGGGGCAAGAACAAGATACGTGGACAACAAAAAACATATATCAAGGGATGCATTAGTAGTTTAATGTATTGCTTTGAAAAACCATCACATATCTAAGTAAACTGTATGAGCAAATGGATGTGTCAGCACATGGGGGTGTGTGCAATTTCACACATACTTGTCTGCACATTTTTACAACCCATTTTAAAGAGGGAAATGAGAACTGCTTCTAATTAACCATTTGTGAACCTTTTATATCTATCTTTGAAATACAAGTTCACCCCTCCTTTTCTGGTTTGAACTACAAACCATTCACTTAATGTCTCCATTGTCTGTTAAAGGTGCAGTACATTGACTGACAAGCACCATTTTGATGTATCGGTTAAAGGTACTGGGTCCAAAACAGGAAGACTATGGGTTATAGGCATGAAGCCAACTGGATGAATATGGGACAGTCAGTCTTTCTCAAATCTAGAAAGAGGACAGAACAAACCACTTTCAAAAAATGCTGCTTAGGAAACCGCATATGCTTTTCCAGACTGTTACCAAGAGTCAAGTCAGACTTGAACACACAGAAAAGAATAAAAATTAAAATATGGATTATTAGGGTGTGGAAGTTCTCATTTTTAATTATTTCAGACAGTTTATGTACAGTATATCAAATATTAATTTGGTGATTATCTTGCTATCTATTATTTTAGGGTGATCTATGTTTCACCCATAACGTCAGACCTGGAATAAATAAAACAAACAAAAACTTTCATCCAATATTTGTTTGATGGTATGTCAAATGTTAATTAATTAATTAATTAATTAAATGAAAGCCTGCTTAGATTGCAATCCTAAATATTATTATTTTGTGCCTTTGAGTCAATGTGAGGGAGGGAGGAAGGGAGGGAGAGAGAGAGGGGGGCCCTAAATCAGTGGTTCTCAACCTTTTTAATGCCGCGACCCCCAACTGGTCGTAAGTTGAGGACTGCTCAACTGGTCGTAAGTCGAGGACTACTCAACTGGTGCAGCACCATTTGCAGAATGGGACTTTTGGCGGGCTCAGCAGGGCAGAGACAGCCTGGACAATTCCTATTGGCTTTCGAAAGCCAATAGAATAAAAGGGAGTAGCACAGCTAAGGAAAAGGGAGGGGGAAAATGGCAGACTGCATTGTTTGGCGACCCCCGTGAAATGATCGTTCGACCCCAAATGAGGTCCCGACCCACAGGTTGAGAACCACTGGCCTAAATTCACCCAGCTGGCATTGTGCCTCAGGCAGAACTAGAACTCACAGTTTCCCAGTTTCTAGCCTGATGCCTTCATCACTACAGCAAACTGGCTTTCATCATAAATGCACTTATTAGGAATTACATAAAATCAATCGTTCTTCTTTTCTAGTATTTCCATAATGACCAATAAATGTCTCCAGGAAGCTTACAAACAAGACATGTATCCAGCAACTCCACTCCTGCTGCAGCTGCTCTCCTGGAACTGGTGTTGACAGGCTTGTGGAAACTCCAGTGTGGTTCTTTGAACAAAATCTCATTACTGTGTTTTCTTTTCTCACAGGATTATTTCCACTTAGCCACCATCTCATTAGTAGCCCTTAAACATGTAAGTCACTGATAATATAAATTTGTATTAGATCAGAAATGTAGTACTGTACAAGCACAAGGACAGGAAAAGGTTGAAGGTCACTTTAAGATACCCTAGTATAATTTAATAAAACAGAACTTCAGGCTAACAAGGATGGGTAGAAATGTTGAAACTTTGAAATGTTTTTTTAAAAATCCAAAAGTATCTTTCAGAGTGAAGGATAAGAAAAGAGTGAATCAAACTGGCCCATTGGTAAATGCTTTGAGACAATATCATCATCTTTAGCCACACAACTTTAAGCTGATATGTGGGTCAAATTTAATTTCTCAATTGTCAAGTAGTCCTCGACTTACGATCACAATTGAGCCCAAAATTTCTGTTGCTAAGTAAGACAGTTGTTAAGTGAGTTTTGCCCTATTTTATGACCTTTCTTGCCATAGTTGTTAAGTGAATCACTGCAGTTGTTAAGTTAGTAACACAATTGTTAAGTGAATCTAGTTTCCTCATTGACTTTGCTTGTCAGAAGGTCACAAAAGATGATCACATGACCCTGGGACTCTGCAACCATCATAAATATGCCAAGCATCTGAACTTTGATCCTGTGACCATGGGGATGCTGCAACGGTCATAAATGTGAAAAATGGTCATAAGCCACTTTTTTTCAGTACCATTGTAACTTTCAGCAGTCATTAAAAGAAATTGTTGTAAGTCGAGGACTAGCTATAGGTATCTTTTTTATCCACACATATATTCTTGTATTGTCTAGAGCAGTTCTCTGTAATTGTAGGAGCAACTGAAGAGACTTAAAAAAATAAATAGCAGTCTAATATTATGGGAACAGAAAGTTAACAGATTACCCATTCAGCTGCTAGTTGCATCAGGAGAGAAGACTCCATTTGTTCCTGAGGTGACTTTCTTTCCAATGAAGCATATTGGACCCTACAGGTGGGCTTTTAGCTAGGGCCTAGTAAGGATTAATTCCCACTCTCTCTTCCTGTCACCTGTCATCCAGATGCTTCCAAAGCTGTACCACGCTATTATTCCTAACTTGGTCCTTAGGACACTCTGGAAGAGAGGAGAGTCTCTCTTTTCGGCTAATTGCTGTCAGTACTTTCCCCAGTGCTGTGGTGTGACAAATAATAATGCCACAGGCAGCTCTGCATATTACATCAGTGCTATTGCAACATTGAATGGGAGGCCATTATCTGCAGCAACTCTAACCCTTCTGCCACAATTCTTCCAAGATCTCTGTAAATTTTTTTCTGAAGGACAAAATTTAGATGCCATATCTTGTCCTTCAATTTGTGTGTGAACTCTTAATGCATACAAGGCTTTTTATTTACTGCAATATGTCAGTATACTTGAAAATATACTTGCTCAAATGCATGAAAGGAACAATTGCTATACATTTGCTATATATTTTTATTCAGAAAGTAACACAGAATGCACTAAAAAGTCAAGGTCTCTCAGCATCATCCTACAGTTTATTTATCAATGGATTATATTTATATCCATCTTTCAGAAGCTAAAGACAGTATACTTGCCATCCTACTCTTATTTTTGCTAACAATATTAATCCTAGGTTAGATTGCAAGTGAGCTTCTGAGGCTGTGAATCAACTTGAATGTGATTTCCTCATTCAGTTCCACTAATCCCAGTCAGATAAAATCGCTCAGATTCAGAGAGACCTGGACTCCGACTGGACAGTACCAGCCGAGTTGCCAGGGGCTGGTCTTAGTCATGTTATCTGGAGCGAGTTTGAGCCTGTGACCCCTGATGAAGTGGACAAGGCCGTGAGGGCAATGAATGCCGCCACCTGTTTATTGGACCCGTGCCCCTCCTGGCTGGTTCTGCCAGTAGGGAGGTGACACGAGGCTGGCTCCAGGCGATAATCAACGCCTCCTTGATGGAGGGGTCTTTCCCGCAACCTTTAAAGGAAGCGGTGGTGAGGCCCCTCCTCAAGAAGCCTTCCCTGGACCCAGCTGTTTTGAAGAACTTTAGTCCCGTCTCCAACCTCCCCTTTGTGGGGAAGGTTGTAGAGAAGATGGTGGCGTCTCAACTCTTGCGATCCTTGGATGAAACCAATTATCTGGACCCTTTTCAATCTGGTTTCAGGCCCGGCTACAGCACTGAGACTGCTTTGGTTGCACTGACCGATGACCTCTGGCGAGCCCGGGATAGGGGTTATTCCTCTATCCTGGTGCTTCTTGACCTCTCAGCGGCTTTCGATACCATCGACCATGGTATCCTTCTGAGTCGTCTCGGAGAGGTGGGGGTGGGCGGCACCGTATTGCGGTGGTTCTCCTCCTACCTCTCTGACAGGTCGCAGTCGGTGCTGGCGGGCGGACAGAGATCGACCTCTAGGCGCCTCGATTATGGGGTGCCTCAGGGCTCGGTCCTGTCCCCCCTCCTTTTTAACATCTACATGAAACCGTTGGGTGAGATCATTCGGCGACACGGGGTGAGGTATCATCAGTACGCGGATGATACCCAATTGTATATCTCCCCCTGTGTCCTTTCAGTGAAGCAGTCGACGTGATGTGCGGGTGCCTGGAAGATGTGAGGGTCTGGATGGGGGTGAACAGGCTTAGACTCAACCCTGACAAGACAGAGTGGCTCTGGGTCTTGCCTCCCAAAGGCCAACTGGATGGTCCATCTTTAGTCCTGGGGGGGGGGGCAAATTTACCTCCCTCAGTGCAGGCACGCAACTTGGGTGTCCTCCTGGACTCACAGCTAAATTTGGAACAACATCTATCGGCTGTGGCCAGGGGGACCTTTGCACAGGTTCACCTAGTGCACCAGTTGCGGCCTTATTTGGGAGGCTTTACTCACAGTCACTCATGCCCTTGTCACCTCAAGACTGGATTACTGTAACGCGCTCTACATGGGGCTACCCTTGAAGGGCGTTCGGAGGCTGCAGTTGGTTCAGAACGCAGCCGCAAGAGCGATTGTGGGCACGCCAAGGTACGCCCACATGTCACCTATCCTCCGCGAGCTGCACTGGCTTCCTGTGGGTCTCCGGACGCAATTCAAGGTGTTGGTTATCACCTTCAAAGCCCTTCATGGCATAGGGCCAGGTTACTTACAGGACCACATTCTGCCGCACAGCTCCCAGAGACCGGTGAGGTCCCATAGATTGGGCCTTCTTCAGGTCCCGTTGGCAATGTCGGCTGGCGGGCCCTCGGGGAAGGGCCTTTTCTGTGGTGGCTCCGACCTGGTGAAATCAACTTCCCCCCGAGGTTCGAACTACTCCCACCCTGCCGGCCTTTAAGAAAGCCGTTAAAACTCTCCTGTTCCGGCAGGCCTGGGGCTGATGTCCCCGGGGGGGCGGGATATGATCGGACTCGCGGTATGACTGGATTATTTTATTGTTTTACGACTGTTTTTAACTTTGTACACCGCCCTGAGTCCTTTGGGATTGTGCGGCATATAAATATTTGTAAATAAATAAATAAAAGCCAATCTATTAACCATTAAAGCACATTTTCCCAATATAGTTGATTATTGAATGGTGTTGTCAAATATAGGACTATATATATAAAGAGAGAGAGAGAGAGAAAGAAAGTTATATAGAGTTAGTTTTATATATAGTTATATGTCAGTTATGGATTGTAATATGAGTCTAGATTTGTTTTTCTGTCATTGTGAAATCAAAATTTGTTTCCTAAATTGAAGATGAATGACCTAACAATGCCAAATAATTTAACAAGTCAACTCATTCCAAGTGTGATTCATAGCCAAAGTTTCATGAACATTTGCATAATGTTCAGTGCCCACAATGTGATGAAAATCAGAGACATGGCTATGTTCTCATTTTTTCCAGCCTTCTAAATCTGTGCACAAACAAAAAGTACAGCAAGAAATAACAGTAAATGTGTTGATGAATTTTATCAGATGCATGAAACCTGGTGACAATGCAGCCTTAAAACTAGAGCTATTTATGACAAAGAAAAAACAAAAATCACAGAAAACAATTTAAAATTGGGTCAGTTAGTTCTGCTGTTCCCAAACATTTTACATGGACTAATTATGACCCTCCCTAGATTCTGGTTCAGGCCATTGCTATATCATCCATAATAAAGGTTTTACATGGAGCAAAATCAAGTTGGCTTAAGATATTTTGCGGCTTAAGCAAAGTACTGAATTATTGTTCCAGTTACCAAGTCATATGAAAAGCCATTGGCGAAGTATTTGGGTATCTATATTTGGTTGTGGTATTCTATATCTACCTAAAATCATTTAATAACAGCAACTTACAATTTGCTACTATTCCATTATACCTACTATCACTTGTTCGAGGCAATTTACTCATTGCCTAAGGATAGGATAACCTGATTTGGATATTCTGGGGAACCAAACCCAAGATCTTTCTTTAGTAAGTTGTTGTCCTCAGAGATGCTAGAACTATTTTGCATTGTTCTGAGCTTCTCTTAAGAGCCCTCCTCAAATGGAGAAGAGGACCAGGAAGTTCAGAGGGAAGCACCCCAGAAATTAGACTATATATTGCCAGTCTGCATCTTTCTGGGACTAGAATGTTTTAGAACTGGAAACCCTTTCTGGATTTTCTGAAGTTATCACTGTTTTTCCTCCCTCTGATGCTAGTGGATTGGCCTCAGTGTCAATGAAACCTGGATTGAATTTATGACAAGCTTGACACATTAAATGCAGCTTTAAAAGAAGAGCCATCATTCATGAAGCTAGAATGCTAACTTTTCTATTTTTTTTCAAAAGCATTCATTTATTTTTATATAATAGATTCATATCCCTGCTTTCTACTCTCTAGCAAGACTTGATGACAATTAAGGTATTTTTTTAAAAAAAATAGAATCTATAGAGACACGAAATAATATTAGCATTACATTAAATTAAATAAATGAAATAAATAAATAAATAAATGCCACTTTCTAAATACTGAGACTGGAGGCCACATTCATGACAGCTGATGACAGGTGGAACATTTTTTCTTCTGAGAACATGACTCAGTCTGCAGAAGGACACTGAAATATGACAGCATAAGAAAGTCCTCATGAACACTGATGTGAGATTTTACAATAACAAATGTTCCCTAGCCCTCTCCAGGAGTCCAAGCTGTTAGTCATTATAACCACCATACAAGCATAAAGGATTGTCATAGTAAAAGCAATCAGGAGGGCCTGGTGGGTTCATTTGCTATGGCCTTGCCTAGAATTGATCTGGTGGCCCCTTCTTGCATCATCTATTTCAACTGAAACATCTGTGCTGGGTAGTCTTCCTGAACCTGGCAACCTTTCTCAACATTTCTAAATAGCACAACCATTATGTTTATTGTCTGTGGATGATGAGGTTGCCAACTTGCCAACTGTGGATGATGAGGTTGCCAACTTGGAAAAAAAAAATCCTATAATATGTGAATGGTGCCAAATCATTTTCATAGCAGTCATGTTGGTAGAAAGATTAGAGGATGTGTTCACCTGGCAAAATGTATGTGCAAGAATTTTGATGCAAAAGGCAATTAGCCTCTTTAAAAAGTCAAGTGTCCATTGGCTCATTGGAACCTTTATAAAAGCAACTACTGATAGAAATTAATGATACAGCAGTCACTATCAGGGAAGGGAGGGAAATTTGCTGCTACGATAGTACAAACTATACAGAAGTAACATTAGTAGAATTCTCTTAAAAGCATGAAATTATTTATTCCCAAATTCAGCTGCACCCAGGCATTCATATATGGTGGAGAATACTGAAATCCACCAATTTAGGAGTCAGAAACCGGGAAAGGACTTGCTATTTCATGGAAGCTCTTGTCCTTGATTCTAGCTGTCATTTCTAATCCCTGGAGTCCTCTGAATCATGGCAGCTATGGTTTTGTGAGCTGTCCAGGTTAAGGCATATAAATTGGGCATCTATAAAAGTTTTTTAAACTCATTAAATAGATAAATAAATCCTTAATTGACCATACTAACATGAGGACAAGGGATATGAAAACAGAAAAAGGAAATATTGCACCAAATGCAAGGTAAGTGGTTCTATTAATTGGCAAAGTTTTGAGGTCTGGGCAATGTGGTTTCACCCACACTTCTTGTATAATGAGCTGAATGGATTCATTTTAATAGGTGATATTCTGTTTTTGGAGAACTTGTGTATTCTGTTGGCTGGATTTTTGACATGGATTTTTGACCCAAAGTCTTACCATCATGGCATTGCTGGTCTTAGGTTTCCACCTATTTAGTTTAAAGAAGGAAAGATATGGTCCTTTCATTTCCTTGTTTTTCTTCCTTCTGTCTTGAAAAATATAGTTTTTCTGCACAGTTGGAAGGCTGAGAGTTTATCCTAGATAGCAGCAGGTGTTTCTCTCCTAGGGCTTAGAGGAAAAAAAATATCTGCTGCGAATTCTGCATGGCTTCAGGAAGGGCATCTGGCTAGTAAATGCTCAGCTCCATCTACTTTACTCTGAATTAAGGGACTACAGGGTCATAAAAAGGGATTTTATTGATTAATATTATTCATGGTACTATTAGTTAAAGTGTGTGTTTGTGTATCTTTGTGTGTGTGTGTGTGTGTCTTTGAGTCTGTCTTGACTCCTGACGACTGCCTGGACAAGTCCCCACAGTTCTTTTGGCAAGATTTCAGAAGTGGTTTCCTCTTGCCTGCTTCCCAGAGTTGAGAGGCTGGCCAAAGTCACCTAGCTGGTACTCATGGTCTCCCCATTTCCAGTCCAGTGCCTTAAGCATCTCACAAAACTGGCTGTCATTAGTTAAAGTAGCATCTATTAAATTATTTTTATATATCATAATATAGGTTTGGGGGTTGATGAACAATCTGAAACCTCATGAAAGCTTTGATGGGCTTAAGAGTTTCGAGACCCCTGGTCTAGAATGAGATATGTATTCAGGTTACTTTCCTACCCTGGATTCAGTTATCTCTTGACTGACTATTGTCTTGGTAGACTCTTCTTCCTGTCCCTCAGGGTCATCCTCTCTTCCTTTCTTCCCTCTACATCATCTTCCCTATCAGACTCAGTCTCCTCTTCCACGTTTCCAGAGACATTTGAGTCATGGGAATGACTGCACATGTGCTACCCCTTTAATAAACTTAGTCACCTTACAGCAGGGGTGTCAAACTGCTGGCCCCAGGGCTGGATGCATCATAGCAAAACCGCGCCCACCCCATTGCCGGCAATGGCAAAAAAGTCATAGTACGTCATGACATTTCACGTAACGTTGCAACTTTGACACCCCTGCCTTAGAGCAAGCTGTAGGAAACTGCTGGAGTGCCAGCAATAAACAATTCACACTAAGTCACGAAGATCAGGAATTGATCCTGGTTTCTTCCAATTTTTCTGGCAATCTCCCATGACCAGCACCAGCTATGCTATAGGCTATTGCAGTACCTTGGGGTGAGACAAGATTGGAACATTGTTTTCCTAAATCTATACTTTTATACAATCTTGCAATAATGGGCAGATCCATCGCTATCTTTGATATTGCCTGGATACCATACATCCTTTTACATCTGGAAGTAGACTTGCACTACAATATTAATTGTGTGGTTTTTAACCTCACAGTTAAATATTTTATTTGGGGGGGGAAGCAATATCTCAATGGTTATTCATGATAGCAATTACAAGAGATGATCTGAAAGATTTGTGCATATATTGACGTATCCGAGAGAAAAAGGGTTGGCAGCTGTACGGTACGAGTGAGCAGGAAGTAGAAAATGTCAGCTGTTGAATTAATTTGTACAGCCAAGAAGACAATGGTATGAACTGTGCTGTTATGGAATTTATGAAATTCTCTATCTGGATCAGACAGGAGAAAAAAAATAATTTGACTGATGGGGAAGGAGCAGCCATTTCTTTCTTGATGATGATTATTATTTTTCTGGTTTCTGCCATCATGGAGGTATTTGTCATACCCTCTATGTAAAGTTTTGGATCACATTGCCTTTCTCACCTACATCTCCTCGAATTTAGATATACTCTTACAAGGAAAGGGAGGTAAAACAAGCAGGACAGCTGAAAGGGAATCAGCTTTATTTCAAACCATATAATAACACTGGTAATAATTTGTGAGATTCTGAAATTAGACTCAGTGTGGGGGATCACTGACATCTTCCTATCTCAGTGATGGCGAACCTTTTAGAGACCAAGTGCCCAAACCGCAACCCAAAACCCACTTATTTATTGCAAAGTGCCAGGGCTGTATCAGCATTGTGGTTCCCTCAAGGAGGGCGGTGTGTGTGGCCCACTGGGTGGCGTGGCCAGGGTGGTCACAGCAGACTGGGTGGGTGTGGCCAAGTAGGCGTGGCCACCTCGATACTCTAACACAGGGGTAGTCAACCTTGGCTCTTTTATGACTCATGGACTTCAACTCCCAGAATTCCTGAGCCAGAACAGCTGGCTCAGGAATTCTGGGTGTTGAAGTCCATGAATCATAAAAGAGCCAAGGTTGACTACCCCTGCTCTAACATCTCTACTCGAGCTTGCTAGCTGGCCATTTTGCCTGCTTTGTGCTGGATGGGGCTGCTGCTCTGGGCGGTGGCAGCCTAATGGACCTGCGCGAGCTGCTAGTGGCCACGGTGCGCGTGCCCACAGAGAGGGCTCTGAGTGCCGCCTTTGGCACGGGTGCCATAGGTTCGCCACCACTGTCCTATCTTATCAGTCAAGCAGGGTGAAATGGTACTTCACTTTGCTCCATTAGATACAATCCAACAAGGAGAACATATGGCCCCGTATCTTGCTACAACAATCCTGACTTTCTAGCCCTTGATCTATGAAATGTGGGTTTGAATAAATATTGGATATTGTGACGTACTCTGCACAGGTTCTTTCTCTGTGGGTCATATAGCCACAGCCATAGGCACAATGAGATCCAAAGTAGCACATGTGCAGAACGGTATCCTTGTTCAATCACCAATATTTGAATAGAGGGGAAAAAATGGATGTTTAAACTCTTATGGCCATCTTCCCAGAAATAACCAGAGGTGGAGTTCTATGCAAGAAAATAAGCTCAAAGGAGGATAGATAGCCTTATGATGCAGATTGTATCCCTCATGGCACTCAGTATGTTTATGCATGAATAGCTTCCAGCAATACTTTGGAAAAGGAGACTCAACTAATCCATAAAATTCAAAATATGCTCGCCAAACTAAAAAAAAAAAGCCCTGGAACCCCTGTTTTAAACTACCTTTGCATGCAGAGGTAGTTTAAAACAGGGGTTCCAAAGCTTTTTTTTGCATGCAGAGGATTTGGATGTTCAAACAACATTGTGATTATTTGCCATTCTATGTCAATAGGGAATACCTATCTCAGTGATGGCGAACCTTTTAGAGACCGGGTGCCCAAACCGCAACCCAAAACCCACTTATTTATCGCAAAGTGCCAGGGCCGCATCAGCATTGTGGTGCTCTCAGGGGGGGCATGGGGGTGTGGCCCCCTGGGTGGGCATGGCCCACTGGGTAGGCATGGCTGCGGTTGTCACGGCAAACTGGATGGGTGTGGCTGGGGTGGGCATGGCTGCCTCGATGTTGCTCAGGGGGAGGAAGCCTGTGGGGGCTGGGCAGGGTTGGGGGAGATCCAGGGGGTCTCTGGTGGGTGCAGCAGTGGGCAGGAGGCCCAGCATAGATGGGGGGAGGCACTCAATCCTAGCTGGGACTGGGGGGCCATGGCGCCAATGAGATTCGGCTTTCCCTGCTCGGGGTGGCCTTTGGCTTGCTGGGTGTGGGCGTGTTCTACCACCTCTACTCAAGCTTGCTAGCTGGCCGCCTTGCCTCCTTTGTGCCTGGTGGGGCTGCCACTCTGGGCAGCGGTGATGGCCTAATGGACTTGCACAAGCTGCTGGCAGAGTTGGCGTGCGTGCCCACCAAAAGGGCTCTGAGTGCTGCCTCTGGCACGCGTGCCATAGGTTCACCACCACTGACCTAGAAAATCTACTCACTTCTTAGTTAATAAATTTAAACATCAACTTTATGCTAAATTCAAAACTCTTCCAAAGTATAGACAATCCTTCTTTTAGAATCCTCTCTGGAGATTCAAGTGGTTTGATTAGAACTATTACTTGGTTTTGAAAGGTTGGCCAAGTGTTCCTTAAAAGGAAGCTCTCTTCATTCTAGTTTTTCAACAAGCAAATTGAAAACAAAGCTGCCAAGTGAACTGTAATCATTCAAACTTTCACAGTGAAACATCTCCTGAGCTTTAGAATATCAGGAAAGCAGCAGGAATAAGCAATCTATGTGGGTAGTTTTTTTTTTTTAATTTCTTCTATCAGAATTGTTTAAAACAATGTGCTTCATATGCACATAACACATAACCGATGTGTGAAATAGGCAAGATAATATTGTAAGGTTAGAAGAGAGCACCCTCTTATGCTAACATAAAGAATCACAAGCCTATAAATGGATCATCTACTAAATGCAACACAGAGAAAAGTTTAGCCAAATTTATCAGATCAATAGGTGCTAACATGGACCTTTTTACCTTTAAGTCGGGGGTCCCCAACCCCCGGCCTGTGGACCAGCACCCGTCGGCAGCATGCCAGCAAGTGGGCCGCTCAAATAAGCAAAGCTCCATCCTCGGGATGCAGGCAGTATTCAAAACCACAGCCCCTCTGGGACATGATTTACAATTGGGGTGGCACACTTTCTTATGGTATGGGAAAAACAGAGTCCATAAGTATTTTCAAAATCTCTTTATAAGAAATGCCTTGTTAACAGTATGGGGAAAAATTAAAGCTAAAATATATCTAAAAATTCCAGGGGGGTCATCAACGATGAAGGCATTTGTACATCCGATCTTGGTAGACTTTGAAAAAATATGGGCATATAGAGATATTCTAAATACTGATGGGAATTTAAAATCTAAACAAGAACTGGAAAATCAGGGAATCAACTTGTCATAGTGGGCACATTTACAGATACAAAATAAATATGAAAAAGATGTAAAAATGTATGGATTTTATAAGGATCAAACTGTGTTTGATAAAATTTTGTTAACCTCCGATGAGAAATTAATTAAGAAAATGTATAATTTTTTGTTAATTTTGGAAATGGAAAGCGAACAAGTGAAAGAAACGATAAGATGGGCGAAAAATTTTGGCTATAATATAGAACTAGAAAAATGGCAAATGAGAAACTACAAACTAGCAATGTCAACTTCAAAGAAAGAAAACTTGTATAAAATGTTTTATAGATGGCACCTGCCACCAGCAAGATTAGTAAAAATGTTTAAAAATATGTCAGATAGATGTTGGAAATGTAAACATAATATAGGCACATACTACCACATTTGGTGGACATGTGGCAAGGTTAAGGCTTATTGGAGAAAGATACATACGTGGTTAGAAAAAATATTGGGTGAACAAGTTGATTTTAAAACTGAACTTTTTTTACTAGGTATAATGCCTGAAAAGATTAATAAGCAGAGTCTATATTTAATCTTACACATCACCACAGCAGCGAGAATAATTTTCGCACAATACTGGAAGAATGAAGGATTGCCATCAGAAAAAGAAATATTCAGGAAAATATTGGAATGTGCAGAGATGGACAGATTAACTATGAGACTGACACAGACTACTATCAAATTTGGGATTTATTTTATTGTTGGTTAGAGGAAAGAATGAAGGATTAGGAATTGAATGTGTATTAGCATAGCTAATCCCAGATAACTCGTTGATTGGAAAAATTAACATATGTTTATGAAAAAAACCCCAATAAAATCTTTATATATATATATAAAAAAACCCACAGCCCTCTGGTCTGCAGAAAAACCTTTCTCCATGACACTGGTCCCTGGTGCCCAAAAGGTTGGGGACCTCTGCTTTAAGTGACAAAAAGTGGGGTTAAATAGACTAGAAAGGACCCAGCAGGATTTCTAATGCAATTTACTTTACGCTGTAAGTATTACAAAAGCACATCAGAAATCTGGGAGTGCTTTTTTTTTTCCTTCTGAAAGCCCTAGCTGTAATCTGAAGCCTCACTGTGTCTGTGGATATAAAAATGTTAGCTATTCAAATTAACTGGCTGTCTTCATTCAAATCAAGTTGAACTAATGCCAGATTCCTTTTAAAAAAAAAAACCTGCCAAAGAACCCTTCATCCATCAATCATCTTATTTGAATGTGAATGTAATATTGTTCTAATGGTGTAAGTAGGGAATCGGCTTATCTAATTCAGCTGATATTATGTATGAAGCCTTGCATCCGGCTGTCTGAAATCCCTAGAGAGCAATGCATTTGAAGGCTAGTCTTTGAAACTTCAGAAAGAGAAGAAAGGAGGGTAAACCTTGTAAATATTCATATGCTATTCACAAAGATAGAAATGCCGAGAAGTGAAGATTTTTGAATCAAAACCTTCGAACTCATATCCTTATCAGAATACTGTTCTTCAAGCTATGGAGGCTATTTTGCAGCTCCAGCCAAACAGCAGGACCTTAAAGGAACAGGCATGGCAAAAAGTGGCACAAATACTTCAGGCAGCACAGAAATAAACAAACAAACAAATAGACATCAAGTCTATGAATCACACAACGAGTACAATAATGCCATTGAAGTTTCATTCATTAGGCATCCACTTAAAGACTTTTGATGGATCGATGCCATTGGCTGGATGAAATTTTCTGGTGACAGAGCAGTCCAATACTTCCAGATGCTCTGCTATCAAAGGACCAGCGGTACAAAATAGGAAGAATAGTTCCAAATGGAAAGAAATCCCTTATATCGCTCATAATAGGAAGTGTGTTATAACTGAGCTGATCTAAAAGTTTCATGGATTTCAGGTATAGCAGAAGGCTAAGAGAATCTCAGATTTCTTTCTTACTCCAGTCAGGCCTTCAGTTAAGAATGGAGTTTCAGACACTGGTAAATTAGAGACTCTTCCAGCGCCATACCTTTCTTCGGGATTCAGGGATTTGGCCTTAATCCAGACTTGATTGTTACCTATACTGTAATCCTAGTAGCATACTTCCACAATTCTTGGCTTCCCTAGTCTTTTAAATGTGTGAATATGGAATATGGAATTTTACAGGTAACCCTCAATTTAGGACCACAGTTGAGGCTAACATTTCTGTTGCTAAGTGAGACAATTGTTAAGTGAATTTTACACCATTTTACAATCATTTTTGCCACAGGTGATAAGTGAATCAATGCAGTTGTTAGTAATACGGTTGTTAAGTGAATCTGGCTTCCTTACTGACTTTGTGTCAGAGCCCCGCAAATGTATTTGTCTTTAATCCTTCCCTTCTTCCCTGTTTAATCCTTCCCTTCTTCCCTGATTTTGCCTATGTATTATTGGGGCTTGCCATATTGTTAGGAGAGGGTATTTGCATTGGAACTATTATTTGCTTTGCTCTGCTCGGTATGAGATTCTCTCCCTCTGGGAGAGAAGAATGCGACCTGAAAACATCTTCCTTATCTCCAGATAACGGCAGCCTAGGACCGTTGGGAAACAAAACCGAGAGACCTTGAGAAGCTCACTGAATCTCTAGCTTCTCATAACACGGTGGCACCTGTGGATTGGCTGAATTTCAAGCGGACAGTTGGACATTGGAGGGAATGTGCATTGCCTTTTTTATATAATCTTTTACACGCCAAATCTCAGATCTTGCTTTGCTTTCTTGCCGTCATTAACTCTCAATAAAAGTTTTCCTTTTGAGACAATGCCTGTTTCAAGAGTTCTGCTATCTTGGGCGATCTAGTTGAGGTCCTTACACTTTGCTTATCAGAAGATCACAAAAGGTGATCACATGACCCTGGGATACTGCAACTTTTATAAATATGAGTCAGTTGCCAAGTGCCTGATTTTGATCACAAGATCCTGGGGATGCTGCAATAGTCATAAGTGTGAAAAACAATCATGAGTCACTTTTTCAGTGCCATTGTAACTTTGAACAGTCACTAAATGAACTGTTGTAAGTCAAGGACTACCTTTATTCAGTGTTGATGTTCAATTTTACCTCAATCACAGATGGCAAATTGCAGGGCTGTTGGCTAACCAAACTTATAAAACATTTTTATTTCAATTTTTAAAAAACTTTTCACGTAATAGTCAGTGTGAATAGGTTCTATTTGAAGAAAATTTTGTCCATTGCTGATAGTCTTAGAATTTTACTAAAGATGTCAATAACTGCCAAATACTGTTTAAGAAACACTGCTGTACATGACGCAGGTTAGGATTCCACTATTTTAACAGTGAAAGGGTAACAGATGCAGTATTTTCTATGAGGAAATCTGGGGTTCTATCCCATTTTTATGCCATATTACAGGGAACCTATAGTCTCTTTGTGAGTGAGACAATTTTTATGCCACACTTGAATTATTCTATGTGGACAACTTGTCAATGGACAAATAAAGGAAAAAATAATTGAGAATAATTACTAGGAATAGCTTGTTCTTGAAATATCATCAGACTCTTCAGACTGAAGAATGTAAACTTATTTAATTTTCTTTTGTTAATGCTCTATTCAGCCACAAAGAAGTATTCATCAGATGGAGAATATTATAACTGCATAACTATACAAGCATAACTTGGCAAATTCAAATTACACTTAAGAAATGCCTTGTGTTAAATAACATGAACACAATTAGAAATCATATCCTAGAACATAACACCTCCTGGTGTATAAAATCAGGGACACATTTGTAATGATTTCCTCAGCAAAAACATTATTCATGTATTCTCTTCTCCTAAGAATAGAGATTCATTGCTCCAAACATTTCTTCAGGAATGTCTCATAGGAGTCTGTTGAACTCTGTTGATCCTTTTTTTTTCTTTACTAGATCAAAACAGCTTAATTGACCATTTAAGGAAAAATGCAGGCCTCAATATCGTAATACCAATATTAAAATCAATTCAACTGTGACTATTTTTTTAAAAAATGTAGTTGATTCTAATAAAGCCTTTGTCCCATTACAGATCACAGAGACAGTTTGTAGGAGCATACTGTAGTTGTGTTTGAAAGCTCACATTTTTTTTGATCGTGATAAAACTAATTTAGAAGTTAGATAAAGATGCACATGACTCAAGAGCCATAAATAAAGGAAACAGAGCAGTAGAAGTATCAGAGGAACAGCACTATGGGTAGTGGTGGGAGCTAGAACGTGGGCATGTGCAATCCGCTCTTCAAAAGGACATCTTTGATATTGGCAATACAGTTGTGTACTAATTTCTACATTTAAAAAAAATAAAAATTCAATAGAAAGTTGATTTTCACTGTGTTCATTGTTATGTTGTTGCTTATTATTATTGTAATGGCAAGGTACCTAAATGAATAGGTTTTATGCAATGCTCCCCAAGTTGCTGCCTCAAAATCTGCTAGAATTACAATTCCCTGCTAGCATCATGAATATCCACGGAAGCTGGGGATTTTGTGGTTCCCATCCCAACAAATGGAAATAGCATCAGATCAGAGAGGGTTAGTGTTAAGGTATTATCATGGTACAGTGAGGAGGTCAAACTGTATGATTTATACTGTTGCCAGATGAAGAAAATAGGACTCTGCATCTAATTTTTTTTTTATTGTTACACAAGTCCAAAGCTCTGGTCACCATGCAAGTACAGCATAAGGAGAATGGTTTTGCTGAAGTTCTGATTCCACGAGATCATAAGCTACAATATTTTGTATAACTGTCCCATTACTTCTTGGAGTAAACAAACTTAGAGAGACAGCGCGTGGTGCATAAGAATGCTGTTGTTTTTTCCTTTCTACAGCTGATCAGTAAACCAAGTCTAAATGTTTGAACCTGAAATGTACATAAAGCTTTGAGCTTACTGAGGGTCATTGTTTTTAAGTGTGAATAAATACACTCTTGTCCACCGAGTGCCTTTTAAAATGAATTCATTATAACTTTTCATTTCATCATCAATCACTTCTATTTGGACCTTACTTTTTCAATGTTAACAAAAAGCCAAAAAGTTGATTCAGGACAAATATTGGCTTTGTGATTTAAATTTCATTATTCTTCTAAAATCCTGAAGACTGTGGGATTCAAGAACCTAAAAAGGCTCAAGTCTTCTCTGGTTGTCTCCACCCTTCTTCAAGATTTTCTGTGTAACAGATTAAGTGCTTATGGACCAATATACTCAAAGATTGTAGAACATGTTAGTTTGACATTGACCACTTGCTGAATGTCTCGAACCAAAGGCGTATCCTTAATGCAAGATCTATACAGTGACTGCCCATGTAGTGTTACAGCAAATGGAACTTCTTAGGGACACATTTCAAAATGTCTAATCCAAAAGCAAAACCACTAAGTATTTTTCTTGCAACCTGTCCTTTGATTAATAACATTAGAAGATATGGGCTTTAGTTATAATTTACAGTCCAGTGTTATCTTCTGATCCTGCAGAAGAGCCTTTCTCTCTACTGGATGCAAAAACTTTCATTTGAACAAATAATCCTCAAAAACATAGGAAAAAAAGAGTATTGTTTTTTTAAAAAAAACTCATGGAGTTTATTGCTTTCAATTTATAAAATTAAGCCTGCTCCAGACAGGTAATACTGGTAGATATGTTTGCAATCTCTATTTTTTAAAGAATCAGAATATGTGTTTTGACACACACTGCCTCCTCAGTATGTAAGGCCAGGTTCCTTCCTTCTAATACTTCATAACCAAGATGCGATGTGGTGCCCATTAGAACACTGAAGTACTTCTCATTTAAGTCTGCCGAGCCCAGCATACGGTAAGTTGCCACAACCTCCTTCATCATATTGCCTGTTGACAAAAGGAATAATTACTAGTCGACACAGGACATGTGGTTTGACAATTCCCAAATACAGAGACACTAACATTCGAAGAAAATTTTAGAGTACCTTTGAATTCACATTCAACATTCTTTCAGCGTGTTCCTAGAAAACCATGAACTTTAATGACTTATCATAACTTTCCCACGCTAAACTGAATAATTACTCTGCTTTTCTTGACAAAATTACTTTTGATATTAAAATGCTGATTTTCAGCTACTTGCTTCACCTGATACTCAGATATTGTATTCATTCATTACAGGTTGTCCTCGACACCCAATTAAGCCCAACATTTCTGTTGCTAAGGATCGCCGGTGGAGTTACACGTGGCATTCCAATCCTTCGAATCATGATTGTTTAATAACCCGGAGTCTATACCAGATCGCTTTTTTGTCAAACTCCTCGCTGTTCCCGGGGAGACCCTCAATTCATGTAACTCATGTAACTTGTAACTCCACTGGCGATCCTGCAACTAACTTCACTAATGACATTTCCCGATTGAGCTGTTATTGCCTTGGGAATGTAGGAGAACAACGGGGAGATGAGAAGCCTGTTCGCTATAATCTTAGAGCTTCCACACGCTCCTACAGACATTTGAGAGGAACGACTCCCTGTAGGAATGCACAAGGAGATGCAAGTCACGACCGTAAGGATTCCGCCTCTCTCCTTTTAAGGAAGATTGCATACCCTCAAGTAATGAGCGAATACACAAACAACAGTGAAGGGATAGCCCCCTCGGGAGAAGGGGTCAACAATCAATTTGTGGGCGCCATGAATTCTGGAGAGGGTGTCAAAATCACCCCCATTGAAGAGAAAATAGAAAGGGGAGTTAGTAAAGTGATACGAAGGATCGGGAAACAGGATGATATAAACACAATGGAATCTTGGGCTACAGAGACAAACAATGAGGATATAGTTTTGAAAGAGGATCGTAAACAGAGAAACAGGGAGAGGAGAAGAGAAATAGGGAGTACTAAGAAGGAGGATGAGGAGAATAAACAAAATAAACAACATAAACACAGACAGTGCACATCTAATTACGTGGAATTAAGGAGTCCCCCCGACTTACAGTCATGCAAAGAAGGGAGGAAGAGCTGCGGTACCAGCACAAGTAAGGAAAGTGAGGAAATTACAGCTTGCAACACAGAAACTACGATCAAAACGCAGGTGGATTGGCTGGGACCCATGACGAGGTCAAGAAGCCGGGCGCAAAGAACGCCACATTTATAAATAGCTTCTCCCATCGACTGGAGGCTACCCTGATGATGCTGGCAGATGCCAGCGAAAGCTTGGTTTTATTCTGGTTTTATTAAAACTTTTTATAGTTTTATAACTTCCTGGTGTTCGTATATTTTATTGTTTAATATGAGTTTACCCAGGAATCACCGTTTTGCTTTTAATATTCTTAATATATACATAAAATCTGCAGTCTGACCCATTTAAATATCCTTATTTGAGAAAACAGCCCTTAAATATTGATCCAGCACATTAAGGCTCAATGAATCAATAAAAATCTGCTTGTCAGACCAATGCAATCATGGAGAAACTTGTAAATCAGAGTTAGTTATTTCTGATGCACTAAAGCCCTACAGTTGAAATATCAGAAGTTACAGCACGATAAATTTAACATAGCAAACTGGAATATAGGGAAAACCATTTATAACCAAATTTCCTAGATTTCTTTTCAAATTGGCGAGGTGCTCAAATGTCCATTCAAAGAATGAAAAATTAAAGTAAACTTGTTGCAATAATAATAATAATAATAGTAGTAGTAAAGTTGTAAGGGACCTTGGAGGTCATCTAGTCCAACCCCCTGCTCGGGCAGGAAACCCTACACCATTTCGGACAAGTGGCTGTCCAGTCTCTTCTTAAAAACTTCCAGTGTTGGAGCATTTACTGCTTCTGGAGGCAAGCTGTTCCACTGATTAATTGTTCTCACTGTCAGTAAGTTTCTCCTTAGTTCTAGGTTGCTTCTTCTGAGTTTCCGTTGCTTCTTGTCCTGCCTTCAGGTGCTTTGGAAAATAGCTTAATTCCCTCTTCTTTATGGCAGCCCCTGATATATTGGAATACTGCTATCATGTCCCCCCTTGTCCTTCTCTTCGTTAAACTAGACATACCCAATTCTAGCAACCGTTCCTTATATGTTTTATCCTCCAGTCCCCTAATCATCTTTGTTGCTCTTCTCTGTACTCTTTCTAGAGTCTCAACATCTTTTTTACACACTCACTACAAATTATATATATGCAAATGTGATAAATGCTGAATGCATTTATTTGAAGTTGCATGTACAAAACACAAGACAGCTCATGATTACAAGATTTCCCTTAATGCAGAACAACATAAGAATAATTATCTATTTTAAACCTAGAGCACTGCTTCCTAGCCCTCTTCTTTCTACCTCAAATATTTCAAAGTGCATAACAATGTGTAACTTTGAAGATACTAAGGTGGATTTAAACTGCAAGAATAATCCTATACCCATATGTCATTTACTTAGGAAAGTTGTACTTTGATTCTCTGAACAGTCTTTTCATCAAATGCACTGGCAAAAAACATGATGGAATCTGCCTGAGCATTACAATTTGGTGTACACTGGCTATAGAAGTGGCAATACAAATAGAGGAGTCTTATTGCTTGGACTAATCAGAGGAACAGTAGTAACAGCATCACCATCAGAGCAAGGTAGCATGGGATTTATAGTTAGTGTTGAAACAGAGGAGAGGGGGGAAATCTCTGAGCAAAGACAGCTAAGGATGAAATAAGTAGCCCTTCTGTTATCTGTATCTGTTTAAAGGCCTACAGAAGAATGTTTACACATAAATCAAACAATGAAGTCAGTAAGACTGGAGGCATAATGGCTTTATGCAGATAATCAACACAGATGTCATGAAAAGATTATTTTCAACATTTATGCATACATTCCACATTCATTCTCAACATTTCCCCAGCAGATGACAAGTAAAAACCGCTGTAGCACTGTTTTATGTGAAACAGCTCACTGACAATTTCTGGCTATTTCATACTAAATAAATTGATTTTCAGAATGTTGCTCATCACATAAATTGGATCTACAAACTTTTGGGATGGTGGATAGCTTCAATTCTGAGCATGAATGATGGGTGCTATAATTGCTACAAGGGGCTCCTCATTTAAAAATATCTGCTTTGGTGGCACAAAAACAGAACTAATTAACTTATGGAATGTTGAGAGAACCAAGAAGAAGCATCACATGTTTGTCACTGGTTTTGGAATTCCCATAGTAAATCTACTTCTGAAGATGAAATTAAAATTTGTATCTTTCCGAAATTATCAAGCTGCTATTGTTCAGGCAACAAAGCATTCTAACTCAATAAATATTACAGAATCATGAGTATTGTAGGTTTCTTCCTGAAACACATTCACAATTAAGGGGTCCTTGATGCTCTTTCAGCTCGGTTGTTTTCTTGCAGGCGTTTCATTACCCAAACTATGTAACATCATCAATGCATTGATGATGTTACCTAGTTTGGGTAATGAAACCTCTGCAAGAAAACAACCAAACTTAAAGAGCACCAAGGACCCCAGATTTCAACCTTGAGCTATTCTCTTTTATTGGTACATTCACAATTCTCTAAGTCAGTGATTGTCAACCTGTGGGTCGGGACCCCTTTTGGGGTCGAACGACCATTTCACTGGGGTCGCCAAACAATGCAGTCCGCCATTTTTTCCCCTTTTCCTTAGCTGTGCTACTCCCTTTTATTCTATTGGCTTTTGAAAGCCAATAGAATAGACTCTCTTGAATAGAGTCTAATTCTATTGGCTTTCAAAAGCCAATAGGAATTGTCCAGGCTGTCTCTGCCCGCTGAGCCCGCCAACAGTCCCATTCTGCAAACGGTGCTGCACCAATTGAGTAGTCCTCGACTTACGACCGGTTGAGTAGTCCTCGACTTACGACCGGTTGGGGGGTCGCAGCATTAAAAATGTTGAGAACCACTGCTCTAAGTAGCTGTGAACATTAGTTGGCTCAGACATCACCAAGTAATGGATTTCAGGGAAGCATGCTGGTAGTAATAAATAATAAATCTTTACAAAAGGACATTATTTGCATGTTGAAAGTCTACAGTTCTATCTAGGGGACTGTCTGTTAAGAAGGCATTAAAGAGGAGAAATAACCAAAGGATTCCTGTTAGCCAGATGGCTGGGCAAGATGGACCAACTGGCTTGCTTGGTACAAAAGGAACACAGCAAGAAATCAGTCACATTTCTTGTTATCAGAGGGACTCTAAAATGTCACATCTTAAACCACATCATTGTTTAAACCAGACTGTGGATATGTTCCAAGAAGAGGTATTTTTTTTTCAGTCAGTTGCATCCCTAGTTCAACTCTAGGTAATTAAACTATGCTGTCAGCATAAGCAAAAGAGGCTCTGTTAAATTTAATTATACTGATGGGCATAAGCAAAAGAAACCCTATACTGCCAGAAATCAGAGTATCTGGTAGGCAAGAGAAGACCTTCCTCTGTGTGGTTCCTAGGCTATGGAATGGAATGCTCTCTTATTCATTTTCCCCTTGATTTTTTTGTAGAAATTGACTGGGTAGTGTGTTGCCAGCCTCTTCTTGTTTTCATTACATTGTTTCAATATTCATGGGGTTGGGGTTTTTTTTTTGGGCACATTTAGTAAAGTTCAAGTTTTTAACTTGCATCAATGCTTATTCTTGTCTGTTCTTATGTAATGAGCCAATAAATGCTTTTCCTCTTCAAGAGTTTGACTTGAAGTAAACCTTTGCCTCTAATTCTGCAGGGCAGGTATAGTCTATTGATATTACTATGGGGATGTAATGCATAAGGAATAGTCATTAGCTTTCTTGTTCTTTGGTCCAAATTGTTCAGTTCTGTTTGCGTCCAGTTAATAATTCCAGCAGTGTATCATACCACAGGAATGGCCCAGGTATTGATGGCTTTCATGGTGTTTCCAGCATTTAATTTTGTCTTTACCGATTTTCTAACTCTTTGAACATATTCTTTACTAATCACAATTTTTATCTTGTCAATGCTTGATGATATTCAACGGTAGAATATGCACTGGATCATTATTTTCTAAAAGTCATATATTTTTATTGACACCAGCTATTTCCAAACACTTGATGATCCAACTATGTGGCTAATCAAACTTTTTATAATTAATCCAGACCATATATAAATTGTTTTTTCACCTTTTGCAATTTTCCAAAACCATTTTATCAATCAGAAGTTGATCTTTTCCTTTTATTTCCTTTCTGTTCCACTAAAGGATATTATAATCTTCTTAAATTATTTTAGATATTTCTGTGAGCAATTTAAATATGTAACACAAGAAAGTTATTGGCCTATAGTTTCCTGGTGTTATCCCTTTCGCTGGGACATTTTGAATCAAATAGGTTTAGCCAGTGATTAATGATTGCCGATGTCTTCTTTATACAGTATAATACTTCATTAGACTGTTTAGCTATAATTGGATGTAAGTTCTCAGATATTTGAGCCAAAAGTCATGCAAGGGATCATTTCCAGATGTCCAGTATTTAAACCTTTTCACTTCCTTTTTAACCATTTTTGCTATTCTTATTAGTACTTCCAATTGATTTTTATTAAATCCATCCTCAAATTCTTTTATCCAGAATTTTTATCATAGTCTTTCTGAATTTCCAATAAATCTTCCAAAACTAAATTGTTTCCTTTTTGCTCGATTTTCCATTTTTAGAATTTCTATGGCCATTTATACTTTGATAGAATTGTCTCTGATGTGATTGAAATAGCTGGTTTTGTTTAAATTGGAGCATTTATGCCTCATATTGTTCAATTTTTCTCACTATTGCTGCTTTTTGTTACTCTACCATTTTCAAAGCTTCTTCAATTTTTTTGATACTAACTGGGGGGGCATCAGTTCATAGGTTAAACAGAACAAAATAACAAAGTTGAAAGGGACCTTGGAGGTCATCTAGTCCAACCTCCTGATCAAGTTGGAATCCCTATTATCATTTCAGACAAATGGCTGTCCAATCTCTTCTTAAAAACTTCCAATGTTGGAGCACCCACAACCTCTGGAGGCAAGTCGTTCCACTGGTTAATTATTTTCACTGTCCAAAAATTTCTCCTTAGTTCTAAGTTGCCTTTCTTTTTGATTAATATCCATCTATTGTTTCTTGTCCTGCCTTCAGGTAAATAGGTTGCCCCCCTCTTCTTTGTGGCAGCCCCTTAGATATTGGAAGACTGCTAGCATGTCACTTCTAGTCCTTCTTTTCATTAAATTAGATATACCCAATTCCTGCAACCGTTCTTCATATGTTTTAGCTTCCAGTCCCCTTTTCTCTGTACTCTTTCTAGAATTTCAACATCTTTTTTATAGTGTGGTGAACAAAACTGGATGCAATATTCCAAGTGTAGTCTTACTAAGGCATTACCAAGGTTGTTTCAGTGCTGATCTGTAGAGGCTCTATTACTATTGCTTCTTCTAAGTTATCATTTCTATAGCTCATATCAGTTTTTTAATTTATAATATGCAACGTATCTGAGTTTCTTCCTCTGTTCTACTATTGTTTTGGGGCCTTCCATTTTCACAATTTTTCTGATTTTGTTTCCAGTTCTGCAACCTTTTATTTTTATTTCTAGTAATCGATCTCCTTTGGTCTGCCAATCATTTTTCAGTGGTATTTGAGTCTCGTAATTCTTTTCTAATGTTCAAAAGTCATTTTAAGTATTGCTGCTTTGTTGATTTCGATTTATAGCCTTGCCTATGGTTGTTGTTCCTCCATTAATTCCACAGGGCTAAGCCTTGGTTGCCCTTTCATATTTCCTGCATCTCATTGCCTACTTGTTGACAAATGTCCAGGAACTCTAATAGCTGACATGGTCCATGATGATACAGGTGGCAACAAGATTTTTTTTTCTATTTTCTCACCATATTAAATGAGTTGAGGATACACTTAGCCTAGCTCTTCTGCTAAGACCTGAAGGGATAATTTTTATTGTTATTATGATTCATTGCATAGTTTGCTGGATGTTTAGATTGGCTTTGGCATTTTTATCCACTTATCCAGTCCTTCTGAATCTGGGATAGGCAGATGTTGTTTGCTGGCATTAAAGGCATTGTCACAAGATGATGATGATGATAATGATGATTCTGCAACATCATTAGCTCAAAACACTTAAGGAGTTCCAAATGATATGCTAGTTATGATGTTTACTGGAAAAAATATAATTTCCTAGAATTATTGTAGCAATAACAATATTTAATATTGCTATGAATAATTAACAATAATAATATTTGTATGTTTGTCCCCAAAGCTGAATACAAGGTTACATCTTGAACAAAATGGTTCAAAAATAATGGCCAGATATTAACTGGTACCTATAATTTCAGCTATTCTCTCACAATTTTCCAGTACTGAAAATTTATTACTGACTTCTAGATCCAGTTCAATGTGCCCAGACATTTCATTTAGTGATGCTCAGAAGTTAAGCTGATAGTAATGAGGACTGTGTAAACTTTGAAAATTTTTGAATTTTTGGAATATTGTTTGGGAACTTGAAAAACTGCAGTGCTTCTACAGATATGGTCTAAAGCAGGGGTAGGCAACCTTGGCTCTTTTATGAGGCATGGACTTCAACTCCCAGAATTCCTGAGCCAGCATGGCTCAACTTGGAAACTTCTCCCTTTCCCCTCAGCATGGCTGGTTCAGGAATTCTGGGAGTTGAAATCCACCAGTCATAAAAGTGCCAAGGTTGCCTAACCCTGTCCTAAAGCTTCCTGTTTTAAGTGGTGAGCCTCTTAGCTCAGGGGTAGGCAACCTTGCTCTTTTATGAGGCGTGGACTTCAACTCCCAGAATTCCTGAGCCAGCATGGCTCCTCTTGGAAACCTCTCCCTTTCCCCTCAGAATGGCTGGCTCAGGAATTCTGGGAGTTGAAGTCCACGAGTCATAAAAAAGCCAAGGTTGCCTACCCCTGATCTAAAGTATTGTTAGTCCACCCTTCCCCTACCCCCCAAAAAATCTCAATTTGCCATGAAATAAATTAAAACTGACACATCTACAGTAAATGGTATCCACCAAGTTTTGTTCAATAAAGCATAGAGCAGACAATTTGCTTTTGATGTCTGACTTAGTCTTATAAATAATAAAACATATGAAAATGGCATGGACATAATTGCTACTCTTAGAAATTAAAAGACTATATTGGATTGTAGTGATCGCTCAAGCAAGTTATTTATTGTATTTCGTATCATGGGTATCTTTGGTTTCATAATCAGTCAGTCTATTTGAAGGGAGAAAAATACTTAGGCACTTTGTGCCATTGTGTGCAGCACAGTGAACAAGAGAAAGAAAAGTGGAGAGTAACTGCTGGAGAGTAAGCAAAGGAAGAGGTAATAGCCAAGCATGGTAAAGATAAAGGTAACAATCTCCACATAGCTTCATGTTCCTGGTGAAATCAGACAATAAAGGCATTCTGGAGCAAAACTTAATGCCCAGTGTTAGAAAGCTTTACCTTAGTCACAGGTCATAGATCCTCCACTAAGATAATGACCCAAAACATACGTCTAAGAAAACTCAAGAATAGTTCAAAGGTAAACACTGGAATGTTTTGAAGTGGCTTTCTATGAGTCCTGATCTGAATCCAATAGAACTATGGAATCTATGGAAATAGCTGAAAATCATAGTTGACAGAAGGAACCCATCAAACTTAAGAGAACTGGAGCAGTTTGCTCAAGACGACTGTGACAAATTGCCAGTTGAGAAATACAGAAGTCTGAACTTGATTGCAGTTATTACATCAAAAGAGTGTGCTACAAAATATTAGGTTAGGAGTACCAAACATTACGTGCATGCCATTTTCAGTTAGTATTCATAACAATATGCTAAGTCATAGAGGTGGTCCTTGTTTAACAACCACTCGTTCAGCAACTGTTTGACTTTACAAAGGCACTGAACAAGTGGTAGCTATGTCCAATCCTCATACCTATGGCCGTTGCAGCATCCCTGTAGTCACATAATCACAGTCCAGTTGCTCAGTGCCTGGCTGGCAGTTATAATACTGCAGTGTCCTCCAATCATGTGACTGTAATTTGTGACAACATCCTGACAACATCCAAAAAACAAAGTCAATGGGGAAGCTGGCAGGAAGTTGGGATCATGCAAAGTCCTTGCTTAATGGCCCATGTAATCCTCATTTAACAATTGCAACTGAGACATGAATTTTTTAACATACAACTGCACTGTTTAATGACAAAGTTTCCTGTCCCAATTAGCAACATTAAGCAAGGACTATATGGACATCAAAGGGAAAATCATCCTATTCTAAATATGAATTCAAGTAGGATACCATTGGAATTCTATGTTAAAAGACCTTTCAATATATAGCAACTGTTTGTTGGTTCTTAGACAAAGTTTAAGAACAAGATAGTTAGCCTAACTATGGCTCATTGGACAAAGGTTCTTACTTAAAAATAAATTTTAAATGAAGTAAATATGCACAAGTCTACAATCTGTATTTCATAAAAGTGAAATAAATTCCAAATAACTGGGTACTGGGAACAATTTCTGAATGATGTCATCAATATAAAAACCCATAACATACTAATGTCACTGAACTTCTGTATCCTGTGTTGGGAGCAGAATTTTTCAAGAGTAAAGTTGAAATCGTATTCATACATACCGGTAGTAAAAAAAAATATTAACTTTCATTAAGTTCCATTAAGACAACACAATGTTTATATGATTTATTTATTTTATGTATGATCTATCTTACAGTTCTTTTACAGAATTCAATAATACATTTTCAATTAATGAAAACTGAAGTAGATGAGTTATTGATGCAATATCCAATTTTTTAGAATATACACAGACAAAAAAAACTCCGGAGAGGATGCCTTTTAAATTCTACTCTATTGTATCACAAAAGCAATAAATCTCATTTAGACTAATTATAGCTTTTTTTTAACCTCATAACAGGTTTAGGACTAAGTTTCTGCCCCTACTGACTGTATTTGAAAATTAAAATCAGACTAAATGTAATGATATTTCATAGCACATAAATGGAACAAAAATATGCTATTAGGCCAGCCTGGAACTCTAAAGCTGCTAATTTAAATCTTATATGTTAATTGCATAATAATAATTCCTCCTAGAAGACCACCTGGGTAATTTTTTCACCTCTCATTTTATCAATTTTCACCTCTCATTTTATCAATTATTTTGTATTAATCTAAAATAGAATCTAAAGTAATTCTATTTTATAAAATTATAGACTTATAATTAAGGAGAATTCTTCTCTTCTATAGAAGGGAAAAAGATGACAAGTTAAATGTTCAAGTGTTCAAACTACTTTAATATGAAGTTTTAGGTCCTCTTAGCCATTCCTGTAAGCTACACTTAGTAAGATGTTAAGAGAAATCTAATGATTACTGCCCAGTGCTGAGGTGAAATATGAATGAGGAACACCACATTCCCATGTATACACAAGATCAATTAAGAAACATCATGTCTTAGCACCTGATTCATTCTTGCAATGAAAATAGTACATTGCAAATTCTATGGAAAAGAATAATTTGTACTAGATCATGATAAGATCTCAACATGTGAAGGCAACAAAGGTTCGAAAAACTTTCTAACTGTAGGATCATTCTTGGATCAATTGTAGGATCATTTTTAACAGGACCTGTTAAAAATTGGTGCTATATTTATATGTACATTTTGTAGTACAATCCATGCATGACTGCTGAGAAGTCCATAGGCTCACTATTAGAAAAGCTTATATAAGATTAATGATTGAATTTGAAATTGCTTTGGCCAACCATTTGATTTTTGTTCTTCCATCCCCTTTTGTCTCCTCAACTGCAATTCCTTCTGCCACCTGGCATTCTACTACCAGGGTCGGGACAAAGAATTATGTAACTTGTAGGTGCAGTAATGCAAATAATAATACTTTATAATTTATTTCAATTTAGTTGTAGGATTTTAATGGTCAAAAGGAGAAGAACAGCTATATAGCAGTAAGCTAAAATAAGGCGACTGAGGTTTTAAGAGTTTGCTGTGCATTGCCAAATGTAAGCCTTGAGTTTGTAACTCTTTCAACTGTCTGAATTTATTTGGAAGATGGTGTTGTATGGCTACAGTATCTAAACAGAGTATGGTGAAAGCTTTCGTTTACACAGCAGTGTAGCATATTTAAGTGCAATAAATCAAGAAATGCTTAAAATAGCGTATCCCCCTAGTACAGAGCTGCTCCTATTTTCAGATCTGTAAAATGTAATCCAAAAATTGTGAATATAAAATGAAAATGCCTGGAGGCAAATATGCTTCCTGAAATATGGATAAATTTACTACAAGATAATTTGCAACTTAATGCACAACCTACTGTGCAAACTCTACAAATGTGGTTAAAGTTCAAGCAGTGTTATGTACATCCAGGCAATTCAGTCAATTCAGTAAACCATCGTTCAGTTAACTATACATGAATTACCATGAAAACAAAGCTATTATAAATTGCCTAGAAACTGGATAGTACCTAGCCATGGATCTGGCTATATATTCCATTATTTAACATTAGTGAAAAGATTATAACTTTTAATTTTATCCAGAATAAACTGGATCATAAAAAATTTAACTCAGAGTCAAATCAGTATATTTTCAATATAGGAATAAAAATGGTTAATATAGAAGGGCTGATCATTTCTCACTTAGAATGTGAGTTTAAATTAAAACAATCCTTATTATTTCAAATCTGCAGTTGTTTTTCCATCTAATTTTTAAATAATAACATATGTTAGTAGCTAATTGAAGTTTTTATTATTCTGCCAAATTGAACTTCTGCCTACTGTTCTCAGTATCACATAGCAGATGTATGCAATGAGCCCCAAATATCTATGGTCTAGAATACAAAATTGTTTATAAAGTTAAAAAAAAGGCACAGTTCTTAGTACAAATACAATATAAACAGAAAAAGAAGAGAGAAACCTACGAAGATTACCATATTTGATTGGGACCTTCTACACCAGTGGTTCTCAACCTGTGGGTCGGGACCCCATTTGGGGTCAAACGACCATTTTATGGGGGTCACCAAACAACGCAGTCCGTCATTTTTTTCCCCCTTTTCCTTAGCTGTGCTACTCCCTTTTATTCTATTGACTTTTGAAAGCCAATAGAATAGACTCTCTTGAATAGAGTCTAATTCTATTGGCTTTCAAAAGCCAATAGGAATTGTCCAGGCTGTCTCTGCCCTGCTGAGCCCGCCAAAAGTCCCATTCTGCAAACAGTGCTGCACCAGTTGAGTAGTCCTCGACTTACGACCGGTTGGGGGTCGCGGCATTAAAAAGGTTGAGAACCACTGTTCTACACAAAGGACCCACCCAGCTTTGGGTCACACTAATGGTATTCAATCCAATTCAATGCCTGGATTTTGAGGGAGAATTGGGAGAAAAAGACTTCTGTTCCTTAAAAGGTCTAGCATTGAAAAAATATAAATGGGAGTAATACATTTTTTCATGCAACGGATTGAAATGTTTATGTAAACTAGACAATTATAATGGGATTAACTATATCAAACATCATAGAAATCAATGCAAAGGTTTCAAGTTATGTTCTTTTCAATGCTTATTTAATGCAAATGCAAATATTGGGGTAAATGTAAGAATTGATACTCTTGCTGAATAAAGCACAGCTGAGTAAGGTGAAGGCATAAATGATTAAATCAAGGGTCTTGCTTATGATGTAAATCAGTTACTAGCCCAAGCAAAGCTGCAAACACTGTTCATAACATATGGTCACATAGATGAGATAGTGGGCAACCTTAAGTTATGATGAATTGGAAAACTAAAGATGAATCCTTCAATTTCAAGAACACAATGTTTGATTGGAGGGGCCAGTGATGGCCTGATTGCAAGAGTCTCTCTGATTTGCAACAGATAGATTGTTGATAAAATCCAAAACCAAAATATTTTTCGTTTTGGCAATAACATTTTGATGTTATCTTTTGTAAAACAATAGATTTTTTTAGAGAACCAGCATGAGAAAAAGCCTTCTCAAAACAGTATTCAAAATAGTGAATTCATATCTGTTGGCTTCACTGTGGGAAAATGAATGAATGATTATTCTGATGCATAGGTGGTCTGGATTTCAAGAAAATCCAGTGCAGAAGTAAAGTAGGACTATTCCATTAATTTTGCTAACTTCTTTTAATTCCTCTTTTCTCCGAAATTTCTATTTAAACCGATTATTACAGAAAAGCTGAAACTTTCAGAAGTATTGTGTAAGCTGGCCATTTTCTTCTTTTCTCCTTGCATTGCATCTTTCAAATGGCAGGGATAATAGTTGCTATTGTTTTTCAGCTAGGAGTAAGTTAAAATAGCTTTAACCTATGCAATAACAATAAATCACATGCACATTTTATCTTTATGCAATATATGCTCTGTTTTAATTATTCATGAGCTGCAAGTGATCGTATGGAAGCCAGAGGTGATTAAACTGGCATTACCTGTATATATTTTAAAAATTCCGTCAAGGGACCCAAATGCCAGTTTTTATACTATTCCTGATGTCCTGCCTTTGCACAATAGTTTTTATTGTTGTTGTTTTAATTCTTGCTTCTTTTCTTCCATATCTTTTCCAGTCACTTGTTTGGATGTACTTCAGAATCTTGGCAAAAAGCTGGAGAGTATCTCAAATAGTTAAATGAATCTTGCAGTTAGTCATTTGCCACAGGACAGGGAGTAATAATTCCTTTCAGATGAAACACTAACCAGATGCTCTAATCAAGCAACTGTGTATATGTGAGTGTGTACAAACATGTACGCTTGTAACTTTTCCTGTACTTATTTATACAGCATGTGAGGAAATATGTGAGAAATGACATTTAATCATGAAACAGATTTCCTTGTATTAAGCTACTATAATTAATTCTTACAATCTGTTCAATTATCAAACAAAAGTCCACATAGACGACAACTCTTAGATATTCCAAGCCATTGCGTACAACTCTGTTAAAGAGCTGAAAGCTCAGATAGCAATACATTTTCAGTTTATGGATTAAATCTCGAGGAGTTTTAATTTAATGCAAAATTTTGCTACTTATTTTTTAAAATAGCTGTTCGCACCAAAGTGGGTAATGTTACCGTATTGGGAGTGGGCTCCAAATTCTCCGTTTTCAGAGATGAGGTAAGACTGGTGAGCAAAATACAATATGCAAAGCATTAAAAAGGTATGGTCCTGCCATATGTTAGGGCTTGAGGAAAAAAAGAAGCCAGCATTTAAAAAAAAAGACTCAAAAGATTAGGCTTTAGAATTCCCAATTTAGGAAAGCCCACATTTCTACTTTTTAAGATTTTTTTTTTTTTGCCCATATTAGAGCAAATATTTTCATTTTCTGCCGCATCATACCAAAATGCAAAAAAACCCCACCACCTTTGGAGTACAGAGTATAGGAGGATCTTCTTGATATATATCCCTAAAATTGTATTAGTTTATCTATGTATATAGTGTTTTATGATAGAGATTGGCACCGTAGAACTATAAGCAATAATATATAATCAAAGATCTCTTTCACTATATGTCAAGGACCCAATTCTTTCTAATAATGTATTATTTAAAGAATCTCCTAGGATGGCTGGAATCACTTCAAACCAAAACACTCACTTCTAGCTTCACCCTTATTTCTCAAAATATGTCTCAGCCCAAAGCCACTCCAGCTAAAGGTGCTATCAGGCTGCAATATAAAGTCTCCTAGATTATTTATTTGTTAAAGAAAGTAGCTGGGAAGTAAATAACAGGATTATATTTAGACTAGGATAGGTGGGCTGCAAGAAGTATAGTTGTTTGGGGCTAGGGTGGGTGGGGTAGAATACACAGAGAAAAAGATGATTGAGAGATGAGTAAACAGGGAGAAAGTAGGCAGAATACATGGGGAAAGGAGAAAAAATCATGTGTAAATAAAAAAAAATATGTAAATGTAGAAAAAAGGAGTATATTGCCCACATTCCTATACAAAAGTGGGCAGTTAGTTTGGAAGGGTATTCGGGATACTTTTCCACAATTCTTAATTTGCCTATATCCTAGAAAGATTACTAACTTATATATATTAAGTGGAAACTAGGCTATCCTATAGTATACTGTAAGGGAAAGGATGAGGCAAATATTGTTATGTATACTTAGCTTTACAATTTCATGCCTACTAAATACTAGGTAATATTTCTCGATAAACATAGAAAGTCTACGTTTCAATACAAAAACACAAAATACAATTAGTATTTTGCAATAGCTGTGCAAGTTACCAGTAATGACAAATGAATAAAAACACAAATTTAAGGTAAATGAAGATTTAAGTTCTACAAAAGCATTAGTTCTATCAGTCAACTTTTAATTCTATTTATTTGGATTTCTGTCTTGCCATTAACCCAAATACTGGCAAGTAATAAAAGCATAATACAAAATCTTTCAATGATGTAATTTGATTCTTTTTTGCTTCCTATTTTTCGCCATTAAAATGAATGGATGTAAGAAAATGACATTGCCATAAGTGTATACTATAGGCCACCCAACCAAACAGAGGAAATAGATGAACTTTTTGCTAGTCAGTTAACTAAAGTATGTAGGAAGCACATTTCAATAGTAATGGAGGGCTTTAATTACCCTGACATCAACTGGGAGACAAACTCTGCACCAAGTGGAAGATCAAACAGATTCCTAACAAGCCTAGCAGGGAACTTTGTCTCCCCAAAAGTAGGAAACTAGGGAATCAGCCATATTTGACTTAATTCTCACTAACAGAGATGAAATATTAGAAGATGTGGAAGCCACAGGGACCTTGAGGGGGAGTGATCATGCAGTATTGGAATTCAACATTATGCAAGCACAAACAATAGAACATAGTCAAACTAGAGTCTTGGACTTCAAGAGAGCAAATTTCAATAAAGATGTTGAAACTCTAGAAAAAGTATAGAGAAGAGCAACAAAGATGATCAAGGGACTGGAGACTAAAACATATAAAGAACAGTTTCTGCAATTGGGTATGTCTAGTTTAATGAAGAGAAGGACTAGGGGTGACATGATAGCAGTATTCCAATATCTCAGGGGTTGCCATAAAGAAGAAGGAGTCAAGCTATTCTCCAAAGCACCTGACGGCAGGACAAGAAGCAACGGATGGAAACTAATCAAAGAGAGAAGCAACCTAGAACTAAGAAGAAATTTCCTGACAATTAGAACAATTAATCAGTGGAACAATCTGCCTCCAGAAGTTGTGAATGCTCCAACACTGGAATATTATTATTATTATTATTATTATTATTATTATTATTATTATTATTATTATTATTATTATTATTATTATTATCGTTGTTGTTGTTTTTGTTTTCATCACACAATCAGCCAGAGGTTTAGACTGGATTTTGGCATTTTTGTCTATCTATTGAGTTCTTACTAAGGACCTGGGATAGGCAGATGTGGATGTTTGATTTGATGGTATTACAGATATCGTTGCAGGATGGAAGCTGTTCCTAATAAGGCCACCTTTTGCAATTGACTGATAGCGAATTTGTCAATGCCAATGGTGTCCAAGTAGTGCTCCAGTTGTTTTGGGATTGCACCCAAGACACCTATTAGTACTGGTACTATATTATTATTATTATTATTATTATTATTATTATTATTATTATTACTACTACTACTACTAGTAGTGGTGGTAGTAGTAGTAGTAGTAGTAATTGATAGTAATTGATCAGGAGAAATTTATTGTAACTGATCAGGAGAAAATATGAGTTACGATGGACAGCTCAATAAAAATAAAAATCCAGTGTGTATCCATACAAAACAAAAAATATATATAAATTCTGTGCTATTAGGAACGCAATTGGAAATAACAACAGTATAATAGTAACAGTAATAATAATTGAAACTGCATTTGGAGTATTGTATGCATCTGAAAAGAATTTTCAGAGCTGGAAAAATGGCAAGAGCTAAATATATTAGTATAGGAATGGGAGGAATTCCTCTGCAAGGAAATACTATGTCTGGAATTTTTTAGATTGGAGTAAAGGTGGGCAAGGGAAGCTAACAGGTATATAAGCTCATACATAATATAGATTGTATACTATAGAGCTACAATTAGCCACTCAATAAACATAATGAAGGACATTCAGGACCAATAAATGCTTGCACAATATAATTAACTTATTGATTTCTTTGGTGCTGTAATATGGTGCACTTTAAAATAGCTTTAAAAAGGAGTTGGACAAATTTATGGAAGATCAGGTTATCACTGGCTGATTATTTGCTCCAGAAATCACAGAAAGCAAAACTAGTTACTAAAAAAGCAGAACAGAAGGTTATTATCTTCCTGTCCATCTAAGCCTGAACATATCTGGTTTGTTATTGTGGTACACAAAATGCTTAATTACTTGTGCCCTGGAAAGAGTGCAAAAAAGAGCAACAAAGAAGATTAGGGGGCTGAAGGCTAACACATATGAAGAATGGTTGCAGGAATTGAATATGTCTAGTCTAGTGAAAAGGACTAGGGATGATCCAATAGCAGTGTTCCAGTATTTGAGGGGCTGCCATAAAGAAGAGGGGGATCAACCTATTTTCCAAAGCACAGAAGGCAAGACAATAAACAATGGATGGAAACTAATCAAGGAGAGAAGCAACCTAGAACTAAGGAGAAATTTCCTAACAGCGAGAACAATTAACTAGTGGAATGGCTTGCCTTCAAAAATTGTGGGTGCTCCATCACTGGAGGTTTTAAGAAGAGAGTGGACAGCCACTTGTCTGGAATGGTATAAGGTTTCCTAATAGAGCAAAGAGTTGGAGTAGATGACCCCCCAAAGTCCCTTCCAAGTCTGTTATTCTGTTATTATTAAGCCATCAGCCTGATCTAGAATATTTCCTTGTGTGATTTTATGTAAAGAGGGCAGATATTCCTGTATTGCCTGGGAGTTTTTGTTCAAAACATCTTGAGGGTACTACACTGAAAAAGGTAAAGGGCAATAGAGAACTTAGTATGACATGATTGGATTAGTACCTTAAGCAAGCTTCACTATCCTTAATTTGAGGAAGGTTACGGCTATTAGATTTGGATTGCAAAAATCCAGATGACACTTAGATCTGCAGAGGATTTGGATTTTTGCTATCTAGTAACATCTGATAAGATGTTCCAAAGTATGTCATGTCCACATTTAAGATAAAAACAATTAACATATTCTAAATTGTACTTACAAAGGTCTCATATTATTATTAAGTGTCAAGGAAACCTATAAGTCTATAATGTGACATGAGGCAAAAATACTAACTGGTAGGCCTTCTATATGCATATCATAAACTTCATAAACCTTTTAAAACAACACTATACCAGAATGTGTATTTCTCA
Organism: Crotalus tigris; assembly: GCF_016545835.1. Classification (NCBI taxonomy): domain Eukaryota; kingdom Metazoa; phylum Chordata; class Lepidosauria; order Squamata; family Viperidae; genus Crotalus; species Crotalus tigris. The sequence continues at coordinate 1,017,078 of NW_024097321.1, read as the reverse complement.
TAAGAATCTGAGAATTTTTTATTATTTATCTTGCTTTTATTCTGCGTTTTTAGTCTTTTTATATATCACCTAGAGCAGTGGGGGCAAACCTATGGCACGTGTGCCAGAGATGGCACTCAGAGCCTTCTCTATAGGCACGTGCGCTGTCGCCCCAGCCCTGCCTCCCCCCACGGCCCTCTCCTCACCAGCAGCCCCCCCAGAGGACAGTTACAGAGCAATGCAGCCAAGGTCATGGTAGCCGGGTAGTGAGGACAAGACTCCACCCTCGCGTTCCGTCATGTGCAGATGATGCCGGGCGCGGGTGGGGGGTGTGGGCACCATGGTGCTGCTGGGCTGCCTGAGGAATCTGTGGTGGGCCATGGAGGTGGTGGGTGGCCCTGCAGGCAGGCGGGACACAGGGTGGCAGGCAGGGTGGGGGTGGGGGCACTCGGTCTCTAAAAGGTTTGCCATCACTGACCTAGAGAGTCTATGGATAGGGACAAAAACCTGAAATAAATGAACAAAGCAAATAAGCAAGCTTACATGTTAATTTTAACTGTCAGAATTCTCAGCAATAACCATGCTGTTTGGAAATTCAGGAAGCTGAAGTCTATGTATTTGCAAGATGCAGTTAGAGTGCAGTACTGCAGGCCACTTTAGCTGACTGTGTTCAGCAGGTCAGCAGTTCAAATCTCACCGGCTCAAGGTTGTCTCAGCCTTCCATCCTTCCAGGGTAGGTAAAATGAGGACCCAGATTGTTGGGGGCAATGTAAATATATATATACATTGCTTACTGGTATACACCGCTTAGAGAGTGCTTGCACTTAAAGCGGTATATAAGTCTCATAAATAAATATTGGCAAAAGCTGCTTTAAATAGAATAATTTTGGAAAGAGCAGGTACATAATGCATCTTCCTTTAGAAAATGGCAAATATTTGATACCTTAAAAATACCACCACTGTGCTGAAAACTTCACCCAACTCAGTGGGAGTTACTTCCAAGGAAATAACTTACAACAAAAATATTGTGACCATGGGCATTTATAACATTCAATATTGTTGAAATGTTGGTGGCAGATCAATTCCAACAGATTCTACATGAGCAGAATTGGGTGTTGATTGGAGACAGAATTGGTCTTTTCACCTCATTCAGGACTTGGATGGGAAAGTGCACCTCCCCTGATCTCTTTAGATACTTCCTCAGCTTTTGATGTCATCTAAAATAGTATCTTGTTAGAATGCCTTCTGGGCTTGGAGATTGGAGGCATTGGTGGGTGGTTTCAGGCAGTTGAGGTAGGGAACAAAGGTTGGCTTGGTGGATCTACTTTGCAGAATTCCAAAGATCAGTCTTCTGTCTCGTTTTTTAATATCTATATGAAGCCATTGAGTGAGGTCATCTGACAGTTTAGGATGAGGTATCATTATTATGCTGATAGTACCTAACTGCACATTGCTACCCTGTAGGACACATGCAGCCAACATCTTGTCCCAGTGTCTGGAGGCTGTCAAGGTCTGTATGGGAAATAGGTTAAAGCTGAACACAAAAAAGACAGCAGTACTGCTTGTTCACTGAGGTTCTCCATTAACATCAATTTTGTCTCTGTGTAGGTATGCACTACCCCTGAAAGAGAGGTTTAGGATCTGGGAATCCTTTTGTGGCTAGTATAACATATGGAAGCTGTTGCTAGCCATTTTAATTGATGCATCTACTATGGCCTTATCTAGTGCTTAGAGGATTTCAATAACTCATGTTGTTTATTAAGAATACAAAGTTCTAGATGTCAAAATGTCTACATTTCAGGGGAAAAGACAGAAGTACCCTATTTTTCTCTTAAGAATTTGTCTTAAAATTGTAGTGATTAATTAGCAGAATCAGAGAGGATGAAATTAGAATTGAGTTAATACTCGTTTTTTCAGGTGAACATTTGTAGTGGCAAAAGTATTACTTAGAATATGGTTAGCATTTCAGCTATTTCAATATCAGTTTGTATTACATACTGAAATGATTGACAGCTGAAGTTAGGAGAAATAACGAATATTTCAGTGTAAAAAGGTATTAAATCCACCTTAGCTAGATTCAGCACAATCATGTAACGCAAAAATATCTTTATCAGGGATTAGCAATGCTGCACCTTACATTATACTTAAAAGATGTGTATCTTTTAAAGAAAAATGGGCAAAATATTGCAAGATAACCAACTCCTTAAAATTGTGTTATATCAGAGTTCATGAGATTTGAGAAACACACTCGCATTTTCAATATTTTGGAATTCTCGAGGAAGATTTCATAGGATTTCACCTATCTAAAAATAAATTTTTCTTTCTATGTTTTGCAATTGTGCAATCGCTGAAGATTGCATAGTAGAACCTACAATGAGTTTGGACATCTACATGGGGAGAATGACATGTTTGATGTCATGCATATGCCACAACTTAGATATTTGCATAAAAGGTTTAGACGCAAGTACATAAGAGTATCATTTATGTGATGTCACTGCCTATGTGTCTTCCTTTTGATAAGCCTGCTGTGTCACTCACCATCAGAAAATGTTGCTGATCCAATATATATGAATGCATTGAATTCATTGCCAACCACAGATCAGGTAATTCTAGATCAAGAATATTGGAATCAGCTGAAATAACAGAGAAGAGCTGTAAAACCAATGAATTATGAGAAACTTCTCAGCTCCTGGCAGATTTTGAAAAAGCTTCTGACTGAAGTTCCTGAAAAGCTCATGCCAATGAGCATAAAGAATACTGGATTCACATATAAGCACAACCGTGGTTTATTGGATAAGTCACGATTGATTGAGTTAATATATCATGGCTACTTCATTTCATATACCAGTGGTGGCGAATCTATGGCACACATGCCAGAGGCGGCACTCAGAGCTCTCTCTGTGGGCACGCGTGACTTTGCCTCAGCCCTGCCTCCCCCCACGGCCCTCTCCTCACCAGCAGCCCCCCCGGAGTCGCCCCTCGGTGCGGCCGCTTAGAGCAGCGCAGCCAAGGACATGGCAGCTGGGTAGTGGGGACAAGAGTCTGCTCTCACGCTCCGTCATGCGCAGATGCTGCATGGTGTGACCCCCATGGTGCTGCTGAGCCGCCTGGGCGATCTGTTGCAGTGGACCGTGGAGGCGGGTGGACTTGCGGGCAAGCGGGGCATGGGGTGGCAGGCAGGGTGGGGGTGGGGTGGTATTTGGGCACTCGGCCTCTTAAAAGGTTCGCCATCACTGTCATATACTAATCCAAAATCGAATAACAGAATGGCTTACTGTAATGTGTTACTGTAATGTGTTAATCCAGCCACTCTAAAGTCATTTCCTATGTTTGTATGCTCTAGATCAGAATCTGAATTGGTCAATATGTATTTTCTTTCTTACAGTGAACTATTGTTGCTATTACAGTATATATATGGCAGGAAAGAATCCCCTATATTTCAGGAATGGCATTTCAGAACCAGGAAACTTCTAATGCATATACAGAATGTTGCTTTCAATCATTGGGCCCTAGCTATGTAGAGGCTTAAAAATACATTAGAAGTATTTTTATTATGTTTATGAACGGAAGAAAAAAAATGCCAATCTTGTGAAGTGATAGTCAGTTTGGTGACTGTATCAGCTAATTTGCATGCAGAGAGGCACAATAAGAAACAACGACTTCAGTTATTTGTAAAGACAGTTTTATTAGAAGTGATTTGACTAGCAATATAGCTAGTGATTGTAAAGGCCAAGGCTATTGGTCAAAATTGACAGGTATAGATCAAAGATTTAAGGGATGAGGAACATCCACGCTCCATGGCTAACGTCATGATCATTGAAGAGATGAAGGACTTCATATCAATCCAGCAAAATAAAGTGTCCAAGTGTCCCAAAAACCTATTTTTTCAGAATCATTTGAAAATATACATAATGTAGGGCAGGGGTCCTCAACCTTGACAACTTTAAGACTTGTGGATTTCAACTCCCAGCTTTGCTGGCTGAGGAATTCTGGGAGTTGAAGTCCACAAGTCTTAAAAGATGCCAAGGTTGAGGACCCCTGATGTAGGGAACAGCAGATAATGGTAACACAGAGGTGCTTTAAGAAAAACTACACTTAAAAAAACATACTTCAAACAATTAGACCATGACCATGTGAAATAAGTTGCCTTCATATATTTTAAGATCTGTACAAAAGGCCCTTCTGAAAGTGCCCCCACTTTCAGAAGTTTGTCTATTGAACAGGTGGGAGACAAAACTTTGCTGTGTTGCTCCCAGGTTATTAACTGTATTCTCTTGGAGATGAATTTGCCTTTAGGAAGTCTGCAAATATGTCTTTCTTTTGCTTGGCCTTTGGTAGTGAAAATTATATTATTCATGTTTTCATTTACATTTTTACATATTTTCTGTAGTCTGCGTTTGTGTGTGCCTGTATTGTTTCAAAATGTAAATGCCTTGAGTGTTTCCCAAAGGTGTTTTTCAAAAGCCAACTGGGCTTTCTTGAACTGGACAAGAAAGTCCAGTTGCCTTTTGAAAAACACCTTTGGGACAACCATGACCAGGATGACTGAGAATCTCCATCAATGCCTTGAATGTTTATTCAAACAGAAAAATCAGCACATAGAATAAGAAAAAATGAAAAAAGAAAAAAACCATACAGAAGAAAAATCCCTTGTATGAGTAGAAAGTGTTCTCATTTGCACAAGGGAAAAAAATCTCCAGTTTTCACCGATCTCCTTTCTCAATTGGTCTTTCTGGGTCTAAGTAACAGCAGCAGGCAAGACGCAGAAAAACCTTGTCATTCAAGTGGAAGCAATTGCAGTTGTGCTTTCATCTATACAGTTTGGAGAGGAAAAATAAAAGCTTTCATTTTTGTTGTTTGTTGCACTGACAGCAACCACAGCCTTTGGTTCTACCAGTGTGTTCTCTGTTTTTAGAAGATTAATTGACCACAACACATACGTAAATAAAAATCCTACCTTATATCTAGATGTGAACTATTAGAAATTTTATAATTTTTATAATGGATTGGGCAATAAAGAATTACTGTAATAAACTTCATCGTGTTTATCAAAGGCTATTTAGCATATGAGACCTGAATAACAATTAACAAGACAACTTCAATATAAACAGCTCAGTCTATAAGATGCTACAAAGTGTAATTTTAAAAACCCGTGATCTATCTGCAATCAGATGTTTATCTACATGAGGTGGTATGAATGTAGGAAAATCACTGCATGATTAAGAACGGAGCAAATAAATACTTATTACAAATTCTGATGCTTTTTTAAAACTAGAAATGTTATCTATTACATAACGTAACAGCACTACATTTTTAGGTCATCAGACTGGTTAATATTAAGAATTGCTTGTGTGAGGTACTACGCAGTACCTCAGTCACTGGGGAAACGGTCAGATGAGAACACCTATTTGAAACTCCTTAAGGCAGTCACATCTGTTTTTGGCTTTGCACAGCTATTGCTGCTTTTTAATCACAGGAAAGATACATTTGGTTTAAGACAATGCATTCATTCCCCATCCTGAAGTACCTAAGAGGATCAAGATCTTCTTGCAAGTGATAAATACTTTAATTATATTTTAATTAAAGTTGTATATATATTTAAATATCTCCCTTGACATATTTTCCTAAAATTATTTTTCCCCTTTAGGTTATAATTTTTTAAAATTTTTCTTTCCTGTCTTCTCATTGATTATGATGAGGTGAAACCTAGTTCAGCAGACAGAGAATATTTAATGTAAACATGAGAGATGCTCATTGGTAAACTTTACAGTCACTATATTTCAAATGCAATTTAGCACTGTGAAATTGCTTCTGAGATCGCTTGAGGCCATTTTAGAAAATATTTCTCCTAATGTGTAAGAGAAGACAGTTTAATGCAAACTTGGATGGATTATAATACAGTGTTTTGTTCAAAACAGTGAAAGAGCAAATAGAAACGAATGTCTTAGCTGTCTAGAAAGTTTTTCTTTAAAGATTTCAAAAAGAAGAACAAAACAGAATTACCCCCCCCCCCCTTTTTAACCAAATGCTGATTGCTTTGCATTCTTTTGGTCAGTTTTTTCTCATAAAAATATTGTTGGGACCTGGTTATAAGGATCAGCTTAGAAACTGGGAAACCATGAGTTCCATTTCCACCTTAGCCATGAAAGCCAGCTGTATGACCTTGGGCCAGTCACTTTCGTCTTGGCCTAACCCACCTCAAAGGGCTGTTGATGTAGGGAAAAATAAGAGGTGGAAGGTGTGTTGGATATATTCGCTGCCTTGAGTTATTTGTAAAAATCATAAAGGCGGGATACAAATAAATATGTTTGTATATTTCTGATTCTGCTTACTGGCACCGAAAATGCTTTTTCAGCGTTGCGGAAAGTATTTGCAAAAAGAGCTGTTCCTTCAGGTCAGCTTCAGTAATGACAATGGTCTAGAACAAGGGTAAGCAACCTTGGCTCTTTTATGACTCGTGGACTTCAACACCCAGAATTCCTGAGCCAGCCATGCTGACTCAGGAATTCTGGGAGTTGAAGTCCACGAGTCATAAAAGAGCCAAGGTTGCCTACCCCGGTCTAGAAGATGGAACAACATTTGGCTAAACATATGGCAGCTTTCTAAGCCTACTTAATGTACAGAAGCAAGCATTCATTGATAGCTTGGAGATGAGTCCAAAGCTGTGCACTGTGAAGGGATGGAGCTTGTACTTTCAATTCAAAGCATAGTAACAATTTTCTAGTGCCATTTCTTTAGGATGTTAATGTTATTTATGTAAACACTCCTCTAAAGTCTGTGGGAAGATTAGTAGATACCTTTTGCTGATAAAAATGAATAAAAATATAAGCCTTAAACAGATATATATTGTTTCCTTCAAAACTGAGATGAATACTTGGGTGGTCAAGTATCTGTCAACTTAAAAACAAAACACCGCTATCAAAAATAAAACAATGCTTTCAGCATTCTTGGATACATACTGTACATACATATGTGAAGTATTAAAAAAAAAGATGGAAATGGGTTTCCAAGACCTACTGAAAGCTGAGAGGTAGAGCTTAAAAACATTCACTGAGGAGTAAGCACTTAGCAGTTCACTATAAAACAAACAAAAGAGTTTGCTGCTATCCTTCATTTGTAGCATAGGGAACTTATACATACACTATCACTGCAACAGTAAAAAAAAACAATCCTGCATATTTTTATTGATTTCTTTGTGTAGTATTTTAGCTAGGTGGGAGAAAAACAATATCTAAAGGAACAAGGTCAGGCAGACAGTGAGGGCAAAGTATTTGGTTGCATGAGTATGCAAAATGTGTACTTGTATTGCTTGAAAATAATGGAGCATTTTATAGGCTATGTAGAAACGTATCAGTTTTCAAATTAAAAGATCATTAAAAATTTAAAAAATGGCCCAGCACGGATTTATACTTCCTTGACTTACCAAAAATGGGTTACTTTTTAAAGAGGAACCAATTGGGGATTGGGAAGATAAATAATTAACTGGCTCAGCTTCTAATATGCTGAGAAAAGGGACTGAAGTGAGGTGCAAATTGTGAAGTTAAAATCCCCCCCCCCAAAATGAGAGGCTTCAGAAAGGAAAAATGGTTATTTCTCTCTCATATTCTTTGCCTGATAGCAAGTCAGAATAATTACAAAGTTGATTACAGTATTCCAGTTTAACTGAAGCTTAGAATGGGATCATTCCATTTACAATGAGCATACAATGAAAATTTAGGCTTTCTTAAAGAAAAATATGCAGAGAAAAACTTGACCATCTGTATGGTATAAATAACCACACCATTTTTATTTAAATTCAGTTAGTCTGACACTTAAATGCTTTAAAGGCAGACCTGACAACCTTTCAAATTAACTTCTGGATATTACGAAAATATGACTTCTGTTAAATGACGAAGAACTGCAGAGGGATTGATAATTTTCTAATTTATTCATTATGAAAAGTTATTTTTAAGGCTTCAAGCAAATGTAGGATGCGTGCAGAAAATTTTTATTTTTAGATCATGCCTTTGGGAAAAAGATAAAAATTTAGGCTTGTGAAGCTTCAACTTATTGAGTGATTGCATAATGCATTTTTATATCTTTAAGCTTCTGTAAACTCTGATGCCACAAAATCCCAAGCAACTGAGTTTACTTTTCAAGAAACTGAAACCAATATCATTGGGTGAGGAAGAAAATCTATTACGATGTGGAAAACAAGGAAATGAAGAATGAAAGAAACAACTATGAACATAAAGTGAAGATAATTCCTTAAGTCAACTCTCAAGGAAGATTTACATGGACTGCAGAGAATAACAATAAAGTAATAAAAAGTCCAGATTTACTATTAGTTCCACATTACTTTTTTAAGGTTCAGTAAACAAAGGTATTTAGACACTTGCATATATATACACCTGGCATTAATTAGTCTCTCATCTGTTTTCCAAATTGCATACTTGTTTTTTTTTTTATCAAAGTGTGTACTTCTCAACATTAATACAGCCTTCCTATCTTTAGTATTCTCTAAATGGCTTCAAAACTTCCCCTTCCTGAGCATTTGTAAGGCTTTTTATACTTCTAAATAGAAATCAGGAACAAATCTACATTTTTACGCACAGACACATTCATGCTTACTAAAATGCACGTTACTGTTTGTCATTTTTCCTCAGTAGAGATACGCCTTGTTTGTATTTGAAGGTGAACATTTGGAAAATCCAGGACTCTAAACTAGATGGAGCAGCTGAAAAAAACTTCCTGAGAAGGTAATGGCTACAACAATGGGTATGTTTATATCAATCATCAGCAATTCAGGTCTTCTTGAAGATAACTGCTTTATATGATTGTAAATCGGTGTTATGTTGTGAGAACCACAGACCAAAAACAAACCAAAATTCTGGGTAGTTTGTTTCGTGGATTTAGTCAAAGAATCCAAGAACAACCTATCATACTGACAGCCTTGTCTCCATCAATCTTCTGTATTATACCTTCAATAGTCACATGGTTTTTTCTCCACAATTTTGACAAGTCAGTTGCCATAACTGACAATGTTTTCCTCATATGGATAAATAGCAATATAACAAAATTGCTCAGTTTTTTAATTATTATTGTTTAACTATTAAAGAAAATGGTTCCTATTTGGTAGAGAGAGCTCCTTGGAACATCTGTTGGGCTACTGGTGGATAAAGTCTCTCTGATTTGCTCCAACCTGGACTCCATAGAGCACTCTGATTCTCGGGACATGGTTTGGGAGGGAGGTAATTCGGAATGAGTTGAGCTGGTGACTCCCAAGGAAGTGAACAGGATTCTCTTGCTGTCAGTTTAGCTACCTCTTTACTGAATCTGGGCCCCTCCTATATCATAAAGCATCCAGGAAAATGATCTGCAGTTAGATCCAGGCTTAGCATCAGCTTCTCTAAAGGAGGGAGTGCTAGTGTCTGCTTTGAAAGAAAAAAACATGTGCTCCCCCAAGAGGCCATCTTTGGATCCAACCATTTTTGACAACTACCAGCAGGTACTCCACATTGTGTTTGGGAAAGGTTGGCGAGAAGATGTTTGGTCTGCAGCTGATAAGAAGTCTGGAGAAAACAGATTATCTAGACATGTTTTGATGGGGTTTCAGGCTAGGATTTTGTACCAACACAGACTTAGTTATAGTTGTTGATAATTTGTAGTGGGATTGAGGATGCCATTCTTGTGCACCTTGATCTCTCAGCACTTTTGATACCATCAACTACAGCATCCTTCTGCCATGGGTTCGGGATTGGGCATACCATTCTTTTCTCTTGGGTTGGTTCTAGTCAGTGTTGATTAGGTGAAAGAGATTTATTTATATAATTGTAAAATTTATTGACTGCCCATCTTACCTCAAGGTAACTCTGGACAGCTTACAATTATAAGAAGACCACAACCTATTTGGTATGTTGCAGTGTACTATTCTCTCCCTGTTTTTCAACAACTATATGAAACCACTGGGTGTAGTCATCACTTATCTGGGATCATCACTTATCTGGGATCAGTGACCTTATGAAACTCAATTGTATCTTTCACCTCTGGGCCAGCCAAGTGAGGTTGTAAAAGTTCTGTTCAGGTTCCTGGAAGCTGTGCAGATTTGGATGAGGAAGAACTACCTCTGACTCAATCCTATCAAGACCAATTGACTGTGAAAATTTGCACTGCCCAGAATTTAGGATATTCCACTTTTGGTCTTGGTTGTGATAGCACAGGGGTCCCTAATCTGCGGCCCACTATTTGCAACCAGGCCGTGAGCCAGCAAACATACACACATGTGCAGTTCCTCATGCGAGCAGTGGGCTGGCGTATGTATGCAGCTTGACTCACACAAACAGCAAGCCAACACGCAAATGGATTCATAAGCAGTTGACCTGTATGTGCATGCATGAGTGCTGCCCTGCTGTTTGCGTGAGCTGTGTTGCATGCAAGTTGGTCCACTGCTCAGGTGGCCCGGTTCCCCTCTCCCCCACCCCCCAGCTAGGCCACCAAACCACAAAGGTTGGGATCTGCTGGGGTAGCACTTCCCTTTCAAGGTTGGTGCGCAATGTGGGGCTGCTATGCTGGCAGATGCAGCCAGGAAGATCTCTGTACAACTGTCAACTTTGAAAATGAGCATGGCTGTGACCATTTTCCCTATTCATTTTCTGTTGACACATAGAAAGGGGGGAGGGGGATTGCCAGGTGCTTCGCTAGTCAAAATAATCTTTTGTCCCGTGGGAACCAAGGTCATCGGCTGTTCCCGAGACTGCTGGCTAGGCGTTTTGTGAAAAGCTCTCCAAGAAGATGTATTGGGGAACGTAGTTTTGATGTGCCAATATTTTGTAATTAATAAACATGTTCTTTGAGGAATTTCCAAGCCTCGGAGTTCTGCTTTATTTGTCTCTGTCTGTCAGAACCAACAACTTTATCTGCTGTATCAGTTGCACCAGCAGTCCCCAACCTTTGTGGCTTGGTGGCCCAGCTGGGAAGCAGGGGAGAAACCAGGCCATGGAAGTGATGGGCCAATATGCATGCATGTGCAGCTCAACTCATGCAAGCGGCAGGCCAGCACTCATGCGCATGCACACAACTCAACTGCAAATTGAGCTGAGCATGCATTCACATGCTCATTGGCCCTCTGCTTGCACAAGCTGCATATGCACCAACCCAATACTCACAGGAGTTGAGCTACATACAAATGTGTGCCAGCCCATGCCGTTGCGAATAAAAGGCTGCGAACCAGCAATTGGGGACCTGAGTTACATCCTTCATCAAATTGGAGTGAGGTCTTCAGTCACTCATACTCAGTCTTGATGCCTGTAGATGGGGCTGCTGTTGAAGACCACTCAGAAAATTCAATTGATATGGGATGCAGCAGCAATGGGTATGCTATGGTATGCACGTTATATTTTTATTGCATGAGTTCCACTGCTTTCCAGTTTGATTCCAGGTGCAATTAAAGGTGCTGGCTGTTATCTATAAAGTCCTATATGGCATAGTGGCTGATTGCTCAAAGGACTATCTGTCTCCTATATTTGCCTGGCCTATTTGATCTTGCAGTGTTAGTGTGCTCCAGATTCCCTTGACTAAACAATATCACTATCAGGACTTTGGAAGTGTGCTTTCTCTGTAATAACTCGTCCCCTCTGGAATGAGCCCCCCCCCATGAGATAGGGAATCTGTTGTTATTTAGAAGGGCTGTGAAGACCTGGCTCCTCATAAAAACCTTTAGCAAGGGAGAGTGAGACCTTTTGCTTCATTCGTTCTGATCTGAAATGCAAGCCATCTTTTATGGGTTATTATAATTACTTTGATTGCTGTAAGATTCTCAGTCATTGGGAATCAGGCAAAATACAAGTTTTAAAAATTATTATCATTATTATGGTTAGTTACACAATGTTTAGACTGGATTTGACATTTTCATCCAGCTTTTGAGTCCTTCCCATGGACCTAGAATAGAGAGAAGTTTTTGTTTAATAATATTAAGGTATTACTATGATTGGATACAGTCAGCCAGATGTTTAGGCTGGATTTGGCAATTTGTAATCTGTCTTAGGCAGATGTTGTTTGATGTTAGAGGTGTCATTACAGGATATAAACTGTTCCAAGTTAAACGGCTTTTTGCAATTGATAGACAGCAATTTTGTCAATGTCAACAGTATTTAAGTGATGCTCCAGATATTGACCACCATCAGCATTTACAAAATCACCACCAGTCATTATAATTATAAGTTATTATTTTAACATTGTGTTGCTAAGACTAGTTGAGCAAATTCTACAAATATGTGGGCATGTGTGGTGGAATCAAGTAAGAAATATCATGACCAACAGGCACTGAATCAGGAAATTTTGTGGAGTCTTCACTGGCATTATCAGCAATAAAAGCCATAGCAGGCATAAATCTAACTGCCTAGGTATTAACTGAAAGTTAATAGAATGATCTAGGGGACAGAAAGAAGTCAAAATATTTCTGCAAGAATGGACTAAGTATTTAAATCTTCTGGATCCAGCTTACTCTCTAGGGTAGGCATGTCAAACTTGCAACATCACATGATGTCGCATGATATATCAGGACTTTCCCCCCATTGCTGGCAATGGGGGGGGCGCAGTTTTGGCATGACGCGTCTGGCCTGTGGGCTGGCAGTTTGACATGCCTGCTCTAGGGTTAAGCAACACAATTTATATTTATTGCCAAAGTTCCTTTCATCTGTGAACCCAAATGACTGGGAAAGAACTGGATCTGTTAGGCTTTGTCTAAGCCAGACATGTCAAACACAAGGCCTGGGGGCCAGATGCGGCCCACAAAATGGCTTCATGGAAACAGTGAGGGAACGGCTCCCTCGGCCTTGGCCCTGGCCGGCAGCCAATGTACAATTTTGTGGTGGCCATCTTGGCACTTGCCCCAGTGGACCATGCCTTGGCACTTGCCCCGGTCCCACCCCCTTCTGCGAGAGACCCTAAGATCTGTCCCCCCTCAGATCTGTCCCCCCCACAGGCACCCTTGATGCGAATGATGTAGAACTGGCCACGCCCACCCAATAGGCCACACCCACTCCATCCACACCCACCCAGTAGGCTGCACCCACTCTGGCCACACCCCCTCCCCAGGGCAACCGCAATGTTGATGCGGCCCTCAGTGAAATTGAGTTTGACACCCCTGGTCTAAGCAAAAGGCAATTCTAAATTCTCATGTCATATTTTATTTTATTTTAGTCTTCCTTATTTATTAACATAAAAGTTAAAAATATGGCCTTCCTAATTCAGACTTGGGAAAGTCCTTGTTGCTACTTACTCTTTCTTAATCATCCCCTTTTCAAATTCGTTGCCCACCTTTCTATAGATCTGTTCTATCAGACTAATTTTCCTCTGAGTTTGTGAATTTTCTTATAGAATGCAGCCCTGAATTTTCTTGAGTAAACTTTGTTGGGAATATTTTCTTTTAAATTTTGGGACAGATTCAGTCTCAGTTGTATTACTCCAAGGTTACTTACGTCTGATGCAGAATAAAAGAGTGTATTCTTCTTTGTATTTGACTCTTAAGTCTATGAACTGTTATATATACCATAATGATATTTGCAATTCATGTCTCTTGTTGAAAGTTATATACGAAATTGTATACCAATGTTTGAAAATTATTCACTTAAAAGGAATGATATATATTTCACACAAGCTGAACTAAATTACAATAAAAATATAGTTCCCAATGTCCATGTAAGCTAGATCAGAAGAAGCAGCTAACAGAAGAAATGTTACAAAACTAAGTGATGTCTATTTGCATAAGAAAAATGATAAATTATTTTATTTGTGTAGTTTTAAAATTACTTTATGTTCCTCTAACAGTAGTGAATATGTAATAAAGAATAAGTAGGCCATTTAAAATGTAATGTGTACATGTGTCATAACTCCAACATCAGTGAATAGATAAGATTTTTAAATTCTTGGCTTTATTTCATCTAAGAACCTGAAAGCAGCAACAACAGAATAAACCTACATGTTTACCCCAAAGAATTTAACAAGATTTGCTCCAAAATAAGTGATATAGAAGTGCAACCTAAATGAACTTCCTCAATATAATTTTAGATGCAATACTGAATACTTTTACATTAATAGTACTGTTGACAGTATTACTGTACATAAGCTGCATTCCAAGCTTTTCATGATGCTGTGGCTGCTCTCTTTTTCAAAAAAGCACCAAAAAGACCTGTTCCCCTATCAAGGGAATAAAATATTGTCAAAAATATTATTATTGTGGACAGCCAGAATTATCTTCATGGTGCAAATTATAAAAAAAATAAAAATATTTATTTTCAGGAAACCCTATTGGTGGCAAATGTGCAGGCAGCTGTCCCAGGTTTACTGTTAAAGCAAGACTCTTAAGCCTTAGTAAGGAATCAAAACAATTCCATTTGCCTTATTTCAAACCATTTAAAGGAATGCTATGGTTTATCCAGTAATAGGAAAAAAAGATTCTTCTCTTGCTTCTTTCTCTTGAAAGTGTACATCTTGATATGTATTACATTATAAATGAGCACTCTGATGGTGCCTTCTTTTTATGGTGATTTGACTTCGAGCATTTATATCAGTGTTTCTCAACTTTGACAATTTTAAGGCATGTGGACTTCAACTCCCAGAATTCCACAGCCAGCAATGAAACACTGATTTATATGGTAATTTAGCATGTGCAATAATACAGTTTCACAATCGAAATTTAGATGCTGTTTGCTACTGTTCCCCCTTTTTGTTTTTGTGGGGTTATTTGAGGGAATGCCTCTCCCCTATTTCATCTATCTATCCCATTAGATTTGGCAGGAGAAGCATGCTTTGGTTCCCTTTTGTTACAGAATGTCATCTGGTTAGATTCAGGAAGAAAGCCTTTTTCTGTTGTGGCACTTGCTCTCTGGAAATCATTTCCCAGAGATCAGAATGGCTATTGAATAAATAGGCTACTGAATGAAAAGCCTACTGGTTTATGGACATGATTTTGCTTGTGCTTGGGGATCTGGGTGTGCGGCAGAGGCCGTGCAGTAGTTATGCTATTATTTATTTATTTTCAAAATTTATTAGCCACCCATCTTACCTCAAGGTAACTCTATTATTGATGAATCTTCAGATACCTCAGATACTGTTTTGTTACATGGATATCTAAATCGTTTCTATTAGGATTCTTGTATTTTTAAATATATAGTTTTAATTGCTGTGAGTCATCCAGAATCATTTGAAATGAGCAACAATATAAAGCTGAAATAATAAATAGAAGATCTTTTACTTGCGGGATAAAAGTAGTGCCTGATCACAAGATGCTTCAGCAAATTCAGTTAGTATAAAGATAAGCAACTTGGTATTTTCCACCAGTTTAGAATTTTAAATTCACATTTAGCTATCATGGATCATAAAGTACAATACCAAAGCATATTGCACTCATGCTCCTATAATCAATCTTGTGCCATATATTTGCCTCTACAGCCAAACTAAAATTACTTCGCTATTCCTGTACTGAATATAGCAACAGAATCATTATACAATGCATTCAAAAAGTATTCAACCCCCCTTCACTTTTGTCAATTTTGTTATGCTGCAGCCTGATTAGTTGTTGAAATTCATTTTTTCTAATTTATTTACACTCAGTACCCCCATAATGCCAAACTGAAAACACATTTACAGACATGTCTGTAAATTTATTGAAAAGAAAAAACTGAAATATCACATTGGCATAAGTATTCAGACCCTTTGCGACAACACTTGAAATTTAGCTCCAGTGCCTCCCATTTTTCTTGATCATTGCTGACATGTTTCTACACCTTGATTGGAGTCCACCTGTGGTAAATTAAATTGATTGGACATAATTTGGAAAGGCAGACATCTCTCTATAGAAGACTTCACATCTGACAACGCATACTATAGCAGAAAAGCCATGAGATCAAAGGAACTGCCTGCAGAGTTCAGAAGCAGGATTATTGCAAGGCCCGGATCTGGAGAAGACTACAATAAAATTGCTGCTGCACTGTAGATTCCTAAGAGCATAGTGGCCGCCATAATTCTCAAATGGAAGGATTTCCATTTTCACAACCAGGATTCTTCCAAGAGCTGGCTGCACAGTCAAACTGAGCAATTGGGGGAGAAGGGCCTTATTAAGAGAGATAACCAAGAACCTGATGGTCATTGACGGAGCTCCAGAGATCCTGTGTGGAGATGGGACAGAGTTCTAGAAGGACAACCAACACTGCAGCCCTCTACCGATTGGGCTTTATGGTGGCTAGATGGAAGCCTCTCCTCAGTGCAAAACACATGAAAGCCCACTTGGAGTTTGCAAAAAAGCACCTGAAGGATTCCCAGACTGTGAGGAACAAGATGCTCTAGTCTGATGAAACCAAGGTCAAACTGTTTCAGCTCAATTCTAAATATTATATCTGGAGGAAAAAGGTACCACTCACCACCTGCCCAATATCATCCCAACAGTGAAGCATGATGGTGGCAGCATCGTGCAGTGGGGGATTGGGAGACTGGTCAGGGTTAAGGGAAATCTGAATGGAACGAAGTACAAGGATAACCTATTCCATAGCACTTAGGACCTCAGACTGGGCCGAAGGTTCACTTTCCAACATCACAGCGATCCCAAGCACACAGACAAGACAATGCAGAAGTGGCTTAGGACAACTCTGTGAATGTCTAGAGTGGCCCAGCCAGAGCCCTGACTTGAACCATATTGAACATTTCTGGAGGGAAATGAAAATGGATGCCCATCAACAGTCACCATCCAATCTGATTGAGGTTGAGAGGATTTGCAAGGAAGAATGACGGAAAATCCCCAATTCAGATGTGCAAAGCTTGTCACATCATATCTACAAAGACTAGAAGCTGTAATTGCTGCCAAAGGTGCTTCAACAAAGTACCGTATATGCCGGCGTATTAGGCGACCTGGCGTATAAGACGACCCCCGTCTTTATAGCCGGGCCGCATTCCTAGAACGTCGTCTTATACGCCGGAAACTACCAGTATTTCCGGCGTATAAGACGACCCCCTTCTTTGGCGCCGATTTCAGCGCTCGCGGAAGTCGTCTTATACGCTGGCATTTACGGTACTAAGTGAAGGGTCTGAATATTGATGCCAATGTGATATTTCAGTTTTTTCTTTTTAATAAATTTACAGACATTTCTAAAATTCTGTTTTCACTTCGTCATGATGGGGTACTGAGTATAGATTAATGAGAAAAAAATAAATGTCAACAACTGCAGAATCAGGCTGCAGCACAAAAAAAATTGTCAAAAGTGACAAAATACTTTCTGAATGCACTATATAGTAGTAATAGTAGTAAAGTTGGAAGGGACCTTGGAGGTCATCTAGTCCAACCCCCTGCTCGGGCAGGAAACCCTACGCTATTTCGGACAAATGGCTGTCCAGTCTCTTCTTAAAAACTTCCAGTGTTGGAGCATTTACTGCTTCTGGAGGCAGGCTGTTCCACTGATTAATTGTTCTCACTGTCAGGAAGTTTCTCCTTAGTTCTAGGTTGCTTCTCTCCTTGATGAGTTTCCACCCGTTGCTTCTTGTCCTGCCTTCAGGTGCTTTGGAAAATAGCTTAATTCCCTCTTCTTTATGGCAGCCCCTGAGATATTGGAATACTGCTATCATGTCCCCCCTTGTCCTTCTCTTCGTTAAACTAGACATACCCAATTCTAGCAACCGTTCCTTATATGTTTTAGCCTCCAGTCCCCTAATCATCTTTGTTGCTCTTCTCTGTACTCTTTCTAGAGTCTCAACATCTTTTTTACATCGTGGTGACCAAAACTGGATGCAGTATTCCAGTGTGGCCTTACCAAGGCATTGAAGAGTGGTATTAATACTTCACGTGATCTTGATTCTATCCCTCTGTTAATGCAGCCTAGCACTGTGTTGGCCTTTTTGGCAGCTGCAGCACACTGCTGGCTCATATTTAAGTGATTGTCTACTAGGACTCCGAGGTCCCTCTCACAGTTACTACTATTGAGCATGGTGCCACCTATGCTGTACTTGTGCATTTGGTTTTTCTTGCCTAAATGTAGAACCTTGCTTTTTTCACCATTGAATTTCATTTTGTTAGTTAGTGCCCAGTGTTCAAGTCTGTCCAGATCCTTCTGTATCTGAAGCCTGTCTTCTGGAGTGTTGGCTATTCCTGCCAGCTTGGTGTCATCTGCAAATTTGATGAGTTCCCCATCTATCCCTTCATCCAAATCGTTGATGAAGATGTTGAAGAGTACTGGGCCCAGAACAGAGCCCTGGGGCACCCCACTACACACTTCCCTCCATATAGATGCAGTTCCATTGAGAACCACTCGCTGAGTACGGCCGGTCAGCCAGCTACGGATCCATCTGGTGGTGGTTCTGTCTACCCCACATTTTTCTATCTTGTCAAGTAGTAGGTTGTGATCTACTTTATTTACTTTATATATACAGACATCCTTGTCACTGTAGTTCTGGAACTATGAGTTATTTATTCAAGCACACTAAAGATTCCATACTCACAACTTTGAGGATTGGAGACTTGTATTGTCCCAAGAAAAAAAAGCATTTGAAAATAGATTCTACATAACGTGTAGTGCTAATATGACAAAATTCATATTGCACTATTGTGATTTTTCAGTTTTTTCTACTGGGATTGTAAAAGTGGATGACAGTTATCCTATTGGAACGGTTAATTAAGAGGAAATCTCAGAATACTAGTGTCAAATGAAATATAGTGCTATTATCTTCTTTGGTATTAAATCTGTTAAATATACATTTTGAAGTAAACTTTGTTTTTGTATATTCTTAGATTTTATAGAAAGAAGATGGTTATTCAAATATCAAAGGAAGGAATCATATCTAATAATATAGAAGGAAAGAAATATTGTCAAAAAGAAACATTCTTTCAAAAATTAGGGAGGGAATGTTAGGAACTGTCAAGCTCATAAGTTCTTCTTCATGTGAGAAACTATGCACATATCGTATAACACTAAAAGTATAATTTCCAGCCTTGTTCATTTTTATAGGTACTGTAATCAGTTTTAAGTATTCGCAAAAACATATCAGGGCATTTCATAAGCAAAATTAATTAAAAACCAAACAAGAAAAACTTCGTGGCTCAATTTACATTGCATTTCAAGGCTGCAATCTTATGCAAATTCAACTCAACTCAATGGAGTAGGTTTGAACAAACATGCATTGGACTACACTATAAGCAAATAGCTATCTTTTCATACTAGTAAACCAACAAAAAATCATCAAGAAAGAAGTGACGCAGACTTATTACTCAGTAACCAGTATAAAGTATTAAAATCACTTATAATTTTAGTATCAATTTGTGGTCACGCTTGTGATTTTTGAAATGTCTTAGAATAAAAAATGTATTTTGGAAATATACATATTTTTAAAATAAAGCAAGGTAACTACTACTGGCATTTAATGTTTTGCATGAACTACAGAATCTATGGGAAATCATTCTTGATAAATTATAATTTCATGAGCACCACTGGAAATAGGAATATGGGAATCAAATACATGAATTATTTGCATTAAAATATGTATATGGGAGCAGTCTTTTTGTAAGAGTTTACATTCTGGGAATGTCAAATTAACTTCCCAAAGATGCTATGCATATTCTGTATGGTGTCAATTATAGTGCAAATTTCTGGTTATACTTTTAATTTTCTTTTGAAGAGATTAATTTAACATGATGCTTAATGAAGCTTTTAGGACTGTCAACTGAATTAGAGTATAATAATTTAAGTTGTTAATTATATTTCTATTTTGGCTACTTCATTTATTTGAGATTTTACTTTATTTTCTATAATAAACTTATCAAAACACATTTAAAAGTTACACGTTAAACCAATATGCCAGTGAAAAATAGAATTGAAATTGTTTATAACAATTAGCTGTTTCCTTATTGAAAAAGGACAATTTTTCTCTATAATACAAATGTTTATTACATATATGGGAACAAGAGGAGAAAAATATAGGGCAAGAGCAATATATTCTCAAATAATTTCTAGACCATGTTTTAGATTGATATTTTAATAATTAATGATTAGGCTATTAATTTCATTCATTATGTTATCAACTTTAGCCTCATAAGGAAAACAGCCATATCAAGCAAAAGACTCACAGCTGATCCTATGTTTTCAATATGTTGGTGGATAGAGGTAAATTACAATTTCTCAGCTGAAAAATGGAACAGCTACAATTCAGTAGTTTTCAGTTCTCAAAATGACACTGACTCATGTAAGTGATATATTTACCACCATAATTTGGAATACCACTAGCAGTACCTTTCTGCCAACAGAACATAACTATCTTGTCTGGAGATCCCTTCTATCTAAGAGGCAGCTTTGTCTCTTCCTACTTTTTCTCAACTAGTAGATCTGAGCTATCCCAAGCCTGTCTTACCGATAGATGCTATGTCCAAAGTATGACATACTTTTATGCTATTTAAAATTTTAAAAGATACAGCTTTTACATAGTTTCAAGGTATCTTTTTATATGATAGTGATATGTAGCTAGTGCTGTTCGAAGATTTAAACTTAAAACTTCATAACACATCCAAATTTTTTGGCCACTTGTAAAAATCAAGAATGCAATCAAATACAGGTATCTTATAAGAACTACTGTCCCAAAGTAAGAAATGCAATTATATTCCACTGTTGCATTATTACCAGTAAGCAAATACAAAACTGGGGCATTGTAGCTAAATTATACTGATTTTAAGCAACAGCATCTTAATTCTTAATGCTGTTATATTTGGCAACAGTAATTCAATGAAAGTGAATCCATCCTGACAGGCAGACTGCCAATATGCAGCAATAATGCATTTTGTAATTTAAGACTTAAGTTCACCAAAAGGAAAAGTGGTAGTGCAACTGTGAATTTCCAAATTGTAAATTTGTAATTCTCAAACTTTATTGCAATAAAAGTGTATTATATTAATGAAATTTCTGTAACTTTCATATATTTCATATTATTATAAAAGCATAATTTTGTGGAACTTGACTAATTCACATTATTGAAAATTCAAACTTTTCTTGAATTAAAAGAATGTCATTTTCTACATAAAATATTAATTTAGCACAATATAAATTCTAAAACTATCATATTCTTAGATTTTGAAGGCTTTTTAAAAGAAAAAAAAAGGATAAAAGGTTACATTCCATCAACTTGTTAGAGAGTAGATCCTAAAAACATATTTTTAGTTTGGGCAGAAATATTTTTATGAGGCCATTTCAAATTATGGACGCTAGCCAGCCCAGAGTTTAAAAAATTCCAAATATCTAAATGCCAGTTTTCAATATTGATATCAATGAAACTTAATACAAGTTAAATGCATATACGATTGCAGCCTAAAGAATCTTCTAACCTAAACCTTATGTGGTCAGTTATTTGAGATAAGCAAGAGTGTTTTGTTCTTAAAGTGGCTCAATATGTTTTAGATAACAACTATGAACTGAATATTCACAGCAAGCAAATCATCAACAAAGTATTTTTATATATCACTTTCTACCCAAAACACCAGAAGCATTACAAAAATGACAATTCAAACATTTGCTTCATTTTTGCACCATATATTGCCACACTTAAAAAGCATCCTTAAATCTTACTCTTCAGCCTTCAGAGCATGCCAGTCCACCTTCTGAAGTCATAAGAATTTAGAAGAGCAAATATTACTTTGTTTAACCTGTCACATCAGCATCTACAATTTTCTTTCTACCTAAAGATTAAATATGAAATTGCATAACCTAATTCATTTCATTTTATTTAACTGTCTACATTATTCTGTGAGTGCGTGCGCATGCACTATCACACACAGAAACAATGGTATCTACATACAGTTTTACACAAATATTTACATACATGTATTATACACAAACTAATGTGATTCCATGATTTTTAGTAGAAAGGCATATGCTTTTGTAGCATATACAATTGTTGCACTAGTTTTACAAGAGCATTATAAACCTTTTGCAACAATTAGTAAAGCACAATTCAACCAGAATGTTATAGATTGTATATAAAAAATACAATACCTAGAATGCTTATCAAACAAATAATGCTTTATTGGCATCTAAAAAAACATTTAAAATGTATGTTATTTTTTAACTCATTGCAGTACGAGGAGGACAGATCATGGACACTTGTAATTGAGAAACAGAGACTATAATGCAGAAATTTCAAAAATACACCATCTCTGAATCATTTATGCTCCTTTTCTGGGCCAAACTGAGGGAACATTTAGTATCACAGCTCTGCCTACGTTTTAAAAATTTCCACCAGCCTAGAAATCTGGATAAGATATACCAGCGCCTGTTTTCAAGTATAACAATTTCTATGGCCAACCTAATAGCATCTAAAAAAATCAAGTTCTTCCATAGGAAGTCTTTTTCTTTGTTTGACAAGCTGTAATTTATCCTTCTGAAGTAAAAGCAAGTGGGGAAAGTTTGTGTTTTGCCAGGAAAAAAGAAAAAAGAAAAGAAAGACAAACTTCACCTACCATGTTCAAATTAAAAACAATATTCTATACAAGTCAGTTGTACAACTATTTAAGTGAAAGATGAACGTGAATATTAGATTAACTTAATTCTGGAAGAAAAAAAATGAACTAAGGTCCAGTCAGCCATTCATCTATTACAGAGAGAGATGACAACTTTACAAAAGGTATCTTTTTACCTACTGAGTGATGATTATGTCCCCTCAGTTTCTGTGCTTTCTACCACTGGTTCAGTTTCTAATTCAGCTTCTGTGTCACTCTTCTCTTTTTTTGTCTCATTTGAAGTCGCCAACTTTTCATAAAGTTCCAATTCATCCTGCACTTGCACAGCAGATGGCTGATTCACTGTCTCTGTGTTTTCACCATTAACTTGGGGAACACTATCAACTTTTTGTTGAGAAGCACCACCTTCAAAATATTCAAACGCTCTTGGATGCGGAGGGGGTATCCAGTTGTTCTGTGTTCTCTCTCTCCCAAATCTGTTTCCGTTAATTTCTCTACCAAAATTAAAATCTCTATCATCCCTGTCCCTTTGCCTTTCCCATGGTCTACGACGGTCATCAAAGTCTCTGTGAGCATCTTGTTCAAGTCCTCTGTTCCAGGTAGGACCACTTCGAATTTCAAATCTGTAGTTTGTTTGCCGGTATCTGTCTCGAGCTTCCTGGAACCCTTTGAGACTACCATATACAGGAAAGGTCTGATGTTCTCTTTCATCATAATCTCCTCTTTGACCCCAGTGTTTTTCTGAGTTGAAAGCAAAATGCTCTCTCCTTAGATTATCAATACCTGGCCTTCCAAAGTTCTCCCGCAAATCTATATGTGGTCTGAGAAGATGTTCTCTTCCATCCATAGGAGGTCGACCTAGACCTTCTCTTGGATCTAGGGGTGGCCTTCCAACAGAATCCCTTATATCTACTGAAGATGTTCGATCTCTACTTTCCATTGGAGGAAAGCGATAGTCTCTATCTCCTTCTTGTTGAATGCTATCTTCCCCAACAGGCAATCTTTTATCTGGGTTAGAAATATCCATATTGTGCCTACCAGAAGTTACAAATGGCCTCTCTGTTTGAGTAAAAATATCTCCTGGAAGGAAAGGAACTCTAGGTGGAGGAAGGGATGGATCAAGTATAGTTGGAGGAGGAACTGTACGTTGTGGTGGCATCCCAGGTTGCAGTAGTGGAAATCTAGCACCAGGTGGTTGTGGTATTAATCCCGATCGGATTTCTACTAGAGAAATTCCAGGCAACCGTTGACTAGCAATAGTTAAATGGGGCAAATTTTGAATTCCAGTGGGTGGTTGTAGTCCTAATAGTCCAGAACCACCTGAAATATTTGGTGGTGGTAATCCTAACAGTCCAGAACTACTTGAAACCATTGGTGGTGGCAATCCTAAAATTGCAGAATTGCTTGATACAATGGGTGGTTGGAGTGCTGTCAAAAGCCCAGAACTATTTGATACAATGGGTGGCTGGATTCCTGACAAACGTCCAGTATTATTTGAGACTATGGGTGGTTGGATACCCATTAAAAGGCTGGAGCTGCTTGAAACATTTATCGTCTGAAGTCCTGACAAAAGCCCAGAGCTACTTGAGACACTTGGAGCCTGAACACCTGTTATAAGACCAGAGCTATTTGAAGCAGTGGGTGGTTGAATTCTTGTCAAAAGTCCAGAGCTGCTTGAGACACTGACTGGCTGCACAAGTCCAGCACTACTTGAGACATGTGGTGGCTGAATTCCCCCTACATGCCCAGAACTGGTTGTGATACCAGATGGCTGTACTCCCTCGGTAAGTCCAGAACTGCTTGAAACATCATCTTGAACTGAAATACAAAAACTCAAATCAGTAAATTAAAACAACCATGCCTAATACTTTTAATAGTTTAATTATAAACTAAATTCAACATCTACAGGTTGGCTTTTGATTATAATCTGCAACAATATCTATTTAAGGAAAAGTAAACAGTATCTCTTACTGAAGAATAGCTTATAAAATAAATGTTTAGAAAAATTGTACGCCTTTAAAGTACTTTATCTAGAAAGTTATAGAAAAGTTTAAAAAATAGTACTAGGATTTAGCATATCATTTTCCTGTCTTCCTGTATATTTGAGTGGATAGAAACTATAAAAATTACGCTAAAAGTTTTAAAATTATTTGTATGGTATTAATATTAATACAATTCAGATTAAATAAACAAAAAAGTATTGTGGCAATATAATGAGTGAACAACAAATCTTATTAAAAACTGACTACTGTTGGAAAAACACAGAAATTATATTGCAATTGGCCTAATAAACAACTCTAGTTATTCTGATCCTATTATCTATCCTTCTAGTATAAATGTATGTAGGCATGTATATATGTCTGTCTTTATTTAGCTCTTAGGAACAAGTAAGCTCATTATTCTCCCAAAAGCTGTATCTGATACACATATGAAGTCTTGAAAGTTATGACATTCCTATTCTAAGCATATATGTGTATGTATGTACACATGCATTTGTCATGGTCATGCAGATGCAAGCACTCATATAGTCCTCCCAAAAGGTTTTATAATGCTACTTACCAGTTCTGTTTTCCGTAGAAGAGGTTGGAAGATCAGCACGAAGAGATCCTTTTTCATCCAATTCTGAACTGTTATTTGAAAGAGAAGAAAAGACACTTCCGGCAGATAATGTTGATGTCGTAAGACTACTAGAAACCGTACCACCTGGTAGAACAAGGCTGCTAAAATCTTTCATTGATTCTTGAGCAATAGTCAGCGACGGCTGTACAAGAGCTGTAAAACAATACACATGCACATTAATGCTTGTGCAAATCTATACAAGTCTTTTTAAAAGAAACCACCAGTATGTTAATCAAAATCTTTCTACTTAATGTATAAACAAGTCACCACGAATAAGAGAGAAACAACTTAGAACTAAGGAGAAATTCCCTGATAGTTAGAACAATTAACCAGTGGAACAACCTGTCTCCAGAAGCTGTGAATGCTCCAACACTGGAAGTTTTTAAGAAGAGACTGGACAGCCATTTGTCTGAAACGGTATAGGGTTTCCTACCTGAGCAGGGGGTTGGACTAGATCAGAGGTCCCCAACCTTTTGGGCATAAGGGACTGGTTCTGTGGAGAAAGATTTTTCCACGGACTGGAAAGTGCGTAGTTTTATATGCTGCCTGCATCCCACAGATGGGGCTTTACTTGTTTGTGCAGACCAGTTGTTAGCTTGCCACGGCCTGGTACTGGTCCACCGACCAGAGGTTGGGGAACCCTGGACTACATGACCTCCAAGATCCCTTCCAAATTTATTATTAAGTTAAAAGTATAATCTTTAAAACATCCAAAGTGAAGAAAGCTATTAGAAAATCCATCAAAATTATACAGTTGGATTATAATTAAAAAAGATTCTAATCGTTACTCATCAATAAATACAATCTATTACCTATTAATTTGGGGCAGTTAATACAAATAGTGCAGCTTTCAAAAAGGATGAGCCTCTTGGGATCAGATAGAAGAGGGTTCAGTTATGTGCCTGTCATTCTGCCTAATATTAACTGTTGTTTTAAGAAAGAATTGAGTTCATAGAATAAGTGGATGGTCTCTGTTTAATTCATTTTATGGGCAGAAATGCCAAAATCTGTCTGTAGGAGGCACTACCATGCTTTAAGCACAAGCACTGTTAAGCTGACATTATTCAAGTGCAAAGACTTGATCTAAGTCCCACTCTGGTAGAGTACAGAAATGAAGTTTAGATCTGCATGATTTAAGCTTCTTTTCTGCACACACCAGAGAAATTCTCTTCCATGCACCAAGGAGAGCTGACATCTGTCCAAGGGGTGCAGAAACAGAGCATAGATCAGTGGTGGCGAACCTATGGCATGTGTACCAGAGGCAGCACTCGGAGCCCTCTCTGTGGGCACACGCACCGTCGCCCCAGCCCCGCCTCCTTCCATGGCCCCCTCCTCACCAGCAGCCCTCCGGAGGAGAGTCGCCCCTGGGCACGGCCCACACAATGCTGTGCAGCCAAGGACATGGTAGCTGGGCAGTGGGGGCAAGACTCAGCTCTTGCACCCCATTGCGCAGATAATGCTGCAGGGTACGGGTGGAGGGCATGGCCACCAGGCGCTGCTGGGCTGCCTGGGTGATCTGTGGTGGGTGGTCCAGCGGGCACGGCGGAGCGGGGACAGGGGTGGGTGGTTTTTGGGCACTTGGTCTCTAAAAGGTTCACCATCACTGGCTTAGATCTTCATGATTTAAGCTGCTTTTTCTGCATCCCATGAAAAGATGTCAGCTCCCCTCAGCCAGCAGCTCTTTCAGTCAGTCCCCAAAGATTGAGAGGGAGTCCTCTCAGCAGCAGTAGCAGACTTCCTGGGCAAGCCAATACAGAAGATTGCAAATGACAATCACATGATCACAGGGCACTAGACAACTGGTTGTAACTACTCACTTAATGACTGCATTGCTTTGTGACAGAAGTTCCAGTCCAAACTGTAGTTGTGAATGACTTCCTACACAAAGAAATGTTATCTACATGCAAAACCCATAATTTCTGGATTCCTATGTTTTCCAGTCTAACCCTAAACCTAATTGGAAGTCGTACACAGAACAGGACTGTTTATATAGTTCTTGATAATGTCTGTACAGGTGCCATCCTACCTAATATAGGTAAACCTGGCCACTTATTCAAGAGTAGCAGGAACTCAGTTCTAAGCTTTATAATGTTATTTATAAAAATAAATCCAATTCCACCAAACTTTTTTTTCTAACTGTGACAGTTTTATTGGAATCCTATGAAAGAAAAATTAAAAACAGCTTACATGTTGGGACTACAGGTGGTGGAACAGGTGGCGGAACAGGTGGAGGCATGAAACCTAGAAGAAACAAAGAATAAATATTAATAAACAAATCTATTAAAGTTTATGAAAAATAACAAGAGCTAAATTCTTAACTGAATTATAAATATGTTCAAGCATTCATTATCTAATTCAAGAAAGTGTTGTAATTAAATGCACACATACAGATATATATATGGAAATAAGATCCACTGAATTAAATAAGGTTTACTGCCACTTCACTGTGCAAATAGATGACTACAGATTAAATTAATATTTTAAAAATAAGTAGTGATAGATTCATAAAGCTGAAGGACTCCTTAAGCCACTGAAGCCAAGTCCTTGTTCACAATTTTGGGCCCTGCTTTGCAAAGAGGGAACCAAAGCTTTTCTGGCTAATTATGCAAAATTCTCAGCAAATGTAAACTTAAGAGAAATAAACAAATAACAATGCCAATGCACTTTGATGTTTATGTTATAGAATGGAAAGATAACTTTACCAGGAGGTGGTTGTGAAGGATTAAAGCTTGCTCTCAAGAATGGAGGCGGAGGAATTCCACTGTAACCAGGTGGAGGGACAGACATTGTAACAGGAAATGCAGGTGGAACTAAATTAACAGTCGGCACAGTTGGCGCTACAGGAATCTGTTATAATGAGAAAAATAGTCCTGGTGATCTTTAATCCATACATATTTATGAAAGAAAATTTTAAAATTGTACCCCTGTAAATTGGCCTTTTTGGCCTATTCTGCTGTTGAATTACAGCTATGGAATGAAGGAGGTACCCTGGGAGTCCCAAATAAGGACATTTAAAGCTTGCAAGTTATCACAGAAAAGCATATAGCAGGCGTCTTCAAACTTGGCCCTTTTATGACTTGTGGACTGCTGAGGAATTCTGGGAGTTGAAGTCCACAAGTCATAAAAGGGCCAAGTCTGAAGACCCCTGGCATATAAAAAGGGCAATATAGTATTACTTCTGTCTTTTCAATGTAGAAACAGTTCTGTCTCTTTAAATTCAAACTCAGTCTTTTAATAGTTGACCAACAAATGAACTTCTAGAAAGTCCAGATGACTACTTTTCATTTTCTTTTCAAATTCTCTCTCTCCTATCAGTAAACTGAACGCTTGCCAGTTAATTCCCAAAATAACTCCAGGCCAATTTAAATATTTTTAATTTTTACTTATTGCATTTTTTTAAACTGTTCATTTTCTTCATAGGGTGATTTACTATAGGGAAGAAAATCATTCCCAGAGTTTTGCTGCCTCTTACTTTTGCTTATTGAGGTAATTTTTTACTACATACTTATTGGGAGCCACCTTAGGAAGCAACCAACATGAGACGTCCCTGAGATGTCTGAGTGGAGTTCTTCGTTCTATGGGTTAAACCAACATGTTTTTTGTTTTGTGCATACTTAACTTCAGAGAGTTTTTCACAATAAAAGGAAAAAAAAATATCTTAAGTTGCAGAAGGTACGAGAAGATATGATATGCATCTGACACAAAAGTAGGTTTATCAATTGAATCAATAATCTGAATTGTCCTTTAAATACTAGAAGAAAAGTGTGGGCAGAAAATGGAATACAATACTAACCTGTAACATAGTGACAGATTGTTTATAAGTTTCTGCCTGTGTTGTGACAACTGTGGTTTTCTCAACAGTTGCACTCTGGGTTATCTGCACACTCTCTTTTACAGTCTCTGAAGTCCTTGTAGTTTCCCATTCTAAAGAAACAACAACTGATCAGTGTTTTGAAAAGCGTATTAGAAGAAAACAAGCATTTGCTTCACTAACTATGATACCTACATTTTCACAATGAGTGGAGATTGAAAAATATATTTTAAAAAACTATCTGAATGGTACATTCCCAGATTGTTTTATGTAGAACAAGGGGTTTTTTTTGGGGGGGGGGAGGGTATTTTGTGGTTCTTGAAATTTACAACCTTGGATTAATGTTTGCTCCGTTTCTAACAGTGTAACAGAAAAACCGATCAATATTACTGTGTTTAGTCAAGCTTTAACGCTGTGTTTAAAAACTATATTATTTTTTTTAATACACACACACACACACACACAGAGAGAGAGAGAGAGAGAGAGAGAGAGAGAGAGAGAGAGAGATAAGGTTTTTCAGACAGACCGGTCTGATTGATTGCACCTTGACATTTTGACTGTTATACTGCAGTTCTACTTTTTTTATAACCTCTTTAACTCTTGTCAGCAAAAAGAAATCTGAATTTGTAATGTACCGCAGTTGCAACTTGAACCTGCTTAATGCCCCTAGTTGGGGGGCTGCAAGACAAAAGAGATTATAAAAAAAAGTAGAACTGCGGTATAGCAGTCAAAATGCCAAGTTGCAATCAGACAGGTCTGAAAAACTTTCTGTATATACTCCCTTGACTCAGATGACAAAGAGGGGAGGAGATCCAGTGGCCTTGATCAGCCCTATGCGCACACAAGAGGCGGCAAGTGCACGGGGGCCGGCAGCAGCCACAGCCCACTTGGCCCAAGGGCAGAAGCACAGGAGGCAGGCAGGCAATCTGGACGTGCTGCGTGACCGCCTGGCTCACGGGAGGCTCAAGTGGTGGCGCTGGCAGCAAGCGGAGACAGAGGCATGCGATCCAACCATGCTGCGTGACCATCTGGCTCGCACAAGGCTCACACGGCAGCACCAGCAGCAGGCGGAGCAGAGGCACCTCTGCCTGTTGCAGCTGTGTGAGCCTTCCGGCTGCGCAGCATGTCTGGATCACCTGCCCCCCCCGGCTTTGCCTCCATGCTTGGACTTACCTGTGCTGTGCGGGCCTTGCTGCACACTGTCAGCCCCTGCATGCTTGCCGCCTCTTGTGCTGGCCAAGCCCAC
This sequence comes from Crotalus tigris, assembly GCF_016545835.1. Classification (NCBI taxonomy): domain Eukaryota; kingdom Metazoa; phylum Chordata; class Lepidosauria; order Squamata; family Viperidae; genus Crotalus; species Crotalus tigris. Next base: position 986,964 of record NW_024097321.1, on the reverse strand, counting down.
CCCCCTGGGCTTATTTTGGAGGGGTACAGCTTATACTAGGAGCATGCTAAAAAAATCAGGCTAGGGCTTATTTTCTGGGTGGGTCTTATTTTGGGGGAAATGCAACATTATTAGATATGTACAATATTTGAATCTAAAGCACCTCTGGGAGATTTCGATCTGAGTATTTCATAATATATTTTCGTCCTATTTTTCTTTTCTTTGTATGCTTTTCCTATTTCTTTCTGTGTATCAAATTAAACTAAACCAAACCACACATTTTTTTGGCAAAACATTATTTTGTAAGTAGCAATTGATTTTTCCTATTTACAAATTTTCTACAATTTTGGACAAAGGATATATCTACATTAAATCTTAAATATTATATCACATGAGATTTATTTAATTAATAAATACATTTCCTTTGGAAATGAAATAATTAGTACATAAGTTTATTTACTAAATAAGTAAGTAAGTTTATTTAAATAAATAATTTCCAAATTTCCTTTGGAAACTAGCATATATCCTAGTTGAAGACAGAAATTTTCTAGACATGTCACAAACTGGAACTCTGTGATTCAGCTTGACTGCCAACAGTCGGCCTATCTTTTACATAGCCTGAGAGGAACAACATTTGGAGTGCCTTTTTAGATTACTGGAAACACATTTCTCTGGAACAAAATATGAAAAAATGAAACTAAAGTTTTAATACGAAGTATTTTAAATTGTCCTTACCACTATTTACTGTTTCCTGGTCAATCATGCCTCCTTCTGCAAAGCCATCTAAATCATCCACCTTAACTTTTTCCCAGGGTATATATGATACTCCGAGATCCACATCCCAAAACTGTTTGTATTCAGTTTTCACTCCTTTATTTAAAGCCCATGCAATCTGAAAATAAAGCAAATTCAGTGGTGTTGGAAACAAAAATGCAATAATCTCTACAATCACAGCATTCTGTTTATTTTTACAGTTTGATCAACAATTCATTTGTTGAACAAGACATACTTGCAAAACAGAGAAATGCAGTGTTCAAATATGTTGTAATGATATCTTTTGATATTAAAAGATTATTTCCTTATCATGAAATTTCCTTCTTTTTATAGGAAAGGAGATATCAAAGTCATGTAGCACAGAAAAACATAGACGATGTGTTGATCTATCAAGAATCTTCCTTGCTTGTCTTAAATTCTTCCAATATGTCAGCTTTTTCTGATATAAATGCATCAGTATTTTAAAGTTCTCAGTCCCAAAGAATATGGACATTATTCTTCCCAATGTCAGGCTTACTGTTTACCCTAAACTTCTAATTATGTTCTACTATTTTACAGGACAGTTTTTTTCCCTTCTAATAATCAGGCAATAAATATTTTGAACTCATTTTAATTTTTTCCTTTTCTATTTTTGGATAATATTTCCATTTAATAGGAGATTAAAATGTGTTCTTCAGATGAATTCTTTAACACACACGTTAAATTTCGGCTGACCGGGTACATCATAAAAAACATTTACATATACGTACGTACGTACATATATAGGAATCTATATATAGATTATAGAATATAATCTAGAAACTTATTTATTATATTTGTATCCTGCCACAATCCCCTAAGAGAGACAAAAGTAGGAATACTTTGTATTTCTTATTGCTCTGGAATAAGCTTGAACTTGGACAGCTAATTGTGCTTTGTTTGTTTCACTATTCATCTTTAACCTATGCTCCAGGTATCATTCCTGCTGCTTCATCTTCCAGAGGACCACTAAAAACCAAGAGGTTGCCTGGATCAGCCAGTGGAATGAGGCCATTCAGGAGCAAAAGTCTGAGTCATTTCTTGCAAGTGGTAAAGTAGGCAGTTAACTGATGGATTCACCAATCTAGCAGACAAGCCAAATGGACCTGACCCTATGGGTAACATAGGCTGCTGATTTAACTATAACAAAGGGGTAATGGTAATACCTTCCATATCCTTCAGATCATAAGACAATTGCTCTAAAGCAAAAATTAGACCTAATTCATGCCCACCTATGTATGCAGATCTTCATGAAACTCCTAGGCTTTCCCAGCATTCATTGTATGGAGGTTAAAATCCCCAAATACCCATAGGGAGGAAACTCAATCTTCAACCCAACAACCAGGCCCAGGAAACTTGGGAAAGATCCAGATAGACAGCAGAGCCACTGGTATAGCAACAGTACCCCTAGTTTGTCCTTAGGCCCAACTTAACATCCTGCAACATTCAAAATAACGATCCGGGTCACAGATAAGGTCTTATAATATATCAACATCACCCCATCTCCCTGACCCTGATACTCAAGACTGGGGCAGGACCCAAAACCTGATTGGGCAAATTTTTGAAAGAAGGATATTGCTCCTTTCATGCAGTTAGGCATGAGTAACACACATCTGATCTAGTCTGTCGGTCACCAAATCATGAACTGACACCGCTTTATTATAGACAGATCTGCTGTTTACCAGGAACACTATGAGGCTAGATACTCTGAAAATATGACCATGAGGTCCCCAGCATGGAGCTACTGGACTGGAAAAAAAGAGATCACCACAAATCATCTGTCCCCTGAAATAATCAACCCAATGCCTTCCATCATATTTCCCCTAGATGAAAACATTGGTACTTGCCATATGTATTCTGTACTCTTCCCATTCAACCATCCTGTTCATCTAAGGCAGGGGCCTCCAACCCCCGGTCCGTGGACCAGTACCGGGCCGCAGCATGCCAACAACCGGTCCGCACAAAGCCCCATCCATGAAATGCAGGCAGCACTCAAAACCACGCACTCTATGGTCTGTGGAAAAACCTTTCTCCATGGAATCACTCACTGGTGCCCAAAAGGCTGGGGACCTCTGATCTAAGGCAAGCATTGATTTTACCCCAATTCTCACTAACCCTCTTTCTTACCCAACCTATGCTTGGAGTTAACAATCTGGCAAATCACTCAGCCCACCTCTTTGCCAAACCCTACTTACATGACACTCAATACATCCCAATTTCCAATAATGTCCAACACATTCAACTCCCTTCTACATGATTTGTAGATAAGTACAGTGGACGGAGACTTTTCCATTGGTCTGGACATTACTTCTTCACCTCCTGGTGCACATTCTTCTATTACTATTACTTAGGTTTATGTTCCACCATTTTTGCAAACTGATCATCATCCTATTATAACAACCATATGAAATAGGATGAGAAACACAAGAAACACTAGCTCAAATCAACCAGTGAGTTTCTATGGCTCAGCATGGATTTGAATCTTGCTATCCCCAGTTCTAGTCCAAAATCTTAAGCACTAACAGTGGCTTTCCTTCATTATATACAAAAGCACATGATTATGACAATAAACTACAATTCATACTACAGATAAACAGGACCACTGAAACTGTACCTTAATAATTTTAGATCCAATTTTGTAAGATCCAGAGCTTAATTTCTGAAGAGCACGATAAGCATCTTGCCTATGAACCATACAGACATATGCACAACCTCTGGGAGGGATCATCTATAAAATAAAAACAAAACAAAGGAACAAGTAAAATTAAAACAAAAATTAATAACTGAGTTTCAGAAACATTTCTTACAATAATGAATACTAGCAATCCCAATTTATATTTTTTTATATTTTTTTTATGTCATAACCCATGCCATTCTAAATGATTTCCTGAAATTCAGGTGAAATGTTTTAAGAGGCACAAATGGAGTAACAAAAATATCTTATGTGAACGTAATTTATATTTCTCTGAATCCAGCCACACAACCTCTAGGTACTTTTATTTTAAAGTAAATAATGTAAAACTTCCTCTTATGTAAATTAAACAATTTATGAAAACTCAAAATTACCATTCTTTTTAAAAATTACAGATTATTTTACTTACATTTATAGATTCTATTTGTCCAAATTCTTCAAATAAATTGGTTAAATCTTGCTGGGTGGCCTTCTTGTCCACTTGACCAACCCAAAGCGTGGTACTGCAGACTGCCACAACAAATTATAATGACAAAGGTTTATATTTTATTCATATCATTTGACATTTATCATCACTACAATCTTTTACTGTCACAGAATGAAAGATAAGCTGAAACAATTTACAACTTGCCTATATGTAGAAATCAATACAATTATTTAAATTAAATCAGTGAAAGTGGAAAACCATCTTCCAAGAAATGAATAGCAGGATAGCAAAATCCTGAAATACTAACTTTTTATGAAAGCTACATATAAATAAGAATATTTTAATATACATTAAAAAGGAAAGACATGGTAAGAATATAGAAATATTGTGGATTTGGTTATTTCTAATGCAGTGATTAACAAAAGAATCAAAATCAATACTCGAATAGAAGTATGTTTGAAATAGCAGGTAGTAGCTTCCTGCTTCCTCTTAGAAACCAATTTATTATCTTCCAAACTTTTCTTGAAGCTCTTACAACAAATTATGGAGAGAAGAATACAACTCCTGTCCCCACGTTACAGAAAAAAAATAGCAAAAAATATTAATAAGAATATGGGAAGTTAAAGTGAACGTACCACTGAACCAGACATCCTAGAATGTGAAGTGAAATGGGCCTTAGAAAATCTGAGCAACAACAAAGCTAGTGGAGGTGACAGTATTCCAGATGAGCTATTCAAAATCTTAAAAGACGATGCAGTAAAAGTGCTACATTCAATTTGCCAGCAAATTTGGAAAACTCAACAGTGGCCACAGGATTGGAAAAGGTCAGTTTACATTCCAATTCCAAAGAAAGGCAATGCCAAAGAATGTTCAAACTATCGCACCATTGAACTCATTTCACATGCTAGTAAAGTTATGCTTAAAATCCTACAAGCTAGACTTCAGCAGTATGTGGATCGAGAACTACCAGAAGTACAGGCAGGATTTCGAAGAGGCAGAGGAACTAGAGATCAAATTGCCAACATATGCTGGATCATGGAGAAAGCTAGGGAGTTCCAGAAAAACATCTACTTCTGCTTCATTGACTATGCAAAAGCCTTTGATTGTGTGGATCACAACAAAGTGTGGCAAGTTCTCAAAGAGATGGGAGTACCAGACCATCTCATTTGTCTCTTGAGAAACCTATATGCGGGTCAAGAAGCACCAGTGAGAACCGAACACGGAACCACTGATTGGTTCAAAATTGGAAAAGGAGTCCGGCAAGGCTGTATACTGTCGCCCTGCCTATTTAACTTATATGCAGAGCACATCATGAGAAAGGCAGGGCTAGATGAATCCAAAGTTGGAATTAAGATTGCCGGGAGAAATATCAACAACCTAAGATATGCAGATGATACCACTCTGATGGCAGAAAGTGAAGAGGAACTAAAGAGCCTCTTGATGCGGGTGAAGAAGGAGAGTGCAAAAGTTGGCTTGAAATTCAACATTAAGAAAACCAAAATCATGGCATCCGGCCCTCTCAATTCCTGGCAAATAGATGGGGAAGAAATGGAGGTAGTGACAGATTTTATTTTTCTGGGCTCCAAGATCACCTCAGATGGGGACTGCAGCCAAGAAAATAAAAGACGCTTGCTCCTGGGGAGGAAAGCTATGGCAAATCTAGGCAGCATTCTAAAAAGCAGAGACATCACCCTGCCAACAAAAGTGCGTATAGTCCAGGCCATGGTTTTCCCAATTGCAATGTATGGCTGTGAAAGTTGGACCATAAGAAAGGCTGAGCGCAAAAGAATTGAGGCCTTTGAACTATGGTGCTGGAGAAGACTCCTGCGAGTCCCCTGGACTGCAAGGCGCTCAAACTGGTCAGTCCTAGAAGAGATCAACCCCGACTGTTCTTTAGAAGGCCAGATCCTGAAGTTGAAACTCAAGTACTTTGGCCACCTAATGAGAAGGAAGGACTCACTGGAGAAGAGCCGAATGCTGGGAAAGATTGAGGGCAATAGAAGAAGGGGACGACAGAGAATGAGATGGCTGGATGGAGTCACTGAAGCAGTAGGTGTGAATTTAAATGGACTCCAGAAGATGGTAGAGGACAGGAAGACCTGGAGGAACGTTGTCCATGGGATCGCGATGGGTCGAACACGACTTCGCAATTAACAACAACAACCACCACTGAATATTTATGAGCAATTTCTTTAGCTTCTTGCAATATATATATTAAGAAATGTTTTTAAAATGCTTTCATTAACATTAGTTAAATGTATCTTAACAATACACCCAATTTATTGGATTATTACAATAAAAACAACATATGTTTATATCAAATCTTGCATAAATTTTATACCATGGACATATTATTAAAATATTAATTCTGTGCAGACAAATTAACAAAATGGATAAAAATGGACAACTAATCATGGAAAATTTTAAATGTGAGCGGAATATTTCTTCCACGACCCAAGTTCCAGAAATATCAAACAGCTCTTAATTCTGGGTTGACACTTAAACCCAGGAAATCTCACTAAATTTAACCATACTATTTAGCACAGTGCACATCAGCCGGGGTTGCAGGAACCAAAACTATCCTTGATAATCAGTGAAGGAAGGTTTTAAGATCCTGTCTCCAGGAGACTCATGAAGACATGGTTTCTAAAGATATGACTGTCATTTTCTTCTCACAGTTACTGGCAAAGAAATAACAATCCTGATTTAGATATCTATAGTAAGGGAAGATTTGCTAACAATCCCGATTGCAATTGGTGTTTGCAATTTCCTTCTACAGAATTGCATCTCTTTTGTGGGCTGGGAGTAATGAAAGCAAGTTTTATTATGGAGACAGATCCCTTCTATACTCCCTCAAATATTATGGCATTGTCTGCAAATGATCTTTAAAGTAAGTAATAATAGTAATAGTTTTGCTTCTCCAGTTTCTCCCTGATTTATAGATTCTAGAGAGTGTTATACAGAAGTCAAACTATTCTGCCTACTACAAAGGATCATGCTGAAATTTACCCAGTTAAGGAGTGGTAATGCAATTTTAATGAAAGAAAATATAGACACTGAGAATCCTGGACCAAAATGAAAATGTACTACAAACATTTCATAAAATAACCAAACAAACATACATACCACTTAGTGTTTTTGATCGGATAGGAGGTAATCCTTTTTTCTGTCTTTCTTTTTCCCTTTCTCTAGCTCTTCTTTCACTTGAGTATGATCTTGATGACTTCCTCTTTCTTTCTCTTGATCTAGAACGTGAGCGCTTTCTGTGTTTACGCTTTCGAGAACCAGACCGTGATCTTGACCTTCTTTTTCTTGGTGACCTATGAAACAATCAATTAAATTATGTTAATATAAAACATAACATTCATAAGACAATTCAGAAACAAAATATGGATTTTAAGCAGGAAGACAAATATCCTTGTAATAAAGTTACAAAAACCTTGAACGTGATCTTGAGCGTGTTCGTGATCTTGAAAGAACTGCTGGTTTCTTTTCTTCTTGCTCAAAGACTTCTTGTTCTACAATCTCCTGGGCTTCATCTATATCCATGTCCTAAATAGGGAGCAAGTGAGATGCCAACATATTGGAAAATATATTCATTCTTATCTATATTTGTTTATGGAGATTTTTTTTTCATATATTCCTGAATATATCAGTTTATATCTAGGAAAATCTTCTTACTCAATGTATCTCGAGGTGCCCTTATTGTCCTCATGGACAGGAGTATCCTGTTCTCCAACAAATTATATTATGACATCAAAACTAATGTTAATATTTACATTCCCAGTATATAAGCATCCGTGAGATTATAGATAGGATAGTGTTTATTTTACAATTTTGAGATCTACTGAATTCATAATTTAAATAGAAATACTAAATTTTACCTGTTGTTGAACATCCATTGAATTGTCAAGCTTTGTTTCCACTTCTAAAAACTGTTGGTGACTGCTGTCTTGTGAAGGTGATGCTGAATGCTCAGAACCAAAATTTTCTTCTTGAGTTTCCTCAGGGCTGACCTGCAGTGAAGAATGTTTATTTTTTTAGCCTCAAGCTCTGTAATACATGCCTCTGTCTACCTATCTATGTACCTACCTCTCTCTCTCCCTCTCTCTCCCTGGCTTTCAATAACTAATATGTAATTTGTTTTATGGAATACGTTTGGAATTTTGGATAATATCAACAAGCAAGCAAACAAGTGTGCAAAATTCAGTTCTTTATTTCAAACCACAGTCCTGGAACTACAGAGATCCTAAGTTCAAACAGATTGTTAGGATTAGAAGTTAAAGTGCAAATATAAACAAGTGAAGTATAAGCAAGTGTTATACTGAACAAAAAAAGGTGGGAGAAGAAGGAAAAGGAAGCTAGAATGCTGAGGGGAATTCAAGATGGCAAAAAATATATACTTTTTAAAAAAAAATTCTAAGGTAACAACACGTTGTTTCAAAAATTTAGAACTCTAAAGCCATGTGGTTAGTTTAGAAATTTAAAAAATGCAATATTTCCCAAAGTAAGAAAAATAGTATACCTTTGGTGGCTGCTGATCTAGAAGCTGCTGCCGAAGATGTTCTAAGTTTTGTTGCTGTAGTTGTTCAGCTAGCTGATGAAAAAGTGAATTGTTCACGGATTCAGATACAAGGGGCCTAAAATACATAATTTATAGTTACCCTATTGTTTTTACAGTAACTGTATAAATATATTTAGAATCCATTAAAGAATACAACAGAACTTTGTGGAACCAGAATTTGATGTTCTCTTGAAGTATAGTGGGAATAGGAAGAGACAAGACAAAAATTGATCTAATGGGGTTTTAATGGGATTCAAACATTGTAGTAGTAAATCATATTGTACTTTATGTGGTAGAGGGAACCCAACACACTGTGATTTTTAAACAACAGCTTATAGCTTAATATCTTGAATGAACTCAACTGTTGATTTAAGAAATTATGGTTTATCTTCAATCTCTCTTCCTTCTTCTCCCGTTCTCAGTGTAAGACAACAACTTAAGAATATTTTAGTAAGATTAAAATGTACTGGAAATCTCAAATAGGGGAAATCTGACCTGCTGAATTAAAAAAAAAACTAAGCATTTTTTTAAAAAAAGTGATTTCCATAACTTTTCTCCATCATCAGTTAATGTCACAAATACTCCAAAACCATTTTGCATATGTGGAAAGCCCCTGGATTTGGGTAAGCAATTAGAAGTTGGACTTAACTGCAGATTTACTTTGCAAATAAGTTCAAATTAAAATATAAAATAAGGTGTTTCCAATCACAAATTAAGACTTACAACTGAGAAGTTGGAGTTTCCTTTTTGGGCTCTTCATTCAAATCAGTTTCTTCTCCAAAATCTCCAAACCTATCTATCAGCTTCTAGGAGCAAACAAATTATGCATTAAACAAGAAAAGCATTATCTGAAATCAAAGATTCCTATTAGATATATTTTAATGTTATATATAATGTAAAAATTACATTAAAAATTGAAGAATAGCGATTCCTGGGTACATACATTTCAGTAAAAAAGGAAGCGAGTGAGGAAACCTGCTTATAAGCATAGCCACACCTAAACTCTACGCATGGACCTTGTAACAGGTCCAAGCCAACTAATCCTTACTTCACTTACAGCCTTCAGTGATTCTTTCTTTTAGCTGTTACTTACATCCACCTAGCTTTCAATGGCTAGCACCTGCCATCATTGTCAGAATACAAGCTAGCTAGTGAGGAAACCTGCTTATAAGCATAGCCACGCCTAAACTCTACGCATGGACCTTGTAACAGGTCCAGGCTGACTAATCCTTGCTTCACTTACAGCCTTCAGTGATTCTTTCTTATAGCTCTCTTACATCCACACAACCACCCACTTCCCCCCTCCCTTTAGTTCCTGAGTCATATAGGCAACGTGTGTTTCTTAAAATTAAAGGGTCCTCTGCACTATTGAGTTGATTCTTCTTCCTGTGTTCCTCAGGACGTTTCTTTCCTCCACTCCTCGGGCACGCATCGCACTCATTTGCATTCTTCAATTCTGTCACTCCTTCTGTCCCTCCTTTATTTATTAAAACCTTGGTGTTTTATTTCCTGGTGATCGCTTCCTTTTTCACATATATATATACACACACACACATATACACATATATATATATATGTATATGTGTGTGTATATATAGTGTATATATATATATAGTGTAATAAATAAATTATAACACCCGGATACCAAAATATATACAAAATATTCTTTCTAAAACAGTACCTTACGTCTCGCTTATATATCTTACCATAGATGTAAAACAAATGCATAAATATAAAATCTCAAATATTTAATTGGGATCACATTAATTGATATACATTATCTATATGTACTCCAAAGACATGACTTGCGTTACTAAAATTAAAAATTATAAGATAGGTTTTGATAAAAAGACAACCATGAAGCACGTAGAACTGCAAGTTTAGTGCCCAATAGAAAACCAAGAATTGCAAAAAGAGGACAAAAAAAAAAAATATCACGGTAATATTCGTCAACTGAGTATGAAAGAGAAAATTCATATCAGGTACTACATAAATAGAAGTATAATTATTACTACTATTATTGTATTTATTTAGCTATGGTCAAGATAATACAGAAGCATTGACAAATACAACCAAAACAGTATATCAGTCTCTTTAATTTTTGCCCCTTTGAGTCAGTTTTTTTATTTATTTATTTCTGGGAACTGCCTAGGCTAGTCCCTGCAGTTTTCTTGGCAAGATTTTGGAGTGGCTTGCCACTGCCTCCTTCCTAGGGCTGAGCGAGAGAATGCTTGACCTAAGTTCACCCAACTGTCTTTGTGCCTAAGGCGGTACTAGAACTCAGCTTCCTGGTTTCTAGCCTGGTGCTTTAATCACAACACCAAACTGGTCCTTGTATCAGTCATATACAGCAGCGGTCCACAACCTTTGCAGCTTGGTAGCTCGGCTGGGGTGGGAAAGGGGAACTGGGCTATGTGAGTGGCAGGCCGGTGAGAACAGTGTGTGCCCACCAGCCCACTGCTTCTGCAAGTTGAGCTGTGCATGCGCATGCCGGCCAGCTACTTGCACGGCCCAAATCTGAATAGGCCGCAGCCCGGTAGTGGGCTGCAGCCCAGGGTTTAGGGACCCCTGGCTTACAGCACATTAAGGTAAGACTTAAAAAAAAAAAAGATAAAACAAACAAAACATAAAACAGTACAAAATAAAAAATAAAAAAGATAAATAAATAAAATAGAAAATTTCATAACGTTACCACTCCATGATTAGAACATCTTTTATCTTCTTATGGAAACTGCTGTAGATAAGAACTCAGCAACACTACTAGTCAACAAGTTTTCAATCTGAGATTAGAAATGAACCTTTTTCCTTCATAACCAAGTTGATTTTTGTTAGGTATATAGATAAATTACCATAGAAAGGAAAATAGAGTATGACTAAGGGTCTCAGGCTCATTCAGTGAATGAAATCCCACTGTACTTCCCATCTAGTACTCTAGAGAGAAAATCTCTGAAATGAATCAAACAAAAGGTTCTACACTGTGCAGGATTTAGTATAACTGTAATCTTAGGAAAAACTACCTTGTTAAAAGAGACACTCTGTTCTAGTGGATTGAGTGTATTGGTGGCAGCAGCAGCAGCCGTAAGTTGAGCAGTGAGAGCCTGTAGCTGAACGACGAGACCAGCATCCAGTGCTTGAAGCAATGATGGTTGTGGTTTTTGTTGTTGCATCTGCAATGTCTGTATTAATTGCTGAAGCTGAAATGGAGTTGGGAAGAAGATAGTTTTGCTATAAATAAAATCTGAAATTAAGCATAAATTCTAGCACTACTTTGAAAGACAGGACAAAATATCCCAAATCAAAACTTAAATTTCAAGCACATAATTCCTAATTTTAAATTTTTAAACATTTTGTAAAATATAAGCAATCTTCAATGCAGTTACAAAAGAAACTGGCGAGTTCAGGGCAAAAAGCAGGGATATCATTTGTAGTAGAAATCAGAGGCCACATGTTGGATCACGGCTAGCAAATCTCTCCGAGGGGGGGGAGAATATATTATGTTATATATATATGTATGTATGTACTGTATGTACTGTATGTATGTATGTATGTATGTATGTATGTATGTATGTATGTTTTCTGAGGTTTTCATGGGTGTTTGTATGTAGGTCTTTGGTTATTCGGGTTTTCTCCCGCATAAAATTGGAAGCGTCTTGGTGACATTTCGACAAAGTCCCATTCGTCACCTTCAGGCTGGTGTTTTCGGCTTCATTCTCATTGCTCCTAGAAGCACAAAGCCAAAAACACCAGCCTGAAGATGACGAATGGGACTTTGTCGAAACGTCACCAAGACACTTCCAATTTTATGTGGGAGAAAACCTGAATAACCAAAGACCTACACACACACACACACACAAAACCGAGATTTTAGTGGTCAGTTTATGCTAGTAGCTTGGAGTAAAGGGATTCCAGCTAAGTTCACAGTTGAATATATCCTATAATATGGACATAATACTTAGCTGAATTTCATTTCTTAATTGCTCTTGGAATTATTTTTTTTACTGATTTTTAAATATTATTTTTCCCCAGAATGGCCAAATCTTTACTGCATTCACTGGATGAATCTTCTTCTCCATAACAAAATTAGTTTCAAGTACAAGTTTAATGATTAAGAAAAAAAAATACTTTTTGGAATTAACATCAAAAAAGTGTTTAGAGCACTCATTTTGGAAAGTTAAAAACAGACTAAAGGTCCAGATAGATTTGAAATAAGATTTTGTAATTAATTATAAGAATCCTTCCCAAGGGAAATTGTTGTTGTTTGGATTCCTTAGGAAGAAAACATGAAAAAATGGGAGTTTGAAAGCTGAAAACTAGAGAGGAGGCTAGAAGAAACTAAAAATTACAATTAAAGGACAACAAAACCTGAAGTCAACTTGTTAATTCAAAATGGAGCAAAATATTTTAACATTGGATATATAATAATAATAATAATAATAATAATAATAATAATAATAATAATAATAATAATAATAATAATAAATAATAATAATAATAATAAAGTTGGAAGGGATCTTGGAGGTCATCTAGTCCAACCCCCTGCTCAGGCAGGAAACCCTATATCATTTCGGACAGATGGCTATCCAGTCTCTTCTTAAAAACTTCGAGTGTTGGAGCATTCACCTCTTCTGGAGGCAGATTGTTCCACTGGTTAATTATTCTAACTGTCAGGAAGTTTCTCCTTAGTTCTAGGTTGCTTCTCCTTTTGGTTAGTTTCCATCCATTGCTTCTTGTCCTGCCTTCAGACACCTTGGAAAATAGATTGACTCCCTCTTCTTTGTGGCAGCCCCTGAGATATTGGAACACTGCTATCATGTCCCCCCTCGTCCTTCTCTTCATTAAACTAGAAATACCCAATTCCAGCAACCGTTCCTTATATGCTTTGGCCTCCAGTCCCCTAATCGTCTTTGTTGCTTTTCTCTGTACTCTTTCTAAAGTCTCAACATCTTTTTTACATCATGGTGACCAAAACTGGATGCAGTATTCCAAGTGTGGCCTTACCAAGGCATTGTAAAGTGGTATTAACACTTCACCTGATCTTGATTCTATCCCTCTGTTAATGCAGCCCAGCACTGTGTTGGCCTTTTTGGCAGCTGCAGCACACTGCTGTCTCATATTTGTGAACAATGGACTCAGAAGTGAATTTTAAGAATGTCTTGTTATCATAGAAAGATGTTGTATACATTTTACAGAGAGGAACAAGCTCTACTGGCAAGACTGAAATTGATTTGAATGTGGATTTTAAAATGACAAGCTATAAGAATATGGAAAAAAAATGATAAACCATATATAGAAATGAAACCCATTGAAGTATTCATGGGTTTCATGAATTTAAAAAAGATATAAAAATAACAAAGAAGATAATGATTGAAATTAACTTTTCTGCACTAGATTTACAAGAGAGAATTGTTAAGTTTGAAGGAATTTTGGAGAAGGGATGCAGAAAAAATGAAAAGAAATCAAGTTCTAAAACACTATTTGAAGGGATTAAAAATCGTTGTTAAAGTTACAGGGAAGCAATATAAAGTTGGTTTATTTGATTGGGGTTAAAATAGATACATTATTATCTCTACTAATCCTTTAATGGCCTTTTGCTGACTAGGACTGAATAAAGAGGTTTTAACATTTTGTTTACAGTTAAAATATAAGCTGGCATTTGTTGTAATTTAAGAGGTGATAAATTACTAAAATTGTTTATACTTGTGATGATGGGGAAGTTACTTATTTATATATTTCCCTTTCCTTTCTATTTTTCTTTATTTATTTTTTCCTTTTCTGCATTTTCTATTTTTCTCTTTATTCATATGTATGTATGTATGTATGTATGTATGTATGTATGTATGTATATATATGTATGTATATATATGTATGTATATTTGCATTATTTTTTATATTTTCAATGTTATTTCAATAAATTAAAATTCTGGCATAAAAGGCATTGGGACAAGTGTTTATATTCAGTATTTATTACTCATTGATATTCATGTTAGTTGCTTTAAAAACAGAAAATGCAAACATTTTAAAAATGCAAAACAAATTGAAATTAGTTTTTAACTTATAGCAATTTAAATTATATGAAGCAGAGAAGCAGAATTATATATTTCTAGGTGGATAAAGGACCAAAATGGACTTACTACCTGTTGTCCTTGTGGACTTTGAAGGATCTGTGCTACAGCAGCAAGCGTATCTGTATTAGTTATCTGAGATACCCATGGATCAGGTAAACTTTGGATTACATTGGCTGGAGTAGCAGGAGTCACTGGAGTTCCTGAAAAGAAGACAAGATACTGTTGAAAGAAGTAGTAAACAGCAAGAGATTAATCACATTTGTACTTCATCTAATCCATTCTTAGCCATAGAAAATAACTGGGTGACTTTGGAACAATCATTCTGTCTCAACTCAATCTACTTCACAGGATTTTTAGGGAAAAACAGCAGGAGTGCTTTTTAAGCACCTGAAACTCTTGAATAAGTTGTGATATAAATAAAATAAATAAATGTCTCCCATCTATTCTTTATCTGAGTCCAATTCAGCTCCTCCTTTATCAATTATTCAATGCATTAATATGAATACCACTGTAACCCACAAACTCCCCATTAGCAAGACACATTAGAACAGAAAAAAGGGCATAACATTTAGTGCAGTAAAGTACCTTGTATCTGAACTCTTAGGTGACTAGGGTGCTAGTTCAAACTACTTCCCTTCCTAAATACAGTGAGCTTATCAAGTCTAACTTTGGGTGACCAGGCAGTACTTCACAGTAAGTCCACCTACTCTTCTTGATTTGTAAACTGCAGGAGATAATAGTGAACAGAAAAGCAATAAAATATAGCAGTATTCCCAGGGTGGATCAGCACTCTACATGACCCAAAGGAGATCAAAGCCCACTTCTGAAAGGCAACTTTACCTGTTTCATAATATTTTTAAGGTAGATAGCTTTATCCCAAATTCATCTTACAAATGTCTATTACTGGTACTCCTACTATTAAAGATTACCAACATAGTCATTTTTTACACAGAATGCTGTGAAGCATGATTCTGTGTTTGCTGTGAACAACAGGACAAAGCATTATCCAAGTCATGTGTCAATTCTGGAACAGAAAGTTATTTTCTCTGATTCTCTGTTTATAGAAAACAAACTATTTACCTCTTCAGTTTGAGTTTAAAGCAGACCTTCAGAGCCCTGTGTACATCTTGTTTGAGCCATGTGCTGTCAGTTGGCAAGAATATTCTCTCCTGTGCTTGTTGGAATTTTGAATAACTTAAGAGTTCAAAATGTATATCTGCCTAGAAACATCTTGTTTTTATGGAATATGTATAGATCTTCTAACTGAGAGCTCCTATCTTCCAAGCCAAGGCTAAGTTCCATATAACAAAAGTGGGTGGAATTTGTTTAATGAGTCTGAGGAGGGTAATCATCAAGATTTGGTATCTTGTGAGGTGAGACTCGAACTGCCGAGGTGAAATTCAAACTGCCGAATTACTGGCAGTCAGTAAAAGTATCCTGCAATACTGCTTTCTAACCACTAAGTCACCACGGCTCAACAAACATAAAGTGGTTTCCTATGAGTGGAGCCCAATCATTGTTAAAACCTTCAATTTGGTGAGTCTCAACATATTGCATGATAGTATGTGCTCTGATTTCAAAATATGGGTTTGATATCAACAATTTATAACACATTATCATCATACTGTTATAAAATATTTTATATATAAAAAAGCTGTAGTATTATTTAGAGAGCATAAGCCTGTCATTTAAATTTGCGTATTTAATGTTGTAGAATATGCTGACCCCTAATGGCTAATGTGCAAAAATATTATTTTCCTGGAAAAATAAAGTTCTTAACAATGGCACTTTTAACTTGAAAATGATGTTGAATTTAATCATCTTCATTAGACATGTATGTATATGTCTTAACTCTCGACTCTTCTGGCTGATATTGAACTATAGTCTATTTTTCTGCCAATAGAAATTTCACAAGCAAATATTAACCAATTTAATTATTCAGTTCATTCAAATCCTTATAGAAAAAAATATTTTTTTCATTTCCTTCTCATAGTTATGGTACACCTAATATATTTTAAAAGATCAGAAATAAAATATAAAAAGGCTATAAAATATAAAAAATAAAGTAAGTCCCTGTCCAAAGAAACCCAGAAATCTGAATATATGTTTATTATTCACATCAGGAAAGAATACATTTTAAGGAAAAATATATACATATCAGGAAAGAACATAACTGAAAAAAGTAATGCAACAAAAATCAATTATTCTTGCAAATTTAAATCTTAAAAGATGCAACAAAAGGAAAGTTGTCATGGATGTAAAACAAAAGGATAATGTTGGGTTCTTGTTACCTGGTGTATTATTACTCAAAGTAGCAGTTGTCCCTGGCAAAACAGGAGTAACAACTGGAGGAGGAATTCCTGCTGCCATATCCAATAGAGGCTGGATAATTTCACTTTTGAACACATTATTCTTCTGCCACAAATTGAGCACTCTAACAATTTTACTCTAGGAAGGAAAGAGATGACATTTTAGACTTTATAGCATACAAATCCCTATTCCAAGTTAAACAGCCTTTAAAATAAAACTACTGAGGCTATGTTTAATATTCTTTATCATGGTTACAAGGATCAGGAATGTGTTGTGGATTTCAGTTCCCTTTTTATATTAGTACTGGAAATCATGAAGCTTCTCCAGTTTTAAGAGAATAAAAAATAGTCTATGTCAGCGAACCCCAACCTTTACGGCTTGGTGGCCTGGTGGGGGGGAGAGGGGAACTGGCCCCCTCGCACAAGTAGAGCTTAATTTTATATATATTCTATAAAAATATTATTATTGTATTACCTTACTATGAATATATTATGCAATGTTTATTATACAATACCTGTGCAGATTAAAATCAGCAGTACATCACCTGCTACAGCCAGAGTCCATTTATGCTTTTGATTTCATTATGGGGTTCAAAAATATGGCTCACATGCTATATGTTGAAGTTATAATGAGTACCAATAAACAATTACATTCTTTTCCTTCTATAATTCACTACCCAATAAAATTATGTTCCTTTCATTTGTTCTACACATCAAAAATAATACTAAAATATTGGAAAATGTTGATATAATCTTAGTTTTTCCAAAATAAACAGACATATGCCTGTATGAAGTACCAACCTTAAAATTAATTACTGAAAAGCAATGAAGTTGTATTTCTCAAGGGAAACAGAATACTGCAAGTTAATAGTAGACTAATGTGTGTTTCCGTTGAAAAGAGTGAAAATGGAAAAAATTTAAAACATACAAATGACGGTAGAAAGATAGAGAGTAGTATCTGAACTGCTGCAAAAAAAATGATTCTTTCCAAAACAAATAAAAATGTCTGGGTTAAAGAATGTGTTTATGCCAAAAGTACTTTATTATATTGGATTGAGAATTGAATATGTCAAGGAAAACATAAAAGCTGAATGTAATGGGACCGGATTCCTTAGGAAAGGTATGTGGTATAACCATAAAAAGATTATCATTCAATGATAATTCAAAGGTGAATTAATATGGATTGAATACAAAAGGCAGTGACCATTACGAAAATAAACATTGAGATGGTTTGGTCATACAGAAATAATTAATGAAACTGAAACTGCAAAATTAATATATGTTGGATAATGTTATATAGTAAAAGAAAGGTGAAGAAAGTCATGACTATAATAAATGGGGTGTTGTCTTACCTGAACGCCTTTTCTTAGCACGAAGATGGAGAATCCACCAATGGGTTTACACTGTGTTCCTGCCCAATCAGATCAAGTCAGCCAAACTTGCCACGCCTATCCTGGACTAGGGTGTCCCAGTCTCGACGAACTAACCCTAGGCCTCTGAGTCCTGCGAGGGCGGGAGTGGATTCTCCATCTCCGTGCTGAGAAAAGGCGTTCAGGTAAGAAAACGCCCCTTCTCCAGCACTGGAGATGGAGAATCCACTAATGGAACATACCAAAGCCTACTGTCCCTGAGGGAGGGGAGCAGGCCAGTCCGGTGTGGTATCTCAAGGTACGACCTGTTGGAGAACTCTCCGGTCAAAGGAGGCCTCTGCCGAGGCAAACCTATCTATCTTGTAATGACGTATAAAGGGCGATGGTGAAGACCACGTGGCCGCCCTACAGACGTCCTCAATGTGTTCACCTCCCCTGAGATGTGGTCGGCCTTGATGGAGGCAAGGTTGGTCTCTGCCCAGGAGCCCAGCAGAAGGGCCTCGGTCAAGAGTGCACAGGATCGGGTGCCTTCTTGCCGGTTCACATGAGCCTTTGCTACAATGTTGTCCGTGAGGACCAATACATGACGTTTTGCCAGCATGCTGCGGAAGTAACAGAGAGCCAGTTGTACGGCCCTGAGTTCCAGCCAGTTGATATTGTGCTGCAGGTCGGAGCGGAACCATCGGCCTTGGACCCACTGTGAGCGAAGATGCGCTCCCCAGCCGAACAGGCTGGCGTCGGTCGTAAGGGTGAGGCGATTGGGTTCTTTGAAGTAGGATCCCTTGAGCATGGCCGGCGAGAGCCACCACTGGAGGGAACGCGATACTTGAATCGGGACTCTCACCCTTCGTTTGGATGAACTGATGTTCAGTCTCTGGAGGGGGAGGAGGAACCACTGGAGGATCCTGGAATGGAGCCTGGCCCAGGGTACGATTGCTATGGCCGAAATCATCTTCCCTACCAAACGGGAAAGGCTGGCCAACATTACTGTTTGACTTCTACATGTCTGAAGAACTAAGTCCCGTATGCTGTCCTGGCGTTCCTGGGACAGATAGACCCAGCATTCCACCGTGTTTATGATGGCCCCTAGGTGCAGCAGCCTGGTTGTGGGAACCATATGGCTTTTTGAAAATTTTAGTGAGAACCCGTGACTTTGTAGTAGTCCTGTCACCAAGTCAAGGTCCGCCTGAGCGGCCTGGGACGACGATAACTGGATTAGGATGTCGTCCAGCCGCAACTCTCAACAGAAAGAAAAAGCAAGTTAGAGAACAGAGGGCCAAAATGATAAAGGCGGCCCTCTGTAAACGTGCATAGGCTACTAGCAGCCGCCTTGAGCCTGTGCGTGCGTCTGGACGCCGGGGAAGCAGCCACAAGCCCCAGTAAACCAAGAAGCCCCTTGCGATGATGAGCTCCCAAACGCGCATTGGCTCCAAACGGCCGTCTGTGGCCTGCACACGCATTCGGGCACTGGAGCTGCAGCCGCAAGCTCCAGCCAGGAAGAAAGGCTTGGAATGAAGTAACCGGCTTTCCGAATACATGCCAGTTGCGAACAGCCGTTTTTGGCCTTTGTGCGTATCCGGTGGCTTGGCCAGGTGATGGGAGACTGTGTGAGGGCTGAGGGACAGTGCTGATCCCAGTGCTGCCCAAGGGGGGAAGGTGGGCTGTGTTGCAGAGGGGAACAGCCTCAGCCTCAAGACTTTATGGATGGGGGGGGGGGAGGAACAAAAACCTCCGTTCCTACTGAGAGGCAAGTAGTTGAGGTGGGGAATAAACTGATTTTTTAGTCAATTGATAGGGAAAAACAGTGCTGAATACAGCACTGCTCAGAAGACTGAGGAGAATAAAAGAATCCACCAATGAAAACTGTACCTGCCTAAGAGTCAACTTGCTACGTCTGTCCTGGGCAAGATCAAGTTGAGATTGGGACACCCTAGTCCAGGATAGGCATGGCAAGTTTGGTTGACTTGATCTGATTGGGCAGGAACACAGTCTAAACCCATTGGTGGATTCTCCATCTCCAGTGCTGGAGAATGATGTGTTCTTAAGAGAGAAATGAGAACTTTTTAAAAATGAAAAGCAATATATGAAACATGACAAAGTACAGCAGGGCAGAATGATATTGACAAACATAGTGAATGGTTTAGCTACATCTACCTTTCTTTTTGTTTTTAATCTCACAGGGGGTGGTGGTTATTGCTGTTGGGGTTTTTTTTTTTTTTTGGTTTATTATTTCCTGTCCTTTTTCAGTACTCTGCATAACGATGTTTACCCCAAAAGGGAATACAGTGAGAGTATGTGCAGTATTTTCTTCCCAACTCACAAACAGTATTATCTATTACTCAGGAACATTGTCAAGTAAAAGAAACATGCATAAAATTTTTGTAAAAATTATATATTTAACATAAATTGTACATTAATAAATTGTTTATTGGGGAAAGAGTGAAATGTAGAAGAATCCATACCTTATCATCCCCAGGGCAACGATATAAATTCTGGAAAGTGCTAATGATGTTATTGCTAAACCGAGGAGCAAAGACATCCTTTTCTTGTCCAAACTGATGTCGAGACTGCCGTACAATCGAGTCAATGACATATAAGCCAGGCACCTTGTATTCTGGTTTACACTACATAGAAATACAATAATATTTAAAGGTTAAAGGTCTGCTGGAATTAAAAGAAGGACAGAGAGAAATATTGAGTAAGGAAATAACAGCTATGGAATTAAGAAACGCAGTGCAAAAACAAAAAAATAATAAAGCCCCAGGGCCAGATGGTCTACCAGGGGAAGTGTATAAGACTCTCTATGAAGATCTGGAAACAACATTATTAGATGTATACAATGATGTGTTGGAGAAAGCCAAATGACCAGACTCCTGGATAGAAGCAAATATAACTCTTATTCCAAAAGAAGGTACCGACCCCAAACAGATAAAAAATTATAGGCCAATCTCGTTGTTGAATTCAGATTATAAAATTTTTACAACTATAATTGCGGAACGACTAAAATCAATATTAAATCAAATAATACATTCGGATCAAAATGGTTTTTTACCTACAAGACAAATTAGGAACAACACGAGAACGGTGTTAAATGTCCTAGAATACTATGAAGCACACTCAGAAAAACAGGTAGCATTAATATTTTTAGACGCCCAGAAAGCATTTGACAACCTTAATTGGCAGTTTATGTTCCAACAGATAGAAGATATGAAATTTGGAGGGAAGTTTGAGAAAATGATAAGGGCAATATATAAGATACAAAAGGCTAGAATGATAATTAATGGGGATAACAGAGAAATTTGAAATAAATAAAGGAGTAAGACAATGGATGCCCAATGTCACCTCTACTTTATTTTAACGTTAGAAGTGCTACTAACCCAAATTAGAATCAATAAAGAGATAAAAGGATTAAAGTTTAAAACAGAAGAATATAAGACTCAGGCATTTGCAGACGATTTGGTGTTTTTTTATAGAGGAACCACTAGAGAGAGGAAATATCCTAATGAATGAATTAGAAAAATATGGGAAAGTGGCAGGATTAAAAATTAATAAAAAAAGACTAAAATGTTAGTAAAAAATTTAACTGAAAAACAAAAAAGGAAATTAGAAGAAAATTTGGGATTGCAAATTGTAAAAAAGATTAAATAATTAGGAATTTGGCTTACTATAAGATGTTCTTCAATAAAAGAAGATAATTATAAAAAATGATATTACAAATGAAAAAAGATCTAGAGATTTGAGGAAAATTACAATTATCATTGTTAGGAAGGATTTCTGTGATCAAAATGAATATTCTACCAAAAGTATTATATTTATTTCAGACAGCCCCAATAAAATTAGAGAAATTTTTTTTTGAGAATTAAACAAAATGATCAATAAATTTATATGGTTAGGTAAAAAAGCAAGAATAAATGTTAAAGTGTTACAGGATAGTAGAAGTAGAGGTGGTCTTGGGCTTCCAAAATGGGAAACTTATTACCAAGCAGCGGGGTTACTTTGGATTAAGGATTGGATAAATTTAGATAATAAAAGGGTTTTAACAATCGAAGGACATGAATTACAGGCTGGTTGGCATGCCTTTCTATGAGGAAAATACAAGAAGTCACACATATACTTTTACCGGCACCAGATAAGAGATGCCCTGATTTGGACGTGGGAAAAGGTTCAAAAGAAATATTACATGAAAATACCAAATTGGGCCTCAGTGATGGAGGCAATGATCCATCCAAACACACTGGACAAAAAAAAGATGACAAGATACAAAGAATTATTAGATAATCAAGGAAATCTCAGATCGAGGGAGGAATTAAAAGAACAGGGAATAATTATTGATTGGTGGCCATACTTACAGATACAATCAAAATATAGCAAAGGTATGGAAGAATATGGAATAAATCAGGTATCACAGCAATTGGATAAAATATTGACAGGCAAGGAAGATATTTTTTTAACAAAAACCTACAAACATTTACTAGAGGTAGAATTGGAAGAAAAAATAGTAAAAGGTCCAATGATAGCATGGGCACGAAATATAGAATTAGAAGAATGGGAAAGAGTATGGAACAAAATTTGCAAATTAAGACTGTCAACTGCATATAAATAAAATCAATATAAAATGTTCTATAGATGGCATTTAACACCGGTGAGATTGGCTAAGATATACAAAAACATGAATCCGGACTGTTGGAAGTGCAAAAACAAAGAGGGAACATTTTATCACACGTGGTGGCAATGCCCCAAAGCAAAGATTTATTGGGAGCAGATAAGGAGATGGATACAGGAAATAACAAAAGAACGAATTGAACTCAAACCAGAATTATTCTTATTACGTATAATTAATCCAAAGCTGAAAAAACAACTTCAATACATCATTGTACACATAATAACAGCGGCACACACTGCATATGCACGATGTTGGAAATGTGAAAATATACCAACAAATGACATGATTATTCACAAGATACTAGAATGCGCTGAGATGTACAAACTTACTCTAGAGATAAAAGACAAGAAAGCAACAGAATTTTATGAGATATGGGACAAGTGTTACAATTGGTTAGAACTGAGAAATAAAAAAGCATGAGAAGCAATGTACATAATTGTAAATATATGTAAGAGATATAGGACACAACACTGTTAAGGAAAAATGTATTTTGTATTTTGTTTTTATAAAGTGAAAAAGGAAAAATAAAAATTAAAAAAAATACAATAAGAATATAAATTTCCTATAAGATTTATTAGCTAGCAAATCTGTAGAAACTATGAATGCTCTTTTTTACAGTATGGTATTGTTTTATATTAAAATGTGCCATTCATATAGTATGCTATAATCATTTGTAACATTTTCTTGTTGGATAATTTCAATTATTTAAATTTCATTTATATAAAGGTAATAATAGTAGATAATTTTAGGGAAATGTACCTTCATTTTGATGTTAACAGGTGGAATATTCTAAGTTTTTTGAACTATTTAGATAATAACACAGCTAGTACTGGGGAACACTGCAATTTCTCAGAGGCATGACTTTACTAAGATGTACTCTATGCAGCAGTTATGCCACCAGCTGGTATTATGGGGAGGGTAAAATTAAGATAAAACTCAATACCAGAGGGGAGGCTTTTCCCCTGGGAGAGGTGAAACATTGTGATGTTCCCCTTGTCAACTCATTCTTATCAGTTTAAAGCTCAAGCATTAAAAGTGAAAGTCAAGAGTCCACAGCAGAAAGGGGTGGAACCTAGTATGGTAATGTTCACTGTCACTCACAGAGATCTATTGTATGGGAGCATTTCAAATTTGCATATGACCTATGATATGCTAATTGCACCTCTACTCACTAGAAGTAAGTCCCCCTGCAACTGATACTTTAGCTTGGACACTCTGTGTTTTTGGATCAGTGTGCACCATAATTTACCCTCAGACAAATTATCTAATATTATTATTAAAGAAGATACGTCAATATTTGGCAGAAGTAACTTAACCTTAAAGTTAACTTAATCAGACTCTATATCATCTATGAAGGTATGGAAACAAAAAGACAAATTAGAAAATGATTGCTGGATACCAATTTTATATAAGGTCAATTCATAAAAGTCCTTCTGGAACTGAGATCATACCTTTGTGTAATGGGAATAACTGAAACTGTACAATATGTATTGACAAGTAGGGCCAATATCAAAAATCACACCATCATGTGTAGTTTGTTAGTATTAACTGTGTTGCTCACAATTTGCTCACATAGAATGACACTCGGTTGGACAGTACAAGCAACAAGACTATTGTCTCCAGGCATGGACATTGCCACCTATGCTTTTTAAAAAAATGCAGTAAGACTACTAGGCAATCTCCTATGGACAATAAATATCAAGCCAATGCCAGGCTGAGGTTAATCTATTCAGATTCCTCTGAATGTTCTCATTCTATGGAACATCGTTTAGTTATTGTTCAAGTAGGTAGATGGTCTGCAAATGACATGGCAAGATGCTCAAATATGTGTTCTCAACCTCTGGCAGAACTGTTATTTAGTGCTGAGACAGCCATCTGAGGCAATCTGTGCTCTTATTTTGTTACTCTCAAAATATATGGGTAAATACCAAAGGAAGTTGAACTTTTATTAAACTGAATTCAAATAATATCCATACAATAGATAAAACCCTTTATCATAAGCAAACAGTTATGCATTCTAGTTTTGTGATCTAAGGGACTCACTGACTGGAAAGCAATCCATGTAAAGAAAGCAATAGTGGACTGAATCATAATGGACTTTTGTTCTGACTTCCAAACAAGAAATAACTTTTATTTGATCTTTGCCCTTACAAACCGCTCCACAGAGGAAAAATACCTACTGTACTCCATCAGATTGTAAATTGTGATAATATATCCATAATAATATAACATTAATATCTTTAATACATTTATCTATATTTAAATATCTAGATTCATGAGTATATAAATTACTAAAATATGTTTTGTTTAGTGACTTACCTTTTGAATGAATTTCTCAACACTCTGCACAACATGTTTGTAGAACTAAAAATAAATATATATAATTTGTTCAATAGGTTTATTTATTTATTTATTCATTAAACAAATTTATATAGCTTTCCAACTCTGGGAGTTTACTCTGGGCGGCTTGCAACATTTGTATAGGTTCCATTATATACCATCTTCTTGTTTTAGCAATTTTCTGATTAACGTACTTTATTTAAAAGCCCCAAATAATTAGAGCCACAACGAGGCATGCAATTGTTAATATTTAACATGTTTTCAGACAAGTTTATTTTATGCAGAATTAAGAAAATATCCCAATAAATATAAAAAAGTATAAATATTTAGAGGTTCCACATATTAAATGTTAATCAGTATTGAAGTTTTTTTTAAAGGGAAATTGAGATAATGAGCAGGATACCCAGGCATTGCACTGTACTAACAAACTACCTGGACCACATAAAGCTAAGAGGTATTTGTAAACTGTATAATCATTTTCTTACCTTTATGGCCTTGATTGCTGCTTTAGTAATCTGTGTCATTTTAGCCTTTGAAATAGGAGGCTTGTAATCATTCAGTGAGTAAAGCTGAAAGAAAAGAGATGACTGTGAATATAAATGGAAAAAACACTTAAAATTTATGTAAGAACATTAGATCCTCTAGTATTTCATCAGATCAAAACTGAGCTTTAATTTATTGCAATCAATCATGTCTATAATTGATTCCAGGTGTGATCTGGCACTTTCATGAAACCCTGGATGGTCTTGCACTGAGACAACAGTATGGATCTCCAATACAAAAATAGTAGCATTCTCCAGCTTCTGAAGTAGAGCTATAGAATCTGTTAGTTAAGTTTAAAACTGAAAAAAAAGTAGGAGCTTACCCCTTACCTTAACTCTATCCTTTAAAAGAGACTGGTTTGGATAGAAGCAAGGCTAGCAAAATTTTTGTTGAAACCAAACTTAAAAGTCAAATGTGTAACAGTGAATCAAGGAATCCTTTTCATTTTCACCACATTAGGGACCACATTGCAGTAAAGCCTGAAATCACTGTTCATCTAGATACATTACAAGGTGTTAACAATTATTACAGCTCCCCTTTCTTCTTTTTCTTTTATTCCCCTCTGGGTTAGTTGTCTCTGCCATTTTTGCTTTTGTTTTATGTTGCTTTATTTTATTTATTTTTTACCATTTTGAAAACTGTCCAAAGTTAGGCAACATATACATTTAATTTAATTTAATTTAATTTAATACAATACAATACAATAAATTTGCATAACACCACTAAAAAGTGTTGTGGTAAGGCTTGGTGTAAGCAAGGTACAAATTTAGATGAAATTATTATAACCATTATCTCAATCTACAATTCATCATTGATTTACTTACAGCACAACTTAGCATGACATTCATACATCAGGAAAAAGTTTACCATGTATTTTAAAGAAAGGAAAATCAGAAATGATGGTCAGCCACCATAAAGATGATTATGATACTGTCCAAACTGGAGAGTTATCAAATATTATCATGATCAACAGCTGATCATAATTGGATGTGCTACCTGAAGCTTAACAGATGAAGAAGATTTACTGATGCATAGCAAGGAGCCAGTCTCACTCTTTCATTGAAACCAGTATTTGCCAGCCAGTTTGCTTCTTGAGATTTTCACTCTAATGCCCTTTCTATCTGAGTTTCACAGTACCTGGGTGTGAGTATTCCCCTATGAAAAGGTTCTATCTAGTCAAGTGTTTTATTGCCACTATGTATTCTTGAATGGAAAGATGCCACCTCATTGGGGGATGGAATAGGAAAATTCAGAGCACAATCAGAAACTCACAAATTCACATATTTAAGATGTTAAATAACTAGACCAAGTTTTCCCATGTCCAATGAAGTTTAAATAAAAGAAGACCATATGTACTATTCTTAAAAACAGGAAATATTCTAGACAAAACTCCTGAGCACACCAACACAGGTTTCATATATTCTTACACTGTTCAATGTTATCCACTTTTCCTAGTCCATAGATGAGCAATATAACATCTCTGGCACCATAGTACCCAGCATCCCTAAATATCACCAATGAAACAATAATTAAGCCAAATTGCCCAAGCTTTCAGGGCTTTTGCATGAGAGCTTGCATATACACTTGGAGGGGGAAAATCTCAGCTCTTTACAAGCCTCAAGGAGATCTGCTCGTTAAAATGATTGCCAATCCTTATCTTACTTCCTATTCCATTTAAATACAATAGTATTATGTATCTAAATCTAAGTGCTATTTCCCACTCTGAAGATCCAATATTTTTCATGTATTAAAAATACTGAAAAACTATTTCTGATTTATGCAAATCCCAAAGCAAATGGATTATAACAATAGAAATTTATAAAATAATAAACTCAGTGGCTGCAAATACTAATATTAGTCTGGAAAAAATGTTTGTACAATAGTTGAATCACAGCTATAAATTCAATCAACCTGCCTCAAAGAGCAATATTAAAATTAATAATTAGTGGTAATTATAAACTTGTGGATCTAGTGAGAGTTTTTCTCCCATATAAAAGTCATCTCCTCTTACTCCTGCCAACTGACTTCAAATAAAGTGTAATGGGCAAGCATTACAATCATATCCTCAAGGTTGTAAAAAATGAAATAGATTCTATACAACTCTCCTAGATTATATTAAATATTTTAATTAAAATTGAAACAAAATTATGTAGAACAACACATTTCAAAATGTTGTGCACATTTGTTGCAGAAAGCACTTGAGAGTTGCAAGATGTTTTCCAGAGTAGATGACAACAAAAGCTGTACTGGACAAAAACACTGAACATATACTAAGAAAGCAAAAGAACATTTCTTTGCTACACTGACCCTTGTCGGAGTGGATAACTGTGAACCCTTGCTATTTGCTTGATTTTTCTATGCCAGGGATGTCAAACTACCAGCCCCTGGGCCGGATGCATCATAGCGAAACACGCCCACCCCACTGCTAGCAATGGCAAAAAAGTTGAGATATGTCGTGACATGTCACGTGACGTTGCAAGTTTGACATCCCTGTTCTATGCAGAGGAAGCAAACACCTTCACAAAAAGATTACTGCAAACTACCCTAACTCCAGATAAACTTTACTGAGAACTGAATTTGACACTATTCCTATTTGACTCTGCCACATGAAATAGAAAAGTTTGAAGTTTAACAATCTAACTCCAAATCAGCTAAGCTCCACCTTCAACAATATCCATTTTTTCATAAAATTTAGCATAGGGAACCATTGTTAAGGTATGATATACAACTTACTCTATCAAGAAAAGTAACACAAGGCAAGTATCAAAGCCCCACACAGCTTTTGTTATTGAACATTTTGTCAAGTTTACAATGAACTCAATAAACTTCATCCATTGTCATCCTTCCACTTTGACATAAGAGTGAGGCCAAAAGAATCTGATCCTGCTACATATTGCCTATAGTACCCCTCAAAGGTCCAAATGCTAACTAGCCCAGGGAATATTGATTCTTCTAGTTTACTCACAATATAGTGTCTTCATGACAACACACCCCCTTCTTAGTGAAAATAAAAAGCTAATAATATCTTTACTACTGCAAACTGTACTATACATCTGTAAAATAAGCCTGGATTTTAAAGCATTTGTTTGGAAGGATGAGTAAATGCTTCTTTTAGGATTTCCGGAAGTCAGAAAAACAAATCTGCAGCAAATTCATCTTTGAAAAACAATGGCAGGTGGATATTCTCAGCTATACTAGATAACAAGGCCAAATCAAGGAGAAACCCATTGTGAAAAAGTAGGCAAATACTGGCCAAGTGACAAAATATGTTCCAAAACTCTGCTTAGTCAGACATTATTTAATACTCAGAGAAACAAGTATTCAGATACTTGTATTTTTATGGTATTCTGCTATTCAGCCATTAAACAAAAATCAGACCTCTCAATTTAAGTGGATCTTACTACAAATTCCATGTTAGATTCATATAGCTGTTTCCTTCAGTACAGGGTTGTCAAACCTGCCGCATCACATGATGTGTCGCGATGTATAGTGACTTTTTTCACCTTGCCAGAGCTGGGGTGAGTGCGGCTTCCATGTGACACATCCGGCCCGTGGGCCAATAGTTTGACACCCCTGCTTTAATTTATAAAGATTTAGGGTAACAGTAACCATTACATATTGTGTTAAAAGTATTTTGCAATACTGTATAGGAAAAGGAGTATATAGATTTCATTGTACTGGATTATATATATTTTATTGCAGATGATTAATTACAACTAATTTGAAACAAAATAAAAATCTCAAAATAATTTATAAATTATCTTTAGCGGCCATTTACTCTTAATTTTCTTTCAATAACATTTATCTACATGCTGTCTACTCACTCTTTTTAATTTTCTAGCTTCTCTACCTTCATTTTTGTTCTAAAGTGAATGGCTAAGCAATGAAATTGTGTTGCTTTCAGTACTGACTGTAGGAGATGAGGGTGCTTATCATTTTCTTTTATAGCAAAATCTGCTCTATTTGCTAATTTTGCATAAAATAACTTAAAAATATGAAAGGATTTTTCTTCTTTTACCTCTGTAGCCGTCTTCCCAATTCCTAATATACAATGAAGAATCAAGAGACACCAATTCATTAAAAAATCCCCACTATCATTAATATTAAAATCTACAGAAACAGCAGCAAAATATTCAAACCAAAGATACTGCTTTTCAAAAAGCCTGATTTTTTTTTTATACTGCTGAAATTTGACCAATCCAATTTTAAAGTTATGGTTTGTAGATTTGGCATAATTATTACACAATATCTTATCTTCTCTCAAACCAGAAAAAAGATGAGTCATGGTTTCCCAGATCAATGTACTGACAATGAAAAATATT
Organism: Crotalus tigris; assembly: GCF_016545835.1. Taxonomy (NCBI): domain Eukaryota; kingdom Metazoa; phylum Chordata; class Lepidosauria; order Squamata; family Viperidae; genus Crotalus; species Crotalus tigris. The sequence continues at coordinate 956,898 of NW_024097321.1, read as the reverse complement.
ATGTTCTCATTCATATATCTAAAAGAATATTAAAACATGATTTTGAAAATCAAACTGCAAAAGCAATTCCCCTAAACAAAATATATGAATTCAAAATTATAGTTTCCAAGCAGAAATTATTCTTTAAACTTTATTTTGAAGGCTAATTTTATTTTAAGAATATGTATGTATTGAGAGAAAAGAAAAGGATTATAGTAGATACTTTAGACAAAGGAAGAGAGATATTAAACTACAAATTGCATTTAAAGGGAATTCTCTTCATTTAGATTAAACATCCATTTAATCCAGTATACTGTTCCAAAAGTAAACACATTAATAGTTCACCTTGTGGTTCTTTCCGCATTATGTTTCATCTGATATAGGTCTATTCTATAAAAATGTAAGCCTGCCTGCGTTATGTTTTTTGAATTACAGAAATATTTTATTTTGTAATAATATATCTGGTATGGTGGGAAAAAGCAAGTTACTTGATTCCTGTATGGGATATTCTTAGAGACATGATCTATCAATTTATGTAATTATATAAATTGCCATTTAATAGCAATGAACACCTGAAAATATATCATCAAATCATAATGTGCTGTTATTCTTTGCATGTTCTGTCTTTGTTCTAAATACTTTACAAGTAGCAGACTTCCAATAGACTGATACACAAATTCTGTCACAACAGTATACAAAAAAATTATAGAGAATATTTAAAACAATTAATGATAAAAAACAAAGGCTACAATTATATATTAAAAATTAGTTATTTTCTTTCACTTACTGAACAATTTAAACAAGCAATGTCTGCACATGCAACCTGTATTACAGATTTATTGCTCCACACATGCAAGCAGATAAGCAACTAAGCAGCCTCAACATGATATCAAATTTGAGATTATCTTTTATGTATTCAAAGTGGCTAAGATTTTACACATGAACCAGAAACTCTAACTTAAAGTGATTTAAAAATGTTAACTTGTTTGGGCATAACAAAGCATAATTCTTGGATTGGATTTCACACACTGTTTCTTTATGTACACAAATGTAACAATCTGTGCATGCTGTTTGTTCAAATTGCAATTAAAGAAATCAGGACCCCTGACTTATTTTTATCAATGAACAGGAACAACAACAAAAGAATCAATCAATCAGATGCAATAAAATTACTATGAATTTATATTACTATTATATTATTTTATAATAAAATAGATGGCAACACTTTCTAAAGTAGGTGGATGAATTAGTAAATAAAAGTACAGAATAATAAATATAAGTATGAATGGTCAAAAAACGATAATCTAAAATAATAGCATTGTTTCACAATTAAACTATTACAGAGAACAAAATGAATTAAACAAAAAATCCTACCGCTATGTTAGTGAAGTTCAAAAAGGGGGAAATATTCTCACTATTCTTATTATTACTGTGGTAAGTTGAAGATAAGCAGTGGGAAATTTACTTCCACCTGTCAACATTCTGATAAGTTAAAAATGTCAAGTAACCAAATTCAGTTTAGTTTCTGCTAAGTTGCAGGTTTAGCAACTTAATCTGATATAAAAACTGTTGGTATTTTCTATACTTCAATTTCTTTTCTTTTAATTTTATCCAATATTGTTTGTATCTTCTCTTGAGATTTCTTTTTCACAAGGCAACTGTGCTGAATAAGATAACCCTACTTAACAGGCTTACTAACATCCCAATCATTAAATCTGTACCTTTTCCCAAACTATTGTCAAAAAATTTATTCAGATTCTTTTTACAATTCTCTATAATCTTTTCATTCAGATTTCATTCAGTTTTCATCTCAGAGTTAAAGTTTTTCTTTTGAGTATTAAAAGCCAAGGAGATGACTGGTATATAAACTAAGAAGAGAAAGGGAAAAGAAACTCAGAGAAAATTCAAGAGAGTGAGTGAGACTGTATTAACAGATAATGAATCTATTCAGAGGTTCTTTTATAACTTTTTCCCCAACTTATATAAAAAACAGGAAATGGATTTGGAATAGATGAGTTATCTACAAAAACAACAACTAGCAAAACTTTCACAAGCCCAGAAAAAAATCAATGCGCCTATAAGAACTTTTGAAATATGAGATGTCATTAAAAAGATGAAAATGGGTAAAGCACCAGGTTTATATGGACTATGGAGTCAATATAGGTAGACCTCAACTTACAACTACAATTGAGTCCCAAAACTATGTTGTTAAGTGAAATGGTTAACTGAATTTTCCACCAATTTACAACCTTGTCACAGTTGTTAAGTGAATCACTACAACTGTTAAGTTAGTAACACGGTTGTTAACTGAATCTGAATTCCCCATTGACTTTGCTTGTCAGGTCATAAGAGGTGATCACATGACCTCAGGACACTGTAACCATCATAAATATGAGTCAGTTGCCAAGCGTCTGAATTTTGATCACATGACCATGAGGATCCTGCAACGGTCATAAGTGTGAAAAACAGTCATAAGTAACTTTTTTCAGTACCGTTGTAACTTTGAACGGTTACTAAATGAACTATTGTAAATTGAGGACTACCTGTACAACAAATATTTTGAAGATCAACTCTTACAGCCACTTAAAAATGTAATGAATTCTATTTTGCAAGATTCTATAATGCTCAGAACTGGAAAGAAGCCAATGCTGCTTTATTGCCAAAAGCTCAGGATATTTTTAATGGAAAAATTACAGACCAATATCACTGCTAAATAATGATTACAAACTTTTTATTGCAATATGTGCTGAAAGACTGAAGTTTTACATACTTTTATCCACAAAGATTTTTGCCAAAAAACAGCTAAGAGACAACTGAAAACTCTCTTAGTGTTACTGAGTATTTACAATACCACAATCAGAAAAAGCAGCATTAATATTTTTGAACCTGGAGAAAAGTTTTGACAATTTAAATTGGGTCTTTGTTTAAAGTGTTGGAAAACATGGGACTTTGAGAAGGAAATATTCATAGGATTAAATTGATATATATATCCCAGCAAGCTCATGTTATTGAGGTTTGATTAAGCCATGTCAGGTTGAAAAGGCTACAAGACAAGGATGTCCTTTATGTCCTATACTTTTCGTTGAGGTTTTAGAAGTTCTGTTAGAGAGATTAGACAAGGAAGGAAAATATTAGTTTTGAAGATAAAAAAAAAGAAATGTATAAACAGAGAACTTTTGCTGATGATTTAGTTTTGATTCTACAAATGCAACTAGTAGAATGGAATATTTAATGAAGAAGCTGAATATCTTTGGGACTCCAGCTACTCCTTCAACATAAAAAAAGGCTTTTTTGGTTAATAATATGATTACAGGATAAGGAAATTTTGACGAGAACATCAGGTTTTAAAGTGGAGAAAAAGACTAAGTGTTTGGGGTTACATTGACTAATACAAACATTAAGTTACTTCCGAATAATTACATGACTATTTGAAATGATATTAAAATGATTTAACACCGGCGAGATTGGCTAAAATGTACAAAAATATGAATTCGAAGTGCTGGAAATGTAAAAATAAGGAGGGAACATTCTATCCTATCTGGTGGCTGTGCCCTAAAGCAAAGGTCTATTGGGAATGGATAAGGAACTGGATACAGGAAATAACAAAGGTGCAAATTGAACTCAAACCTGAACTATTTCTTTTGGGTATAATAAATTTAAAGATGGAAAAACTTCAATACATCATTGTACATATATTAACGTACATATATTAACAGCAGCCCGCATAGTATATGCCCAGTGTTGGAAAAGTGAAAACATACCTACAAATGATATGATTATATATAAAATACTAGAATGCGCAGAAATGAACAAACTTACGCTAGAACTAAAAGACAAGGAGGCAACAGAATTCTATGAGATATGGAACAAATGTTATGATTGGCTAGAACAGAGAAACAAAAAGACATGATTACTAATGTAAATAATTGTAAATAATATATATGAGATGTATAACACAGTACTGTTAAGGAAAAAATGTATTTTTCCTTTTATTATTATTGTATAGTGAAAAAGGAATAAATAAAAATAAAAAATAAATAAAGATATTTAAAAATACAAAAAATAAAAAATAAAATGGATTTATAAAGATGGGGAAAAAATTTAATTACCCTTGTTGGGTAGAATTTCTGTAATTAAGACAAATGTTTTACCTAAGATATCTTTTTCCAAATGTTAGCGATGTTGATTACTGATGTTTTATTTAAGCAAAGGGAAAATGGTATTTTTAAATTCATATGGTAAAAGGAAAAAAACCAAAAATTAAATGTAAACTGTTGCAAAGTGTGAAAAAGAGGAAGGCTATCAAATTTTAAATTAGACATTGAATCTTGCTGTTCAGTTTGTATAAAGAATTGGGTGAACTGAGACTACCAGTCTTGTAGGGCAACAAATTGAGATTTGTTGTACTACAAGGGTGAATGCAAATTTTAAAAATCATTTTATTAAACCTGTCAACCTAATAGTTTGGAACAAATATAAAAAAAGAGCTCTCACCTAGGATACCTGTTGGCTATCACCCCCCAAAATCTTTTTTTACAGGAGCAATGAAAACAAGACTAATCTGGTGGAACTGTGATAAATAATATGTTTTACTCAAGATAAAGCTAATTTTGAGGAAATAAGAATTGAAGATAGAAGGGTATCTTTGTCATTAGTTCACATATAAATCACAAAAAGGTTGAATTTAGATAAGAAAAGCATGGTTTTGAATTTGCAAGTGAATTTGAAAATGCATTGTGTAATGATGAACATGTTATTGCTAAGATTTATAAAATATTGTTGAAACTGAATTTGGAAAATGAGTATGTTAAAGATTGTATGATTTATGGATAAATTTTATACAATATAAGTATGATATAAGAAAATATTATTTAGCTTTTGAATAATTTATATTTAAAGTTTAAGATATTATCTAGAAGTGTAATTATTATTATTTTTTAATTTTTAATTTTGTTTATTTTTTATCTTCTTTTTTTTCTCCTCTTTTTGTTTTTTATATATAATGGAGTTAAAGTATTTTACAACTTGTTTATTGAGTGTAATTATATTTGCTTAAGGTTTATTTGGGTTTAAAACTTTTTTTCTTTTAAGTTCTAGTTAAGCCTGTACTCAGCTCTGGGAAGAATGGGGGAGGGTTTTGGGGTGGGTTGGGAGGGATTGGGGAAGGGGCTTTTATTGTAAAATTTTAAAAAAATTTAATAAAAAAAAAAGATTGTATGATTTGGTTATAATGACTGATCAATGGGAAAATATGTAGATGAATGAAGATCACACTGAATTATAATTTGAAATATTTTTTTGTAAAATGCCTAAAAAACTGTCAAAATGTATAAAGATGTTTCAAATTTATGCTAGAAATGCAATTGTAAAGATGATACTTTTTATCATCTCTGGTGGACTTGTGATAAAGCAAAAAAATATTGAGACTAGATTTTTTTTCTTAATTCAGAAGATTTTTAAAAAATATACAAAACTGAAACCAGACCTTTTTCTTTTAGGTTTGATGGATCTGGATTTTATACTCGAAACTAAAAATAAAAAATAAAAAATGAAATTTTGATTGGAGGTTGTGATGATTAGAATGACTTTGTTGTTATAGAAATGGCTTGAAACTTTTAGAAATGTAAAGCAAAAGGTTGGGTTTATCCTTTTTTTCTGGATTCTACTGCAGCAAAAAAAGTCAGTCACTAATTTTTTCCCCTTTATTTCTGCATTTCTCTCTTCTTTCACTTTCTTAATTTTTATTTCTACTTGTATTTTATCTTACAATAATTTTGAATTTTTTTTTTTAAAAAAAAAACAGGTAACCAAAGCACCTCTATCAATCAAAAAGCTAAAGGTAAAAGACTCCCTGTGGATTTTATTCTGCTAGTCATTGCCAACTATAGGGGGCAGTGCTCGTTTCCCTTTCAAGGCCATTGAGCCAGCACTGTCTGAAGACATTTCCACCTCATGTGGCCAGCATGACAGAGCATCACAAGCATTCTTCGACAAGCACTTCACTACAAAATAAAGATTATTTTTAACAAAAACATTAAAATGTAGGGGTAGGGTTTTGCAAAATATTGCAAACTCAAAACTTGTTTTGAACTGGATAGTCTTACAAATCTGGATGTGTTCTCATTCTGAAATAATTCCTCTCCGACTTCAAAATATATCTATTTCAAGATTAGAATATTTCTGAAATGGCTAGAATAACCCACTACAAGCCTGAAACAACCACACAGCCCTATAAGCAGTTTTTTGGGTTCACAGGATATAAACATTAATATCTATTAATGCCTCAACTAGAGAAACTAATATCTGGCTGGTAATCAATAATATGTCTGTTTTTTATTGTTTATACATAGGATTTTTTTTTCTGTATCCCTATAAAAGAACATTGAATATAAAATCTATTTTTTTTTAAAAAAAAGTTTTTAGCTATTCAACGTTATTTTATAGGAAAATAGTATAGAAAACAAGTTTACATGCTGATTAATAGAAATCTTTATGAACTAATATTTTAGCCAAAGCTATCTATTTTTTAAAAAAAATGATACTAGTTCCTTGTATTTGGGAAAATAAATTAAAACCTAATGAGTATTATAAATATTATAAATTATAATGAATAAAAGTAACTTAAACGGTATTGAAAACTTACATGTTACATTATTCAATGCCAGTAACATGTCTCTATGTGCAGTTGGTAGACTTGAAGTATTTTAGCAGAAGGTGAAACAAAGACAGATGCTTTCTATACTTTACTTAAATCTTAAGGATGGCTTTTGTTGTTTACATATTCTAAGAAAGCAGTTGTGTTTCAAAGTTATCTAATTGACTTCTGCCCCATCTCTATTGGTTCACTTTGCATATGAGAATGTAAAATCAACAGGGACAGAAAACAGTCCTTGATGCTGCTGAACATGGTGCTGAAACAGAGTGAATAGAACTGATTGAAATATATTTTCTGCTAATATAGAAAATTAGCAGAAAAACAATCCAAATTCTCTTCACAAATCATATTGGGCTTCCCCTTGTTAAAATTCCTAATGAATGTCAATCTTAATGTATACTACCATACTTGCAGATAGCATTGTACAGGAAATTTATAAGTAGATGATAATTGTGCCTAGATTTTTTTATTCATTTGAAATTATTTCAACATATAGAATAAACAATTATACATTTAACAAGAGTAAACACAAGTTCAAATGGTCACAAGCTCTATTAAAAGACACACCACTGTATTTTCTAAATCAACAACTGCTTATTTTGAAAATTATTATGAAGATGTTCTTTGGAATGTACAGGAGCCCCACAAGGCCTCTTTAAAGAAGAAGCATCTTCCTTATAAGCTTGAGAAAGTCACAGCTGCTTTAATGGGTTGTATGAAAAACTCACTGTACTGGTACTTCTGTACCTTCCAAAGCAATTTTTCCAAATCATTTTCAAAACATGATCTGTATGTTTTGGACTATAACTCTGACAAGACATGGTTAGCACTGTCAATAGACAGCTATTTTAAAGGTGGTTTTACAAAACACTAACCACACAAATCCTTGCTAACAGTTTGAGAATATTCTGCTATAGAAGAAAAGAGTTTACTTCCAAGATATTGCAGATAGGGTATGCTGCCTATTCCAATCCATTATCCCCCACATGGTGTTTTATGTTTCTTTTGTTTTTAAACAGCATTAGGTTTTGTTTCTTAATTTTACGGAAACAGATTTAATTAGCCTGAGTAAAATCAGAAGCAGCTCATGATTCTACAATATTGTTGAAGTCAAACATGTCTAGGAAATATTTGTATGGAAAAACACCAAGGAATCTTAGTTAAGCTGCCTTAAATTCAAAGAAAAGATATATAAATGAAATCAGTTTCTTATTTCAAAGGGAAATAAAAGGCAAAAATAAAGATTTGTTTCAAATGTAAGTATAAACAATAGCAGCTACAGATGTGACGACCTGTAAAAAAATACAGGAAAAAAGATGAAAAACTGAAATGAAAATTTTGCAGTACAGTGGGGGAAAATCTTATTATTCAATATTTTCTATTTTAGAATGACTAAATGCTTAAAAAATTGTTCACAGTCCACAGGATGAACATTTGTATATACAAACCAATCTGCAATATTTGTTAATATTTTCACCTAAATACAGGTATCAATGTTTTCCATGGCATATAAAGTATGCACTTTTTTCATACTGGCCATATATAAAATGGTTCCTGTCTAAAATATTTATCTTATTTATTATGAATTTGGGGTTTTATTAAGGAACCTTCTTTTCTTGCCAAGCTTAAAAATTAATTAAATCAAATGATCTGTAGACAAAATGATTTTTTTTTCCAAAATCTGTAAATGTTTTTCTACTAGATCTAGCCACATTATATACCATTAAAACAAAGTGATCACATAAATCAGATTATAATCCTTAAAAAAAATCCAGCCAATTGATTAAGTATCACACCTACTATAGTACAACTTGAAGGGCTGGCATTGAGAAATTCTGAATAGCTTAAGGCAAACAGTTCAAACTTGGATTGTTAATATTCCTTGTTAATATTCCTTGACTCACAATAAGTTCATTATTATTTTTTGTTTCACATAAGTTTTTTTTATCAAACTAACAATTACAGTTTGTAAATCATAATGTACTTATGAATCTAGGGTTAAGGCAGATGGGGTAGCTGAATTATTCAATCCTATAAATGTACACTTGAATGTAAACTCACAAAGGTTGAATCTCATTAATCTCATTAAATGCAATTTTAGGCATGTTTAGCCAAAAGTAAAACCCATTAAATCTAATAGTGCTTATTCCATAGTGGCAGAACCTAAATGCAGGCAAAAACAGAATTATAGTACAACCCTATAGCTGTCTATTCAAAAGTAAACTTGATTTAAGTAAAATTTAATGAAGTTTCTTCAGATTACAACACTCTACTTGTGTATGTTGTGGTAAGCTAATTTACATATTTTAGGACAATATTAACCGCAAATGATATTTATAGAAGCTCTCTGTACACTTGAAAGCACCTAAAACATACATGAAGTCTTTTGTTTTCAAAAATAAAAATTAAATGTTTATAATATTTCATTTCTACTTGATGTGTGTTTTTTGTTTATGGCCTAATCCAATTAATATTCTCTGAGAAGCAATTTCCATGGCTTTCAATGTGACTTACTCTGAAGTAAGTATTTGTAATTATCACCCTTTTAGCTTTTGTGTTTACTTAAAAGTAAATCCACCAGGTTCAATACAACATAACCAGTAATTCAATATTATGTCTGCATTTGTACAACACACCCATAGTTAAATGAACCATGGTTTAAATTTTCTAAATTCAAGATAAACTGAACTATGAATTAATCACAGAAGCTGGGTTCATATAACAAACCAATTAATCATAGAAGCTGGGTTCATATAACAAACCAAGCTAAAAGTCTGTGATTTAACATATCATCTAAACAGCCTACATATAATCTCATGACTGTAAAAATCTTCTTGCAAACTGATCTTAAAAATGGTAGCACACAAATCATAAAACAAATGTGTGTTATTTTCTCTTTTTACAACTCTCCCAAAAGTTAATTTTTCAGTTATCAAATCCATTTGCTTAATAAAATAGTATAATATTTGCACAATGGAAGCAAAGTAAACAATATTTATGTTCAGGAAATAGATAACCCTCCTTTTCTTAGCAACCTGTTTCCTATTATCTCCATATTATTATTTTTTTCAAATTAACCAAAATAAATTAAATAGCCTGTGTTATTAATTCAGCAGTTTTGATTGGTTGAAATTAAGTCACTCCCCCCCATTTAGCAGACTACTCCGCATATATAGCAGAACTCCTAAGCTATCCTTTTCTCAGGAGTTGTGCGTGTGCTGCTTTCCCCAAGGCTAGGGGAGATGCAGAGTTTTTTTTTTTTTTAGGCCTCTTCCATCATCCGGAGTGTTGCTGTCTCCTTAGCCCAAACACAACCTAAGTAAGCCAAGACTAACACACTGGATCTTAAGGGTTGGGTGCAGCAGACCCCAACCTTCATCTGCGGTGTACACACGCTCTATAATGTAAGCTAGCACAACTGTATTTGTGGGGAGAGTGTTGGGGGAAAATATACCCCTGGAAGGGGGAGGTATTTAAAAGGGGTAGAAAATGGGGTGGAGAAGAAATTGGGGGGGAAGGGGAAAAAGCTAGCTAAGCGGGTGGTAAAAACCCAGAAAAACAAGGCAAGCTTGCCGTTTCGTTTTTCCCTCCTTAATTCCGGCCCTGCTTCGTGCTATACCATCATCAGAACAGTGACTCTCCAGTGGAAGTAGGAAGACGGCCCCCCCACCCGCTCCACTTTTCTTCCTCCCTCGAACAGCCTCCCGTTTCCCCCAACGGCATCTAGGCCTCTCTTCCACCCTAGTAGTATTGCCGAAGAACGGCAGCAACCGCGGCACCCCTCCCTGATCTCGGGCGACAAAAGCCTCTTCCCCCGCATCCCCTCCTCGGAGTCCCAAGACAGACCTCGCTATTAAAAGCTTTCACGGCCTCCATGTTGTGTGGCGGAGGAAAAGGCTTAGAACCGCGCCGAAAGGGGGTTGTTCTCCGCTGGGGTGACGGCGGTCGGCTTCTTTCACGGGCCACCGGGCCTCGTCGCCATGACGGGGTAGCGGAGGGTTAGGGGGGCGGACGGGTCGGGGAAAGGGGGGCTCCTCCCAACTCCGCTGGGCCGCCCCAGGGCAGGCTCGGCTGGCGCTGCAGGGACAAACACGCAATAGCTGCGGCGCGGGCACCAATATGGCGGGCGGGAGGGCTCTTCGCTCGGCAGCGGCGTAGTTCCCTCCGAGAGCAGCCGAGACGCGGGCCAGAGCGGCTCCTAGCAGGCGAGCCCGAGCCGTGGAGAGGCGCGGCGGCCACCAGCGAGCTAGCGGGCAAGAGTGTCTTTTAGGGTTGTCTCCTGGTACCCTAGCGAGGGCTCCGCGAGAGAACGAACTCCCCTCGCAGGAGAAGGGGCGGTCCTGCGGCGGGGTGAGGGATGGCAATACCGGGGTGCGGCGGCCGCCCCCCCTCCTCTCCGACCCGGAGAACGGGTAAAATCGGGAAAGCGAATGGAGTCCTATGCTTTATTTAGCGGTTGAGCCTACTCGAAGATAAAATTGCTGCTTTCTTGTGGATATGCAGGGGAATCTTACTGAAAAGTTGTATGCATAGGAAACAAAGCCTTTCTTACTGAAATATCTTAAACGGCGTTTCGGAAATGGATACTTGCCCTTGCTTGAGGGAACTGGGTTAGCATCGATTATGTATCTCCTACCCCTTTGGTAAAATATTTTACTTGCTTTTGCTTAATCTATCAAAAATCCAAAGTCTGTAAATTTGTTCTCATCCTCTGCCTCGTTTCCTTCTGCAAACCTGTGTAGCCTTAATTTGGGGAAGGGTTGTTAATACAGTTCTAAAATTTAATAAAACCAAACAAAACGCAGCAATCAGTTAACTTACTTAAAAAAAATTTTGAAACTGGCCAACAGCCCTAGACCTCCTGGGTATTTAGGTGCTCACCAGGATGGGTTCTATTCAGCTTGCCATTTGTTGAACTCTACCTAAGTCAGCTCTACATATGTACCCAGTAAATTGTTCATCAGAAACTAGGCATAGCTTTAAGCTAGTATAATTGATTGATAATGGTGCTTAAGAAATGGCCAAAAACATAAGATACTACTGAAGCATAGAAGTGAGGAACCTGTGGCCTTCCTGCCACAGTTGAAATCTAATTTTAAACCTTTTTCTCAACTACTCATAGATAATAATAATAATAATAATAATAATAATAATAATAATAATAAAGTTGGAAGGGACCTTGGAGATCATCTAGCCCAACCCCCTGCTCAGGCAGGAATCCCTATACCATTTCAGACAAATGGCTGTCCAGTTTCTTCTTAAAGACTTCCAGTGTTGGAGCATTCACCTCTTCTGGAGGCAGGTTGTTTCACTGGTTAATTGTTCTAACTGTCAGGAAGTTTCTCCTTAGTTCTAGGTTGCTTTCCCCCTTGATTAGTTTCCATCTGTTGCTTCTTGTCCTGCCTTCAGGCTCCTTGGAAAATAGCTTGACTCCCTCTTTGTGGCAGCCCCTGAGATATTGGAACACTGCTATCATGTCCCCCCTCATCCTTCTCTTCATTAAACTAGACATACCCAATTCCAGCAGCCGCTGCTTATATGCTTTAGCCTCCAGTCCCCTAATCATCTTTGTTGCTCTTCTCTGTACTCTTTCTAGAGTCTCAACATCTTTTTTACATCGTGGTGACCAAAACTGGATGCAGTATTCCAAGTGTGGCCTTATCAAGGCATTGTAAAGTGGTATTAAGAGTTCACATGATCTTGATTCTATCCCTCTGTTAATGCAGCCTAGCACTGTGTTGGCCTTTTTGGCAGCTGCAGCAAACTGCTGGCTGATATTTAAGTGATTGTCCACTAGGACTCCAAGGTCCCTCTCACAGTTACTACTATTAAGCAAGGTACCCCTTATACTATACCTGTACATTTGGTTTTTCTTGCCTAAATGTAGAATCTTGCATTTTTCACCATTGAATTTCATTTTGTTAGATAGTGACCAATGTTCAAGTCTGTCCAGATCCTTCTGTATCTGAAGCCTGTCTTCTGGAGTGTTGGCTATTCCTGCCAGCTTGGTGTTGTCTGCAAACTTGATGAGTTCCCTATCTATCCCCTCATCCAAATCGTTGATGAAGATGCTAAAGAGCACTGGGCCCAGAACAGAGCCCTGGAGCACCCCACTACACACTTCATGTAGATGCAGTTCCATTGAGGACCACACGGCTGATCAGCCAGCTACGGATCCATCTGGTGATGATGCTGTCTACTCCACATTTTTCTATCTTGTCAAGTAGTAGGTTGTGATCTACTTTATCAAATGCCTTACTGAAGTCCAAGTAAATTATATCCATAGCATTCCTCTGATCCACTAATTTTGTCATTTGGTCAAAGAATGCAATAAGATTTGTCTGACATGATCTGTTTTTGACAAACCATGTTGGCTTTTAGTAATGACTTTGTTTGCCTCTAGGTGTTTGCTGATTCGTTGTTTGATTATCTTTTCCAGGATCTTCCCAGGTAAGATCAGGCTGATAGGTCTGTAATTTCCTGGGTCCATTTTGTTTCCTTTTTTGAAGTTTTTTGAAGTTTTGATGTTAAGACTAAAAGACATTCCGCAAAAAACCATCTAGAATCTAGAATGATCACTTGCTTGTCCCACTTGATGCATCAGATGCACTTCAAGCTACTCTATTGTTATTAAGAAAAAAGTCATTTGATACTACTAGTAACAGAAGATTCAGTTATCAGCCCAACTGGTTTCTGTACATAAATGGAGTAAAGAGTCCTATCTTACATCTGCTTGGACCAGCAAATTATCTTTGGCCAGCCAAAATAGTATATTCTATGCCATAATAGCTAAATAGTGTAACAATCAGACCCAAGCTAAGAACTGGATTCAAGATCATCCAGTTGATAAATGCTTTACTATCATATGAGTAATTTACCTACTCTCATTTCCTACTTGAATTAAGGATTCAGCAGGATTGTAAACATGTTTATTAGAGAATACACTCTGTTGCATACATCTGTGTTTTTTTTTCCTAAATAAAGATTACACCAACAATTTTACAGGCAAACCTCTCACAATCTGCAGCAGGGGAATAATGTAAGGCCATCTTTCATGGTTGTTGAGTAGATTATTGACAATGTATGGAAAAAATCCTTAATCATTGATTTACTCTTTATTTGCTGAGCATCATGGTGGCCTAGAGGTGAAGACATTCACCTCACATTCTGGAGGTTGCAAGTTCAATCCTAGGCAGTGATAGATTTTTCTCTATCAGGAAGAGCATCCAGCCAGTAAAAGATCAGTTCCGTTCAGTCATCCTGATTCCAACCCAATAAAAAGGATTATAGGGTCGTAAAAAGAAAAAATAACTACTGTTTATTTGCTAGATTTATGTCCTGTTTTTCTTATATAACACTGCCTCTAATTCCCCCCTCCCCCCACAACTCTGAGGTAGGTTGGGCTAAGAATGATTGTTGTAGCTTACATCTTCCTGAATCTGGATCTCAGCAGTTCTAGTTTTATCATCTTAATCATTAATATCATACTAGGGTATAAAATACAATATTTTATGTTATTTTAGATCTAGATAATACTGTAGGGACATTGATGAAGATAATACAGAATATTTTAAATATTTCATCTGGAGAACAACAGCACCATCTAGTGAATATCTCTGTGGACAGCAATAAAATGTTTATTATACTGAATTTATTATACTATTATTGCATTACAAATTTGATGCCTTTCAAGTTTCAGTATAGTCTATATTGGAACTAAAGGTTTTCAGAAACAATAGCAAAAGAATGAATATACAGCACTTTTCTAGTTTACCTCTTTGTTAAGGAGAAATTATGAAAATTGTTGATTTATCTACATAAAAAATGGAAGGTAAGAAGGCATTATAATTCCATAATTCAGAGCAAGAATGACAAGGAGGAATCCTTTTCCTAATTCAGTTTTGGACTTTAGTCACTTGAAAGTGCACAGAAGACAGTGGTTCATAAAATGGTATTACAGATTGTAAACTAGAATATTTTCTGATTGGAACAGTATATAAACCTTAGTAAATAAATAAACAAAAGTTTGCTGCCATTTCATTTCAAGCAATGATGGGAAGGAAACAATTTTTCTGGCATTTTCAATTAAAGTTATTGCTCTAAGGAATACAAAAACATTTAATATGAGATATTTACTCTTCAACATCTTCATCAACGATTTGGACGAGGGGATAGATAGGGAAATCATCAAATTTGCAGACGACACCAAGCTGGCAGGAATAGCCAACACTCCAGAAGACAAGCTTAAGATACAGGAGGATCTGGACAGACCTGAACACTGGGCACTATCTAACAAAATGAAATTCAATGGTGAAAAAAGCAAGGTTCTACATTTAGGCAAGAAAAACCAAATGCACAGGTATAGTATAGGGGGTACCTTGCTCAATAGTAGTAACTGTGAGAGGGACCTCGGAGTCCGAGTGGACAATCACCTAAATATGAACCAGCAGTGTGCTGCAGCTGCCAAAAAGGCCAACACAGTGTAGGTTGCATTAACAGAGGGATATAATCAAGATCATGTGAACTGTTAATACCATTTTACAATGCCTTGGTAAGGCCACACTTGGAATACTGCATGCAGTTTTGGTCACCACGATGTAAAAAAGATGTTGAGACTCTAGAAATTAGAGTACAGAGAAGAGCAACAAAAATGATTAGGGGACTGGAGGCTAAAACATATAAGGAAAGACTGCTGGAATTGGGTCTAGTTTAATGAAGAGAAGGATGAGGGGGGGACATGATAGCAGTATTCCAATATCTCAGGGGCTGCCACAAAGAAGAGGGAGTCAAGCTATTTTCCAAGGCGCCTGAAGGCAGGACAAGAAGCAGTGGATGGAAACTAATCAAGGAGAGAAGCAACCTAGAACTAAGGAGAAACTTCCTGACAGTTAGAACAATTAACCAGTGAAACAACCTGCCTCCAGAAGCAGTGACTGCTCCAACACGGGAAATTTTTAAGAAGA
Organism: Crotalus tigris; assembly: GCF_016545835.1. Taxonomy (NCBI): domain Eukaryota; kingdom Metazoa; phylum Chordata; class Lepidosauria; order Squamata; family Viperidae; genus Crotalus; species Crotalus tigris. The sequence goes on along the minus strand of NW_024097321.1, from coordinate 941,301 downwards.
AACTGGACAGCCATTTGTCTGAAATGGTATAGGGTTTCCTGCCTGAGCAGGGAGTTGGACTAGATGACCTCCAAGGTTCCTTCCAACTTTATTATTATTATAATTATAATTTTTAACTTGTAAATTATATGTAAGAAATTTAATTTCCCATATATTAAATAGTCCCTCTCCTAGACCTTGAAGTTCCAACAAAATTTTCCCATGATAGCTGAGCAAATACACATTAATTCTACTTCTCTACTAGCTGCATCTTTTCTTGCACAGAAGGAAAACAGAATAACCACCTATCCTGTTTTGCAGAAAACTGTCCTGAGAAAGAATAAATGAGACCTGTACCAATCAAAAATGATACATTTAAATAACTATTAAATGGGATGGCAGATCTTTAACATTTTCCATCAGATATAACCTAAATAACAGCAGACTGAGATGTATAATATTTTAGTTTAAATTAGACCCATTGCTTCTACATTTGCACCTGTACATACACATTAGCCTATTCATGAAATTATGTATCCCAATAAAGGTGAATATTTGTAGCTCATGGTTGAAATGAGCGGTCCTTGGTGTTCTCTGACTTTGGTTGTTTTCTTGCAGACGTTTCATTACCCAAGCTAGGTAACGTCATCAGTGCTAGTGAGGAGTGGAGTTGGCTCTCAGTACAAAGAAAACATCCAAGCTCAGAGAGCACCAAGGACCCTTCAATTATGTACATTTTTGGAGTACCATATATTCCGGCGTATAAGGCGACCTGGCGTATAAGACAACCCCCGTCTTCGGCGCCGAGTCACATGCCTAGAAAGTTGTCTTATACGCCAGAAACTACTGTTATTTCCGGTGTATAAGACAACTCGGCGTATAAGACGACCCCCGACTTTGGCGCCAATTTTAATGCTTGCGAAAGTCATCTTATACGCCGGAAAGTACGGTATTAAGCACGTTTCACTTTTTCCAAAAATAGCACTTCTTGATTATTTACTGACCAAGTGCACAAAACAAACAAGCGTTGCCACCATTGTTTATAACAGTTTTAAGGATAGAAGAGATACACGTTCCAATATAGCTTGTCAGCCCAAGTTTCCAGGAGGCCAAAGTTGTCAGTCATTTAATCTGAGAATTCAATGCATCTTGTGGCTTATCTAGAAAATTAAAACTTTCTAATCAATAGCTGGAGTGAAAAAAAAAAGTTCCCCAAATCACCGAATGTTCCTAACTCCGTCTGTTCTCAAATTATCTTGCAGATGATATCCAATGTTGTTATAAGTAAAATCTCCTTCAGTAAAGCCTGACTTCTGGTGAATTTATAGATTCATCCGTACAAGTTTTCTTGACAAAAACTTGAAAATAGTTTGCCATTTCCTTCCTCTGTTACCTTTCCTGTTTAGCTTACAGTCCTAATAGTTCATAGTGGTAACCCATCCAAGTAATAGTCAGCTCTTATCCTGCTTAGCTTTTTGAGACCCACTGAGCTCAGCTATTGTCAACTAGTTGGGCATCATTATTATGCATAATTATGGCAGATGATGTTTTATGCCAGTGCTGCTAGGTAGTCATATATTGTTATTGGAGATGAGATAGAATGAAGTAGGTCAGCCTGGCAGAGCAATCCAACATTCTTGTCCTGTGTGCACCTGTGTACATTTAAGGAAGCATTGTGAGGATTAAAGTAAAAATTGATTGATCAGCAATTTTGTAATATATATCCAGAATTAAGCAGGGCTGCAATTTTATCTTCCCTCTTGGTGGAGTAAGTATGGTAAGACGCTACCTTATAAATTACTATTTTTTCCTTCATTGAAATTGCAAGGAACTCTGTTGTGAATTACCTTTGTGTATTACCTAGAGGGCACAGTCTAGGACAGTGATGGCGAGCCTTTTAGAGAACGAGTGCCCAAAAACTGCCCCCCACCCCGTCCCTGCTCTGCCCTGCCCACTGGGCCACCCACTGCCTCCACGGCTCGCCACAGATCACCCAGGCAGCCCAGCAGCGCCATAGCGGCCATGCCGCCCCTGCTCCACAGCATCATCTGCGCGCAACGGGGCGCAAGGGCAGAGTCTTGTCCCCGCTGCCCAGCTACCATGTCCTTGGCTCTGCTGCTTCATGTGGGCCGCGCTCAGGGGCAACTCTCCGGGTGGGCTGCTTGTGAGGGTCTGTGGGAAGAGGCAGGGCTGGGGAGACAGTGCGTGTGCCCACAGAAGGGCTCCGAATGCCACCTCTGGCACCTGTACCATAGGTTCGCCACCACTGGTCTAGGAATATGAAATGGATAATCTTTTCCTCTACAATGGTGCTCTTTTTTTCTGTCACCCAGTCTTCACAAAAACAACCCTTGAGTTGCAAACATCTAATTATTAAGGGAAGACACTAGTGTGGATTTTTTTTTATCTTCTAGACCAGTTGATGCAGAGTGTGGGAGTGTTTCTGATTAATTATAGTTTTATTTGCTCATATCTGGTCCATTACCCATCCCAGGCATTAAATGACTAACTTTTTGATTCTCTAGAATCAAATGAAAAAGGAGAAGCATAATACAGGTAGTCCTCGACGTACAACAGTTCATTTAGTGACCGTTCAATGTTACAATGGCACTGGGGAAAATGACTTATGACCATTTTTCACACTTACGACCGCTGCCGCATCCCCTTGGTCACATAATAAAAATTCAGATACTTTGCACCTGGTTCATATTTATGATGGCTGCAATGTCCTGGAGTCATGTGATCAGTTTTTGTGACCGTCTGATAAGCAAAGTCAATGGGGAAGCCAGATTCACTTAACAACCATGTTACTAACTTAACAACTACAGTGATTCACTTAACCACAGTGGCAATAAACGTCGTAAAATGGGGGAAACTCACTTAACAAATGTTTCACTTAGCAACAGAGATGTTGGGCTCAATTGTGGTCATAAGTCGAGGACTACCTGTACTGCCAAGTCCCTTCTGTGGCAACTCCTCAGCGCAGAGAGAAGCTATGCTCCTTTCTGCTGGGTTCAGTTTCTGCTGAAGATCTGGACTTGAAGTCTTCATCCACCTTGCAAGAAAACAGCAAGGTGTAGAGCTGCTGGGCAGTTACTCTTTCTCCATCGCCCTTCACTGCCTTGGCAGCTTGAAAACTGAACAGAAAAATGGCTAATGCTTATTTTAAAAAGAAGAATGTGTTGACACAGGTGATACAAAGTTAAGTTGCTGTAGTAATGATTTCTTAGACCATTGCTATGGAGATACACTTGCACGAAGACTTTCCCCATCCATTTGCTATTCTTTGTGAACCATTTGATGTTATTCAGTGAATAGTTTTTTTTAAAATGAGACAATTCACTAATGGATTTCAGGAACTGAAAAGAGCAAAGATAAAGATAACAACCTGAAATAAAGAAACAACCCCCATCACCACCACCAACAACAAAAAAAACCCTTTTAGCATGCAGAAACCAACTCTATTTGAATGTAAACATGCATCTTTAATTATAGATGTATTTTCCATGTAGATGTGGTATTATGTAGATAATACTTTCCAGGGGATTACCATTTTGACTTGGTGGAAGGACTTAGAATTTCCACTAAGTCTGAAAAACACTAGTACAAGGAGGAGGGACCGTTGGCAAGGTCAAAGGGGCTGGGGGCAGAGGGAGACTGTGAGTAATTCACATGGGTCAGGTAGGGCTACAAAGGCATGGAGGAAGCCAGAGAGATGGAGATATAATAGCATTCAAAAAGGATATTGCTAAGTAAATGTTTACCTCAATAACTGACAAGTTCACATCTATTAGAATTAGTGGTAGATTAGTATATTACTACTAGTGGTAAATTAATAGTAAATTTCACTGTTACAAATTTACAACAGAGGCAATGCAAATTACAAAGAAGCTAAATGCATTTTCAAGCAGAATGTAACGCACTACCCAGGTAAAAATTGTAAAAATGGAGGAACGTGGTACTGTAGGATGATTTTGATGAGATAATCACTGTAATGCAAGATATAGTTTTGGGAAAATATTTGTCAATATCTGCTGTTTACACCAAGCAGCATAGAACAGATTCTGCCCTTGGATATAATCAGACGAACATCAGAATATGACTAGTGACACAATAGGAACTTTAAGAGTGAAGGCAATCCAACCTGAGAGAATAGCTGTATGATCCCAAGGAAAGCTGCAGCTGCTTTTTTAAAAAAATGCAGACAATGTTCTATTCATATTCCTATGTTCCTTGATGCATATTTTTGGATCTAAATCTCCATAGCCTGAGTACTTAAAAAACTTTTTATTTCTATGACTCTTTAGAACTTATGAGTGTTATATTTGGTTACTGGTGAGAAAATATGCCTTGTCCTGCTCTTTGCTCAAGCCAGAGTTTTCCCCTCTCAGAGTCCTGTTCTTGGAACTTTTACTAGAACACATTCCCCTCACTATGGTAGCTTTTGCACTAGCATGCAATCATGGTTGGAGTTACCGAGAAGAACATCTGCCAGTAAAATGGCTAATGGAATCTTACAAGGGTCTTTAAATGCAAGGGAAAAACAGTGGCGAGGTCAACATCTGTTTTGTTTACTTTTACTTGTTCCTCATTCCCCCTTTTGATGCAGAACAGTGTTTCCCAAACTTGACAATTTTAAGGCATGAGGACTTCAACTCCCAGAATTCCACAGCCAGCAACGCTGGCTGTGGAATTCTGGGAGTTGAAGTCCACATGCCTTAAAATTGTCAAGTTTGGGAAACACTGATGTAGAAGGTCAAAAGAATCCAAACTGCTGGATTAAATGGGGATTGGATCCAGTCTACTATGACTCATCTTACGTTGCTAAAGCACACCATATTGGAAGGCTTGAAAACTGAAAATAGTGGTTAGCGTGAACCTGATACCTTCTGTTTTACGGTTTATGCAAAATACTATACCATACAATTCTTCCTGGTTACAGCAGTTCTGCAACTCTGCCTCTTAGATATTCTCACATTAGCTGTGGCTAACAGTTACCTAAAATCATTTCAGTGTATATAGCAAGACTGCCCTCGATTCTGATCACTTTTCTGTTGTCCATCATACAAGACAAGAGTTTGCTCTGTAACTTCTCTTAAGGATCTCATATGAATAACCAGAGTGTGGTTCTTGTGTTTTGGCTCTGAGATAGTAGTGTCTGAGTTGATGTATACACTGCAGATTTGAATATTTGTCCTTGAATTCTTATTGCAATGTAAAACCAATATTAGGTCTACATTATACTGTAGCTTCCTGGGCAATAAATACGAATCAGGTGTTTTTATGATACTAACTTCTTCTAATATCCACACTACTATCAGCTACATCCCCAGCGAAACAGAAACTGACTTTTAAAAGACCCTTTCTGCTTGTGCCATTGACTTGTCGGCAGGAAATGCTGTTGACATGACTAAAGAATGAATGGTTGGCAGGCACAGAAAAGTTCTTTTGGTTCCCTTTTTGCCCTATCCATTTGTAATCAGCTTCACATTTACAAAATTCTAGCAGAATGTTGTTTATACAGCTTTGAATGTCAGGTAGTTCTTATTTAAGGGTGAGAACAATGCATCTTTAACAGTGAGGCTAAAGGCCATGACGATTTAAAAAAGCAACCCCATAACACTGGGAACAACTGATGTGTTATTCATTTCCCGGCAACTTTAAAAGAATGTCATTACATGGTTAAAGACTGATTCTCATGGGAGAACTCGCCACTCTGGCCATTCTGAGTTATAGGTCTGAAATGGTAGGAAGGAAAACACCACGAAGTTATACAAAGCTACTCAAATGATAACAAGAAGATATTAATGGCATAAGAATATTAATAGGAGGCTACCTCTAATAGCATCAGAACAGGCGGAAGCACTTAGCCAGTTGTTGATTTATTGATTCCAATTCATCAGTTAGAAAACTCTGCTAGATTCAAAAGTTAAAAAGATCATGCAAGGAAGCAATGGCGAAGTGTTTCCATTTCAGTGCTAAGAACAATGCATGACTTTGTTTATGGAATCACCAGAAGTCTATTTTTATTTGATGCTGTATTTAATTCTGCCAGGAAAGGTGGTTGCTAGCATTTCCTTTTGCCATCTTGGGTGTTAAATTGTTGATAAGACTATGGTGCTTCTCTCTTGGCTCTCCAGGGATGGAGAATGAATACTGATTGATTCATAATCTGTGAATATTACATTACATAGAAATGACATTGCTTAAGGTTTTTTGACACCAACAGAAATTTGCAAAGAGTAAAGACCATCATCTCCAAGCTACTGTGTAAGGGAAGTAGAAACACTGGTGGTATGAGCTATCCTCAAGTGAATTTTCATATGTTTTTCTAGCTGAGACCGCTTTGTTAAAAAAATAAATGTATGGTAAATATAATGAATAATACATGTAATAATAAAAAATAGGAAAGAGTATTAGATATATTTCTCTAGAAACAATGTTAGGTATGTTTGTCATCTTAATAAAAGTGTGTGGGGGGGAATCTAAAACAAAATCTCAAGGAATAGTTGTTCACATGATGGGTTCACCTAATTCACATATAAGAGAAGCATATCTATTTGATTCACTAGGTGGCACTGCTTGTTTTAAAATACAGCAATAATCTATTGTGTACAAAGATGAAAAGGGATCAGAAATGTACAGGGAGGAAAAAGGATGAAAAGAAAAAAAATATCTGTATTGGTTCAAAAAAGGATCAAGGACAAACGACTTTCTAATCTTATTTAGAAAAATTGGGACATGACTCTGATACATTTTGAATAGCAAGATTCAGTCTGAATTTGACAATTTGAATCCTTTTATTCAGTTTGATATAATGAGTCTTCCCAAAATATGATTTGGTTCTGAAACTGATGAATCTTCAGACTGAAGTTTTGCATAGCTCTAATAGTCAAAGTACTTCAATATAATTTCTGTTTGGTAAAATGAAATTGTCTCTCATTCTCTTTGGAAAGAATTGATCCACACTGTAAACTAAGAAGAATACATAGTTTTCACTTGGATTATCCAATATCCGTCAGTCTTGCTCAATCATCTATTATTTCCACCCACTTAAAAGCAGGATACCTCATAAAATATGAAAGCCATTACCTGCCCTGTGAATTCTCAAGGAAGTATAAATAAAAGGGATAAAATGTCACAATGCATTTATAAAAAGCAGAATGACCATGAATAATAAGCTACCTCTTCACAGAAAGGAATTGCAGAGGATAACACAATAGGTAAGGGTGTGTGGGTTCTGCCAGCTTATCAATCTAACAAGTTATACTTTAATGCAAAAGAAAACTATCAGTGTCGAGCCAAAGAAAATTCAGCAACATTTTCCAAGTGGGTGACATATTTAGATGATAATATGCAATACTGAAATTTTTGTATACTTTACTTATTTTAAAACCAGACTTTTCCCAAAAGTCCTATCCAAATGCACAATATGCGATCAGAGTCTTTCTGGATTAGAAAAGCATATAATCCCAAATACGTAAATAAATCTGCAAACTCTTCTGGTACAAATGACAGCACCAGAATACCGTAAGGCATCTTTGACTCAATTAAATACTTAAGCTTAAAACCATTAAGGGATTAAAAAATTTACAGCAGGACTAGAAATTAAGTTCAAAGGATATTTGATTTCCAACGCAGGAGAATCAAAACTAGTCAATTCTCTTTAATCTATACTTGGCACGAGGCAACTCACTGCATTCTGGACTAGCTGCAGTTTTTGCATTGTTTTTACGAATGTATATCCTTTTAGAGTACTTTAAGCAAAGCCACATTCGCTTCTGCGAAACCACAGCAACTTCCATCTGGATCCAGCAAACGGTTCCAACATTCCAGGGGAAGATATATTTTTTTCCCCTTTTCTGAAATAATGCTGAGATTTAACTTGAGAACTTTCAGTGTTTCAAGGCCATGTCCAAGTCTCCTGCCTTTTTTCTTCACTAGTGTTTGTAAAGGCCCTTTATCAAAACAATCTAATCTCAATGAGCCTTTGACAGGGCATACCCAATTGGTTGATGGCCTATGCAGTCTTCACAAATAATTGGGAAGACAAATTTTTTTTAATTGACGGATCACAAAACTCCTTTGTGAAATCTGTACCTTCCTAATTTTGCATTTTTTTAAAAAAAAATCACTGCTTTGTATGCCAAGTGGTCTAAATTCAATTTCTGGCATTGAGAGAGAGATAGTCTCAGTGTGACAGGATTCTTTTTGAATTGGAGGTATATTTTGGTTTGAAAGGATGGCAATTGACACAAGAAGTAAGACAGTCAAGGCTTCTATACTTTTTACTATTTACAGCAAGTATTTACAATAGGTATTTACAACATAATCCGGGTATTCATGTGGTATCCGGTTTCCTTCTGAGTAGCTCTCTCAAAGAATATTCCCTAACTCACCTGCCTTTTCTGGACGTATCAGGAGAGAATGAAAAGAAAGGAACTTCTGGATTCACTATAGTGTGCTCAGCACAACTTGACTTTCTCCTGGATCTGCTCAGCCGAATACCCACTACTTCTTTATTGAGGGAAGAACTTCTCAGAGTCTTCGGGCCAGTCTTTCCCTTCTTCTTGTTTTGGTCCTCGAAAGGTGAAGATGCTGTCTGCAGCCAGCTGGATCCCTCCTATCTGTCTTGGATGAAGATGCCCTTTTTCTGGATCTTCACTTTTGTTCTTTCAGGGAAGCTACCCATGGACCTTTTTTCCCTTTCTCTGCACACTAACCTAACTTCACTCTCCAACTTTTCTCTTTAGTCTTTTGGTTTCATACAGTATTTCTCTCTCCAGCATGTTGTCAGCAACTGAAGTTGGGGGTATCCCTAGTAAGCTCTTAGTACTCAACATTCAAATGATACCAGACTGTATCAATGGGACGTCTGTTTCTACGCCTCTACAGCCAAGTCAACTCATCAGCCCTCGGGACAGCACAGCCGTCCTTCAAGGCCTCAACTGAGCTGCTTTTCCTCTCCTTCCCCAAACATTTGCTGACTGCCTCCAGGTCAGGCCACTAAAAACTACTATGTTTCCCTGAAAATAAGACCTGGTCTTATTGTTTTTTTTTCCTCAAAAGAGGCACCAGGTCTTATTTTTTTGGGGGGGTTGTCTTTTCCATGATCTCACCTCACGGCAGTGGCACCAACAGTCCCAGCCAGCCAGCCCACTTCTTCTGCACCCCAAAACTAGGGCTTATTTTTGTGATAGCGCTTATATTAGGCCCACCCCCAAAATCAAGTTAGGGCTTAATTTCAGGGTAGGTCTTACTTTCTGGGAAACACGGTATATGCCACAGAGATAGAGGTAAATAAATAAGAAGGTGTCAGACTGCAAGAGATGGGAAATCTTTTTATCTGAGTTCTTAAACTGCTGTTACTCATCAAAGTATTAAAAGGCCAAACAGAAAAAAATAGAGGATTCTGCAAAAAAAAACCCCAAAAAACAACACTTTACTCCCAGCCTCTCAATAGATTTTCCAATGGAGAGAACAGACAAGGCATTGTAGAACTGTGGATGCTGTTTCCAGGACTACTTGGCTTGTAATGCTTTCCTATAAAAAAAAAAAAAATTCTGAGCAAAGGACTGAAAAGGGAGATTGCCTATATTGTGGTTACTTATCCACCACCAAAAGCAGTGGTCCAGAAAGGATACTTCTTACTCAGGCCTGGAAATCTCTGCAAATAGATACCTATATGTGAAACTCCACAGAAAAGGTCATTTTCTCTGGCTTATAACCTGGTAACTCTGGTTTTCAGAAACCTATCCCCCCCACTCAAGTCTTCATCTGCTGTAGGATGGGAGTGATCCTGGGAGGAATGGGCAAAGAATTCCAGGAGTGTAGACCAAAAATGTATTCTCCCAGCAAGGTCAATCAAGGTATAAAAGTCATCCCAGCTGCCCAGCATAACAAGCTGGCTCCTATATCAGGCAACTGTGACACAGGAAGATTCTGGAGATGGATGGTTATTTTAGTGACAGTAGCAAAGGCATCATTTCAAACATGTGGAAGAAGGCAAAAGTAGACCACTCTTGTATTTTAGCAATAACAACAGCACTCTGACTTATATACTGCTTCATAATGCTTTATAGCGGTTTATAGAGTCAGCATATTGTTCCCAATAATTTGGATGGAAGGCTGAGTCAACCTTGAGCGGATCAGAATCGAACTTCTGGCAATGGGCAGAGTTAGCCTCCACTACTGCATTCTAACCACTGCGCTACCATGGCTCTTTTAACAAGAAAACTACATGGATAGACAAAGTGATTGACAATGGAAGATGGGGCAAGCAAATCTATGACTTTCAACATGCTGTTGAGGAACAGCTGAGGATATTTGGGACTACTAATTGTGTTTATAAAGCAGTTAAATTAAAGCCTTTGGGGTATCTAGTTACTGCTGTTGCTATGCAAGAAAAAATATTAGAAACTGCAAAGACAGAATTACAGTGTGAACATGAAATTTAAGAAGCATTAATATGGAGAAGCTCAGTGCAGTGACAAATGAAATGTATTGATTACACATTGACATCTTAGACATCCAAACTGAAATGGATTGGAACTGGACATTCTCAGTTAGAAAAATCACATTGTTTACTATTCAGGACATGACAAACACAGAAGGAACAGCTTTGCCTTTGTAGTCAGGAAAAATACGACAGAGACAGTACTGAATAATGACTGAATAATATCCATTCGACTTTGTGGACAGCTGTTTAATATGATGGCTATCCAAGTTTTTAATATGGCTATCGAAGTTTATCCTCCAACCACTGATGCAGAAGAAGAAGAGGAAACTGACATGTTCAATCTGAAATTGACAAAACATGCAAGCAAGATGTGATTCTAGGCTGGAATGCTCAAGATAGAAATAGTAAGGAAGAAAACATAGCTAGACTTTATGGCCCAGGATACAGAAATGAAACAGGAGAGTGGTTGCTCAGTTTCTGCCAATCTGATCATTTCCTCACTTGCTAACACTTGTCTCCAAATAAACAAATGACATCTACATAGATTGACATTGCCAGAGGGAGCACATAGAGATCAAATTGAGTTTGTGATTTGTACAGTGAAACAGAAGAGATTGGATACAACAGTAAATATATGGCCCAGGGATAACTATGGAACAAGATCATGAATTCATCACGAGCATGTTCTAAGTCAAGCTAAGACTTGGAAGAAGAAAACCAACCAGTTTCTATGGTGTGATTTTGAGCATATCCCCCCCCCAATTTTCAAAAAGAGCATCAGAGATCACTTTGAAGATCTGAAACTCAGAGGAATTATGGAATGAAATTAAAGAAGTTGTTAAGGATGAATGCGAAGAGTGATTGTTATAGATCAAGAAACAAACAAACAAAAAAATCAATCCAAATTGGATGTCAGAACAGGTGGTGAAAAGAAAAGTCCAAACCGAACAAAAGAAAGATCTAAAAACAAATTAACAAAGAATTTCTCAGAGTTTTTAGAAAAGGCTGAAGAATAAGGGACATTATTGCTGCTACAGAATTACATAATTCGTTAAGCCAAAGTAGTGTCTTAGTGTATCCTCTACTTATCTAACCCCATCCCCTTTGCCCTTTTAGCAGAACAGCCTTTAAACTTAGCCAGCCCTGAGCCTGCAGGCATTTACAGTCAGAACCTGTATCTTGTTGTCAAGTGGCTGGTGTTCTCCCTTCACTATAGGTGCACCATTGCAAGACCTGAGAAGTTAGAAATAGACAGTCATGGAGAAAAACTATGTGGTCCCAAAAATACTAACCTAATGGAACATAATCAATCCCCCACATAGTAGATTTCTGTTGCCCTCTTGAAATAGGATGAGAGCTGCTGCTAATCTTTCATTTAAAAATGAAAGACCTCTATGGAATATATAAACAAATAAAGGATATGATTCTTATCTCGTGTTCAACATCACCTTCTCTATTCTTTAAGCTCTGTTTTATATATCTTGTTCATATTATCCCACAATGTCTCTCTATAGCAGTGGTTCTCAACCTGTGGGTCGGGACCCCATTTGGGGTCGAACGACCCTTTCACAGGGGTCACCAAACAAAGCAGTCTGCCATTTTTCCCCCTTTTCCTTAGCTGTACTACTCCCTTTTATTCTATTGGCTTTTGAAAGCCAATAGAATAGACTTTCTTGAATAGAGTCTAATTCTATTGGCTTTCAAAAGCCAATAGGAATTGTCCAGGCTGTCTCTGCCCTGCTGAGCCTGCCAAAGGTCCCATTCTGCAAACGGTGCTGCACCAGTTGAGTAGTCCTCGACTTAACGACCAGTTGAGTAGTCCTCGACTTACGACCAGTTGGGGGTCACGGCATTAAAAAGGTTGAGAACCACTGCTCTATAGAAAGTCATATGTCTGCATCACTCCATCACGGAATATCTACCATGGAATAGTTTTTAAATGATATCACCACAATCACAATTAAATTCCCCCACTCCCCAAAATAGAAGTAGAAAGAGAGGGTTTTTCTTTGAAACAGGATTTTTTTCCCCTTCTCCATCAAAGATCAAATAATATTCACAGTAGTTATTTTAGGTTTTGCACTTTAGATTCCATTAGCCACAAAAATGCAATTCAGGCATAACACTGGAGGATTCTCTTGGTCCACTAGCTAGATACACAAGGAAAGTACTAATGTTTGATCATCCTTATAGGCAGGGTAATATAGAATTTTAATACAAAAGGTTCATGTTTTCACTGCCTATGATCTTATTTTTTGCAGAATTGCTTGGAGTGCAATTAACGGTTGGAAATCTCAGTGTAAAAGAAAGATTTCTAAACACCCTCCTTTCCTTTTAGGTTGCAATCACTTTCCTAACTGTTCAGCTCTGAGAAATATGCATACAGTACAGGTAATCCTCAACTTACAACCGTTTGCTTAGTGACCGTTCAAAGTTACCGAGGCATTGAAAAAAGTGACTTAGGACTGTTTCTCATTCTTATGACGATTGCAGCATTCCCATAGTCATGTGATCAAAATTCAGATGCTTGGCAACTGGTTCATATTTAGGATGGTTTGCAGTGTCCCGGGATCGTGTGATCACTTTTTGCAAACTTCTGGCGAACAAAGTCAATAGGGAAGCCAGATTCCCTTAATAACCATGTTATTAACGCAACTGCCGTGATTCAGTTAACAACTGCGGCAAGAAATGTAAAATGGGGCAAAACTCATTGAACAACTGTCTCGCTTAGCAACATAAATTTTGGGCTCAATTGTGCACGGGCTCAATTATCTGTGGGTCTTTTCCCTGCTGCTGAGTTGAAGTGCTTTCCCCAGTGCCAATTCCTATTCTGTTTCTTTTGCCTCTGTTTCAGGTTACTGCACTCTACAAGAGAATGGGTGACAACGCTAAGCAAATTTTTCATTCCGTAGGTTGCCCTTGGAAAGTGTCTCAGATGTTGTTTTACCACCCACATAGTTAAGCTCAACTTACTCATTGGCTGGAAGGATGAGCTGAAAGCAATATAATAATGAAGAGGCAGCAGTGTGTGTGGGGGGAGAAACGCAGTCAGGGCATGTTTGTGCCATGGTTAAGTGCAAGTGGAGACAGGCAGATACATGACAGCTCCCTAATTCTGAGTTATTCATGAGTGCCTCATCCTGCATGGGATGAAGCTGGGTGTCCCTTCAGTGGAATGCTGTGTGCATAATGAAGCGAAGCAAAGTAAAAATCATCACATACCATTCATACTATGGGACCAATAGGGTCAGATCAGGGTCGTGATGAGTTCAGGGATTTGTTGGTCAGGAAAGCATCCCTCTCTTTAAAGTCTGCTGATTGATTTAAAAATGAAAGACATTGGTAGAGTTTATAAATAAATAATCGGCTTTGTGCAAAGGTCCCTTTACATACTGTTTGTCTTAGTAGAAATTATAATGCTTTCCTGTAGGCCAAAAGTTAGTATCCTAGTCATGACAGAAAATTTAAAGGAAACCAGTGTAGACATACCTATTGCCAGAGACAGAGGTGTGATGGAGAGGGCAGCAGAATGAAATCCACACATATTGTCAGATTTGGATCCAGATATATTGCTGTCTACAATAGACTGGCAAATGTTCTTAATTTCTCACTGGAAAACTTTGTGTCTCATCTTTACCATTAGAATATTGGCAAAAATAATACAAGTACCTTTGTTTCTACTTGGAGACCATTTCTGGACTTTGTACTTGAGGTGGAAAAAAAAAATGAAACTTTGATTTTGGGTTTCACTGATTAGATTGATTTGTTGTTACAAAAATGGCTAATTACTATTGTGGAAAAGTAAAAAATTGAGGCTTGACATTAATGCTTTATTCTACTACAACAGGGGAAGTCGGAAGTCAATCTCTGTTTTTTCTTTTTCCTCCCTTTCCCTCCCTTTTTTCTTCCTTTTCTCTCTCCATTGTGGTCCTACTATTTGCTTTATAGTTTGTATTACTTCACCACTTAATAAAGTGCTATTAAAAAAACAAACAATATCGGCAAAAATAAAAATGGGAAGAAGTTTAGCTCCTAGAAGAGAGGGAAGATATAAAAAATAATAACAGTGAGAGAAGAAACATGAATAGAGCTGTGCAATGCTTTGAAAGTAATTTGTAATTTAGAAAAGGTGAAAGATATAGCATAAACTACAACTCTTTAAAGCAGTCATGTCTATTCTTGAGATTGCCTAGCCTAGGGAAAAGATGCAGCTTCTTTAACAAACTGCAAACAGATGCTCATGTTGCCTTCCCTCATTGCAACAATGTTTAATTGCCTTAAAATATTATAAGTTGTTGAAAATATACCAACAGCAACAAGTCAAAATGAAGTGACAGCAGTGCAATTAAAGGCCTACTCCTTTATACATGTCCAGTCAAAAGAGTAGGACTTCAGTTGACCTCCCGAAGCTGCCATCTTGATCCGTCTCTCTATTTGGTCAAAGAGGGAGAGTAAACAATTGCCCACAGATGAGTATTTCATCTTTTGTAGTTAGTCTAGAATTGTATTTTAAAATGTCCATATCTCTTATGACCCAGAAACTCATCAGATATAGTAAAAGGGAGAAGTATTCATACAATAAAAATCTGGTGCTTATTTGCGCCTACTCCACAAACTTACAAATCCCCGCCATTTCCATTCTACAAGCAACATATGCAAAAATAGATCACTTAAGTGCTACAGTGAACTGTTTTCAATGGACTGAAAAGAAGATAACAGAAATCGGAGAAAGAACAACACTCTTGACTTAGTCAAACCAGTTGTCACAAAATGACCGTAGGAATGTTGAGCCCAGGAGATATCATTTCTATTGAGGAAGTAATGGCAAAGTTCAAACTTTCTTCTGACACAAAATGCAGGAAATGTAACATTAGAAAGGAATCCCTTTAAACTGCCACATAGCTTCTGAACAGTTGGGAATATCACACAACTACGGTACTAACCTGTATAAGATACACCATAACAGTAGGGTTATCAACCTTTTTTATTGTCTCATAAGTGATGCAAAAACCCGGATATATGACTAGTTTCATTTTGGAGGAGAAAGGAACTGAAGATTACTGACATTTTATATTTATGAGTGATTTCTTTATGGAGTTCAACAGCAAAAGAGTAGAGCTGAGCTGTGTTTCATAAGCTTTAGCTAGCCTCTGTCCATACTATTTTTCAGCTTTAAACATGTAGAGATGGTTTTCTGGGAACTGCATAAATACAGAAGCAATTGGAAAATGAAGCAGGATATTCTAAATTGAGGAGATTTGCTCATGTTCCAGTAGGTCTGAATGAAGGGACAAGAAGAAACAAACTGGGCAGGTGCTGTTTTCCACAACTGCAGACTCATTCTTGTTTCTCTGATCATGTAAGTACAATAGCTCCAATGATTTGTTTGAAGAAAAGGAGGAAAACTACCTGTCAATTACATCTATCTGAATTTTTTTTCTCCAAGCACTGTTCTTCTTAAGAAGAAAGGAGAATAAATATTTCCAAGCCTTCATTCCATATATGCCAAAAAACCACATTAGACATGGGAGTTTAGAGCAGGGGTCTTCAAACTTGGCCCTTTTATGACTTGTGGACTTCAACTCCCAGAATTTCTCAGCCAGGCACGCCTGCATGCCTGGCTGAGGAATTCTGGGAGTTGAAGCCCACATGTCATAAAAGGGTCAAGTTTGAAGACCTCTGCTTTAGAGAGTCAGTTTGGTGTAGTGATTAAGATGCTGGCCCAGAAATCAGAAGACTGAGTTCTAGTTCCACCTTAGGCATGAAAGCTGGCTTTGGGCCACTTATTTTCTCTCGGTTGTTGTGAGAAAATTTTATTTATTTATTTAGAACAGTTATACAGCTGCCCATCTTAAAACAAACTCTGGATGGCTCCCCAAAATAGGAGGAGAAAAGAATATTATGTATGTTCGCCACCTTGAATTACTAAGAAATGTAAATAAAGGTGAAACTTAAAAAAATCTAATAAAAATAAAACACTAGGGCAGTGGTGGCGAACCTACGGAACGCATGCCAGAGGCGGCACTCAGAGCCCTCTCTGTGGGCACATGCACCTACCCCAGCCCTGCCTCCCCCCCACCGCCCCCTCCTCACCAGCAGCCCCCCTGGTGGAAAGTCGCCCCGGGCGTGGCCCATGCAGAGCAGCCCAGCCAAGGACATGGCAGCCGGGCAGTGGGGACAAGACTCTGCCCTTGTGTTTCATTGTGCACAGTTGGTGCAGTGGGGTGTGGGCGGAGGGCATGGCCGCCATGGTGCTTCTGGGCCGCCTGTGCAATATGTTGCGGCAGGCCATGGAGGCGGTGGGTGGCCCTGTGGGCGTGGCAGAGTGCAGAGTGGGGATGGAGTGGGGTGTGTGGTGTGGATGGGGGTGTGGGGCAGGTTTTGGGCACTTGGTCTCTAAAAGGTTCACCATCACTGCACTAGGGCAAAGTCTGTCTTTATTTTTCTTAAAAAAAGAACTCGCAAGTGGCTGTTTGAGAAGGATTCAGGAGACATTTTTACAATTTGGGAGCATCTAGTATACTACAGCAGGAAGATAACACAGAAAAGAGTCAATCTGTGGTTTAAATAGCAAAGGCCGAACTAATCTAAAATTTTCTATACAGAGAAAATTAATATGTAATATCTTTAAAAACAGATATACAAGGAAGAGTGCAAGAGCAGCAGGAAGAATGATCAAGAACAATCGTATCCTTACCTAGTTTGATGATTTTGCTCACACGACTTCTCTAAAATGGAAAACCTATTTAACAAAGCAGACCAATAGGTGGCAGTTTGTAGAGGTAGCAGGTGGTTAGAGAATGACAGAAATCATGGGCTGCTTTGTTGCAAATCTTTTTAGCAGTATTAGGTGACAGGGATATTAGGTTTATAGGCAGTGGTGGGATTCAGCTGGTTCACGCTACTTCAGCAGAACCGGTAGCTAATTTTTTGTTGCCCAGGCCCAGAATGGACTTCCAGAAGTGGCATCCACCCAGAGAACCGGTTGTTCACATATTTGAATCCCACCATTGTTTATAGGTTTAGAATTTCATAGCTCTGTGTTATTTCTGCTTTGATTGTTAATACATCTTGATGAATTTGATCTTATTGCTTAGGTGTAATTGTAACTGTTGTTTCATTTTGATGTATTAATTTTGATTATATTGGACCAAACTTTGATGTGTGTGTTATAAATAACTTTGTATGTTTGTTATTTGTACTGCAAGGGAGGTCTCCACCGATGATAATGCAAGCAATTCCAGGAGAGAGATTTTCCTGTGCATCTGCAGGCAGGATAGAGTTAATCCCTTCTGCTTCCTTCTTCCCAAGTTGCTTTGCTGCTCTTGGCAGTGGCAGTTTCAGTCTACTAAATTATTAAGTAGATGCGTTTCTGTTTTCTGTGGCTCTGCTGCTATCACATTCAGAGACCAAAATGCTAATCATAGACTTCTTCCATTGCATTACAGACAGTTAATCATGGATTAAACATGGCAGTGGATGCAGCACTTTAGAGGCCCCTCATTATCATTTCAGCTCTGATAACTGCAGTTGTATTGCGGCTGCACAGTGCTGCCAGTTGCAATGGGAATCAAGGAAGACTTGTCTATACTTCAAGGAATTATGCTTACAAAGAATGCCTACAAAACTGCTTCCATCCCTTGAGCTCTGGGAATGCTTCCTTATCATCATATTTAAGGAGGCAAACAAGGCAATACTTAACATGTTAAGATGCCTTTGATCTAATAAAATCTCTGTCGATACACATGCAATTAGAAGCAAATCTGTGGCACTTACTCCAGTTTGTACTGCTCTTTCTAAACTTTGCCATGCTTTGTCCGTTTTAGTCTCCACAACTTTTCCTTTGGGTAGGGTGGCTGCCAACCAAAGCTGCTACCTTCTCTTTGTAATCCGGGTCATGAACATCTGGAGGGAACAAGAGATGCCCATCTGTAAATTAGTTACTAGACCATCAAATGGTCTCAACATCACAACCTATTTGGCCTGATTTTGCAGCTGACTTGTTATTGGTCAAAGTCACAAGGTTTAAATTTTGCTTTTTTTAAAAAAAAATGCAGTAATCCTTTCCGACTATAATTCTGGCCTTGGCTGCATAATGTAAAACCTTACTGAAAGCTGTAATGTATACTTTTTCAGCAAAACAGTTTAGACAGAAGGGCAAAGAAGTGCCAAGTGACCTGGCATCACTACAAAAGATAAAAGCATTTCATTGTCTTCTTTGCGAAGATCGGTTACGGGATCTCAACCACTGCCATCCCTATTCTCAGTTCAGGCTGTTTTATTAAGTATGAATATTTGGGGGTGAAGGTGAGGGTGGTGAAACCAAATCAGTTAAAAGGAAAAGGGACGGATTGTGACATGTTACCAAGTGAGCTGTGATGGGGTCTGCAAGCTAAACAGTTCTACATGTGTTGCGATGCTTAGAACGCTTAGGATTCTAGAGAGAACAGATTCCTAGCCCTGCGTGCTGAGGGTATTGCTATGCAGGTTCTGAGGTTTTGCTTGATAAAAAATACAGGAAACCAGAAGTTACCTTCAAGCTTTATGTTTTTATTCAGCGAACAAAGACAGGCTTCTCTAAAAGAGAGAAAAAGCACCAAATATCAGAAAAGCCTTATTTTTATAACTTCTTTGATTACATAAGCAATTCACCCAGCGAAGCGGACACACATAAGATAAAGACTTTGCCTTTTAAGGCTGGCACACTATAGATAAGAAGAAATAAACAGAAGTAGCTAAAAATGTGCCCTTTTGGGTGTTCCCCCAAGACACCATATGGTCCCTTTTGGGTGGTTTAGGTGTTTTCCTAAGACACCATATGCTCCCAGGTGGTTTAGGGTATTGGGTGTTTCCTTTGTTGTCCTTTTATGACCTTGCATTCATGGTTCTGCAAGTGGCCAGAGATAGTGGGGTCATCTGCACGTATTCACAATTAATACTGTCCTCTAAGTCTGGGTCAACAGTATATTCACTGTCCAATATGGGTGTGCATTGCAGCCTTCAGATATGAATCACAGGAAGGTACACTCCTGTGTTCAGTGGTCACAGAATGCTTAGGGAAGAAAAACATGGACAAGGAAGCAGGAGGGCAGGACAGAAATGGACCCTACTATAGGAATACAGTTCACTAAAATATTTTGTTGATGCAGGAAAAGGAGCATCTGTGATTGTAATCCATGGGAGAAAAGCAGAATCTCCATCTTGATGAAAACGATCCAATTTTATGTTCCCTTAAATACTTTTTTCACTTTTTTTCACTTTGCCCTTTTGCTTTGCCTCTGCTTTAATCTTAGTTTATAGATGATAGCAGCAGCATGCAACTCAAATAATACCGAGATAATCAAACACTGGATCCCATAACTGCACTCAGTGAAGGCTCTAGTCTACTCTTGCCATTCTATGCATTCTGATTTATTTATTTGGAGATAAGTACACTTACCATAGTGTTAAAGATAGGATTTCTCTTGACTTTGATAGCAAGTATTAATTACAGCCTCTTATTTTGTAACAATTAGATGGTCTGTTTAATTTTACAGAAGCTGCACCAGCAGAGGGTGCTGTTGGAATTGACGCTGGAATTGCCTTGTATTAATATGCATGGGCCTCATCTCACGCTCCCATAACTTTTCTATGAGAAGTAGAAAGCTGTGAATAAATAAAGAAAAAGTGTTAGGTTTGGGTGCCACTACAATCCTGTATTTCAGCCTTTGGTTCTCACTGTTATGACGTTAGAATGGGTGGCATTTAATTGCTTCCTCCGTCTCTCAGTCATTCTCTATTTTCATATATGCCACTAGATTTCCACTTAGCTCAGCATAGGATATTACCTTCCACTAAGGCAGAATTCCCACAAGTGATTAAAACCATCATCTGGACTCATCCAATTATCATTATGTTGATATAGTCACAATATGAACAGCGTATATCATATCTCAATGATGGCTGGATGACTCTACAAGTCACCACTGGAAAAATGGCCTAAGTGCATGTAGAAGTTAAGCCGTGCACCCAATGCAAAGTACATTGTATCACTTCCATAGAATACTTTACATTTTTAAAGTTGCTGGCAACATGCATTGGCAGACATCTGTTCAAAAATAGGTTTCCCTATTTGAGTAGAGCTTATACTTTTAGGTTTTTCAGTAAGCTCATCAAAAATTACCAAGCTCCATTGTTAATTCTACAGTTCAGTCTATCCACTCTAAAAAGTCTTTAAAGAATTGTCCAAGGCTCCAAAGATACAGAATGAACTCACATTCAAGGACCTTGCTTCCCACTGCAGCTCTAATTATGAATTTTGACCTTCTAAAGAATTCCCATTACATACAACAGCTGTCACTGCCATGCTTTTTCTTTCACTAGACCACCCAAATTTATTCCATGGCTTTTGAAAGAAGCAAAATTGACAATAAGCTACCTTCCAAATTATGGTCAGCCTGCAAGTTTGACTTCCTAAATTAGTCTTGTATTAATTTTTGTACTTCACTGCCATTTCTAGAGAGAATATCTAGGGGAAACCAGTATTGCAGCAATGGGAAACTTAAAATGAGATATTGTTGAACTGTTTTTCCAGGACCCCTGACTAGAGGTAAATAATAAGAATAAAGAATGAGAAGTACTGGAAGAAGTAGTTTGGCAATATTAAGTGCGATACAGGGGCTTTTTTTCTTCTCCACTCCACAATACAGTACTCTGTTGAGTTATTGAAATGCTGTTAATGGTCCTCTCCATGCCTTTAACATCTAGAACAGGGGTCCCCAACCCCCAGTCCATGGACCAGTACTGGGCCAGCAACCAGTCTGGACAAACAAGCAAAGCCCCATCCTCAGGATGCAGGCAGCACACAAAACCACGCACTCTCCAGTCCACGGAAAAACCTTTCTCCATGGAACCAGTCCCTGGTGCCCAAAAGGTTGGGGACCTCTGACCTAGAAGACTGATAGACAAACCTTTAGGTGTATCTGAAGATAGTTTCCACCAGTGATCTTTGTTATGTGAATAGACTGTGAACAGTGCCTAGTGATTAATGACCTCCTTTTCATTTAAGAAATCTCAGGTTAAGCCCTGATATTTTCAGTCAAAATGATCAAGTAGCCAATGATGGCTTCTAAAATTATTTTTAAAATGCTTGCATTTCAGATTACACTGACCGTAGTACTTTTTACTTAAAGTGTGCTATATTTTATTTTTTTATTTTTGTATCTTCCTCTTGTGCTCCATAATATCTTGGACTGTTACAGCAGGAATCAAACAAACCTTGGAGTTCTTCTCTAGGGGGCATTTTTATAGAGCATTATTATGTCTAACCAAAATCGTGGCGTTTTTGCTTCAGATCATGAGGTTATGAGGACAGTAGGTAAAGGCAGAATTAGAGACGCACTAATAATGCAACTGTTGCTTTTCCTATATTTCCTCAATGCAGGTAGAAGCTGGGGAAAATACAGAAGCATAAACTACAGCCATTGAGACCATAGAGACCTGCTCAATTTCTATGGAAAGATTGACAGTACTCATCTGCTAATTCCCACCAAAGCAGAAAAATATTTACATGTTGCCTGTGCATGAAGGGAGACCCCCCAGTAAGCTTGCTCCATTGGTACAGTTGGGAAATTCTGCCCATATATTTCACACAATGACCTGCAATGTAGTGGAGGTTCTACCAAGCTCTAAAAATGAGACATTCAGTGATGCGCTTCTGTTGTCAAGAAAAGAGAGTGTGTCTGTGAGGAAAACAACCATGATCCTGTAAGAATGAGAATCTTTTCTTTGGGACAAATAGCTAATGCTGCCATAAGCACCAAGATTCATCGTTGGGTTGAGTAAATCCTCAAACTGGAAAAAAAAAATCAGCCAAATCTGATACGTCAAATAAAATTAGGTTATCTTCAACTTACTTTGGCACATATACAGTAACTTTAAAATTGAAAGTGGAATTGAATATTCAAACAGAATCCGTTTAATGATTTGAATTGCAAATCCAAATTGAATTGACTTGTGTGAGTAATACATTCTAATAGAAACGACTCTTCAGATCAAACCTGGGATCTCAACTACATAACCATAGTGATTCAGGCAGGCCACATCCGTTCCCACACCCACATTTTTATTCAAATCTATTCAATTCTATGTAATGATTCAAACTGCAATGCAAATTGACTTGAGTCGCCACATTGAAAATCCAAATAGAATGTACTTGGCTCACTGAATCTCAAATTCAGATTGGATCTTGCTTGTTTCATTAGGAACAGATATTTGTCACAGGGATGGGCATGCTGATTGCCTAGTGAGTTGCCAGCCTGGGAAAAGTTGCAGGTAATTAATGCAACTTTGATAAAAGTCAGATGGCCAATGTACTAACTGAGCAACGTGCAAGCACACTGATCCCAGGGACACTTTATTGCTTACTACTGCCTAGTTATATATAGAATATATCTGGTATTTCCATATTACCTCAATATAGTAAACAATCCCTTTCAAATGTTTATGATGCAAGTTTCAGCGCAATCTATGGGTGGCCAAAAAAGAGATGGAAAGGAAAGGAAGAGTTAAAAAAAATAATAAGGTGGCAAAAAAAATTATCAAATATATAGACAGAGAAAACAAATACTTCCATAGCACTGTCTTCTCCATGTCAATTCAGACATAAGATCCATCAGATTCAGTGGCCATTATTGTTAGATCAGTATTTAAAGTATAGAACAGTTACTGATTCAACATGTTCAAGTTCAGCATCAGAAAACTGAACTAATACACAGTAGTTCTTATAATTCTTATAATTCTAATGCAGACCAAATTTCCACATAGGCTGAATTTGGGTCAATCACTTTCTCCTAAGTCAACCTATCTCACCAGGTAGATTTTAGAAGGGACGATATATGTAGATCAGGGGTGTCAAACTGCTGGCCCACAGGCTGGATGCATCATATCAAAACTGCGCCTACCCCATTGCCAGCAATGGCAAAAAAGTCACGACATGTTGTGAGATATCATGTGACATTGCGAGTTTGAAACCCCTGATGTCAATGTCACCATTGAATTTATTAATGGAAAATGGGATATAATTTTTATCAGTGATAAAATTATATTTCCCTTTGTTAAAGAAATCTGCCTGCTCTGCTTTGCAATTATTTTTTTTTAGTTTTTAAAATGCATAATATAGAAAAACTAGTAAGGCTTGCATGTACTGATATATTAATACAATTTTTCATTATTACTTTAAAACTTAACAAGCATTAAGATTATTGTAACTGGGCTGCAATTGTCAAGATTGTCATTAAATGGTAGCAAAGAGATTTAGAAAAAGAAAAAAGAATTCTACCATCTAGTGAAGATTTGGATATTTGCAACACAGGTGCTATAGCCCTAACTTGAGTGCTGACAATAATTAACATCAAATGCAAACATAATAATTGAACAGGTGTTATTATTAAACTTGAATCTACTAAAATAAAACAAGTCACCTTTGTATAAATAAATTCAGTTCTTTCTTAGTGTATAAATGGTTGATCTCTCCTGGTACTAGAAGCCTGCAGAAAGGGCATAATGCCTTTTCAGGTTGTTGGACTTTTAAGAATTTGTATTCAGTTTGTATTTGTCCAACATCATTCTCCATTAATTCGTCTGATATTTTGGGAAAGTATTTGAGTAGCTTCCAAATCAAGAAAGTAATAGTTCTACTCTGCTGTATTCTTCCTCGATCAGAACCCATTGTAACTACAGTATCCATTTCTGAGCATCATATTTTAAGAATGATTAAGACAAACAAATTGATTCAGAGAAGGGCATGGAGGAAGAACGTTGGTTTTATATGGAAGAATATGGTGGCTTTGCCTTGAAATATTGGAAAGGGATGTCACAGGGAAGAGAACTATGATCTGTTTTCTACCATCCAGCTTTCAAGTGTTGAAGGAAAAACCTTCATCAGGGTCCAGTCCAAGCTGGGAATAAACAACATGGCGACTGCTTTAGAAAGAAGGTTGTAGTTTATTGAAGAGGAGAGCCAGACAGAAAGATGGCTCTGGAAAAAAAGAGTGACCACACGTAGCAGGAAGTGGGTTTTTATACCTTCTGGGCTCTTGAGGTTGTTTCCTGTTCCTGTATGAGGCTTTGTATTTCCTGTGCCATGTACTTTGACCTGAGTCTGAGTGTGCCTTTCTGGTATTCTGATTGTGGTGGATTAATCCTATCATATTTCCTGTCCTTAGAATTTGGGTGGGGCATGTAGATTTTAAGGGTCTTTCCTAATTTCTTCAATTTCTAGCTAGAAGGCTCCAACCTTCCTGAATGGATTATTACATCTTCATTTCTAAAAGCTGGTTTCTGCTGAGTTGTCTGGCTGGGGGGGGGGCATGGAGAAGTTTCTGCCTTTTTAATATTCCCCAAAATATTTATTTTTCTGAATTCTTTCCACACCATATAAAATGATGGTCTTCAATTATAAGAAGACAGATTCCAACTGAACGTTAAGAAAAATGTATTAACAGTAGCTGGCTTACTCCCCAAAAAAGGATGTTCAGCATTAGAAACACAAACACAAGGTTCCATTATTCAGTGATTTGCTGAATTGATTAATATAGCTCAACAATGGATGCCTATAATGAATCATGGTCTAAATTTATATATGTATGTCATATAAGTTTGTATTTATTGTTTCCTTTTTTCACCTTTTTTTCTTTGTAATTTTGTCTTTTCTTTTTTCTTGATATATTTTAAAAATACTAAATATCAAAAATATTTTCTTAAAAATTACTAATAGTATGAACTATCTGTCAGAGGAACCCATTATCACAGAAAACTGATGGTCTTCCATTCAGTGGATCTGGTAAAACGGCCACTGCCAAGGATCTATTTGTCTTCTTTTGTGCAATGAATAAACAACTGGGCTTCATGACCAGCTGAAACTAAATGTTTCAGTATATGTTTTGTTATTTTGATGTCTATCAACCCAATATATCTTCTAGCAATAAATAGCCCATATTTTAATTATGTAGTGTGCCCTAATTAGTCTATTCTGCTGCTAATTTTGATCGATTTCATTACATGATCCCAAAGTATGTTTTGAATTAATGTTTCTTTTCTACCTATTCTCCTTTGATAAAAATTATGTCTAAAATCTCCTTTTTGTTTTGTGTGAAAGGGTGATTTTTAAACTGCACATTTTTGTCAAAATATTTTACAATTTCACCCATTCAATCATTTTGCAAACACTGTATAAAAAACAGGACATTTTACAACCTGAAAAGACCCCTGCTTCTAAACACCTGCAAATTTAATTTCTTCACATGGTGCGGTTCCATTTATGTTTTTAATCATATTTTCTTCGAGCAGCAGGGAACTAATTGTAGTTTTGTTTGCTTTTCATTTGGTCTGTTTGGGCTCTCTTTATAGTAAGTTTGAGGGCAATTTCTCTCTTATTTGCTACCTTCCTTTAAAGAGCTGATTTGTTTGAAAAGTGGCTGATGTCTGTTTGCAGAGTCTGACAGATTTGTAGTCTTATCTGATATGATCAAACAAATAATGTCCTAAGACCAGGGCTGCTGTGGCTACTGTACAGGTGATTTAAATACACGAGTTCTTGTTGGCATTATGGGGATCTATTTTTTTAAACAAGATCCAAGTAGGGTAAGATATATTTTGAATGGAAGTGAATGACATCTCAGTGAATATGGGCCTCCCATGGGGAGGCATGTGTCTTCTTTTTGTGCTGAAAGAAACTTAATGAGGTAACAAGGAGCATCCTCATTTCCTGTCAGCTAAAAAACCTGTATGAGATGGCTCAGCTTCCTTTCTGTGAGGCTACTTCTTGCCATGTGATTCTTCTTACTTTCACCTTTCTGGATTCACAGACCCTCCCTTCTAAGCATTCGGTATGGTGGTAGACTTCAAATGACTGCCCTCCTTGACGTGGCTACATCCCTAGAACATAGTATCACAGGGCTGGAAGGAACCTCAAAATCCTTCTAGTCCAACCCCCTGATCAAGGCAGGAATCTTTATATCGGTCAAATTGTTATCCAGTCTATTTTTGAAAGCCTCCAGTGATGGAGCATCCAAAACTCCGGGAGGCAAGCTATTCGATTGATTTAATTGTTCTCACTGTCAGAAAACTTCTCCTTGCTTCTAGGCTGGATTTAACAAGCTTCCACCTATTATTTCTGGTCCTGCCCTCTGGTGCTTTGAAGAATAACTCAATCCCCTCTTCTCTGTGACAGGCCCTCAAGTACTAGAAGACAGCTATAATGTTCCTCCTAATCTTTCTCTTTGATAGGTTAGACATATCTAGCTCCCTCAAACATATCTTGACTTCAATCAAAATGTATGGATTTCAACTTCTGCAATTTTAAGCAATGGCCATGCTTGATCAGGAATACCAGAAAATTAAGTTTTGCAAACTGGAAGGTGACCAGGCTGGGAGAGACTGTTAATGGTCTGTAGGTTCTCAGGTCTTATGTTAAGAATACAGACTCTTAACATAAGGTGTTTTACTTATTTATTGTGAGCTAGAAAAGCAATACCTCGACTTCTAGATAAAGGATGTCTTCAGAAAGGCAGAAGTATAAACATTGACTTAAATCCAAATATCAGGTTCTAGAATTCCGAGAATTTGGAGTGGACTCCTATATTTTGGAACCGAACAATATGTACAGGTCCTCCATGATGAAAAATGTGAAATGCTTTCTGTAATCCGAAGAAAAAGTAATTACAGTGCATGGCATTATAGTTATTAAAGAAGAATGATCTATGACCCTTCATGCATTTCTTCTTCACAAGAAAAATGAAATTTGAAAGCTATCAAGGGTGCCCCTAATCCCTGCTTTGAAGACTCCCAACACAGTGAAGTAGCTGACAAGTCAAAGACTGTGATTTAAGACGATCATTAACTTTGAACAAGTGAGAGGTCAGATGGGAGGCAAAGAAAGTGTAAAGTGGAGATATGCAACATCAAATGTGCATCGGCTTTTGCATGGCATGTCAAAGGCTGCACTTAATCGGGTAAAGCCAAGTCAAATTTTCGAAGAGGATATAAAAACCACAATAGATATCTTAAGCATCCGCAAGGCTTACAATACCCTTTTGACCTTTTCAACCATTCAACCCCTCCAAAGGCAAGCAGCACAAAACTGTTTGACTTTTCCCCCTGCAAAAGCAGGGCTTGCATAGCTTGCTTTATCATGCATTTGTCTGGTAATAAGAAGCAGTTAACTCTGAGAAATTCAATTCCTTAATAATAGGTTCTCCTGCACTGGGATAAGAATGAAATAAGCCCACTGCGATCAATTGTATGGATCTATGTTACTGATGGCTAATCTGACATAGCTCTATTCTATAGTATGGTGGAAAATTCATACCTGGTGGTTGTGCTGTTTACCATGTGAAGTTTACATACAGCATGCAAGATGTGATTGATGGTACATTAAACCAAGCTGCTAATATTATGGTGGATCAGCTATGATAAAAAAATACTATCATATATTCCTCTTGGTTCCTAATATAGTGATCAGACTGTAATGCTCCAGGAGAAAGAATTGGGTTGCCAAACTCTTTTTTTTTAAGACAAGTTTTGTTGTTTTTTTTTATTTTTAAAACAAAGTACTGAAGACACACCGTGGTGTTAGGGTGGTCAAACATCCGCAAACAAAACATATATACATAATTCAATCAATACATCAAATATTCCCTCTCTTTTTCCCTTAGGTATTTTATTTAAAATAACCCAATTCTAGCTTAAATTTATTCAACCTAAACCTGTTTTTAAAGCTTTATAAATTTACACTACCACAATCAAAATAACTTTAAGTACAAACCTTATCAGTTTGGGTATCGCTTCCAAATATATTCTAATTCCTTAATTTTATCATAGATCTTATTTATTTCTTCTTCCACTAATATCCCTTATTTAAAATAAAATATTAATCTATCCTATACATATCTAATCCATCCATCAATCAATCTCTTTAAAGTGACAAAATAAAGTCTAACTTTAAATCACTTCAATCCATTTGACAGAATTCAAATTTCATCCAGTTAATTTTCATAACTAATCATATCCATGTTATCAAACAAGCAGATCATCTTATTAGGTTAACTCAACATTATATAATAATTTTCTTACAAATAAACCTATCATTCTAAAAAAAACCCCCAAAAACACATTCTTAATCAATTTAATATATATATTCCATTAATCACCCCTTTTTCTCTTACTTTTTTTTAAATTCATTATTACAATACAATAACCCTCCCTCCCTCCCCACCCACCCCAACCCTCCCCCCTCACTTCCCAGAGCTGATTACAGGGTTAAAAATAAGCAAACAAATTCTAACTAAGCTTATCCAACTATACCAATAACCAAGTCCCTAAAATACTTTAACTCAAATACAAACAACTTCCAATTTAAACTATAAGTTAATCAAAAACTAAATGATACTTTCTAATCCCATATTTATTCTGTACAAAATTTATCCAACTTCTCCACACCGAGATGTATCTTTCTTGTGAATGATCCTTCAAATAGGCAGAAATTTTGGCCATTTCTGCTAAATTAGCAACTTTAAATGACCATTCTTCTATGGTAGGCAAAGAATTTTTCCTCCAATATTGCCCAACCAATAACCTTGCTGCCGTAATAAGATTCAACATTAAAATAGTTTCTTTAACATCACAATCTTCAATAATACCTAACAAAAACAATTGTGGTGTAAACTTTATCTTTCTATTAAAAATCTTCTGAATGTTCCACCAAATCTTAATCCAAAAAGCTTTATATTTCTACACATCCACCAAATATGATAATAGGTTGCATCTAAGCAACCACATCTCCAATACTTAGGCTGTAAATTAGGATACCTACGAGACAATTTTTGTGGATCCAAATGCCACCTATAAAACATTTTATAAAAATTTTCTCATAAATTTTGAGCCTGAGTAAACTTCACATTCCCAACCCAAATTGCCTCCCATGTATCTAGTAAAATTGGTTCTTGAAAATTTTGGGCCCATTTTATCATACAATCTTTGACTAATTCTGTCTCTGAATCCAATTCCGCTAATACATTATAAACTCTTTTTATATGAGCTCGACTTTGATCTCTAATTTGTTTTATCAAATTCTCATCTTCTAAAGTAATACCAACTTTTTGGTCTAAACTCCATCTATCTAACAATTGTCTGTACTGAAACCAAGAGTAAACAATATTATCTTGCCTTAATTCATCTAACGATTTTAACTGCCAATTCTTCCCTTCCAATTTAAGCAATTGGTTATAAGAAATCCTATCCAACTTCACACCTCTTGATATCCCCTCTACTGCGTGTCCAGGAATCCCCCAAATTGCCGTTTTATAATTTAATCTATAATAATATTTCTTCCAGACACTCAATAAAGCAATTCTTAAAATATGCAATTTAAAAGCCCTATCTAATTTCTTATTATAAATTAAATGTGCATGCCATCCATATAATAAATCCCATCCCTCCCAAAAAAGTATATTTTGATTTGTTAAATTAATCCAATCGCTAATCAATGTTAAGGCCGCAGCATCATAATACAATTTCAAATTAGGCATCTTAAGTCCTCCTCTTTCTCGTACATCTTGTATAATATTAAGCTTAACTCTTGGTTTTTGTCCTGCCCAAATAAATTTATTAATACCCTTCTGCCATTCATCTAAATTGACATCTTTCTTCAAAATAGGTATCATCTGAAACAAAAAAAGAAATTTTGGTAGAACATTCATCTTAACAGCAGAAATTCTCCCTAACAAAGATAATTGTAATTTTTTCCAATCATTCAGATCCTTCTGCACTTTAGTCCATAATGTTTCATAATTATTTTTATACAATTTTACATTAGAAGCTGTTATATACACTCCCAAATATTTAACCTTTTAAACTATATCAAAACCTGTCAAGTTAACTAACATTTCCTTATCCTTAATAGACATATTTTTAGATAATATTTTAGTCTTATTATTATTAACCTTAAAACCAGAGACTTGCCCATACTGAGTTATAATCTGTAACAAATCTAAAACCGAATGAATCGGTTGTGATAAAGTAACAACCAAGTCATCAGCAAAAGCTCTCAACCTATAATCCTTCTTATTTATCATTATTCCCTTTATTGTAGTTGACTCACAAATTTTTATTAACAAAATTTCTAAAGTTAAAACAAACAACAAAGGAGATAACGGACATCCCTGTCTTGTACCTTTTCCAATTTGAAAGGCCTCTGTTAGTCCTCCATTAATTATAATCTGATTGTTGTTGATAAATGCCCTTTAGGGCTTGCAGAAATTTATCCCCAAAATTCATCTCCTCTATCACTCTTAACAAAAATTGCCAATTTAACTGATCAAAAGCTTTTTCAGCATCTAAAAAAATTAAAGCTGTAGGAATCTGGTTATTTTTATCCAAATATTCAATTAAGTTAACAATTTGTCTAACATTATTTTTCATATATCTTCCAGTTATAAAACCAGATTGATCAGTATGAATCACTTGCTTCTATACAAACATTAATCTATTTGCCAATATTTTAGAAAAAAATTTATAATCTATATTCAAAAGAGATATAGGTCTATAATTTTTAGGTTGAGTAAGATCTGGAATCAACGATATAAAAGCCCTTTTCCAAGATGGAGGTATCTCTGCACCCAATAATATACTATTAAAAAGTTCCTTTAACAGAGACTTCCGGTGGTTTAGCGTCGGTGATGGTGGCTACTTTGTAGCCGTCCTCCTGGGAAAGCATGAGAACCGCAGAGAACAGCAGGCACCAGCTGTTCCATGGCTCAAAACCTCCCTCTTGGGCAAAGGGGGGGACGGGAGTATCACCTGAATAGAGGTAGAGCCTCTTGGACCCCCCAGGAAGTTTTCTTTGGGGGGTGAAAAGAGAGCTCCCTCGGAGTTCGGGTTGCCTCCGCCTCCCAGCTGTCTTTGTCCCTCGGGAACAAAGCAAGACGCCACTCCCACTTCCGCGCTTAAAGAGACCAGGTGAGTTACTTTTAAAAACGGACAGAGCTGGATAAAGGACTTTTTTTATTGGACTTTATTTGGACTTTAGTTTGAAAGGTTGATTTTTATTTCCCTTCTTTTTTCTCTCTTTTTTTTGTGAGAGTGAAAGTAAAAGGGTGATCGGAAAGTGAATGAAACGGAATGCAATGGACTAGATTGTTCCTTTTTAAAAAACTTTTTCTCAAGGTGGATTGGTGTTTTGGGAAGATTTTTTTTTTAAACTCTCCTTTGCCATTTTTTTGTTTTTTTAAGGGATTTTCTTTGTATTTTTTATTTTTTTTTCAAAGAAGGAGGAAAGAAGAAACAAAACTTTTTCTTTTTAAAAATGGCTTCAAAGCGGCAAGCAACATCTACAGTACCTAAGGTGGCTTCTTCTCCTGCGATTTTACCAGCACAACAACCTAAAGCTACACCACCCCCTCTCCCCCTTTACCAGCAGTAATGGTAAAAGATATGTAAGACATAATGGGAAATGCTGTATCTCAAATCAGAGGGGAAGTGAAAGAGCTTTTACTGGAGAATAATATTATTTTGAGGCAAGATATAGTTATGGCTTTAACAGGACTTGCTTCTGTGGTTGAGAAGTTGGACTCTAGAGTGGAGGAAGTAGCAGGCAAGGTGGAGATTTTGGAAGATAAATTTGAAGGCATGGAAAAAAAGATGGAAATTTCACAAGATGATATTGTTATGTCTCAGTATAGTATAGAGAAGTGGAATATGCTTTAAGAATCAGAGGCCTGAAAGAAGACATGCAACAAGACTTGAGAGAGATTGTAATAAATGACTTTGCTGCTATTCTGGATAGAGAGAAGGAGGAAATATTCAGAGAAATTGAAAAAATATTTAGAGTTAACTCTTGGGTTGCAAAGCAAAGAAACCTGCCAAAAGATGTGGTAATTTATTTTGGGAAGAGATCTCTGCGTAATGAAATTATACAAGCTTTTTATAATAAGAGGTTTCAGATTGCTGCTCAAGATGCCATTATTTTAAAGGAGATTCCATCTAAAATTTTAAGAAAAAGAAAAGAGTTTGCTTTTTTAGCCAATGAACTTAAAAAAAGATTGATGCCATTCAGATGGGAGATTCCGCTGGGTATCGTAGTGAGTCATGCGGGGACGCGTTATAGACTTAACACTGTTTCTAAAGCAAAGGAGTTTTATAAGTCGGCCCTGGGAGCAGGCTCATCACCACCTATGATGCAGAAAGTCTTGGATGTTCTTTAAGTATTTTTATAGAAGCCTTTAACTTATTATCCAAAGGATTCAAAAATTAAGGCTTTCTCTTTCAATTTAATCTCCTCTTCCAACTCTTTACATTTCTGCAATTGTTTACGTTGATGAGCCTTATTCATTTGAATCAAAACTCCTCGCATATAAGCTTTGCTAGCATCCCACACCATTGCCATTGAAGTACCCTTGTACATGTTTAAAGTAAAAAATTCTTTCAAGTGTTCTCTACATTTCTGTGAATTCGCCTCATATCTAAATAAATTCTCATTCAACCTCCAAGATCTTCTATTCCCATTCTCAGCAAATAATTCCAACCATACAGGACTATGATCCGTCAATATCCTAGGAAAAATTTTTAACATTCTTAACACTATAATATAAATCAGTAGTAATTAAAAAGAAATCAATTCTTGAAAATGATTGATGCCTGTCAGAAAAAAGGTAAAGTCCCTCTCTTCCACATTTCGTTCCCGCCAAATGTCTCTCAATTCCAAATCATCTTTCAAGTAAAAAAAAAAAACTTAGGCAGTTTAGCTTGATTGGAGAGCATGGAAAGTCCTTTCTTGTCCTTACTTGAGTCTAATACACCATTCCAGTCTCCCATCATAATAACAGATTTATAATCCAAAGAAATTAATTTTTGATGTAATAACTTATAAAACTGTTTTTGTTGTTGATTAGGAGCATACAAACCCACTATAAGAAGTTTCTTACCATACAGTTCCAATTCAATAAAAATATATCTTCCTTGAGAGTCAGAATCTATTAATTTTGCTGATAAGTTATTCTTAACATAGATAACAACACCCCCTTTTTTCCCTGGAGCAGGAGATATAAAATGTGAACCCAACTGAGAGTTAATGAAATACTTTTGATCCTTTAAAGTAATATGAGTTTCCTGCAGGCATACAACATCATTATTATATTACTTCAAATAATGAAATACTTTCCTTCTTTTCTGTGGGGAATTCAAGCCATTAACATTCCAAGTCAGGAACTTTGCCATCCCTACTGGCCTGAAGCCTGGAAAAGACTGCATGAAGATCTGCTGTTGAAGATCTCTTCGGTCTTGCTCCTCCCACAGGCTCAGAAGTAGTAGATGCTTGTGTTAATACTCTTGCCTCCATCTTCTGTTGCTCCTTCTCTTTATGTCTATGAGCTGCTCGAGTCACTCTCTGTTCCTTTGAAGTTTCTTTTATCTCAAAAGGCTGCTGTAACGATTCAGCCTGTAATTCTGGAACCCCCAGTGAAATGGCACCTTCAGTTGGCTGTTCTCCCAACTTCACCTCTGAAATTTTAGATCGTGGAGATGGTGGTGAGCCTGCTTCCAGGACAGAAGTATAAAATTCTTTCATCTTTGAAATTGTATTAAGTCTGTAACGTGTCCCCACATAGCTCACCACTATTCCAATCGGGATCTCCCATCTAAACTGAAGCTGTCGTTTTTTAAGCTCATCAGCCAAGAAGACAAAATCTTTTCTTCTTCTTAAAATTTTTGGAGGAATTTCCTTTAAAATTATAACATCTTCAGCAGCAATCTGAAATCTCTGCTTATAAAACGCTTGTATGATTTCATTACGTAAAGATCTCCTTGCAAAATAAATCACCGTGTCTCTTGGTAAATTTCTCTGCTTCGCAATCCATGAATTCACTCAAAATATTTTTTCTATATCTCTCAATATTTCTTCAGGTTCACACCCCAAAATCAAAGCTATATCCTTTGCCACCAGCTCTCTCAAATCTTCTTGCATATTTTCCTTCAAGCCTCTAATTCTTAAAGCATATTCCATTTCTCTATATTGAGACATGATAATTTCATCCTATGACATTTATTTTCCACTTTACCAACTCGATCCTCCAGACCTTCAACTTTCTCCACAACATCATCAATGCAAACATCCAGCCTCTCAACATGGGAGGCAAGTTCTTGCAAAGCAAGTACTATATCCTCCCTCATTTCCCTATTTAGTTCCTCCATTTCTCTTCTAATCTGACAAACTGCTTTTCCCAAAGCATCTTGTAAGTCTTTTACCATAAGTGCTGGTGGAGAAGGTGGTGGTGTCCGGGGCTTAACTTGTTGGACAGTCTGTACAACCGGGGAAGAGATTGAAACTTTAGGCACAGCAGAAGTTGCGAGACACTTCGAAGCCATTTTAATTTATAAAACTTCTTCTTAGTATCTCAAAAAAAAGGGGGGGGGAAGAGAAAAGCCCCCTATAAAAAAAGAAAACTAAAGAAAAAAACTTGTCTTTTGTGTCAATAACCAAAATCCATTATGTTATTCTAACTCTATAGCGAAATGTAGTCAAGTGAAAGTTCTTTCTTCCCTTTCGCTCACAGAAAAAAAAACATCCCAGTGCCATTTTAACTTCTTTTATAATTGTAAAAAAAGGAGAAGATTAATTCTTTTCCAGAATTAAAGTTCCAAAGTAGATACAAATTATAAATACTCCTGGTCAGCTCTGTCTGCTTTGAAATTTACTTACAAGTTCACTTTAAGTGCAGATGTGGAAGCAGCGTCTTGCTTTGTCCAAAAAAAAAAGAACAAAGACATCTGAGATGTGGAGAAGCCTCGGACTCCATGGGAGCTCACCCTCCGACCCAAAAAGATAAATTTTAGGGTCTTGGGGAGCTCTACCACTATCCAAGGAAAACTCACCTCCTCCCCTAAGTCCGGGGAGAGAAGTTCCGAACCGCGGGTCAGCTGTTATCTGCTGTCTCCGCAGTTTTGACACTTTGTCAGACGGACGGCTAAAAGATAGCTGCCATCGGTGCGGCCAGCACCACTGGAAGACTCCCCCCTTTCTCTTACTTTTTAAGCTTAAAAGATAATATCAAACTTTAAATCATTTCAATCCATTGGACATCAAACAAACAAATCATCTTATTAAAAATAATAATTTTCATATCGATAAACCCATCAATTCAAAAAGTACATTCTTAGACAATTTAATACATATCTTCCATTAATCTCCCATTTCTCTTACATCTCGCTCATAATCTTAGTCCTTAAATCAGTCCATAATTCTAAATTGCCTTTAATTCATTACATAAAATTTTAAATTTCACTTCTTTTCAGTCTTAGTCTGGGCTTCTTCTTCTGCCAGGTAGGTTTCCATAACAGAGTTTCCCTTCCAACTGATAAGTCTCTCTTTTTCGCTTGCAGTATCATTTGAATCCATGTAAACCATCTTTGCATTGGGGTTGCCAAAATCTTCATCTCATCAAGGTCACTTAATCCCTCAATAATCTTTTGCACAACAGGCAATGGCTGTATTTTATAAGTTTCCTTTCTTTTTATAGACAGGAAATGCCTCTGTTCATTGCCCAGATAAAATATGACCAATAACCTCAGCAGCAGATGCATGTGTATATCTTTAGTCTGCTCTAATGTTAAGGAAACAAGATGTGAAACTCTCATTTAACTGGAGATAGTCTGTCCATTTTCTGGATTCTTTATGGCCTCAAATACCCAAAAGGGAGTGTTTTCTTCTGAACATGATATTTTAATGCCACTTTTCCCAACTTGATTTCTAGCATTCAACTACAATTCCCATCGAGAGCAGCTGGGTAAGGCAATGAGAACTGTAATTTCTTGTCTCTGGAGGACAAGCCAGAAAGACTGTTTTAACACAAATCTTGTGCAGCTGTCATATGGATGTGATAGTTTTTGGATCCCAGGCATATTTCATGCAATTAGTGTACCTTTGCTAGAGAAAATGAACAGCTGCATTTTGTATCTGGGAAAATGCAATCATCCATCCGTATTACATTTAAAAAGCAAGCATAATTTTTATATATGAGAAATGATTGCTCAGTACTTATGACAACATTAACTACTTCTACTTCTGAGCTTGTTCCGAGTTCTTGGTGGAAGAGCCAGAAATTATCCCAAACCACAGCAGTGGGCTGATAAGTCTTGCAAAATGACACATCAGTGGACCCCAAACTCTTCCTTCCTTCCTTCTTGGAATGATTCTGTCAAACTTTGATTCTGAAAGACAGTTACTAAGACTGATGTTAAAATCACTTTTAAAATAAGAATTCCTGCACTTCAAAAGGGATTAATTTCACAGTACATTTTAAAAGCTGTTTTTCTGATATGTGTATCCTTGCATATGTCTGTATTTGTAATCATCACAATGTTGTGATTTTATGGCTTCCTTCACTTACTTATGTGGTTCATTCAGTGGTGGGATTCAAATATGTGAACAACCAGTTCTCTGTGTGGATGCCACTTCTGGAAGTCCATTCTGGGCCCGGGCAACCAAAAATTAGCTACTAGTTCTGCTGAACTGGTGCGAACCGGCTAAATCCCACCACTAGGTTCATTGCACACTGGAGAATGTTAAGATGCAGTTTGTCAATGTCCATATAATGTTAGATGCATTCTGTACCATGGCTAATATTGCAATTTAAAACATTACCGTTTTTACAGATCTTTTTATAATGTATATGATATATGAAAATAATCTACCACAAATGTTCATGCTAGGCTTCCCCAACCTGGATATCTTAAAAATGTGTGAACTTTAATTCCAAGAATTCTTAGTGATTTTAAAAATTTGGAAGACAACAGAAGCACAGTTAAAAATGCTAACAATGCATTTTGTGAAGAAGAGAAAGGGATCTGAAAATGGGATACAGCATTCAGTTACTGATTGGCTGATGGTTCTCTAGAGTTCAGAATTCACAAATACATAGACATGCACATTGTTTTGATATCTGTACAGATCTGAAAAAATAAAAAACCCAGACAGCTGTTAGATCCATATTAATTTTATTTAAATTGGATTCAGAAGCATTGGAAGACAGGTTGATCTGGAAAACTTCTAAGGTGGCTCCGTATATTTGGACTTCCATGGTCTCTTATCAGCCAGCATGGAAAGGAACTGTGGAGTTGTACCTCTAAACAATGGTTTGGTAATCACACTGGCTACACTCTTTCCTTAGGCAAAGTTCTCAAAATAGCTAACAATAACAACACTATCAAACAAAAATAGAATACCACATTAAACATATTTTACTTGAGAAATATTACATAAATCAAAAGAAAAAAACAGCAATGTCACAAATAATTCTATCTGTTTTGGCTGACAACAATCATCCAATCAATTAAATAAACTAACAATTCTGTTATTGTGTTTTGTGTGCCAAAGGTTTCAGGCTTCTTCTGTGCAATCATTCTTGGAGATGGCCTGAACAAGTCCCTGCAGTTTCCTTGGTAAGGTTTTTCAGAAATGATTTGCCATTGCCCTCTTCCTAGGGCTCAGAAAAAGTGACTGGCCCAAGGTCATCCAGTTGGCTTTGTGACTACGACGGGACTAAACTCACAGTTTCCTGGTTTCTAGCTTGATGTCTTAACCACTATATCAAGCTGGCTCTAATCTTAGTTAGGTAAGAATCCACATTTCATAAAAGCAAAGAAAAAGTTAAAAAATAATTTCCTTATTTATTATGTAAATAATAATGTGATAGGTTTGTCACAAGAAATTCAAGTCTACTCCACCTTCAGTAACTTATCCAAGGCTATCTTTTATCTGCAAACTAGAGAAAGTTCACCAGGAGGGTCTGAAAGAAAGATTGAATGCAAATTGCTAACCTGTTTCATACTTCGTAGATGAAAGCTATTGCCTGAATTGCATCGTAATAGAAACTGGAAGCCAACACAAATTGCAATTGAATGCATTGGAAAGTGTTGTCCATGCTTGATATATGGTAAACCAGTGCACTGGATTCCAGCTGGACCTTACAATTCAGTCTGAAGCATTGTGCCAAAAAATGAAGCGATAAATGAAGCTCTGTTAGGACATATAATGTTTGCTATTGAGTTTCACTTTTTTCTGATTTTTCTCACAATAAAGTCTTCTCTGTTATTGTGTATGGTGATATCAGCATAGGACGCCTCAGTTCAAGTGGGAAAGTTTTGTTTCCTGGAGGCAGAGAAAAAACAGGAAAGGAAAACTTCCAGTTCCATAATTAAGAAGACAATGACTTTTCTGTATTATAAAACAGTGAGCTCAAAGAGAAAGTGTTATCATGTATGAGTACTAAATATCTCCTAGCAAGAATAAATGCAAAATAGTCTAATACAGTGGTTCTCAGCCTGTGGTCCCTGTCATCACAGGGCATCTGCGAAGGCTTGAAGAAATGTTATGAATAAATCTTGAGTTAAGTCTTGGTGGTCGGTGACCATGGTCTGTGGCAACAAAAGATATTTAAAGGGGGTCCATGGCAAAGAAAAGGTTGAGGACCATTGGTCTAATATATTAAAAAAGCATGGTAATAAAGTAAAAGCAGGGATTTGCTACAGGTCATTCAGCTATTTACCTAAAGGCAGTTTCTCTAGATACTGTTATTCTTTAATGTGGTGAGCCGATGGATGGCCCTTAGCACTTCCAATTAAAATGCACTGGCAGCTTTCCTATTTTTTCCTCCATAAAAATGGAAGAAATGGCAGAAGACCATGTAGGATTACAAAAGCAAGGGACTAATGCCTGCCCCTCCCTCCCTTTAAAAAATTGTAAAAGATGTAAGGCCAATAAATGCATGCTGGCTGGAAAATTATGTGAGTTGAAATCCACACATCTTAAAAGAAGCAAAGTTTGAAAACCACTGGTTTTAAATGAGTTCACTCACCTCTTTCTGAAGCTCTGTAAAGAGGGAAATTGTCTAGGGAGCTTATGCTTGTATATAAACACTGAGACAGGAGGGTCTGATCCATTTCCCATATGTTTGGATCCCAAGAACAAACTCTGAACTGTAATTAATTATGATTAAAGAGACATATTTCTTATCTTAAACTTAACATGTCGCAACAAAACACCTATATGTAATCTTCTGCAGAATCCCAATATTAAATAAAGTATTTTTATAAAAAAGAATAGTGGAGATGTCACAAAATCCACAGAAAACCATGTAGGACTGGTTCTATGTTGAAGATGTCTATGTTCTCGCCTGAAAACTAAGAAATCTTTTGGAAGATCCTACCACCTTGTGAGAAATTTAAGAAAATATTTTAGAAAATTAAAACATTTTGGCCTCTACTTCCTGAAGTTTTCCCCATCTGATTCCCTCCCTATGTATTTAGAACAGTTTTCTTCTAACTTCAACAACTTTAAGATGCGTGGACTTCATCTCCTTGCTATCTGGGAATTTCTAGGGTTCAGACATCTTAAAGTTGCCAAGATTGAGAAATATTTTGTTACAATGCCAATACCTAGAATTCATAGCTAAATTCTATGGAGATTTCAAACCTATCTGGTGAAAACTGGAGTGGCGATACCTACCTACCTTTTAACACAAGAATTTATGTCTTTTAGTTTAATGTGGCTCTGAGCTACACAACCCTGGGTTACAGCTGGAGAAGTAGATGTCATTGCATTAAATTCTTGTTCCTGCTTTGTTTAGATTAACTTTTTTTTATTAAAAGTTTTAAAATTTTTTTACAATATATAACCCAAAACGTTCCCACCCCTCCCCCCTCCCCCACTTCCCAGAGCTGATTACAGGATTACAAATAAACAATCATAATCTAAATAACATTACCCAACTCTACTAATAATCAAATCCATAACATACTTTAACTCCTTTTTCAAAACAAATATTAACAAATTAATAATAATAATACAGTTAAACCATAACGCTAAAAATAGTATAAATTCAATCATATTAAACTATTAACAATAACCTAAAATCTACTCATAAGCAAGATAGTACTTTTCAGTCTCATATTTCTTTTGAATATAATCAATCCATCTTCTCCAGACCGAAATGTATTTTTCTTGTGAATGATCCTTCAAATAAGCGGAAATTTTCCCCATTTCTACTAAGTTAGACACCTTAAATATCCATTCTTCCATAGTAGGCAAAGAGTTTTTCTTCCAATTTTGCTCCACCAATAATCTTGCAGCTGTTATAAGATTCAACATCAAATTAATTTCTTTAACATCAAAATCAACCGTAATACCCAACAAAAATAATTGTGGAGTAAACTTTATCTTTCTCTTAAAAATCTTTTGAATATTCCACCAAATCTTAATCCAAAAAGCTTTTATATCTCTACAAGTCCACCAAATATGAAAATAAGTTGCATCTGAGCTTCCACATCTCCAACATTTGGGCTGTAAATTAGGATACATGCGGGACAACTTTTGGGGGTCCAAATGCCATCTATAAAACATTTTATAAAAATTTTCTCTTAAATTTTGCGCTTGAGTAAATTTTACATTTCTAACCCAAATTGTCTCCCATGTATCCAATAAAATTGGTTCTTGAATATTTTGAGCCCATTTAACCATACAATCTTTAACTAATTCCGTTTCAGAATCCAATTCTATTAAAACATTATAAATTCTCTTTATATGAGCTCGACTTTGATCTTTAATCTGTTTTACCAAATTCGCATCCTCTAAAGTAATTCCAACGTTTTGATCTAGAGTCCACCT
Source organism: Crotalus tigris (assembly GCF_016545835.1). Taxonomy (NCBI): domain Eukaryota; kingdom Metazoa; phylum Chordata; class Lepidosauria; order Squamata; family Viperidae; genus Crotalus; species Crotalus tigris. The sequence continues at coordinate 900,172 of NW_024097321.1, read as the reverse complement.
CCCTAACAATTGATTATACTGAAACCAAGAGTGTACAATATTTTCTTGCTTCAGCTCAGTTAAAGACTTTAGTTTCCAATCCTTCCCTACCAAACTAAGCAATTCCTTATAAGAAATCCTGTCCAAATTCACACCCCTAGATATTCCTTCTATCGCGTGTCCAGGAATTCCCCAAATTGGAAAGATTAACTTTTTATAATGTTGCTCTTAATATTAATAATTGCTGCAGGCTCTTTTATCTACTGTAGGAACTGGAAGAGTTTTTTTTTCCAGTGCCAATGTGAAACTCCTTTGAAGTAAGCTCTGTATTCCTAGTGAAACTCCTTTGAAGTAATTTCTATGCTCCTAGAGCTTTTATGCCCTACACTAAAAGGGCTTTTAGCAATAACATTAGAAGGCAGATGTTTTCTCATGAACAACAACACATATCCTTGCCAAGTCCACATGCACCATGTCAACAAATGCCTCTCAAACAAGGATAAGTGCTGTGGTAGATGGAGCAAGTGGTCATGAAAAGCAAAGTGTTCCCTGGCTTAGCTTGGCTAAGGCAGCTGTTGGAGCAAATGTTCCTGACTCTTAAGGATCTTTGTACATCCAGAATGATTGCAAAAAGAAGAAAGACAAGACAAAAGAGAAACATCTTTTAAAGAATCCTTAGCAAACAAAGGAGACAATGGCCATTTTTGCACAGTTGCATCCTGGTTTAGATTCTGCCTTACTTTGTAATTCAGGTGAGATGCACTTGATGTGAGAATTTGGTGAGACAGGGAGATGAAGGTTCATTGGTTGGCTTAGCTTTATTGGTAGTGATTGTGAATTTCCACAAGTCCTTTTTAGCATCTGCTACTGGATTCCACTTACAAGTCACATTTAATGGACATAGAGCTTTGTTTGTTTGTTTGCTTATTTATCATATTTGTATAACTGTCCATCTCTGGATGGCATACAGCACTTAACTAAAAGTAATAAATACATAAAAAAACCAATCACATAAAAAAGAGAGGATTATATTAACACAATAAAGAAGCCAGCACAAAATCTCTCAGTCCTTGGGGATGAGAGGAAGAGATGGAGCTAATGACACTCACTAAAAAGGAGACAAGGCGAGCCTCCTGGGACCCATCAAATATAATTCCCTGGCAGATAGGATCTGCAACCCATCTTCTCTGCCAGACCTGATGGGCAGGCAGATGTAATTGGGGAGAGGTGGTCCCTCTGATAACATGATTTGTTATCAGCACCTTGATTTGGACCTGGAAGCAGACTGGCAACCGTGCAGGTCATAGAGCAGAGGTGTAATATGTACTGCTTGAGGGGCACACACATTATACCTCTTCAGGGCCTGAATTTTATACCAGCGGAAGATTCTGGATACTCTTTGAGGGCAGCCCCATGTAAAGCACATTACAGAGGACTGAAGAAACTTCTTGGATGAGAAGCAAAATGTTTTCAAAGAAAAAATAAGTGCAATTGCCTTTTGAGAAAAAAATACCTTTGGGACAGAAAATGACCTAGACAAGAATCTCCATAGACAAATATGACAGCAGAAATCCAAACAGGAGTGACTAGGGCATGAGTGAAGTCAGCAAATACAACTAACAGAAAAAATAATATTGTCTGTTGCTGGAAAAGTTCATGTATCACTTTAAGTCATGATTTAATGGTTTGCAAGTCATAATGCCTAGTTCATGTAATGGGATTAAACAAATCACATTGTGACTTAGTGTGCTGTGTGAATCTAGCCACTTTGCGGTGTTCTCACAACCTAAATGGGAATGAATTGGGTCATGACAATTCCTATATTTAGACTAAAAGTTAATCCCTCATCCAAACTGGTTTAGTACAAAATTTTGGCCTAAATTCTGACATTAAAAATTCTTGAAATCTCTTTGACAAAATGCGAAGTTCTTCTGGAAGCTAAACATGTTATTTCAGTGTTTTCAAAGACTTAGAAAAACACCTTTTTTGTATGCTTTCCTATTTGTGGGGTTAGAAAAACTTTTACTTCTTATTTTTTCCACAAAGGAGAATTCATAATGCTTGCAAGGGGATGTCAACAGTAGAATTCTATGCGGTGGTCTTTTTTCTTTCATTTTCTTAAAGCAAATATCTAATGGCAATCATCATTTTAAAAAAAAACCCATTTGATATAGATGTTTTAGGTCTGCTGATCATCTGCAGAACCAATCAAAGTCAGTATAGCTCAACAAACAGAAGAGAGGATGGAAGTAAAGGCCTGAGGCCAACTTCCATTTTTGCATTAAATGGACCGTAGTCTGTTCAGTAGGAATCCTGAGTTGGAGCTAGGAAAGATGCCTTCTGTGTTTTAGCAATTATCATCCCCCCCCCAACATATGACTGGCTGCTACCCTGGATGCATTTAAGAGACTCCTGAAAACAGCTCTTCCCCCAGGCCTTGGATTAGAGTGGGTGACAGGTCCTGTGTGTTGGATTGTTTTTTAACGATTTTTTTTCTTCTGACATCTGGGATTTTCACTATATTTTATGATTGCTTTGGCTGTAGGCTGCCCAGAGCTGTTGTGCAGGTTAGGTAGCCTTCTAAAATTTCTAAAATAAATAAAAGGAAACAAATAAATGCTACTAAAAATTCTCTTCCAGAACAACAACGAATCATCCACTGCATTATAGCTCTACTAGTCATCGAGATGACAGATATGGTGGTCCAACACTTTTGGAAACATGCCAGTTTGATGTGGATAATAAAGTTAGGCAATTCCCAGATGAATCTTTGTAGGGACATTAGAGAGAAAAAAAAACCCATGATATTCCAATTTAACTCTATAGTGTAGAGTTGATTTCAACAAACTAAGCAACATAGCCCATTCTGGTTGGGAGCTGTGCTTTTTCTACTAGATCTCCAACATTTTTTCTATTTCCAAAAGAAAGATTGACCTCCTCTTTCTGTAAAAAAATCTCAATTGGCCCAGATTTCAATGTTTCTAATTTCAGCATCTTCACAGTCCCCGAATCCTTTAATTTTATTACTGTATTACGAAATGTAGTTTAACAAATGAAATTTGGCACAAGAAAACACACTGAGAATTCAATGACATGGGGATTAGGTTCATTTAGCATTCTTCGGCTGCCACATTGAGTTTACTTACTTGTACTAAGTCAGCATTAAGTGCTATCTGAATGTTGCCATAGATACATATCAAATATATCTCCCCTCTTTGTCTCCAAAACTTCACAATTATGAAACATCTGTATTTAATTATATCAGGGACTATTTCGAGCTTACTTTTGTTTTATTCATTTATTTATGCATCCATTGCTGTTTGTGTATATGTATATGTGTGTGTGCGTACACTGGAGGGAAATTCCTCCCTTTTGACAGATATTCCTGGTAATAATTTAAACTTGGCTGATGTTAAGAGTTCATTGAATGGGTAAGAATGTATTTTTCATTAACTGTATCAAATACAGCTTAGGGTCAAACTGGCTTGTTACAATAGTGGCTAAATATATACAAAGAAAGCTACTAACTAGGGCAGTGAAGGCAAACCTTTTAGAGACCGAGTGTCCAAACTGCAACTCAAAACCCACTTATGCATCTTCAGGTGCCGGGTGGGTGTGGCCCATTGGCTGGATGTGGCCCATTGGCTGGGTGTGGCCCATTGGCTGGGCGTGGCTGTGGTGGTAACGGCAGACTGGGTGGGACTAAAAGTTCAATCAATCAATTCCAACTTTGCAAGATCTTTTTTTTCCCGTGAGAAGTTGAAATTGACTGATTGATTGAACCTTTTTTTTTTTTTGTACACGGCCGCGGAGGCCTAAAGCGAAAGGTTTTATAAAACCCCCAGGACTGGGGGACGGCGCGTATGCCCACAGAGAGGGATCTGAGTGCCGCCTCTGGCACCCATGCCATAGGTTCGCCACCACTGAACTAGGGCAATGTGGCTCAACCAGGGTAGAGGTCTGCAGTCCTCAGTGAACAGAAAGATGAGCTCATAGTTTTAGTTCTCTCCTTTTATTTATGTTGTTTCATTTATTTATCATTCATTTATTTATCACATCTCCATTTTAATCTCATGACGTCTGCCAATCTGTGAGACAGTGATGGTTCCAGAGTTGCTAAGGAAGGTTCAGTTTCCATCAGTTTACCAACAATGATTCACATACCAGTTTAATGCCATTAAGAAATATAACATTTATCCACACGTACTAAGCAGGAGGATATGTTTAATACAGGTAGTCCTCAACTTACAATAATTCATTTAGTGACCATTCAAAATTACTGAAAAAAGTGACTTCTGACCATTTTTCACACTTATGACCATTGCAGCATCCCCATGGTCATGTGATCAAAATTCGGATGCTTGGCCACTGACTCATATTTATGATGGTTGCTGTATTCCAGGATCACGCTTCTGACAAGCAAAGTGAATGGGGGAGCTAAATTCACTTAATAACCGTGTTACTAACTTAACAACTGCAGTGACTCACTTAATAATTGTGATCAGAAAGGTCATAAAACGGAGCAAAATTTGCTTAACAAATGTCTCACCCACAGAAATGTTGGGCTCAATTGTGATCATAAGTCGAGGACTATCTATATCAGACATGTCAAACTCGCGACGTCACGTGACGTCGCGCAACGTATTGGGACAGTTTTGCCATTGCTGGCAATGGGGTGGGCATGGCTTCTGTATGATGCATCCGGCCCGTGGGCTGGCAGTTTGACACCCTTGATCTATATTGTCTTTGTATGCTGTATGAAAAAGATAAGTGATCCCAAACTTATTGAAGAAATTGATTTAAATAAATAGTTGTTTACTGCCATTTGTGAATGAAATCATTCTGCCAAGTTGGGAAGCTACTAATAATGGAAAAACAATTGCAAAATAAGTGACATGATATACTATCTTCTCAACTCTCAATGGGATTTTAAGACAGAGAGAATGAAAGTTTGATAGTTAGGCTGCTACACAAACATACACAAAGATAAAGACATGGAGTAAATGACCCTCTGTTGAAAACATAGATAGGGGGGGGGGATTTCTAACAATTTATTTCATTCCTTTTTTTGTGGCTTGGGGGATTTCTTTTTTCTTGTTACATTAACAGGACCGTAAGGCACAGATGTATGTCTTTCTAGCAAGGAACTTGATGTTGACTTGAAAGTCAGGAGAAGCAAGTCTGATTGACAGGTCTAATTTAAACTGTTTAAGAGGGTCTAAGGAGTGGAGACGTTGTATGAGGAAGTGCCTACAGTAACAAAATGGTTCATTTTATTAGATGTTATTTTTTTTATATATCCATAGCATCCATATTGCCAGGCATCGTGCTAACGAATTAGCTCTGTCTATTAAATTAGTCTCCTGCTATTACATCTTTAAAATCTAAAGTTAAATTAATACTTGAGGGAGGAGAAGGAGAGAGTCCTTGCTATCAGAAGAATTTGTTTTAATGTTTGTGGTTTTAATGGTTATGTGTATTATGGTTTATTATTAATATTTTAATTGTTGATTAGGAGCTGCTCAGTGTTTGTTATAAGATGGGCAGCTCTGTAAATATTTCAAATAACATAAACATGGGGATAAAAATTCCAAGCAATCCAACAAGTGGCTTCACTCAGTGCTAGGTTCATACATGTAAGTGATGAGTTAATCTAGTTTAAACAAAATAAATAATTACTGCACAGGTTAGTTTTTCTTACACACCCAATATTACTATGTGACAACTGAAATCTAGGTTGAGTAGCAACATAGGACAAATGACTGATGAAGCATTACAGAAAGTCCACGGTTTTGACTGTAAACTTGCCTGATTTTCTAATGCTTGGAAATTATTTGAGGCTTAATTGTAGCTATGAATAACCTAATGAATTATTAGATTACCTCTCTTATGATTCTGCTGGCCAGGAATTCTTGAAACTATATTCGTATAGTTGAGCATGTAGAGAATTAGTTATAACTTTATAAGGCCTTGGACAGCAGTCCTTCTGAACTCCCTTTCTAAGAGTCAAGTGTCAAGAGGTTTTATGCTTAATTCTTCCCTGAATTAGTATCAGCAATTATCCTTGGAGTTCATACTACTGGCCTCCTCCATAAGTACGATCATTTCATTGCTTCCAGATTGGTTTGTATAACCAGTTAGCAGAGTCACTAATTAAATTAAATCAGATGAAATCTAAAATCAGATACAGACTTGCCAAGATTGCTCTGCAATGAAGACCTTGATTATACTATTATTATCTGATCATCAAGTTTCATCATAAAGCGAACACTGCCAAAGAAGAAATCTATGAGACTTTATCTCAGTCTAACTACCTGACCATTATTTCCATCTTTTGTTTCTTCTTATGGGCTTCCTTACCTCTTTAACCATACCCAATGAATGCTGATAGAGAATAGATGCACCACCCCAAACATAAGGGCATATACAGTACAATTTGAAAATGATTCAGAAGAGTTTTGGAGTTCTCTGCTATTCATTATAGCATCCTGTCTTTTTTCAGGCTTCTGAAAGCTACTAAATAACTATATTATGAGTCACATTGGATAGTTGACTCCATAAACATTTGCACATGGAAGCTTTCCCTCCCAAAAAAAGATTTGCTTCAAGAATTGGAAAGAGATGCTATTCTCACATACACTCAGGGTGTAGAGCAGTTCTTCCAATTATTTTCAAATTGTGCAGTCCTACTTTAATAACTTTAATTGCATTTGCAACTCGAATATAATTAGCTGTCTCATTTCTCCACTTATCCTTCATTTACTGAGACTGTTGGAATCAAAGAAATCTGCTTTATCCTGGTTTTGTTCACATGTCATTCTAAACCATCATATTTCTTGGTTTTGGCTTACTGTGTTATGTGAACTAACCAGCCATAATTTATTCTATAAACTATTCTATAAACTAAGCAAATCATGGCTTTGGCCAAAGTTTGACCAAGGCTATTGGGCTTCCTAACTTAGTATGGTCTGGGAACAATTTCTTAAGAAGGCATTTTCTTAATTTCATATTTTAATTTCATGTCTGAAGAAAGCTGAGACTCATGTAGCTTGGGTATGTAGACAATATGCTCCATCTTTGAGTTATGGTCTTTTCTCTGTTGTGTGTTCCTGATCTACATTCCTTTCTTCCTTAAAGGTCCTACAGAGAAAATAATAAATGCCTTTCTTTACCTAACTTATACTGTGGCAATGAGTACATTCTCTGCTATTAATTGCTGAACCAAAATGACTTTTCAGAATTTAGAAACAGAAAAGAGGCTATTGCTTTGTATCATTCTGGCAGTTTCAGAATATTCAATTTCTCAAGACAGATACTTTCTGGAAATTATTTTTGCTGAGATACCCATATAGTTCAAATGTCACTCAAAGGCTAAGTAACATGCCTGAATTTGTCTTCTGACTTTGTCTCAGTTCATCCAAGAGTTTATTTGCTTGCTCAGGCTCCCTCTTCCCCCTCAAAGAAAATCTGGTTTATACATTATATTCTTGTTCGTTTATAAATACTGTAATTATATCTGTTTCCTTGAGCAGCTTTGATGTCTTCACTTGTTTAACATTCTGGACTTTTAAAAAGTAGATGACTCCCATCTGTGCACCTATTTTAAAATAGGTATGTTCATGATGAGTAACATTTCACAAGTTTCCCATGTTGGCTTTCAGCCAAGAAGATTCTATGAGAAGTTAAACTTGTCAACCCGTCCTTTCCCATAAACTTGAGGAGACAATTCATTATCCCTGCAACAGCTGTTCAGCACACTCCTGAGAAAACCCTCATTAGGGATGCCTCAACTCCAAGTGTTTGGAAAGAATTCCTTCTTTCCAACACAAAAGTCTAACTATGTTGACTCACTGAGGAAAAATCCAGCTGTTGCAAAGAATGCTAAGGATTTCTGAGGCACAGACACACTTAAAAGTGTAAACTCCAACAAACTAAAGAAGTTAATAAGTCTTACTTCACCTGCTTCATAGTCCTTCATTGCCATTATCCACTCACAGTTGTTCTGTATGTGTCAGCCATGATTATACAAGCATGCAGTAAAATTTTAAGGGCATCAATGAAACAGCACTAGATTCACAAGCTGTATTTACTGGCTATTTGTTATATCACGAAGGTTATGGGTAGACAATGATGAAATGCAGGAGTTCATCAAGCTCTTCTAACTACTCCTCCCAAATAGAATCTATAATCAGGCCCAGAAGAAAAACTACAGCCAAAATAAACAAATCAATGATAAATTTATAATCAAATTGTAAGAGCATAAATATAATCCCAAACCTGGTTACCAGGAAAGTGTTTTATTGAACTCAGAGGTACTTAATGTAATAAATAATAAACTTTCACAAAATATATTTAGCCAACTGAATTACAACCATTTGTTTTTAATCAAAAATACAATCTTGCACGGAAATATGGCTATTTATTATGGTTTAATTCATCTACTAGAACAAGGAAAACCTATAAATTATCCTTGTCAGATTTACTGGCAAGACTTTAGCAGAATTTCACTAGGTAAGGCTCTCTGTATGTACTAGAACTTAGGTTTTTCAACACAACATGTGTGTGAGATATGATTTCTTTTTATCATCTTAAGAAGAAGCTACTAAAACACTTGATTTCTGTCGGTCAACAGGAAGATGCAATTTCTTCTTTGCACCCCACAGTAATTCTAGTTCTTCTTTATTCTATCTTTTTGACAGTTTAACAGACCTTTTGTCCTATGCCTCTTAGTCTTGAAGCTGAATAACTGCTGTTTGTTGTTAAAACTTGCGTCCGTCTGTATCCTTCAACTTCTGTAGTCCTAGTGGGCCAACAGATTATATATTCACATTTACATTAAAACAAAAAAGTCCCAGAACTTAATTCTCGTAAATGGATCCCATCCACTATATTATTGTTGATAATTCTCAACATAGTCCGAGTATTATACCCAGGAATTTATTATCACTGCCCTACTGATCTCTCTTGCTTCAACTTAAATCTCAGAAGGTCTTGAATTGATTGTTTATTTCATTTAAATGCTATTCCAGTCATAGCTGAGCATATTACAGATCTACAGCCAATAATAAGATTAAACTATATAGAACAGTATCTGTAAACAATTTCCCCACACTAGGAATGTTCCCTCCTAGCAGGAGGGAACAAAACAAATACAACACCTCAGACCTCACAAGCTTGCTGAAACAGCCAGTTCTTAAGAACTTTGTGGGAAAACCAGAAGAAAACATGTCAGACGAAAAGCTTTTCCAGAGAAGGCCTCACTCCTAGTCCTAATGGATTGTTGTCTCCTGGGATCTTTTAGGGTTGGAGATATCTGAAGATCTCCTTCTCTTACAGATCTGGTGAACAGAGGCCTTGAAAAATAGGTGGACATACCTGTAAATAACCTGATTTTTTTAAAGATAGGCTTGAGAGGGGAACCTCTGCCATTTGATGTTGCTATATTGAATGCCATTATATACTGAACATGTATCAAGTTAAAAAAGAAAGTTGTTGGAAAAATCCCTAAATTAAATTAAATATGAATTATGGAAGGGATAGACTGGGAAGATTAGCTCCGGATGAAAATACTATCAAGACTTTTAATTATCTACATTAATTCTTAGCTTGCATTTACAGTTTTTAGCGGGTGGGCTTCCATATCACTTGAGATACTGGTATGTCAATTGAATGAAGATTCTTAATGAATTAAAATAAAAATTAGAATATTGGCTATTGTTCTTTCAACAAGGACAAAGTGAGATTCTGAAAGATAACCTGTCCAGTATTGTGTTTAAATATTTTGGCAGGGAACCAGAATTAGGCCCTCACATTGTAGATATCTTCTTTTAAAAATCTTTCTTCCAATATGAGTATTTCTATCTCTTTCTAAAATCCACTGAGATTTTTATATCGTGACATTTAGAGTTTTTCATAATACAGTTTTGCCAATTGTCTGAATTTCTGTTTTCTAACTTGATCAGAAAGGCAGCTAGAAAATAATCATAACAATATATGATGGTATACAGCAGATTTATTTTTTTAAACAAAAATGAATAAATTAAAATTGATTCTTTTTTCTCAGAACCATAGTTACATTGATTTGATTTGAACTGACAAGAGATAGAGAAGTTGAAAGACCTAAAGCACTGAAATGGAAAACTACTATAATTCTCTGTTATAATTCGTATGACCAGGTCACAGATTTTCAGGTCTCGCCAGGTCTTTTGGTCTTTGATGTGTTTACACTTATGCATGTCTCATGATTTGGTGAAATTACATTGGTACTATGCCTGAGATACTTACTGATCATATTTATAGGTAACATCTGTGTGAAAATCTGTTTTTTTCAAATGCGGTGTTTGCGTATACCTGTCATAGTATCTAGATCAGGGATCCCCAACCTGTGGGCCATAACTCACTACCAGATCACAGCCTATTGGCCACTGGGCCACGTGAGTGACTGGCCGGTGTGCATGTGTGCACAGCCCTTTTCACGCGAGCATTGTGGGTGTTTGCAGCCCCACATATGAGCGTTAGCATCACCACAAGTGTTGTGGGCGCTTGTAGCCCCACTCGCACGAGTGCTTATGGCCCCACTCACATGAGCAACAAGTGTTCATGCTCGTGCATGCACACACATATGCATTTACCTCCCCCACAAACAAAACCACCCCTTCTTTCCCTCCTTCTGCCCCCCCACTCCGGGCCATCAACCCCAAAAGATCGGAGAACTCTGAACTAGATAACAATTGTATCATTTTCTCTAACTGTTATTATAGTTAACAGTGAACATCTTACTGTGGAACAGAAACTACTTCTGTTTTGGGATTTCAAGACCACATGAAACATACACAGTTCAGCAGGATTTACTACAACATTCTTTGCAGGCCAGTTTCCCACACCATCCCATGAAACCAATACAGAAATATATCCCTCCTGGTTCATAGATTTACTACGGCATAAGATGTATAAGAGAAGCAAGCTCAGGATATATTTTGATAAAGCAAATGCCATGGTTTTAGCTGGAAACCCAAAGTAAATGCTGGTTTCCATAAAAAATTGTTGTAAATTATGATCACATGACTTCAGGATACTGCAAATGGTGGTAATTAAAGGAAAGGGGTCATGTGCCCCAAATGTGGTTACATGACAGCAGTGGGGTGCGGCTATCAGAACTTCAAATCTGGATTGTATGTTTGCTTAATAATTGCTGCAAAAAAGGTCATAAAATCAAGGCATGGTTACATGGCGACCCACTTAACAACTGGCATGACTTACAACGTAAGTCAGGCTCAATATGATCGTAAGTTGAAGACTACCTGTAATCAATTTCAGTCTCAAATCAGTCAATACAAATTTAATTTTCTTAAAGACTTGTGACCTCTGATGTAGCATTACTAGAAGTTCCATTTATTTAATCTGTAATTGATACATCCCAGTGATATCCACTTTAAAAATGATCTTTAACTTTTCTTACCAATATGTTGTGGATTTAACTTCCATCATGGATTCTGCCAAATCAGAAAGCATCTCCAATGCTTTAGAGGTGGCCAATGCATTGGGCTTATATATTAAGCCGTCATAGCATGCTAAAGTTGAAAACACTGCTATTGTTGTGAAGTAAGGAGACCAAATTCAGTTTGAAGCTGAGAAAAATCCTTGAAATAATCTTTATGTAGTAATCAATTTAGAATCAATATCCCAGCTTCTACCCATACATTCCAGTGTGGGCAATCTCAAATAAAAATATGTAATATTTGGCTTGCTTGTTTAATGTATAAATATATTCTTGCTGCTGCATGCTAACAGGAGAGGAGATAACTCCTCAAATATTAATGTACTTTAATATCAGATCCTATAACTAGAAACTAGAAATTTATGTAATATCTAATCTAGATCTGTGAAGTTTCCCAAATAAATGCAGGCTCCCTTTAATTGTCTCTTGTGTTGACAGAAATATGTTTGTATCAGTTGTACATGCCTATAGGTATTTCTGTTGGCAGGGGTATCAGAAACTTACTTTTAAGTATTTAGATACATTTTAATGTATTTATTCATTCATCAAATTTAGACACCACCCCTCTCACTATCCAAGTGACTGTGGGTGGTTTATATTAATTTGGCTCTCTTTAAGGGGTTAAAAAACCCCACCTTATATTTTTTTCAGTGTTTTATCTAACCTTCTTCCTGAAAGTGTAAGCACAGCCTATTCTAGGAATTACTTAAATCAATGATCATCTTGCATCAAATTGGAAAAGCAATGTATTTTCATTTTATAACATGTACGCTCTAGAATATGAATTTTCATTGAAAAATAAACCGGATGTCCAGGAATTGGGGATATGGTTTTAGTCATTTCAATTCCATTAGCATAAAGTGGTGTGGATTTCAGCAGGAGATTTAATATTTTGAATGTAACTGGAGTCCTGTTAGAACATTTGGAATGATAATTAACAGTACAGTGTGCACATAAAATAATCATATTAGCTGTAATCCTGGAGGAAAACACTGGAGTATTTGCCTGGCCAGGTGACAGGCAAGCTAATATACAGGGAATGAGAAAGAAGAACAGCAGCTGTATCCAGCAGAATACTTAAGAGCTGGTTTAATGCTAAATGGGAATCACAGCTGATGAGAAGACAGAACAGAAAAGCGGCTATTTTATTTTATGAGCCAGCAATGCGCTGCAACTGCCAAAAAGGCCAACACAGTGCTAGGCTGCATTAACAGTGGGATAGAATCAAGATCACGTGAAATGTTAATACCGCTTTACAATGCCTTGGTAAGGCCACATTTGGAATACTGCATATAGTTTTGGTCACCATGATGTAAAAAAGATGTTGAGACTCTAGAAAGAATACAGAGAAGAGCAACAAAGATGATTAAGGGACTAGAGGCTAAAACATATAAGGAACGGTTGCTGGAATTGGTATATCTAGTTAATGAAGAGAAGGACGAGGAGTGACATGATAGCAGTCTTCTAATAGCTCAGGGGTTGCCACAAAGAAGAGGGAGTCAAGCTATTCTCCAAAACACCTGAATGCAAGACAAGAAGCAATGGATGGAAACTAACCAAAGAGAGAAGCAACCTAGAACTATGGAGAAATTTCCTGACAGTAGAACAATTGATCAGTGGTACAACCTGCCTCCAGAAGCTGTGAATGCTCCAACACTGGAAGTTTTAAAGAAGAGACTGGACAGCCATTTGTCTGAAATGGTATAGGGTTTCCTGCCTGAGCAGGGGGTTGGACTAGATGACTTCCAAGGTCCCTTCCAACATTGTTGTTGTTGTTGTTATGTCAGGTTTGTGTTATAAATGGATCTCAGGTTCAGGTCAGATTAAATACCATTGTTTCTCTTAAACTTCTGCCAGAATTTTCTTTTTCTGAAGATAATGAGAGTTCTCCATTCAAAGTCTCCTCTTAAGCATAGATAACGGCAGTGTGCAAAGGTTTCAGGGAACTGGAAATGACCTGTTAATCTAATTCTATGGGTAGATAAATCTTTGGCAGTCCTAATGTTATGGCATCTTGCTGGTCCCTCAAAGGAAGGCTGTATTCGATCCATGACTGTCTAGCTGACCCCACAACACAGGAAAGAAGGGGGGAGAAACATTCACCATTTCTTTACAGTTGCTTCAGGCCTGAAATCTAATATTCCCTTGCTTCCTCTCCCTGAAAAGAGGAATAGAAAAAAAAAATGACAGGTATCTCCCATCCTGGCCTTACTGTATGTGGTGGTCATCCATTTGATTGCATTTTTAAAAATCTGAGCAGCTTCCTGTTTAGGGGATTTGCAAAACTATCAAGCCCTCTTTCCTCTGGCTGAAATTCTTGAAGCGGGAGGCAAGAGTTTCTGAATGACTAAAGCAGTGTTGTGCCTGTTTGGGGCATGCATGCATGTTTCAGTACAGGTGGGAAAGACATGGGGCTTGCATTGTGATGCTTCTGATTGATTATTTATTTATTTATTCCCTACTATTATTTTTACAAATAACTCAAGAAGGCAAAGATATCCAACACACCTTCCTCCTCCTGTTTTCTCACAACAACCCTGTGAGGTGGTTGCACTGAGAGACTGGCCCAACGTCATCCAGCTGGCTTTCATGGCTAAGGAGGGATTTGAACTCATTGTCTTCTGCTTTGTGGCCAAGTGCCTTAACCACTACCAAACTGGTCCACTGATGTCAGTCTGAGCCCCGTTGTTCTGTTTACATAGTCTGTAATTTCTTCTGAGAATATTTGCTTCCTTTATTTAAATATTAAATTCCAACTGATCAATATGGGCACAATGTTCCTTTTGAAAGCTTCAGGCAAGCTTTGAATTTGAGAGAATCAAACAGATAATTTTCTGAAAAGATACACAGTGACAAGCCCTCTGTGTTAGCAGCAACAGCTGGTTTGTGAATTATCTCTATTAATGTAATTATTCCCAGCTACACTTTCTGCTATTTTCCCTTATTTGTTGTAATAATGCCATTTTATGACAAGATATTTGCATCTTGAAAAAAGACAAACATAATTACTGGCAAATTCATACAATGCAACCCACATATTTCCACTCAGAGTAACCAGATTGTAAAATGTCTTTTAACTGCCACAATATATATTTGTCTGCGTACACACTGACTTATGTTTATATATGCATATTTTTGCAGTTTCTTTTGAAGTTGCAGAGAAAAGAACTGTAACAATTAACTGGAGTTTGATGTAGTTTCACTGCAGGTTTAATGGATTTGGAAGGTATTTCAATTTTGAAAAACTGGAGCTATCTGAAAAACCAGTGAAGCAAGGCATACATATTGGCACGCTCAATCCTGGCAGAAGCTGTCCAAAACCAGCATGTATTTCTAAAATGTTGGCTATTTACCTCATCTGAATTTTCCAGAAACAGACTTTACAAGTTGTTTCTCCCTTGAGAACAAATGTCCTCAACTTGCGATTAATGACTAAAGTTGTGATGGACTTAAGAAAAACCATGATCCATCCTCAAAGTTATGACTGCTGCCCCCCCCCATGTACTAATGTGATTGTATGTCAGACACCTGGCATCTGGTTTCATATTAATGACTGTTTGCAGCTTCCTGTGGCCACAATTTGCAACTTTTTGATGTTTTCCACCATTGTAAGATTAAATCTGGTCATTGCAGTAACTTATGACCAAAAATTGTGGTTGTAAGTCAAGGAATACTTGTTATCAAGCTCAGTGGACATAGGCTTTCTAGTTAGTTTGAAGCAGTTCTATGTTTTTTCTCTATTTCTGTGGAGTGTCTTTTTGAGAGGAACATTTGGAAGAATGACCTAATAAATTGGGAACAGTCATGATGCAGAACATTCTTGAATGTTTCCATTTCTCCTCATACTTTCTTCTGGTAGATAAATGTACCCTTTTTTCTTTCAAAGATGAAGAAGAGAAAGCACTCAGTGTCTATGGAGCTGCTATTCCTACTATTATGCTCATGGGATGGTTCTTTGCTACAGATTATCCATGTCTTACTGCCACTTTCTACCTTTTGCTGACCAAAGTACCGTAATTGTCTCAGCCTAAAACAGGGGTAGGCAACCTTGGCTCTTTTATGACTTGTGGAAACCTCTCCCTTTCCTCTCAACATGGCTGGCTCAGGAATTCTGGAAGTTGAAGTCTACGAGTCATAAAGGAGCCAAGGTTGCCTACCCCTGGCCTAAAAGATTAGGACCAGCCCTGCTGAAACACTACCTCATTTATTCCTGTCCATACACTCATGATAAAAATGAAGGGAAGAAGATTCGTTCATGAGAAGATTCAAATCCAGCCTCTCCAGCATGTCTTTTTATATAGCTTTTGAGAGTCTGTACATGGGAAAAATCTAGCTGAATATATACAACTCATACATACATATCTGCATTCACACACACACACACACACACACATATGATTCAATTAAAAGAGGCTAGAGAGTTAAGCCAAGAAGCCATTTCCGACACTCCTTCTAGCAGAAATTTCTATAGCCAGGTACATCTGACACAAAAATACTCTATTTCTGTGGAGTGGGGTAATTTTAAAGGCTATACAGGTAGTCCTTGAGGTAATTGAGTCCATTGTAAGTTGTGATGGTTGTAAGTGAGGCATCCATGTGACTAGATCTGGTTTCATAACTTTTTTTGCAGTGGTCATTAAATGTTCTGATCTTAAGTGAATCCATTTATTTCCATGGGTGTGCTTTGCTAGAAGCCAGAAAAAAAAAATACGTGGATCGTAGTCTTGTAAACACGGTATGCTGCAACCAGTTGTAAAGGTGAGCCAAGTTGCCAAGTGCCTAAAATGATGACATGTTATTGTTCAGCCATTGGAACTTTAGACCGAGTCTAAAGTAGCTTTGTGGGGTAATGGTCCATTGTAACTTTGAAGTCTTACTAAGCAACTGGTTATTAAGTAAGACTTTATGTAATACAGTTTAGTTCCATATCCAGGACCATATAGTAAAATGAGACTCTTAGGAACAACACCCTCTTTCATAAGTATAGGAGAATAATCACATAGCACATGCTTAAGGGAGTCCTCGACTTACAACCATAACTGAGCTCAAAATTTCTGTTGCTAAGCGAGACGGTTATTAAGTGAATTTTGCCCCATTTTACGACATTTCTTGCTACAGTTGTTAAGTGAATCACTGAAGTTGTTAAGTTAATATCATGACTGTAAAGTGAATCTGCCTTGCCCATTGTCTTTGGTTTCTGGAATGTCGCAAAAGGTGATCACATGACCCTGTCATAAATATGAATCAGTTGCCAAGTATCTGAATTTTGATCAATGACTCTGGGTTGTGTGAAAAACGGTCACTTGTAATTTCAAATGGTCACTAAATGAACTGTTGTAAATTGAGGACTACCTGTATATTATTTTTAGTAGGGATTTTTTTTAGCATTTATCAATAATAATAATATATTTAGATTTTGGCACTAAACTTCAAGATTTATTATACTCTTATTTCACAAGAAAAACTCAATGTATTTTGGTATAGTCAACCTTTATAACTATTATACTGAACATTGATTGTACAACTTTAGTAATTAAAGCATAAGAACACATTTGGATATTAATGAAACATGCAAACCAAATATTAGAAAATGTTTCATGAATATTTCCTGAGTTTCATTTCAGTATCACTGATTTGAAGCCATAGAGAAATTATTAAATTTGCCAGCCTGATCTGATCTGATTTCCTGGGAATAAACTTCACAAAACTCAGCGATTCGCTGAATAGGCATGTTTAGAATTGTGCCTAAATGAGCAACTGAAAGACACACTGACCTGGACACACTGAGGTATCTATGGATTGCTTAATTGTGATATATTAAATCATCCAGAACTACCTAGGTTTCTACAACATGCTAAGGCAGGACAACAAACATATCATATGATACCAGTGTGATTGCTATCCAGATTTTGCAATTGCAATTGCAATTGTGCAATTCAGATCTGGTATCCCAAAGCATTCTCTTGCTTTAGTACAACAATGCCTCTCTATGGGTCTCTTTAAGTAATCGATATACTTCTTCCTTTTTCTATATCACCCTAATATTTTCAAATGATTCAAAAATCTCGGAGCAGCATTTAAAGTTTTTTTTAAAAAAGAATTATTACTGCGTAATGGTTCCTACTTACACAGTGGCTAATGTATTTACTTGGCTTCATATTAAGGCTGCAGGCAAGAAGACAATGAAGGAGGAATCCACAATGGAAAACACCACAATTAAATCCCATCTGGCAAAAGTGCCTTTAGCTAAACTGCTAATGATACTCTCATTTGTTTAATGCTTAAACGTGTTATCGTGTAAACCAAAACCCATCTGGCAGGGAATAAGTCAGGCATGTTTATGATTACTGTTAATACATTTAGGCTGCCAAAATCCAGATGACACTAGAGGGCAGCAAAGAAGTTTTTAAAAAACTCTTAGCTTTTTGTTGCCATCTAGTGATTGGATTTTGGCAGTCCATACATACCGTAGTAGCTGCAGGAAAGTTGTTCTACATTACAGGCATTAATTAGCATTCTGCTATGGTTTAATGCTTCAGGCTACTTTTTTGATTAGTTAAGTTAAACATTGTTGCAAAGTATTTAGAATACATTATTGAAAAAAATTACACTAGGCATTAAATGCATGAATATGTTTAGCATTTTCTAGCATTTTCAAGAGATGAATTCAATCAGAACAAGGAACATCATTCATACTAAGGTGTCACTACCACTAAACCTTAACCTGACCTTAATGGCTTTCAGAAGGATTTGAACATTTGGCTTTGCCATCAGGCTTGTGGACCACAGAGGTGTAGATCCCATAAAATATACAATTCATGAATTGTGTTTTTCCAATAAATGTATTGTATGGCTTTAAATTGTTAACATATTTTATGATTTATTTTATTTTGCATTTTTGGTAATGTTTAAATTATAAGATGCCCAGAATCATGCATGTGAGATAGGCAGCTATATAAATTGAATGAATAAATACATTTGCAGCAGTAGACATTTATCCACTTCTTTGCTGAGGTTTGCATTAAATTGTTTCTATACCTCAAATAGATTATTAGCTCAAGGAAAAAAGCTTTCCTAGGTGAGGGACAAGACTGTCAAATCTGGGCTGCAAAAAAACCCAGATAGCTATTAGATCACAGTATCTCAGTATTGACTGCTTTAAGATGTATGGATTTCAACTTCCAGAATTTTCTAGCTAATGTTCTGGGAATTGAAGCTTAAATCTTAAAGCTGCCAAGGTTGAAAAACACTGCACTAGACAGCAGAAAAGCACTACCGGGTACTATAGCTCTTTCCTGCCATTAGTGGCTACCTGGATTTTTTCCAACCTGGGTCTGGTAGCCTTAACCAATCCCATTCTCTTCATCTAGAATGAATACTGAGACTCTTCAATTTTGCCATGATGTCCCAATTAGCTATGTTCTAACACAGGCATGCCAAACTGCCGGCCCACAGGCCGGATGTGTCACACGAAACCACGCCCACCCCATTGCTGGCAATGGGGAAAAAGTCACGATACGTCATGCGACATCACGTGATGTTGTGAGTTTGACATGCCTGTTC
Organism: Crotalus tigris; assembly: GCF_016545835.1. NCBI lineage: Eukaryota > Metazoa > Chordata > Lepidosauria > Squamata > Viperidae > Crotalus > Crotalus tigris. The sequence continues at coordinate 881,133 of NW_024097321.1, read as the reverse complement.
TAATATGTGAAGAATGTCACTTTTTGAAAAGAATCAAATATTGTAAAAAGTCAGGTTCCAATGTGATTATTTAACTCCCAACATCAACAAAATGCATTCTCATAGTTGTTCTTGGCTCTTCTTTTATGAAGCTACAGTATATTTGCAACTTTACCACACTAGAGTCTGTTAATGGCACGAAGCGAGAACAAGGCTTCTGACATCCAATGGTTTCTTGCAAGTTTCCATTTTTTGCCAAGTCTTAGATCTTTTAATTATATTGTCATACTCAAATTAGTCTTTCTAAAATGAGAAAGGAAATACAATCATTTTCTTATTGAAGAAACAGGGAAATCTGGTAGTATTGGAGCTTTTTTGTTGTTTTTTTGTGGGTTTTTTTCTGAAAGGAAAAGCAGTCAGACTTCTGCTAAGGAAATTACTGTCCTATTAGGGACCATTAAATCTATGTCAGAAATCAGACAGATTTTGAAAAGAGTCACATCAGATAATTTTCCACTTTTAATATGTTTTATCATTCTTTATTAAAAAAAAGTTCTTTCCATGTCATTAGTTAAATTTAGGCCATTCACTGACAACTTACAGTATATTGCCTTCTACAAAAATCCAGACAGCCATTGAAAGATTGTTGCAGTTGAGAAAACAGAGACTACCCTCTTCTAGATCTGCTGACCTGGTGTTGGATTCAGCAAAAGATGAAAAATGTTAAAAGCCAGGAAAAGGCATAAAAGAATTAAAGAAATTAAGAAAGAGAGAACAAATATGTGATTAACAAATAATGGACATTCTTTTCATTTACATTTATGCCATATATCACATTAGCCACAATTCATAAACTTCCAAACAAACACAAATACAGTACAACTTTTTTTTAAAATGAAAAACCCAAATCAATATTGTTTGGCATACCCAACTTTTCAAGTGATGAGGTGATTCAGGACTGCTTGCCAGGTTTCTTGTAACTCAAACAATAATGAAGACTTGTCAAGTTGCTCCATAATACTTTTTATTTTACAAGCCAGAAATGCATAAACAGCACAAAGGGTGCCAGTAATTTGCTTCATATTTTTATAGCAACTAACCTCATTTGCCCTTCCTAGATTAATATATAGAAGGAACAGAGCAGATCACTGTGTTTTGCATTTGCCCATATGTTGTGATGTTGTTTGTAGTTCAGAAACGATATATAAAAAGCATATATTAAAGAGAGGGTGCATCCATACTAGAAAGTATGTTTTAGAAAGTTACCTATCAATGTGAATGCTTTTTTTAAAAGACTACCAAGGCATTTTACAGAATTAACTGTAATATAGTTGAATTACAATGAAATTTCAATCCTAAAGAAAATCAACCCTAACTGTTCTTTGGAAGGACAGATACTGAAGCTGAAGCTTAAATAGTTTGGCCACCAAATAAGGACAGAGGATTCATTGGGAAAGACCCTGGTACTGGGAAAGACTGAAGGCAAAAGGAGAAGGGAACACCATAGGATGAGAAGGTTAGATAGGGTCATCAGAACAGTGGGCATGAGTTTGGGCAGACTTGGGGAGACAGTGGAGGATAGGGGGTTTGCAAAATCTCAGACATGTCTTAGAGACTGAACAATAACAATAACACATGAAATTAGTTCAGACCACTTACAAACTAACCCAGGCACCATACAGCACTAATTTATTGCTATGGAGTCAGTTTGGTGTGGTGTTTTTTTAAACACCAAGCTAGAAACTGGAGATTGTGAGTTACTTTCACAAAGCCAGCTAGGTGATCTTGGGCCAGCTACTTTTTCTCAGCCTTAGGAAAGAGGCAAGGAGAAACCACTTCCAAAAAATCTTGCCAAGAAAACTGCAAGGACTGGTCCAAGCAGTTGCCAAGAATCAAGACTGAGTTGAAGGTGGTACCCACCACCACAACAACAAAAAAGAAAAGGACTGAGAGCCTTCCACTCTGAATAAGTATAGTGAATTATGATCCCTAAGGGCCCCAGATTGTAAAACCACTCCTTCCATCTGGTTTCAACTTCTTGATCCTATCTGGAAATGAGGATAAGTTGCTTTCTTCCCATTGTTCTCCACACATTTGCATCCAGTCAGATACTAAATCTTCTTAGTTTACTGTGGTGATTTGAGCTTGACTGCACCTGGTTCCAATCCGGTAGACTGTGAATTGTGAGAAATTGCTAGTCACATTGGTATGCACACTGAATTAGAGCTTTAATTTGGCATGTTCAGGCAGCCTGAGCAAAACAAATCCAACTATTTTGACATCTCTTAACTTCCTGTGGCTTTTACCTGGGATGCACCACCTACAGTCTCTGCCTCCCTTCAACAGAAGACTTGGGTATGGCTCTCAAGAGCCTCCACAACATGCCACTGATGAATGAGGTGGTAAAGAAAAATTATTTAATGCAGAGGGTGTGGTCCTATTAATTCTCAATAAAATTATTACATTAATGAATACAATACTGTAAAATAATTGAAAACAACAAAATCAGGTTTCTATTTTGGTCCCGTCCCTCCTTTTTTTCCTACATGAATCCAACTTTGTGTAACCCCTCCACTCCACCCCCATGAGTGAATTATATAGCACTGGTTTACCCAGACATCTAAGTCTAAGGCTGTTATAATGCCTCAAGAGAATTCAAGATTCAGTCCTAAATTGGTATCAGTGCAGAGATCAGAGTCTTGATCCATTAGATACATTTTGAATCTGGGAAACCTACATGAAACTTTGACTTTTCTGCCCTGGTAGAGATCCTTCTACAGCCTGTGTATTCTTGGCATCAAATAATGGAGCACTGAGTTTTTGAAGGTGAAAGGAAAATGCCCCATGACTTGTCCAATTTCTATAGATGGCCAGACCTCTTATGGAATAGTTCTGTACAGTTTGTAGTTTGAATTCAGGCCCAGGATTTTCTGTACACCTGATGCGGGATCCCTCCAACATGTGATGCAAAAATAACTGGGAACTTATTCTCTTCATTTCCTTCTGAAAGAGTTCAAATTCCCATTCTCTTGTACCCCATGGCACTACCAGGGCGCTATCCTTTATCCTCTTCCTTTTTTTTATTTTCTAGTTTTATTTTCTGCAAGCTGAACATTCATTTAGTCACTTATTCATTCTATGTCCATACCTCAAATCAGTAAAGTGGGATTTATCAGCCATCCCACAACTGTAGTCTTGGAGAACTTAGAGAATCATTTCAGATAGCTTTTTCCAACCGGGCAGATGTTGCGTATGATGTAGCTCCAGCACTCCCACAATGAAAAACTCTCACAATGGGGAAGATGCCCCATGATCTTAAATCTAGCTTTGCTTCTAATGCAATGAGTCAGTTCATCTTCTGTCACACCCCTACTCCTCTAGCACTGACTGCTATGAATGAATTAAGATGATGCCACAATGAGACACAATGAGGATCTTTTATTTCCTGAATAGGCTGAACTCACTGACTTCATTCTATATAGTAGAGTGGGAAAGGCAATATAACTTGTTTCCACAAAGACCATATTATTCCAGTTGAATCCAAAGGATCTCCTTTGCAAATCTGGTTTATAACTCAGAAAGTAAGGAGAAAGAGGGAATAATTAATTATTGTGGTTCTCCAGAAACTTTAGCAATTAGACTCCAAATAGTTGATTGTTCCCTCTCTTTCTCAGACAGTATTTCGGGTCTACTCTGAATGCTGTGTTAAGTATCTAAACTATCAAAATATATCAAAGATCCAAATAAATAACAGCCATGTGCCGGAAATAAATTTCATGGAGGAACAAAACAAGATGGAGATGCATATGTTAAATTGGTAAAGATTTTTATTTGTTTCTGCAGAATTGAAAATTTGTTCCCTGGAAGAAGAGAAAAATAAATATAACAAGTCCCGACCTGAGATTTACTATACATTTTGCATTAATCACTTTTTATAAGAGCTAGGTTTTCCAAGTTCTGTAGAGTGAATCACACCTGCCTGTGGGAAACAGAGATATACCGCTTTGGGTTTGCATCAGTGGTGGGATTCAGCCAGTTCGCACCACTTCGACAGAACTGGTAGCTAATTTTTTGTTGCCCAGGCCCAGAATGGACTTCCGGAACGGCATCCACACAGAGAACCGGTTGTCCACTACTGGTTTGCATACAAAAGGTTCTAAGTTCATCCAGGCATTTGTAAGCAGATTCCAGGAAACATGATTATTTGGAAACCTGGAGAGCAAGTCCCAGCAGTCAGTATAGATCAGGGATGAAGAATTTGTGGTCTTCCAAAATTGTGGAACTACATCATCTGACTATTGGCCTTCCAACCTGGGACTAATGGGAGTTGTGGTTCAATAACCACTAACTACAGTTTAAGGAATTTTCAACTAAGTGGAAATAATGTTCCACATAATTCCGGATTGGCCAATGTCCTACAGAGGCATTTGCAGGATCTGATGCTTTTGTCAAAGTGCAAAAGTAATTTCATGCAGTCAGCTCTATCGTTTCATACATACAAAAGTTTGCATTGTGATCGCATGATCCTGCTTTCATCAGTTATTCCCTCTGAGCTCCCCATGGATGCATCTGCTCCTCTCCACATTCGAAAGTATTTAATTTGTGTGGAAAAATTAGGGCGATCCCGTTTTGTAACTAAACTAACCCTTGAACATACTTACGGAGGGATAGTCGTTCTTGCCACTATCTTTATAAGGTTAGACTTGGACTGGGTTTCTTGGGCTGTGAAGAGGCGAGATCACTTCCAAAGCAGTAAATAATGAAAGTTGAGGGCCAGTGTGGCTTCTATAGTGCTCTTAATCTCTCTTTGGTTTACTCTAAGCCAGGGACAGGCAACCTGGGCTCTTTTATGACGATTCCGACAAACAAAGTCAACCGGGGAAGCCAGATTTGCTTAAGGGCCGCACGATTCACTTAATAACTGCAGTGAATTTGTTTAATAACTGTGGCAAAAAAGGTTGTAAAATGAGGCACAACTCACTTACCACCTGCCTTGCTTAGTAACAGAAATGTTGAGCTCAGTTGTGCTGCACACCTTTACCGCTTCTCACACAGCATGGGATCAACAGAGATTTCTCCTGCCTGCTTGTTCTTCGCTGTGAGCATCCTCCTCCCAACCTGCTTCAACTGATCAGAGTTCCAGTTTTGCCACATACCAAAGAAAGGACTAAGCTGTGCACAGAAAATGAGGATCCCTTATTTTCTGCTGCATCAGGAGATTTAAAAAAAAAAAGCTGCAATAATGGCTCACCTTTATTGGCTCAACTATATTTTGCAACAATAGCCTGTCATGATACAAGCCTATACATGTCTGCTGAGAAGTTAGTCCCAGTGAGTTCAATGGAGCTTATTTTCAGCTGGCGAGTATAAAACTACAGCTTAAACAGAAGAATAGGCCCTTTTGCTTTAACACAGCTAGTTTTCCCTTTTACAAAAGACATACCAGATCACCCAGGATGTGTACAAACCATTGTTCTGCATATACAAGTGTTATTTCTCATCTCCTTACTCCTCAAAACATTTGGGCCCAGTTTATAAAATGTGCCATTGAAATACAAGCTCCTCCCAACCTCCAAATGCTTTGAGCTTTAGGTCAGAAAGACATTAATAAACAATTCCTAGTATGTACATCTGTGTGTATGCATGCATGCATATCAGATGATGGGAGTGGGGAAATGTTTTGCCACGTCTGCCAACACAGTCATGTTAGTAAGTCTACCAGTTGGCAGGAAAATATGTCAACAAGAGTGAGGCCTGAGGTATTTGAAGATAGTGCCAGGTTTCGGTTTTTAGATTTGAAGAAAGTACTGATTGACATATTTTTGTTGATTAAAGCAAGCTGAGAGGATTTTCCTCCCTCAATGTCTTCAAGTGATGTTAAAAAACCACCAGAATAAACACATTTTAAAACAAACATGGTAAAATATTTCAGGGAAACTTCATTTATTTCTGAAGTTATAATTTTATTTATATTTAGTACAATGGGGCTTAAATCTTAGTAAACGGATATAAACATCTGCTTTCTGAGAAAAGACTGCAATGGTTCATGATTATGACAATGATGATTATGTGTCATCAAGTCATTGTCAACTCTTAATGACCACAATAGGGTTTTTTTTTTTTCATGATGATCTGTCCCTATTTTGATCTTTCAGTTTTTTCAACAGTGCACTCATAGTTACTGCTGCTGAATCCATCCACGTTGCTGTTGGTTGTTCTAATCGTCTTTTTTCTCCCACCTTTCCCAGCATTAGAGCCTTCTCCAGAGAGCTAGGTGTTTGCATAATGAGTCCAAAGTAGGATAATTTGAACCTGGTAAATTGCCCTTGAGTGTGAACTCTGTCTGATTTGTTTGACAATCCATTAGTTTGTTTTCTTGGCTGTCCATGGTATTCTCAGAAGCCTTCTCCAATACCAAAGTTCAAAAATATTAATACTCTTCTGTTTTGCTTCTTTAAAGTCCTAATTTATGCTTCCGGAGTGTTACAGGAATTGCACAATGCTGATCTTTTTGGTATAGACACATCATTGCACTTGAACTGCCATATTTTAATGGTATTCTATCAGTTCCTATAGCCTTCCAAACTGATAACCAAAGTGGTTATCTAATTTCGTCTTCTAGTCCTAGGTTCTTGTAAGTAAGGAATATCTAAGGTATCTTGGATGTTTACATCTTTCTTGTACAAAATTTCAATATAGTCCTTTCATTTTTGTTTGATCCTCCATCTTTTTGTTTGAGTTGTTGTTATTGTTGTTGTTAATTGCGAAGTCGTGTCCGACCCATCGCGACCCCATGGACAACGTTCCTCCAGGTCTTCCTGTCCTCTACCACCTTCTGGAGTCCATTTAAATTCACACCAATTGCTTCAGTGACTCCATCCATCCATCTCATTCTCTGTCGTCCCCTTCTTCTATTGCCCTCAATCTTTCCCAGCATTAGGCTCTTCTCCAGTGAATCCTTCCTTCTCATTAGGTGGCCAAAGTACTTGAGTTTCAACTTCAGGATCTGGCCTTCTAAAGAGCAGTCGGGGTTGATCTCTTCTAGGACTGACCGGTTTGAACGCCTTGCAGTCCAAGGGACTCGCAGGAGTCTTCTCCAGCACCATAGTTCAAAGGCCTCAATTCTTTGGCGCTCAGCCTTTCTTATGGTCCAACTTTCACAGCCATACATTGCAACTGGGAAAACCATGGCCTGGACTATACGCACTTTTGTTGGCAGGGTGATGTCTCTGCTTTTTAGAATGCTGTCTAGATTTGCCATAGCTTTCCTCCCCAGGAGCAAGCGTCTTTTAATTTCTTGGCTGCAGTCCCCATCTGAGGTGATCTTGGAGCCCAGAAAAATAAAATCTGTCACTACCTCCATTTCTTCCCCATCTATTTGCCAGGAATTGAGAGGGCCGGATGCCATGATTTTGGTTTTCTTAATGTTGAGTTTCAAGCCAACTTTTGCACTCTCCTTCTTCACCCGCATCAAGAGGCTCTTTAGTTCCTCTTCACTTTCTGCCATTAGAGTGGTATCATCTGCATATCTTAGGTTGTTGATATTTCTCCCGGCAATCTTAATTCTAACTTTTGATTCATCTAGCCCTGCCTTTCTCATGATGTGCTCTGCATATAAGTTAAATAGGCAGGGCAACAGTATACAGCCTTGCCGGACTCCTTTTCCAATTTTGAACCAATCAGTGGTTCCGTGTTCGGTTCTCACTGTTGCTTCTTGACCCGCATATAGGTTTCTCAAGAGACAAATGAGATGGTCTGGTACTCCCATCTCTTTAAGAACTTGCCACAATTTGTTGTGATCCACACAATCAAAGGCTTTTGCATAGTCAATGAAGCAGAAGTAGATGTTTTTCTGGAACTCCCTAGCTTTCTCCATGATCCAGCGTATGTTGGCAATTTGATCTCTAGTTCCTCTGCCTCTTCGAAATCCTGCCTGTACTTCTGGTAGTTCTCGATCCACATACTGCTGGAGTCTAGCTTGTAGGATTTTAAGCATAACTTTACTAGCATGTGAAATGAGTGCAATGGTGCGATAGTTTGAACATTCTTTGGCATTGCCTTTCTTTGGAATTGGAATGTAAACTGACCTTTTCCAATCCTGTGGCCACTGTTGAGTTTTCCAAATTTGCTGGCAAATTGAGTGTAGCACTTTTACTGCATCGTCTTTTAAGATTTTGAATAGCTCAGCTGGAATACTGTCACCTCCACTAGCTTTGTTGTTGCTCAGATTTTCTAAGGCCCATTTCACTTCACATTCTAGGATGTCTGGTTCGAGGTCAGTGACCATCTCATTGTGGTTATCTGGGATGTTAAGCTCATTCTTGTATAGTTCTTCTGTGTAGTTTTGCCATCTCTTCTTAATCTCTTCTGCCTCTGTTAGGTCTCTGCCATTTTGGTCCTTTATCATGCCCATCTTTGCATGAAACGTTCCCTTCATATCTCCAATTTTCTTGAAGAGATCTCTGGTCCTCCCTATTCTGTTGTTTTCTTCTATTTCTTTGCACTGTTCATTTAAGAAGGCATTCTTATCTCTTCTAGCTACTCTCTGGAATTCTGCATTCAATTGGGTGTATCTTTCTCTTTCTCCTTTGCCTTTCGCTTCCCTTCTTTCCTCAGCTATTTGCAAAGCTTCCTCAGACAGCCATTTTGCTTTCTTGCATTTCTTTTTCTTTGGGATGGTTTTAGTTGCTACCTCTTGTACAATGTTGCGAACTTCCATCCATAGTTCTTCAGGCACTCTGTCTATCAGATCCAGTTCCTTAAATCTATTTGTCACCTCTACTGTATATTCATCAGGAATATGATTTAGTTCATACCTGAGTGGCCTAGTGCTTTTCCCTACTTTTTTCAATTTAAGCCTAAATTTTGCAACGAGAAGCTCATGATCTGAGCCACAGTCAGCTCCTGGTCTTGTTTTTACTGACTGTATACAGCTTCTCCATCTTTGGCTGCAGAGCACATAGTCAATCTGATTTCTATGTTGACCGTCTGGTGATGTCCATGTGTAGAGCCGTCTCTTGGGTTGTTGGAAAAGAGTGTTTGTTATGACCATCGTATTCTCTTGACAAAATTCTATTAGCCTGTGCCCTGCTTCATTTTGTACTCCAAGGCCAAACTTGCCTGTTATTCCGGTTATCTTTTGGCTTCCTACCTTAGCATTCCAATCCCCCATGATGATAAGGACATCATTTTTTGGTGTTAATTCTATAAGGTGCTGTAGGGCTTCATAGAACCGGTCAATTTCATCCTCTTCAGCACCAGTGGTTGGGGCATAGATTTGGACTACTGTGATATTGAATGGTTTGCCTTGGATTCGAATTGAGATCATTCTGTCATTTTGGGGATTGTATCCCAGTATTGCTTTTCCTATTCTTTTATTGACTATGAAGGCTACTCCATTTCTTCTGAGGGATTCTTGCCCACAGTAGTATACCTGATGGTCATCTGAGTTAAATTCACCCATTCCTGTCCATTTTAGTTCGCTGATTCCTAAGATGTCGATGTTCAGTCTTGTCATCTCTTTTTTGACTACGTCTAGCTTGCCTTGATTCATGGATCTTACATTCCAGGTTCCTATGGAGAAAAAATCTTTACAGCATCGGACTTTCCTTTCACCACCAGATATATCCACAGCTGAGCGTCCTTTCGGCTTTGGCCCAGTCGCTTCATTCTTTCTGGCGCTACTAGTACTAGCCCTCTGCTCTTCCCCAGTAGCATATTGGACACCTTCCGACCTGAGGGGCTCATCTTCCAGCGTCATATCTTTTTTCCTTTTAGTACTGTCCATGGGGTTTTCATGGCAAAGATACTGGAGTGGTTTGCCATTTCCTTCTCCAGTGGATCACATTTTGTCAGAACTCTCTGCTATAACCTGTCCGTCTTGGGTGGCCCTGCACAGCATAGCTTATAGATTCATTGAGTTACGCAAGCCCCTTCGCCACGACAAGGCAGTAATCCATAATGTGGGCATAATGTGCCATTATACCCACATTAAATAAATGATAATAAAGGTTATCTACCTACCTATCTAGTCTACTGTGAGTGCACAACTGTGGACTCTCCATCTCTGTAGTTTCTTAACAGGCTGGACACCCACTACTTCATGATGCCTTAATTAGTTTTTCTGAACATGGCATAAGATTAGACTAAATGATCCTCATCGTTCCTTCTAACTCTGATTCTACAAAGAATAAAAACACAAGAAGCACATTAGCTGGCTTGTTCATCAGATCAGAAATCAAAATTGCTAGAAAATATCCTAGAATTCTTTAAGAAGCCTGACCATTGCTGAAAAGTTTGACAATGGAGTATACCAGTTCAGGTGCCAAAATAGGCAAGACTGGCTTAGAGTAAATATATCATGCCAGTGTATCTAGCCAATTCACTAGTATTAAAACCAAGCAAGAAAACAAAATAAAAGGGATCCTCAGCTGAGGCTAAATTTCCAACATGTAAATCAGCTTTCCCCAGCCTGTAATGGTGAGAATTATGATCCTCTATAAAACAAGGAGTCCTAGATAAATCCACTGTGAGCACCACAGGTAAATTGCAGCATGTAGGCCTCAATTTTGATATCTTTTTCAGTTGCTGCATATACTGACCCTTGTACTATAATCTGTTGGTTAAGCAGGCAATTGTTTTTTTAATGATGACTAAAAGCTATGTCTGGGCAAGATGACCCACCCCACATTCTAAGTCGGAAAAGCACATCTGGGGACAGGAACAGGACTGTTATTCTCTAAACCTTGCAAACTCCTGAATGGGAAACGGTGTAAATAATGTAGGCGCTTCCACATAAGGCTTCCAAACTTTGTACGAGGAATCAGAAATCCACGCGCGGTTTTCTGTTCATATTGTTTGCTCCCCCCCCCCAGCCCGCAGATGTGCACACTTGGCAACCATTTCCAGCAGGCTTCATTGCAAAACAAAATACACCCGCCGGAACTGCAGAGCAAGGAGCCTGCGTGGGCGCCGCCGGGCCGGGCTTTTTGCCTTTCAGGAGTTTCGTTCCAGCTCCCGTGCAGAGTTCGAGGTTGAAAGAGCTGCGAAAAACGGGCGGGTCCCCACAACTACAACCAATCTCCCCCCTCCACTTTTGGTAACTTGAGCCCGAGCCCTTCCGTCCTGCAGGGGGCGCGGGAGAAATGAAGCCCCGGAGCTGCCAAGGGCGAGAGAGGCAGCGCCTCTGTGCGGCTCTCCTGGCAAGAGTGCCAAGCACGTGGAGGAGGGGCTGGATGCGCAGGAGAGGCAGGCCTGGGCCCGAAGGGCGGAGCTGAGAGGGCGGGTGGCTCGCGGGCTGCCCGCTCGGATGGGAGCCCGAAAGGGGAAAATCCGTGCTTGGGGACAGAGAGAAAGGAGCTAGTTGGAGCTCCGGGCGGCTTTCCTTTGCTAGAATCCGGATCCGCCGGGTGGTGGGGGAGAGCAACGGCTGGACCGAGGAAGAGGATGGAGCCCGTAACCAAGTGGAATCCTAAGCAAGTTGTGGAGTGGACCAAGGGTAAGAAAATAGGACTCCGGCTGCTTCTCCGCGCTTGGATCTTTCTCCTGCGCAGCTGTTTCCTTAGGACGCTTCCAGCCCTCTTCTGCTTCTCTCCAAACTTTCTCTGCTAACCTCCCATCTTTGTTCCTTCTTTTCCCTGGGTCGCCCGATCTCTCCTGCCGCCGATTCCCTCGGTTCTGCCGAGGACGTATTCAACTCGTCTGCTCCGGAGGGATCGTGTCTGCAAATTGTTTGTCTCTCTTAACCTGAAAAAGGGCTTTGCAAAACCCGAGTTCCTTGGCTACGAGCAAAACACACGCGCGCGCACACATTCGCTACCCTGTCTAGTAGACGAACTCGCCTCCCGCGCGGGTAAACAAATGAGCCAGCGGGCCCCGAGCGCCTTATAAGCAGTTTGGGATGGAGCCGACCGCGAGAGTTCACGGCTTCCTAGCTTTTGATGTTCATGCAAAAAGCACACTCCGCCAAGCGTTGGCCGGAGTTAGTGAAGAACGCGTGTCCGTTGCACGTTGGGCGCTCTTGAAGGATAGTGGGGCATAGCGGTTCATTGAAGGCGAAGATCTAAATCTTCAGCGACCTCCTCTACCCGCCTATAAGCTCCCAGTTAGTGCTTGAAGCGAAGCAGGGTTAAAAAACGGCCAGGACCACAGAAGATGTGCGTCACTGGAGCCTGAGAAATGCCCGAGATTCCAGAGCTTCCCTTTTAAACGGATGTCCTGTTAGTAATTGAGGGTGTTTAAAGAAATAAATACGTTATCTTGCTTATTAGCTGTAAAATGTTGAGATGGTAGATTTTGCAGCTACCTCCTAGGTAAAATGCCAGTCTGAACGCAGCCCAATGTACTTCTGCCCAAACATGCAGTGCTCCAGAACATTTTCAACTTTAGGCGCCACTTGTTTCTAAGAGAAAAGTGAATGCTAAGGGTGCATTAGTTGGTTGGCAGCGTTCCCGAACCTTTATAAACACTCATTCTTCCTGCCCCCCCCCCAAATAATGCACCATCTGTCTGTTTAGATCAGGCTGGTGCTAGCTGGATGTGCTGAACCACACACCATTTTGATAATTTTGAGCCAGCTGTCAAGAGTAGCCTTACTGGATTGGAGGTAATGGGGGATGTATCAGTTTGGGGAAGACTGGCTAGGCAGCACAGCATAGGAGGTTAAGGATGAGTGCAATCCTGATATTGCAAAAATGCTTTTTTAAGGACTTCTGCTTTTTTGATAAGTAGTTTTCTTTGATCTGGTTCAGCTTCTTGGCTATTTGGTTCAGGATTTTTATCAACTATTTGGTACTGTTAAGACCTTGATTAATAATAAACAATCTTGAGTTGTGCTGTAGAGCGTTCCTGGTTTTCCCTCCACTATTTTCTAACTCCAATTCAGTATCCATGAATGTTGGATATTCAGCACAGTGAGAAAATTATTTTGTTTCCAGAACCTAAAAAAATAAATGAAAGATACATCTAGTGTAGTGACTGCAAATAAGGACTCTCAAAGGTCACTGGGTTAAAAGAGTGCTATAATTTTAATTATTCACTTGAAGTCATTATTTTGAAAACTTTGAAAGGAAAACAAAAGGATGTATATGCCAGTCAGAAACCATTATCTGTGTGTGGCTCTTTCTTTTTGTATTTTTGTTACATGATTTTACTCTCTTGGCTCATGGGCTTGGAGGTCACCAATAAAACATCTTTTGATTTGCCTCACTTTTATATTTTATTCAGGTTGAATTGAATGTTAATCCTTTTCTTTTCCCCTTTTGCACTTGTACACCGCTTATGCCTGGCCTATTAAAAGAGTACATATGATATTTCCATTTAAAATGTTCATTTAAAATGTCTTTCAGACATGTGAAAATATATGCAAATCACTCTGAATAGATAATGATCTGAAAACTTTCAAAATTTGTTTTTGTAAATGGAGTTTTGGGATATTTATCTCGCTCCTGTATCATTACAGGCTATGACAAGTGGTTAAAAATGGATGCTATGGCTCTGAAAACGCTTGTGCTTCTTTTGTGGCTTTATCCTTTGTCTCATATGTGAGAGGTCCCTTTTAGAGTTTCTTGGTCCTTCTGTGCTGTATCTTCCTTTTCCTGGAAAAAAAACCTCTTCAAAAGAGAAATTATGGAAGAGGCGAAGGAAGAAAGGGGGAAATAAGAGACAATTGGATGGAGAAACTTTCTCTCTATATAAAAGGGAAATTTCCCTGTTTTGGCATGCTGCTTTCAAAAGGGAATTGAATATTTCACAGCTGATCTTGTACCAGGCTAGACAACAATGCAGGCAGCTGCATCCCAACAGAAATCTGATTTTCTGAATTTGCATTAGTGTAACAGCTCCTACCATAGGAAAGGTACCATCACTCTGGATGGGTTACAGGTCAGTTAAGGAATAAGAGCTCAATATGTCCAAGGTTTGCTGGGTCTGCATGGTAACAAGTCCGTCAGCTACTTTTGATTCTTCATAGAAAAGTCATGTCAGAAGGACAGGCTAACATTTGCACTATATGACTATGACATAATTCACTTTAATTGTGTGGTATGGCCCATTTTGGCCTAGGACAGTGTTTCTCAACCTTGGCAACCCTGAAGATAATTCAGCCCCTAGAATTCCCCAGCTAACACGATGGTTAGGGAATTCTGGGAGTTGCAATCTGCACAACTTCAAATTGCCCAGGTTGAGAAACACTGGTCCAGTGGATTGCATGAACCAGTCTTTTGTGGATTATAAATAATGGCTGTGTGTAATATGTGAAAACAGTCTGTGGCTGGGTTGATGCAACAGTCTAAGCCCAAGTTGGCTGGTTTGTTTGCATCTTAGCAAACTACATGAATCAATATTTACGTTTCAGAGTGTTACATATACTAGTTAACTGCAGTTTATTTAGTGAATTGTAATCTATCTGGCCAAGCATCTTGTGTGAATTCAGCTGTTTTTATATGCACAGTTATTAATTAATATTCCAAAGTGAGAAATCTGTTTTTTTAAAAAAACAGCATTAACAGCAATGTTATTTCCTTACTTAAAAATTTGTAGCTGGGGTTCTGTCTCATGTTAAGTCACGATGGGTTTTAATCATAGTTTATTGAATGAACAATAGCAATGTTTCAGTTGTATTTTTAACAAGGATTTTTGGGACAATGGCTGGGTTCACCCTTTTGTAACAATAGTTCAGCCACATAGATGGCATCAGCGTTTTTCTGGGAAAATTTCCAGCCACTTAGAAAACATACAGTCACCAAAGCATACTTAGAGCCTTTTCAGGGTGGGAGTTCATTTGTAATCCTGAAAATAGTCCATCTGGATAACTCAGTCCACAGAAGGGAGGCTTCAGTCTTCTCTCTGCATTGTTAGTTAAATAAACTGCACAAAAGTAGTTTGTTTAACTACAAGGTCACAGCAGCTATAGCTTCATTTATCGCTTGTACAAACCAAAATGAATAAAACCCATCAAATTATATTATTAGCACAATGTGAACATAGACATTGAGAGGAAGAATTATTTTATACCGGTAGTTATAGCTACCTTTATATTTTAAGTATCTGACCAGCATTGTGTACTTGTGGTCCCACACAGTGTCAGTTAAAAGAAAACATTCTCCAATTTGTTTCATGGAGAAACAATGCAGTATATGCAAAACGCATTCAGAACAGATTTGAAATTATACATACCCATAAGTTATTGTTGTTTAGTGATTAGAAAATAATTTTGATTTTTTTTCTAGTCCACATTCTGCAAACCAGAGAACCTAATACAATATGCATGTTATAAGCATGAATTATGCAACTGTTACTGGTCCAGTTAGATAGTGATCTGTTTATACAAGAGCTGCATTCAATGGTTTATTTAAGTGTCACCATAACAAGATAAGGTATCTGTTCCGGTTACAAAATAATTCATCAACAGAAAGGACTCAAGCATTTCAATTGGAGCATTCTCAGTTTAAGTTTCACTGTAGTCATGAGCTTTAGTAAGTGACCTCTGGCTACTTTCTTTTTTACAGTCTTGCTGTTCCTCTTTGTTGTCTTTCTGCAAAATGGCAATATTTACCTTTCATATATTCCATTATGCCATGATCAAATGTCCACCCGCTACTCCAAAATAGGTCTCTATTATTCTAAATTGGGAAGTATTATGGGAGATGTACAGTTTGAAGGGCTTTAGATTCCTTTATTCTGAGCAATACTTAAAATAGATTTCTTAAGTCTCGTGCTGGGATATGAACCCACACCTCTCGTCACCACCAGCCAGCCTGGAGAGCATTCATTGTTGGCAGGATCATAATTTGTATACATAATGTACAATTTAAAAGAAAAAAGATTTGAAGAGAAATGGAATTTGAGAGTTAAGAAAATTTGAGAACTACAGTTTGTATAGTAATAGCAATAGCACTTAGATCAGCAGTTCTCAACCTGTGGGTCGCGACCTCATTTGGGGTCGAATGACCATTTCACGGGGGTTGCCAAAGTCCTGGAGTTTTTCCTCATAGAATTCCTATGAAACGCAGTCCGGCATTTTTTTTTTGTTTTTTTTCCCTTTTTCATGAGCTGTGCTACTCCCTCTTATTCTATTGGCTTTCGAATGCCAATAGAATAGACTGTCTTGAATAGAGTCTAATTCTATTGGCTTTCAAAAGCCAATAGGAATTGTCCAGGCTGTCTCTGCCCTGCTGAGCCCACCAAAAGTCCCAGTCGGCAAACGTTGCTGCAGGTTATCTGCAACTAAGGTGAGCTTTCTGGAAGTTTCCACCCTTCCCTGCTGAGCAACTAAATGTAAGTAAAAGAGGGCCAGGAGTGGGAGGGCTGCCCAGGAGCGCCTGGGCCTGTCTGCCGCTGCACCGAATGGGTGGTGGCCATGGTGAGGCTAGCAGGGCAGCGGCGGGCGCTGGGAGGGTAGCTGGCACGCATGGGGCCCGGCAGGTGACTTACCTCCCTTGGGCTGGGCCAGCTGGTGGCCCAGACAGTGGTCAGCCTGCACTATTGCTGCCGCTTGCCATGGCTGCCCAGGAGTGCCTGGGCCTGCCTGCTGCCGCACCGAAGGGGTGGCGGCCAAGGTAAGGCTAGCAGGGCAGCAGCTGGCGCTGGGAGGGTAGCTGGCGCGCGTGGGGCCCGGCGGGTGGCTTACCTCCCTTGGGCTGGGCCAGCTGGTGGCCCAGCCGGTGGTCGGCCTGCACCGTCGCTGCCACTTGCTATGGCTGCCCAGGAGCGCCTGGGCCTGCTTGCCGCCGCACTGAACGGGCGATGGCCAAGGTAAGGCTAGCGGGGCAGCGGTGGGGGATGGGAGGGTAGCTGGTGCGTGTGGGGCCGACTCTCAGCTGGTTGTCAGGAACCGGGCGGTGTGTAGAGGCCCCGCTGGTTCCCCACCGATGCCTGGACCCTTGAAACGCGCCCCCGACACACTGTGTGGGCAGCCGG
Organism: Crotalus tigris; assembly: GCF_016545835.1. Lineage (NCBI taxonomy): Eukaryota > Metazoa > Chordata > Lepidosauria > Squamata > Viperidae > Crotalus > Crotalus tigris. The sequence continues at coordinate 864,237 of NW_024097321.1, read as the reverse complement.
TCCGAGCTGAGCCCTCCGCATGATGAAATCGCAGACGCCGCCGCCTTACCAGCTACGCCTTGGCCGGTGCAGGGGGCGACACCACGCATGCGTGGTGCTCCCGGGCTGAGGTGGTTGCTGGGCGATGGCCTGCGTGCGCCCTCGGCCTGCCCGGCGTGTACTCCACTGCAGGAGAGGAGGCGGAGCGTGCGCGCCAGAGAGAGAAAAAGAAAAAGTGAGTGAGAGAGAATGAGAGTGAGCAAACCCCGCCCCTCCTCCTGCCCCCACCCGCAGGGAAATACAGGTAGTCCTCAACTTACAACCACATGGTTGGGGTCGCGGCATTAGGAAGGTTGAGAACCACTGACTTAGATTAATATACTTCTTCACAGTGCTTTACAGCCCTCTCTAAGCAGTTTACAGAGTCAGCCTATTGCCCCCAACAATCTGGGTCCTCATTTTACTGACCTCGGAAGGATGGAAGGCTGAGTCAACCTTGAGTTGCCGAACTGCTGGCAGCCGGCAGTCAGCAAAAGTAGCCTGCAGTACTGCATTCTGACCACTGCACCACCACAGCCCCCCCTTCAGCTAAGAAGGGAAAGGAAACTAATCCTTCCTTAAGCCTCATACCTTCATATCCAAATCTGTATCTTTGACTGAATGTATTGGACTTGCAATCCATAAAACACAAGGAACTCCAATCAGAGTAAAACATGGAAACCTGTGTGGGTCTGAAAGTGCTGTAGCCTTAGAGATAAGCTTCACTTTCCTTATCTGTAAGCAGACTTTCACTTGCACCACAATGTAAGCATGAATCCATTTGTAGATCTCCGCTATGGATGCAATGCAGGCTTTTTTTAATCATCGGCACTCTTCGCTACTTGCCCCAAAGTTTGTTATTTCTCTTAATAGAGAGAGCCACTTCGGTGTAGTGGTTAAGGTGCTAGCCTAGAAACTGAGAGACTGTGAGTTCTAGTCCCACCTGAGGCATCAAAACTGGCTGGGTGACCTTGGGCCAGTCATTTTCTCTCAGCCCAAACCTCCTCACAGAGTTATTGTGAGGAAAAAGAGGAGGAGGAGCATTTTGTATATTTGCTGCTTTGCATTATTTAGACAAGTAATAAAGGTGGAAACAAAATCCAATAAATAAAATAAGATGGGTGATATATCCTTAACATTGTTGCTGGACTGCAGTAGTCATCTCTCTCTCATACTGGCCCTGATGGGTAAGGTTAATGAAAATTATAGTTCAGGAAGGCCAACAAAAACTTGCAGTATTAATCAGTTTTGGTCACCACATTACAAAAAAAATGTTGAGGCTTTGGAAAAAATGCAAAGAAGAGCAATAAGATGACTAAGGGGTTGGAGACAAAAACATATGAAGAATTGGATATGGTCAGTCTAGAGCAGTGGTTCTCAACCTTTTTAATGCCGCGACCCCCCAACCGGTCGTACGTCGAGGACTACTCAACCGGTCGTAAGTTGGGGACTACTCAACTGGTGTAGCACTGTTTGCAGAATGGGACTTTTGGCGGGCTCAGCAGGGCACAGACAGCCTGGACAATTCCTATTGGCTTTTGAAAGCCAATAGAATTAGACTCTATTCAAGAGAGTCTATTCTATTGGCTTTCAAAAGCCAATAGAATAAAAGGGAGTAGCACAGCTAAGGAAAAGGGGGGAAAAATGGCGGACTGCATTGTTTGGCGACTCCCGTGAAATGGTCGTTCGACCCCAAATGGGGTCCCGACCCACAGGTTGAGAACCACTGGTCTAGAGAAAAGAATGACTAGGGGTGACATGTTAGCAATATTCCAGTATTTGAGGGGCTGCCACAAAGAAGAGGGGGTCAACTTATTTTCCAAAGCTCCAGAGGGCAGGACAAGAAACAATGGATGGAAATTAATCAAGGAGAGAAGCAACCTGGAATTTAGGAGACATTTCCTAACAGTGAGGACAATTAACCAGTGGAACAGTTTGCCTTCAGAAGTTATAGGTGCTTCATCACTGGAAGTTTTTACGAAAAGAGTCTTCTGCTTGAGCAGGGGGTTGGATTAGAAGACCCTACAAGGTCCCTTCCAGCTCTATTCTGATTGAATCTCTGTCCTAGAGGAAAAAAAGTCCTTCATATTTGTTGTAATATGTACTTTAATTTGCTTTCCTCTGCTGTTTATTGAAGCTGATCTTCCACCGATTAATCAAGGGTAGGACTAACTGCACTCTATGATTTTAATTCATTGCTTTTGGATTTCATTGGAACCATTTAAAACCAAGTCAACAGCTGGCTAATTACGTTGGTGTTAAGTTACATTTTAAATTGTGTAAGTTAAGAAGAACAGGCTGTTATCTCAGCTTTGATTTCCATCTACAGTGCTTACATTTTCATTGTATTTGGTCAAAGTGAATGCTATACATGAATGTTACTGTTTTTTTTTTTTTAATGAGAAGTAGAATTCTTGGTAATACAGAGTACAAAGCAATATTTTGAAGTGGCATTTAAGAGTAAAGAAGAAAACACTTTGCAGGTTGGAAAGAAGCAGTTGGCTCACACATTAAGCCAAACCATTATGTGGCTTGTTTGTTTTTGGATTTTGGTGATGTGCAAACTGACCCATTAGTACTTAAATCTAAAGGACAAAAAGATTGAGCCCCCTTCCGTGTTCAACAAATAAAAATTTATTCATCCAATGTTAGAAATCCTGTTTTAAAAATCGCAGATTAATATTACCGTATGATGTTTCACAGCCTTTTGTCAGGTGCAAAAGAGCAGGACCACATGTGAAGTTACAGTTAAAATGATTTATTATTACTCACGCCTATGCACAGGAATCTACTCAACTAACAGTTAATCTACTGAACTAATTTAGGTCAGCTCTATTTTGGTGCTTGACACTAGATAAGCATCAACAACATTCAAGAGGTATTGGACTTTGATTGTGATTATGTAACAATTCTAGGCTGATTGCTCTTTTCATGCCAGCCCCAGGTTCTGCCACTCTTTCTCCTACACCTTTCTAGATAATTGAAGAGTGTCCTGTTGAAGAATGTATAACAGGTGTTCCTACTAAACTTCACTTGAGAGCTTTTCCTAAATTCTAAAGGTTTATTGCTCAGGTTCCTGGCATGGCACCTGGGAATGAAAAAAAATGTCTATCATTATGTCTTTTTTTGCCTGCCAAGCGCCTTCTCCTACCCAAGTTTACCTTTTTAAGGTCTTTTTAGAGCTTTGCATGCATTGAAAATGATTCACAAGGTCTTTAATCCTCATCTGAGTACAGCAACTTTTTGCAACTTTTTTCCAGACACTCCCAGAAAAAAAAGGGATTGCCTTAATGAATATATATTGCACTTCTGTGAAGTCAGAAGCACTGTTTCTAGATTATTTTTGAAGCCCCACTTTTTTTCTGTACAAAAAATGAATGGTGCTTCAGATCCCAAATGAGTATACTTGTTATATGTGCCAGCAACTGGGGTTTTTTCCTGAGGTCATTTGGTAGCTTCAGGGAGCCAGGAAAATACACATCTGATTTGAGGGATAAGGCAGTGATATGTGGCTGCCATGTCTTCAATTCATATTTTCTGGGGACTGTGAGCCCCAGAGCCACATCCATACCAGTTCTGAAGCATTTATCTTGCTCTATATCTCAGAAGCTCACATAGCTAGAAAATAGTATACTTTAGAACAGAACACCAGGCTGAAGCAAAGCTTGTATTTCCAACAGAGCTTTTATATTCCCATAGACCAGGGGTAGGCAACTTTAGCTCAGGAATTCTGGGAGTTGAAGTCCACGAGTCATAAAAGAGCCAAGGTTGCATACCCCTGCCATAAACTGATAACTGGTAGCATTTGTAGAAAATAAAGTGACATGTTGCAACAAAGACTTTGTCTTCTGCTTTATAATTGGCCAGACATGCCCTGGCACTCTCATTTTGGGAGAGTGCTTATGACATGCTGTCAAAATCCAAATGTGCCCCTGGTTCATGCTTTTATCAGTCATTCCTGATTTAGTCTCCTCTAGAGAAATCTGGATTGTGTGTTCAACCTCAATATGGTTTCCCCTCCTGTTCTTGATGGGCATTATAATCTGTGTTGTTCTTTTTTTGGTTGGGTGATTTACTAAATTTGTTTTTTTTAAATATAACTTATTATTCTGCAAAATATGAAATATAAAACACAAGGAAAAAAGAAAAAAAAAAGAAATAGAAAAAGGGTAACTTCCAACTTTCTTCAGTACAGTTACAGATATAAAATACATTAATCTTTTGATCCAAAGTTCAATATTATACAATCACACAGAATTCTAATTGGCAAATCCCAAAATTAATATAACATTTCTTTTGGTTTTAGCAAAAAGTCAAAAGTGTTTCCACATAGAAACAAAGCTAACAAAGTCTTTTCTTTAATCAAGGTATTTAATTCTGCCATCTCGGTTGGTTCCATTAACTTCACCATTCTTTCTTCCATTGTGAGAATCTTAAGTCTTTCCATCTCTGTATCACGCGTCCTTCTTCATCCGTGGGAACAAACCAGGAACACAGGAACGAGTTGACAAGCAGTTTTATTCTATGCAGTAATAAAGTCAGCACTTGCAGTGATCTGCTCCAGCACTTTACATAGTCTCTCCCACCCTGCAGTTCCGCCCCCAATCAACAGGCCAGCATCCGGCCTTCGGATGTAAAAAGCAGCATTCCAACACCCGGCCTCCTCCCTGCTGCTCTTTGGTTCAGGTGTGTGTCCCAATGGTGTCTGCTCCGGCTGCTCCGGCCTGGAATGGCGTTGCCAGGACCCCTTCCGCCGACGGACGCACCCTGAGCCCTGTGCCGCCAATCCAGACTCACGGGGCTGTTCCGTCTCTCCCCCCCACCAGTAAGCTGACCCAGAAGCCAGTTCTCTCCCACGCCAGTTAGCCGACACAGAAGCTGCAGGCTGTTGGGCCTCTGTGGGATGCCCTGCCCATATGCGATGTCGTGCCGCATCCTGTGCCGCCAGTAAACCCGAGCTGAAACCGGAGCCTGCTGTGATGGAGCATCGACCAGCCAACCTTTCCAGCTGCTGACGGGTCATCCTGGTGCATGCCGCCGATGCCTGTGGTCCATGCCGGTCGGCCCTGCAGAGCTGATGACGCTGGAGCCTCTCACACTGCCTGGTGTGTCTTTCAGAAATAATAAAGAGAAGCCTTATCCATCTGTATAGCCCAAGACATTCAAACACATCTTGTGAGAGCATTATACAGCATAAGTATCCCCTTGAGCGTATAGTAAAGGCCATGGTTTTCCCAGTTGCAAGGTATGGCTGTGAAAGTTGGACCATAAGAAAGGCTGAGCGCAAAAGAATTGAGGCCTTTGAACTATGGTGCCGGAGAAGAGTCCTGCGAATCCTCTGGACTGCAAGGCGATCAAACCTGTCAGTCCTAGAAGAGATCAACCCTGACTGCTCTTTAGAAGGCCAGATCCTGAAGTTGAAACTCAAGTACTTTGGCCACCTAATGAGAAGGAAGGATTCACTGGAGAAGAGCCTAATGTTGGGAAAGATTGAGGGCAATAGAAGAAGAGGACGACAGAGAATGAGATGGCTGGATGGAGTCACTGAAGCAGTAGGTGTGAACTTAAATGGACTCCAGAAGATGGTAGAGGACAGGAAGGCCTGGAGGAACATTGTCCATGGGGTCGCGATGGGTCGGACACGACTTCCCAATTAACAACAACAACTCCCCTTGAGAGAGGCTCAGGTCACACCCTAAGGATTCTGTTGAGAATTCTGGGATGGAGAGTGGGCTACCCAAGATGAAAACACTTTAGGAATGTATCAGCTAAAGGAAATGTTGAGAGTGACTACATTCATTTTTGTGTTTTGGAACAACTAAATGAGAGCTGCTAAAGCCCATCTGCTTTTTTTGTTTTTTTGTAAAGATGTGCCTATCTAAACACACTATCCTTTGAAACCTGTTTGTTTCAAAAGCATTCAAACAAGCATTCCCTCTAGTTGAATCACTAATTTGAAAAAAAAGATTCTATTGTTTGCTTTCTAAGCAAATGTATCAAGGCTTGGAAATTTTAATTTTTGAGAAAGTTTATATTGGCCTGTTTTTCTAAAAACTTTGCAAAAATGTCTACTTGTGTTCTCAAAAATAAGCCTTAATGGTCTCAGATCATAAGTTGCTATAGTATTCCTTTCATGATACATATGGAAAATCATATTTCATTACAACCTTCTTGCAAATGAATACATCCAGATGAATTGGAACACCAACTCCCAGAATTCCCAGCAGAACCTCTGAGTATTGGGATCTAGCACATCTGGAGGACAGCAGTTTGGGAAAGATTAATTAACAGCAATTATTTTGAATAAGTTTTGCATTCACAGTTGCTAATCTACAGCATATGTTTTTAAAGGATAGCCAAACTTGTCTGCCAACCCTTTTCTCTGATAGGATACCATATGGGTGGGTTGAGAGTTCTGGATAAAGAGATGAATCTGTGTGTTTTGTCACATAAACAAAATTCACAACCAAAGATGGTAAAACTTACATATTAATGAGACTTGAGGGCTTGCTAAAGGAAGTTTGGCATGTGAATCAAGATGGAAAGAATATGTGATGCAGCTACATGTTGGTGTGTCAACATGTTGATGTGTTGGTGTTAAGGTTGCTGGTAGCCTTAAATGTCCATTTAAATCTGGTTCATGGACAAGATTGTTTTTTTTTACTTAATAGCAATAGCACTTAAACTTATATACCCACTTCACCCTCTCTAAGCAGTTTACAGAGTCAGCACATTGCCCCCAACAATCTGGGTCCTCATTTTACTGACCTTGGAAGAATGGAAGGCTGAGTCAACCTTGAGCTGGCAGTCAGCAGAATTAGCCTGAAATACTGTATACTAACTATTGCGCCACTTAAAATGGACTGTTTAGTATGATATCGTATTTGAAGCATTTAAAGGATTTTTTGGCTTTATCATTCTGTTAGATTGCCTTAGCAAAAGTAATTTGAGGCGGCCTCCAAGCCACTTTTGTTGTTCTTAAAAGCTCCTCCAACCACAACTACCAAAATTCAATAGCTTTGTTGTTTGCCATTTATTTATTACATTTATATGGCTACTCATCTCACCAAAAGTGATGTGAGGAGTGTACAACAAAAATATAAACAATAAGCAGATCAAAAAGTATAAGGCATAAAGATATTAGATATTAACCGCAATAATGGAACCATCTCAAGATTTTGTTGGTGCCCTGAGATCCCCAGGCCTGATATCATATTCAGCTTTTGAAGTCTTGAGGGACTTCGAGAAAATAGAGATGCTGCTTTGGGGGGGAGGGGATGTTCCATAAGATGGATGCCCATTTTGAGTGGGAAGCATACAAGAACCGTAATGTATATTTTAAATGAAGTGGGAAGCATACATGAACCGTAATGTATATTTTAAATGAAGAAAACTACCTCAAATGTGGATTCATCGTGACTTAAAAAATTTCCAGCTCTGCCTGTTGCATCATTACCCAGCTTTTGATAGCTCTTTTTTCCAAATACTTCACACAACCACTGGACGCTACAAAGGTTCTCCATCATTTATCTGAGCTAAAGTCTCCTCTGAATAAAGTTGCTTCCTGGTGACCTCATAGGTACATGTAGTTTTCTTTGCAACTGGATCGAAGTAATTCACTCTTTCTATTTTCTGGGAAAGGAATTTTATTGATTGATTGATTAGTTGGTTGACTGACTGACAGATTGATTGATTGCCATCTCAGAGTAGTTCAATTTCCCAATTGCTAATCAGCTACTATCCTACTTAGTTTTTTAATATTGGGTCAGGCCAGTAAATCCTTGCTCTAACTTTTGATACCTTTATTTTGATACTGGTTGGATTTAGACATTACCCTAGACCAGTGTATTTTAAAATGCAGAATGAAGAAAGCACTGTGATAAACAGTGATTATTTATGAAACCTGGTTGCGATACATGCTTGCATTAGTGAACATTGACATTCCCAACTTTTCTATTTTGTGGTGGAGGATTGTACACTAGCCTGTTTGTATAATGCAATAAGATATTACTGGCAAGTGATAATATAAACATCTTGGGAAATAGGCAGAAGGGCAATCCCCTGACGTTACAAAAGGTATAATTAGGATCTGCAAGAGTCTTAATAAATTAGTTGTGAAATTGCATCTGGGTCAGCTGTGTGTTTTGGTTCCTATGTTTGTGACTGAGCTCGCACGGAGTGTTCAGCTATCACTTCTTTAACCACACTTTAAACAATAATTGGCTGGATAGCAATAAAAGAAAATTCATCATGGCTTAATGGAATATATGAATTTAGCTTGTATCTCTGTGAGACAGCTTCTTGTTGGTATTTACCTGCACTAAGTATCTGCGCAGACAGTTGTAATTGCTGCCTTGCTTTGGAATGAAAATGAAAAAAGCTATAGATGTTAGTGAAGTCGGAGGTATCTATAGAATGCGTTATTCAAAACAACCCTTTCATATACTGATGTAATATTATGACATGTACAGTATACAAAGGAATGGAGCTTGCAGTGTGATTCTCCAATAGTACTTTTATCATTTCTTTCTCCAACCCCTTCCCTTCCCACCTCTGGTCTTCATTTGACGTTTCATAGGTGAGATTGGTTAAGGTACAAGCCAAATTTAGATGGTAATCAGTATGACTTCCATAGGGTGCCCATATTCATTGGCTGTCAGCTTGTGAACAAATAGGCATTTCGCTGCCCCCCCCTTTATTTTTCTATTGGATATGAATATCTTGAATTGTGGAGTAAATACTTGGATCAAACTTTGGGCCAAATGAAATGGTGACTGGATTTAGCACATGGACTGGCAATTAATTATCCCTACTTTTGAATTTCCTATTTTATTGCCAGAACTGTTGACAGTATAATTGGGCTCTCTAAGTAAGGTAAAGTAGCAGATCCTAAAAAGTATTAAATAAAATAGTATTAATACACAATAAAAATCTGTTAGATAATATGAAGTGAGAAGAACTAAAGATACAGTAAAATGTTCTTTTCTTTAAAATACTTTTCCAATTAAATATAATTTTAATATATGCAAACAACTTAAAATCTACACATTATCTGTTTTTTTTTTCAGACACATTCAAGTAAAGGCTTTTTTTTCCTTTTCAGCAAAAATGGCCAGATGGGCAATATTTGAATCAAGCATTTTAGATATATAAAAAGATAATATGCATATATTTCTTAGTTGTTCCTCTTTGAATTGTCAATCAAAGGACACTACTTGTAACACAGATATAAGATACTTTTTTTTTTGGCTTTGCCTGCAGGAACCTGTACTTATATTTTTAGGTGTATAAAAAAATTCTTGGGATTGCTCAGATGGCATATGTGACCCTTTTATTTTCTCTTCACAAACAATCAAGCAAGGAAGGTTAAATCAAGAGATAATAATCTGAGGTTATCCAGTGAGATTCTGGATAAGAGGAGGACTTGAACACAAGTCTCCTAATGCTTTTTAATTAAAGAGTCAGTGTGCTGCTTCAACTCAACAGTTCAAAATTAGGATTGTGCAGTGCTTTGAATTCAAAGGGAAAAAGCTGTTTTGGAGTACTGAAAAGGGGGTGCTTGTAGTATTTATTAACACCTTCTTAAATTAAATGTGTTTATGGTTGCTCTGCAATTATAGAAAGAAAAGATACAGTGTGCTCCAAAGCATCTCTTTCTCTTTGATTTTGAAGCACCGCATAGGCCTAACTAAAGATGCTTTTTTAATGTTATTCCAAATAGGAACTGACTCAAAAACTCCCCAAAGTAAGCATATTTTATCATAAAGCTACAAAGTTACACAAATGGCTAGTTAGCGTTTACTGCCTCCTTTCTTTGAGACAATTACATCATAGCCTTTTCTTCCAAAAGTTGCAAAATTTATATGGGACAAAGATTAAAAAAAAAACACCTTGATTTCCTTGCATTCTGCATCACGATTGTTTAACTTGTGTTCCCAATTTGTGAGGGCACTTTCGCACACTCTCAAACTTTGAGAGATTGTTTCCCATCCTTTGACACTGAAAGCTAGCTCTGTTTCAGTTCTGCTGTAGAGAATTTCCTTTGTTTTCTTGAGTTCTCTTCCACCCCCCTTAAAAACATGCTGAAGGATCTTTGCATCATCAGCCAGGAAAGTTGCTGATGGATAGCCGTCTTTTAGTCTATCAGCTGCTGTTCTCCAAAGGCCTAACCCAACTGGCTCAGGAATTCTGGGAGTTAAAGTCCACGAGTCATAAAAGAGCCAAGGTTGCCTACCCCTGGCCTAACCAATGAAAGTCAGATTGATAATTTTAACAATTGGCATGAAACCATCCAGGATAGAAGTTGGGTGTTCTGTTTCTATTTGATTTTGTTCAGTCACTATCCATTTTCCATTCTTGGAATAAAGTGAACTTTTTTTAATGCAGGGGAAGAATAATTGTATCTTAACTATTTGGGTGTTGTTTAAGACTTTTGTGTCACAAAACAGTTTTCAGGATGGGAAAAATTATAGCTTGTTTTCTTCGTTAAGGAGTTTTTTCAGATCCTTAGATTTCATCCCATAAAAACTTGTTACCTTTCAGTAATTATTTCTGTTGCAGGAAGAAAATTAAATGAACGGAATAGCTTTCAGAGGTGAGGGAAGGTATCTGTTACATTTGAATATTGTGATATCCAAATGTATATAATTTATTTGCATAATTTATACCATTGATATTACTTGAAACATTTTAGAGTATCTGGCAGAAGATATAGATGCATGCAAATAGTGTCAAAATTGAATTATGTCATCCATAATTTCCCAATTTGGATGAAATGCCAGTTAATTAGAAGCTGTCTAGTTTGTTGTGTGGTTCAAAAAAGGAAATAAATGGATACATCCATTAACTTGTGCATTGGGGTGGTATACATTTTATCTTTGTAGACTTCAAATCAACATCAATTTGCATATTGCTTTAGGTCAGGGATGTCAAACTCAATTTCATTGAAGGCCGCATCAGCATTGCGGTTGCCCTTGGGGGGGGGGACTTGGGTGGGTGTGGCCAGGGTGGGTGTGGCCTACTGGGTGGGTGTGGATGGAGTGGGTGTGGCCTACTGGGTGGGCATGGCCAGCTCTACATTGTTCGTGTGAAAGTTTCCTGTGAGGGCCTGGGCAGGAATGGAACAGATCTGAGGTCTCTGGCAGAAGGGGGCGGGGCTGGGGCAAGCGCCAAGTCATGGTCCATTTCTTCATTCCTCACAAAGGGTGACACCTCCCCAGCCTGCACCCAGGGGGCGAGGCTGACACAGCAGGGGCTGGTTCCTCGCTGTTTCTAGACGGCCTTGTGGAGCTAAGACTGAATGTGTTTCAGCATAGATGGCCACCACAAAATTGTACATTGCCTTCCGACCGGCCAGGGCCAAGACAGCGGGGGCCGTTCCCTCACTGTTTCCAGAATGGCTTCGCGGGCCACATGAAACCACTTCGCGGGCCACATCCGGCCCCCGGGCCTTGTGTTTGACATGTCTGCTTTAGGTTCTCTGAAATATGGTTGGTCTTGTTTCTTGGACCATCCAGTTCTTTTTGGTTATCAGGTAGAAGGCCATAAGCAAAATGTTGGGAGCAACATCCTCCAGCATTAGAGAGCTTTTCTTCTTTACTTAAATATGTTGGTCCATTACTAATAAAGAGTAAGAGAAGTAGTAGAGGCTTGCAGTGGAACTTATCTGCATTAATAGCTTATGCCTGCTTTTAAGATGCAAAACTTTAATTACAGTATATAAAACACAGTATAATGGCAATACTCATATAATACATTTACTGAACTCCATTAAAAGTATTAGGTACAGCACGGTAAGCTTGATTGGTTTTGAGGTTGGCTTTTTTTGTGATCATTCATATTTAAATCAATGCATTTGGGAGACAACTGTCTAATCTTGTTTGGCCAAATAAAGGATTAAGATTATGGTTCAATATATTGTGAAAAATCCAAAAAATAGCAGTGTTAAGAATGTTGCATTAGTATGGGCAATGTATAGCCGCTTACTACAACTCAGCAGATTCCAGATATTTTAGATCTGGAATTCTCGGAATTCTCAGCAATTGTAGCTTTTGCTAGCTGAGAAATCTGTGAGTTGATTCCTAACACATATGGAAGAAAGTATAAATATGTTTTAAACTATTGTACTGTATTGATAAAGTACTGTGACTAAGTGTAGCTTCATGGGCAATAGATATCCTTCAGAAGGATTAAGCAAAGTTCTTAGAACATGACCCCATTAGCTTGGGACATGTTTGTACCCTGAGAGAATACTAAGTGGTTGTCTTACTTACTATTCTGGCTCCAGCTTTGCAAATATAGGGTTGTCATGCATAGTGTTGAAACTAACCATATGTTGAAATTACAGATTGCTGCCAGCTTATTATCTATATTTTCCTTGGATCTTTATTGTAAGATTTTAAATTTATTAGTGAAGGACCACAGTACATGTCTTTCAACCATTTTAATTCAGTTTGGTGGAAGAGAAATGGGATTTAGTTTTTTTCCTTCCAAAAGATAAGAAGATTTTGCTGGATTTTTCACAAGTGAAGTGGAAGACTTTTGGCTTAGTTGTATGGTAGGCATACTGTATATGAATGTCCTTTTTAAAATAATCCTGTCATTTCTGGCTTTCCGTAATTCAACTAAATTGTAAGGAATACATAATGAGGGAATTCCATATATAGGTCTTTCTTTGTTCAGGAAGCATGCAGCTACCATAACATCAGAGGGATGGAAAGATTTGTGACAAAGAACAACAGAACCTATGCCTGATAATTTCTGTCAGTTTACAACAATCAGGGCCAGTTTAAAAAAAATGTCTTTTACATTCCAAATCAACCTGAGATGAATAAAAATAAAATCTCTTTTGGAGAAAACATTCAAGAATTTGGAAGAAAGATTTGACATGCTGTTAATGTCATTGATGCAAAGGAGAAAGGATGACCAGTTTCAGATAATCGAATAGTCAGTGCTCCCATTGTTGCATTGTTTTGTCCTAGGGCAGTGAAGGCGAACCTTTTAGAGACCGAGTGCCCAAACTGCAACCCAAAACCCACTTATGTATCGTCGGGTGCCGGGTGGGTATGGCCCATTGGGTGGGTGTGGCCCATTGGGTGGGCGTGGCTGCAGTGGTAACAGCAGACTGGGTGGGACTAAAAAGTTTGATCAATCAATTCCAACTTTGCAAGTTCTTTTTTTTTCCCCGCTAGTTGAAGTTGAAATTGACTGATTGAACCTTTTTTTTTGTACTCGGTAGCGGAGGCCTAAAGCGAAAAGGTTTTATACAACCCAACTGAAGACCTAGGACTAGGGCAACAGCATGCATGCCCACAGAGAGGGCTCTGAGTGCCGCCCTTGGCACGCGTGCCATAGGCTCGCCACCACTGTCCTAGGGATATTCAGAACTTCCTGATCATCGTGGGAAAATAAAGCATCCTCAAATATGATCTCTGATCTGCATTTCATTGAATCCTCGGGGAGCTGCATGTACATTCTGCAGACAGTCTTTTGAATCTCTCGTGAGTCTATCAGTTTCCATGGTTTGACAGATGTTGAAGTTAACTGAAAGGCTTCTGTCAACTAACCAATATTGTAGAACTGTTTAGTTAAGTAACCACAAAAATATTCAACCTTGGCTGTCCATGGAATGATCATAGACTAGGGAGATTTTGGGAAGAGGGGAAAGTCAATAAAGTCCATCATGACTTTCCAGCCTATATGAACAAGTATATGGGATTTGTAGTAATGACTGTACGGTAACTTAATCTCTTCCTAAGATGCTGTTACCTTGCCTTTGGTGTTATTAATAAGATTTAAGATTTTTTTTAAAAAAATTATTTATTTGCATCTGGTCTTCATTACTTTCACAAATAAGTCAAGACAGCAAACATATCCAGCGCACCTTCCTCCTCTATTTTTCCCACAACAACAACCTTGTGAGGTGAGTTGGGCTAAGAGAGAGAGTGACTGACCCAAGATCAACTAGCTGGCTTTCATGGCTAAGGTGGGACTTGAATTCACAATCTTCTGTTTTCTAGTCTAATGTCTTAACCATTAATTGGCAGGCAGCTGTAAATCTTTCAAAAGCCAATAGAATAAGAGGGAGTAGCACACCTAAGGAAAAGGGGAAAAAAATGGCGGACTGCGTTGTTTGGCGACCCCCGTGAAATGGTCATTCGACCCCAAATGGGGTCGTGACCCACAGGTTGAGAACCGCTGCAGTAGAGCCTTGTAATTTGATCATTAGTCAATGCTGTTGTTAAGTCAAATCATCGTGCGACTTAACTCAATTTTATTACTATTTTTAATGATGTTCGTTAAGAGAGTTGTCATAGTTGTTAAGTGACTAAAAGATGCTGCAACTGGTTGTAAATGTAAGCTGATTGCCAAGCACCCAAAGTGTGAACACACAATCATGGGGATGGTACAGCAGTCATAACTTTTGAGGATGGGTCATAAGTAACTTTTTTTTTTTAGTCTCATAACTTTGAACAGTTCTTAAATAACCCATCGTAAATTGAGGTCTGCCTATACTATATAATAATATATGCTGTTTAATATATGCTATTATTCTATGTCATAATTATTGGTTCTGCCCCTCAGTTTTTTTTAAATTATTGGATAAATATATGATAGAAGGCTTTAATATAACTTTGTGATAAGCAAAGGGGCTATACAAGTTTCAAAGAGACCCTTTCCTTGACAAAGGTACATATGAAGGCAGATGATGTTGCCACAGCATGGTGAACTGCATCATTTATGAGCATGAAGCACCATCTTGAATGGAAACCACCTTGATAGACTAAATTGCAACATAGCAGTCCTAACCTTTGCATCTTTTTGACCCCTCCCTTCCTTTAAATGACATTGAGTCAGTATTGACTCCTAGAACTGCCTGGATAAATCTGCTTTCTTGGCATGATTTTGGAACTGGTTTGCTATTGCCTTCTTCCTATGGCTCAAAGTCAAGGTCACCCAGCTGGCTTTGTGCCCAAGGCAGGACTAGAGCTCACAATTTCTTGGTTTCTGGGTGCCTTTAACTTCTACACAACCTGGCTAATTTTCATATATATAATATGGCTAACATAAGATGTAGACCTCTCCTTGATTTTTTTTTCTCCCCTCTTGTCAGTTGCTTCCAAAGGTATACAATTCTTGCATTGCTAAGCTGCTTATTGATTTATTTAGGCAGTTCTAGTAGAAGCATGGTGGGGTGCTGGCTGTATTTTCCTGCAGGTTTTTAGCCTAGCAGAAATTGTGCCTGCATAAAATTCAAGTACAGTTGGAGAAGAATATTAACTCCCCATAATAATGTCCCATATCTGGCACAGCAGGTCTTTTATTTGCCTCTCATTCACTTCCCACAACTTTCTTGAGAACCTAATGATTTATATTTGCATTAATGGAGCTTGCATAAACATAAGCACTTAAATTGCTTCAGTGATGAATTTAACAGAACAATTTTACAGAGTATAGTTCATCCAGTAATTCTCTTTGCAGGAAATAAGAATGGAGTTGAAATTAAATGAAAACCTTGTGTCTATTTACAGGTTAGGAAAACTAGATCCTGGGACATTGCAACCGCCATAAAAATCAATCAGTGAAAATAGAACTGGGAGGGACCTTGGAGGTCTTCCAGTCCTACTCGAGGAAACCCTATACCAGTGGTGGTTAAGCTATGGTACACGTGCCAGAGGCGGTACTCAGAGCCCTCTCTGTGAGCACACGCGCCATGCCCCAGCCCCGCCTCCTCCCGTGGCCCCTCCTCACCAGCAGCCCCCCTGGAGGAGAGTTGCCCCCGAGTGCAGCCCATGTGGAACAGCGCAGCCAAGGACATGGCAGCTAGGCAAGACTCTACCCTCATGCCCCATTGCGTGTAGATGATGCTGCAGGGCGCGGGCAGGGGGCATGGCTGCCATGGTGCTGCTAGGCCATCTGGGCGATCTCCGGTGGGCTGTGCAGGTGGTGGGTGGTCCTGAGAGCGGGGGGAGGAGCAGGGGGCAGGGTGAGTTTTGGGCACTTGATCTCTAAAAGGTTTGCCATCACTGCCCTATACTATTTCAGATAGGTGGCTGTCCAGTCTTTTCTTAAAAACCTCCAGTGATGAAGCACCTGCAACATCTGTAGGCAAGCTGTTCCACTGATTATATTATCCTCATTTTTAGGAAGTTTGTCCTTATTATCAGGTTACTTCTCTCCTTGATTAGTTTCTATCCATTGTTTCTTGTCTTGCCTTCTGGTGCTTTATAAAATAAGTTGACTCCCTCTTCTTTATGGTAGCCTCTCAAATACTGGAATACTGCTATCATATCACCCTAGTCCTTCTTTTGTTAGTCTGGCCATATGCAATTCTTGCAGCTGTTCTTCCTTTGTTTTTGTGTCCAGGTCCTTAATCATCTTATTGCTCTTCTTTGCAGTTTTTCCAAAGTCTCAACATCTTTTTTGTAATGTGGTGACCAAAATTGAATGCAGTATTCCAGATGTAGTCTTACTAAGGATTTATAAAGTGGTACTAATACTTCACATGATTTTGATTCTGTGCCTCTGTTTATATAACCAAGGATTGTATTACCTTTTTTGGTTGCTGCCGCACACTGTTAATTCACGTTTAAGTGATCGTCCATTAGGACTCCAAGGTCCCTCTCACAGTTGCTGGTTTTGAACCAGGTTTTGCCTAATCTGTACTTGTACCTTTGATTTTTTTTTCCTGCCTAGGTGTAAAATCTTGCTTTTCTCCACATTAAATTTCATGTTTAGGGGATAGGGGCCATTGTTAAGTCTGTTAAGATCTTTTTGGATCCTGAACTTGTCTTCTGGGGTGTTGGCTATTCCTGCCAGGTTAATGTCATCTGCAAATTTGATGAGTTCCCCTTTTATTCCCTCATCTAAGTAATTTATGAAGATATTGAAGATTACTGGGCCTAAGATGGAACCTTGTGGTACCTCACTGCTTACTTCTTTACATCTAGAGGTAGTACCATTACTCATTGAGTTTGTCAACCAGTTACAAATCCATCTGGTGATGATGTTGTCTATCTTTCTAGCTTACCAAGAAGTAGCTTGTTGTCTACTTTGTCGAATGCCTTGCTGAAGTCTAAGTATACTATGTCCACAGCATTTCGCTGGTCTACTAATTTAGTCACTTTGTCAAAGAATGAAATAAGATCGGTTTGGCATGATCTGTTTTTAACAAACCCATGCTGGTTGCTAGTTATAAGAGTTATAATAAGAGTCAGTTACCAAGTGCCTAAGTCTTTAATCATGTGACCATGGGGATGTTGCATTGGTCATAAAGTGTGAAAAACAGTCATAAGTCACTTTTTTCAGTGTTGTTGTAACTTAGAACGGTCACTAAATGAATGGCTGTAAGTCAAGGACTACCTGTGTATCCTGTGGGTTTCATCTCCAAAAGGAGCTTCGATGGAGGGCTGCGGAGTGTTGTTTCACCTTCAAAGAACCCTGTTTGATCCTGGAAAAAGATGGAATTGCTTTAAGGTGCTACAGATCGGGGTTATATTCACAGGCCTACTTTACTGCATCTATTTTGCGTGTGTTTTTTCTTTTATTTCAAAAGCATTACATGCAAATGTGCACTTCCTATAGTGCTCTTCTGACATGTTTATCAGTATTACCACAGTTTCTGTGGGCACCTAATCCGCAATCACATCAAATTGGGAAGGCAGACATTATGGCAATTTGAACATTTTTTCTGTAGCAATCTTCAAAATTGTGTCATTCAGCAGGAGGAGATATTCACACACCAACCCAGGTCTTTCCTCATGTCAAGTAACATTGCAACATAGCTTCCTGATTTCGTTATGGGAATAAATGCCAACCTATTAATTATTAGAGTTCACCCAAAGGAGTCCTTGCGATTCATAAACAAGTCTTGTAACATCCATTCTCAATGACAGGCCACATATGATCTTAGAAGATAGGGTGTGACTATTCAGCACTAAGAAGGATACGTTTTGTGATGCCCAAGTCTCGTACGAGTGAAGTACAAATAGCAGTTTGTAATATGATAAACAAATCTTTGCTGTTGCAGTTAAAAATTAAAATAAACTTGGGCTTGACCGGCTAAAACATAGAACATTTGTTGACTTAACAGATGTTTGCTTGGAATGCTATAAATAAAACTCTAGTTGGAAAAGGTGAACCTGGTCTTCTTGGATGGCACTAGTTTAAATGCTTCATGGGCAATTTTGGAAATAAACAAAGCATTAAAAAGAGTGAAAGACTTTGAGGTTTTTATCTTTTTTCAAAATCTGGTAGTTCCTTTCAACAAAATAAGATTAAATTACTTGGGATTATTTTCTAAATGCTGTATTCCACATCAAAGAAACCTTGCTTCTAAAGTAATATTTTTTTTCTTAATTTTGAAAGAAATTTTTTTTTATTCTCTTGCAGCAAAAATGAGCCACAAAATACCTTATGGCGTGTTAAAATCTGGCATTTAAAAAAAATATGACCTAAACTTTCATGGATTAATCTGTTTGTACTTCTGTATTTGGATTTAAACAAAAACATATGGATATAGAAATGTACACTGAAAAGTGCAGTGTGGACATTTAAGTATGTTTACTTTTCTGTTCCTGTATGCAGCATTTGCAGATTCTTGACCCATAGACTAATCCAAAGTATAATAGATCTAAATCTCCTAGAATCTAAATATTGAATATTGGTTTCCACATTTCAGACTGGGTGGGACTAGTTTATTTTTAGGGACAAATGGTGATAACGTAGGCAGCAGAGGTGGGGAATGCTTCTGCTTTTAAAAAAAATACAAAACTTCCTCTTTGGTCACCCCAGCTGAGTAATAAGTCAAACCACATTAATGTTTATAAACAAAAGTATACTGGAGGAGCTTTCATATACTGAACTATCATTAGGAGTGTTGGTTTGATCTGAAGGAGGGAGGTTCCTGAAATCCTGCTAGTATGCAAACATTGAATTGGTACCAGCAGGACAAACTTGCATTTTCTTTTTCTAGATTCTAGAACATTTAAATTTGCTTGCCAATTAAAATGATTTGCTGAATAGAGTTTATGGATGAGAGAAATTAAGTACAGAGGTAGTTCTAAAGATACTTCACTGGGTCTTGGCCCTGCAGCAGCTGAGTAACTCATTATTTTGAGATTCTAACTTTTTCTCCTTGCTCTTTAATATACAAATGAAGCTACTTGATGGAAGTACAGGTAGTCCTCAACTTACAACAGTTCATTTAGTGACTGTTCAAAGTTACAACAGCACTGAAAAAGTGATTTATGACTATTTTTCACACTTAACGACTGTTGCAGCATCCCCATGGTCACGTGATCAAAAGTCAGGTATTTGGCAACTAATTCATATTTATGACGCTTGCAGTGGCCCAGGGTCAACCTTTTGCAACCTTCTAATAAGCAAATCGCTGTTTGGAATAGAAAGCCAGTATCTGCGTAATGCGTGAGGCTTTATAAGTGCTGGATAGTTCAATAGACAATTGAATGGTCTGATTGAAAGCACTGAAATTGTCAAAACAGCCTAAGCCATGGATTCTTAAATAAGCCATAGTTGGCTATGGGTTCTCACAATACATTAAGTCAGAAATCAAACAACATTATGGCTTAGCCGGATGTGTAACTCTAGTCTTTAACTGGCTTAACAGGATCAGGACTGAGTCTAAAAGTTTAAAACAATTTAGAGCTGGGATATTTGAGAGACGGCCTCCCCACCTTTGTGTAGCAACTGCGTTGGACAATGATTGTTTGCAGTTATAACAGTGCTGAAAAAATAACTTCGTGACCAATGACCACATTTAACACCTTTGCAGGTCTGTAAAACAAAGGGAAGCTGAAGTAAGTTTGTAAGCACTGTCACACTTTGCTTAGTGACTGAGTTACCAGCCCCAGTTGTGGTTGCTAAAGGAGGGCTCTGCCTGTATTACAATTTGTCAAGGAGGCTCTTTTATCTCCCAATTGTTGAGAGTACTACATTATGTGGCTCTGGCTTTTCTTTGGAGGTTGGCGCCAATATGACCATTCACTCAAGCATTTAATTCTAATGTACTGAAATCGTAATGTA
This sequence comes from Crotalus tigris, assembly GCF_016545835.1. Taxonomy (NCBI): domain Eukaryota; kingdom Metazoa; phylum Chordata; class Lepidosauria; order Squamata; family Viperidae; genus Crotalus; species Crotalus tigris. Next base: position 844,176 of record NW_024097321.1, on the reverse strand, counting down.
ATTCTTTGCAACTCCACAGTATATGAGCAGTAATGTTGCATGGTGAGGTTTTCTGCAAGTTGGGTCTGATGTGTTGTACTGTTGAGCCATTGTGGTTTGTAAGTTATGACTTAGTTTTATCCTTTGGTTTACCTGCTAGTTTATACTTGCTTTGACTGATTTTTCTTGAGACTTCAGATTCTTGTTGTATTTGAAATATTTCAGCAAATATCTTTCTTTCGCTACAAAATGCAATTGGTAAAATTAAACCACATTTTCTCCAGAATAATACAGAATGAGGAATTGGAAGTATTCCCCCCCCCCCCAAAAAAAGTTTGGCTGTTCTCTTTTTTCAGGAAATCCTGAAAGAATGCAAACCACCAGTTTGGGATCTTATTCTGACCAGGCAATATTCAGTTTTAAATGGGTGTCATATTTTAGCAATACCCATCCAGATGGTTTTGTGGTGGCACAAATACTGCCCAAACTTGCTTCTCTGGGCAGGTGTTCTTTAGTTCAGTTGATATTGCATCTGATAGTTGCAAGCCACCAGCCTTTGTATATGATTTTGTTGAAACTTGAAATACCAGGTGCTTGCAAAAAAACAGTGAATGTTCTTTTGTTTCCATTTTGTTTGTTCAACTCCAGCTCGTGTGTTGTGCTGAAAGATTACGTGTTGGTCGAATATAGTAGGTTGGTGAACTATTCCTAATCTTGCAGTATTGTACTTCTAAAGCTCATTTTATTAAGTAAACCAGGAGTCAAAATCCCAAACATAACAGGCCTTACTCAGCTTCCATTTCTGTTACTTGTTACTCTGGGATCACATTGCAGGTATGGGGAACCTGTATCCTACGAATGATGCTGGATTACATTTCCCAGCAGCCTTAATATTGACATCAATGATTGTTGTATTATAAATGTCTTATTATAGTAAGGAATAGTAAGAGTTAGGGCAACATCTGGATAGCCTCATGCTGTTCATCCTTATTGGAAAGGAATTGAAAGCAAAATAATGGCTATAACTGAAGTCTTTATAATGTGCTATTGCTATATAGGTAGTCTGTTCGTTTTGTGACCGTTTGAAGTTACAATGGCACTCAAAAAAGTGACTTATGACCACTTTTCACACTTATGACCATTGCAGTGTCCCCATGATCATGGGATTTACATTTGGATGTAAATTAAGTTGTTATTAACTTAACAACTGCAGTGGTTTACTGAATGAATGTGGCAATGAAAGTCATAAAATGGGGCAAAATTCATTTAACAAATTTCTCATAAATTTTGGGCTCAATTGCAGTTGTAAGTTGAGCACTACCTGTAATTTCTCTTTTGTTTATTAGAGTTGATCTATAGTTAGACCTTTTCGAAGAATATGCCTCAGTCCTGCTTTAAGGCAAGGGATTGGTGTCACAATTTTAAATGACTTCATTGGGTTTCCAACTAAATATATGTACATGAGGCTTATCGCTTCTTAGTCAAAAGTAAGACTAATGCCCATTTCAGCTGCAAAGTATTTATATGTACTAATAACTATAATATTAGTAACAACAACCACTTTACCTCTCTGTAAATTGTTGAAATAGCACACACCTTATTTTTTTTTTTTTTTTGTCTGCTTTGGAATGATCAAATGGGAAGTTTTTTCTCAGTCATTTGACAATATAATTTGCATGACCTAATTAACCTGGTATTGTTGAATGATAATTTCCCTTCAGTGAAGGGAGTTGCACATGGAGACTACTAGAATTTATGAAACATCAGCCTTCTCTCTTTTAAAGTTAGACTGCTGCTACCAGTCTCTTCCAGTTTTGTTGGTGAGAAAGCTCAGATGACGTTTTCAGCTGTTACTCATTGAGGTAACTAGCACACTGGATCAGCAGTAGTTTCATGTCCTGTTCCTTTAAATCTATTATGTTAGTTCAGTCATAGAAATTACTCAGAAGTTAAAATTCTATTTTGGTTACTTTGTGCTTTCAACTGTGTCCTTCAGACATAACAAGCTATGCTTTGAAAACCTGTAGTCTTTGGCTTAGCATGATTCAAGGACTCAGCCAATCAAATAAATCATGGTTAGCAAAGCTTCCTGACTTAGCACAGTGTTTAAACCCTGTTGTTTTGTCAGTCCTCTGTATGCATTGATCCAATAATGTTGGCCATCACAACAATGACATATAAGTGATGAGCAAAACAGTGTGATTCAGTATATGTTGGCATGGTCTTGAATGCATGCACATTGATTCTGCAAGAAGGAGTAAGCTAAAGGATTTGCTATAAATATTAACAATACAACCTTTTAAATTTCTCCTGTTTGAAGAACAGATATCTGCTATGGCCCAGGAGGCCTTCATGCAACTCCATTTGCAGTTATTGTGCCTTCTCCTAAATCAGGGAGGCCTTCAGATAGCCACTTGTGTATGAGTCACTTTGCAGCTTGAGATAGTGATCTAGAAACATAAAATATATATACATATATAATTTCATGTATCTAGACCACCCAAGTCCTCCAAGCTGCAAAGTGACTAGTACACAAGTGGTTATCTGAATATATTGCAATGTACTTGGCCTGCTTTTAAAAATCACCCAGAAGCTTCAACTGGTGTAGAATGCAGTGGAAGCAATTGTGTTCTCTAATGTTGTTAATTCAGCTACAGTGCAAAGGTGGAATCTTGTGTAGGGCTGGGAAAGTGTTTTTTGGGGGCAGGTGTAGAAGTGAGGAATGTAGTTTTCTTTGGAACATCCAAGAAGTGATTATTTACATATCCAAAACATTAGCATTTTGTTGTACTGTATCTTTGATCAAGTGCTGAGAGAGAAAGGTGGTTTTTGTAGTTCTTTTGTAAAGTTTTACAATCCATTGCATTTTAATAAAAACAGCTAGGATGGTACTTCTCCTTCATTTAGTACTTGGATGAGATGTGATTTCTTTCATACTCACCTGTTTGAGGATGATGTGCCTGAATTTATATTCAGTGCTTATATTGTTCTGAAAAATGGTGTTCTGGATTTTTGTGCTGCCCACATATATTGTATAACTTGCCTAAGAATTAAAGTTAGATACTTGGTTTTTGCTGAACTAAGTTGTCGAGAGATTCTTTGTTAGGTGCCCTGGTTTGATTTTCTGATTGTTGCCCTGGAAAAGAATTTATTCAGACAAAGAAGCTTTTAGCACATTGAACTAATGGATTAATAACAGTTGCATTGTTTTCTTTGGCATGCCAGAGTTTCATTTTATCCCATTTCTTTGTTATCTGTAGAGTGCTAAATGAAATAAGGCACAAACTCCTGCACTTTTAAAGGCTGATAACTTAAACCCAAAGTTTTATGTAACTATTCAGGGTTCACACAATTTGACCGTGTGCTCTCCAGGCCAGAAGTACTGTAATAAATTGGGTGGCAATGGCTGCCAAAACTGTGTTCAACTTGTGTTCAACATAGAGAATTTTAGATAAGATTTGTGTCCCAAGGTGCTTTTTCAGGAAGCAACAGGCCTTTCTTGTTTTTCTTTGAAGATATTTCTCTTCTCATTCAAGAAGCTTCTTCAGCTCTGACTAGATCAGTGGTTCTCAACCTTTTTAATGCCGCGACCCCCAACTGGTCGTAAGTCGAGGACTACTCAACTGGTGCAGCACCGTTTGCAGACTGGGACTTTTGGCGGGCTCAGCAGGGCAGAGACAGCCTGGACAATTCCTATTGGCTTTTGAAAGCCAATAGAATTAGACTCTATTCAAGAGAGTCTATTCTATTGGCTTTCAAAAGCCAATAGAATAAAAGGGAGTAGCACAGCTAAGGAAAAGGGGGAAAAATGGCGGACTGCGTTGTTTGGTGACCCCCGTGAAATGGTCGTTCGACCCCAAATGGGGTCCCGACCCACACGTTGAGAACCACTGGATTAGATGGTAGGAATGGAAGGACTGAATGAAAAAACAATAAAGGCCAGTTGCTTCCTGAAAAAGCACCTTTGGAACAACCATGACCTGGATGATTAAGAATCTATATAAGATGTGTGTGTGTGTGTGTAGAATCAATTTATATTTGCTAAACAAAAAAACAGTGACTGCCTCAATTATTGGAATGGCCAATTGGATGGATGGATGAAGAACTTTACTCCATGGGTAAAAGACATGTCAGGGTTTCAGAGGTGCCTGAATACCTTTTTTGGTTGTTTCCAGGGCTTTCCCAACCCTAGTTATAAAAATTAATCATACAGTACTATGGCAGAAAGCCCATGAAAGCTGTAGTATAAACGCTTTAAAAATCCTTTTAAAAACCTCCTTTATGAATTCAGTGGGGGAATAAAAAAATAATGGATTTTACTCTGGTACAAAGGCCAAATACTTTCCATATTGCTTTCCTGTTTTGTATCCTATTGTCTTCAGTGCTGCCCCCCCCCCCATCCACAAGTACAATCTCCAGGCACCAAAAAATTGTGCATTTCTACGTTCTATTTTTTGCAGTTCTGTGGAACATGTAAAAATACCCTGTGCAATCCACAATGTTTCACAGGCACCTGAAGTGAGGGAGCCACAGAACTATTCAGAAGCCATCCAGTTTAGGTCTCTAACTGAAATCTTCCTGCTTTACTAACATAGTTAATTTGGGGAAGGGAATCCCAGGAATCAGCTCTTTCTTAAATCCCATCACGGCATAAAGTTCACTTCCCTCTAGTTTCATTATGAGTGAGAATGTTGTGGTCACACATGGCCACTTGGATGACAAGCAAATCTGGATGTCCTTTTCTTATCTTGGTATTGTTGGTGAGTATTAACAATTCAGTAAGTGGTGATGAAGGTTGTTGCTTGCCAACTTTGGAAATTAAGTGTTGCTCTGTCCCTATCATAACTTCCCAACCTATCACATCATTAAAGTTAATAGCAGACAGAGGAGTCATCGTGGCATGATCTGGGAACTGGATTGTAATTCAGGTAGTCCTCCACTTATGACCACAGTTGAGCCCCAAGTTTCCATTGCTAAGCAAGACAGCTGTTAAGAGAGCTTTGCCCCATTTTATGACTTTTCTTCCCACATGTTTTAAACGAATCACGGCAGGTGTTAAGTTAGTAACATAGGTGTTAAGTGAACCTAGCTTCCCGGTTGGCTTTGCTTGTTAGAAGGTTGCAAAAGGGGATCAGATGACTTCAGGACACTGCAGCCATCATAATAAATACATGCCACTTGCCAAGCATTCAAATTTTGATCATGTGACCATGAGGATGCTGCAATGGTTGCGTGAAAAAAAAATCTCCTTTCAGTGCCATTGTAATTTTGAACGGTCACTAAACAAGTGGTTCTGAGTGGTTGTAAGGACAACCTGTATATGAAATTAATGGAGGGAGAAGTGATATAAAATGGAGACAAAGGAAAGGTGATATAAAATGGAGACAAAGGAAAGGTGCAGAGCTGTAGATTTCAATTCCCAGAATTCCTCAGCCAGGCACGCTGACTGAGGAATTCTAGGAGTTGAAGTCCACAAGTCATAAAAGGGCCAAGTTTGAAGACCCCTGACTTAGAGGCATTGAGAATTATCTAACAGGGTTATCTCGAGTAAGTATTTTTTTAAAAAAAAAAAACGCACACACATTTGTATTCTTCATGCTTCCCTGCTTTTATGGGTTTTTTTGTGCCTCTTCTGCTTTTATTTTTAAAGTTTTTTAATTAGGCATAATTGGTGCATGGAATGTTTTATTTAGGCAATATTAACCAGGGTTAAAAGTTGTGGGGATATTTATGTGCATGGTTTTAAATTAAAAATAAATAAAGAAATATGATTACATTGGCTCTGTTTTTTTTTTTTTTATGTAGGTCTGGATGATTGTCTTCAGCAGTATGTCCCAAAGTTTGAACGAGAGAAGATAAATGGTGCTCAGCTATTGCAGATTTCCCATCAGGATCTTGAAGAACTTGGGGTCACCCGGATTGGACACCAAGAGCTTGTTTTAGAGGCTGTGGATCTCCTCTGTGCACTGGTCAGTTGATCAAATCAATGTTGAGATGTGTTGTAGACCTTGTTATCCTTTCTCATTTTTCTCATCTTGAATAATATTTATCAAAAGAGAGATACTGATTGCATTGAGAAAGGTTGGGCAACTTTGCCAAAGCTTTTCTCAAGGCAGTCAGTATCTCCCTTTTACACATAGACCGGTATTGTGGTTGCAAGTGGATTAACTGGATGGAGAAGTTGTTTTGCATGCATTATCCAGTCATACTGATTTTAATTCATCTATATTGCCTCCTGAATGCTTCCCATTCAAATCAAAGAAGATGACCATGGAAAATCCTGAGTTTTCTATGGCAGGGGTCTCCAACCTGTGGGCCGGTACTTGTTGGCCACCAGACTGCAGGAATGGCTGGTGAATGCGTGCATGTGTGCATGACACCCGCCCACTCGTGCTAGCGGCCACATTTGCATGCATGCGTGGTGGCACTAGCGCCACCACCAGTGTCACGCGGGCACTAATAGCCCAGTTGTGCACGCGTGCGGGTGTTAGCGCCCTGTATCCATGTGGGCACTAGCACCGCCCCGGATGCTCGTGGCCCACTTGCGCATGTGTGGGAGTGGTAGCGCTGCTGTCATGCGTGTGCCCATTTGCGAATGCTCGTGCATGCACACATTTTCCTGCTCCTCCCTTTCCTTCTGGGCCGCCAACCCGGAAAGGTTGCAGAGCTGTGTTCTATGGGGTGCATAGCAAGGGTAGCTAACACATGGGTCTCTAAATATTACCTCTCCAGTATTTTTCAGCTGGCCTAACAATGAGAGATGATTGGAAATGTGATTTGGGCATAACTTGTTATATACCTTGCTCATCTATTATAAAGCGTCTATCTTGTTGAAGGCATGTGGGAGGATGCATTCCATGTTCTAAGTTCTGCAAAAGTGAGAGGGCCCAGAGGGTTTTTCGGGGAGGCATTCATTTGGGGAAATCTGTGTTTTGAGGATTGGGAAGGATGATTTTCTTTTTCTGGTCAGGTTTTGGAGCTTTTCAACTTATATGACAGAGCAAGTTCATTGAAAAGGAAATATTTCACGGATGACTTTCTCCCCCCTTTCCCCTCATGTAAAAATATACATGGTTGTCTCTAAATATTTAAATACTTTCCTTCACTCTCACCCTTTTCATTGATGGCTGTTGCTTTTGTGTAGTTTATTTCACGGTAGGAATACATTTGGATGAAGTGCTTGTTCAATCCTGTGAGCGGGTGCCAAAAGCATATAGTGTTTCATCAGTGAGAATGGTGGGAAAGAATTTTTCGTCACACTTTTGCCCTTAACTGCCTGCATTCCATTCATTATGTAACACTTCTTGCATGTAAGTGTATTCTTCTTAAAATGGGCAGAGTTTTGGGTTCCCTGTGCAAATTGCATTCAGGGGGCTACGACAGTAATCCTTTGCACTTGATAGATTGGAAGGAAAAAAAGAGATAGCTTTTTGTTCTGTAACAGATGCATTAGGCTTGCAACTGTTGACTTAAATCAGTCCCATTCCTTGCAGTTATACAGTTGCAAACAATTTTTTTAAAGGATGCTAAGAAACATATTTAACCTGGCAATTCTCAATCAATACTACTCTCTATGTTGAAGTAAGGTAGTTTAGTGTCACACGATAAACGTATGCCTGTCATACCGATACTACTGAAATTATTGAATACAATCTTACTTTGAGTGATGTCTAAGGACATTCTTCTGTTGTTTGTTAAACAGGGATATCAAGTGAAAAGAGATTAACATTTGTCGAAGTAATATTCCTTCTTCAGTTTGAACCTTGCCACTTAATTTCTTGCTTAATACATTAGGTAGAATATTATAATATACAAAATAGCCCCATTTTACACACACACACAATTATTTATTTATAAATATAAATATGAACAATAATTTATTTATACAAATAAAATGGGGCCATTTTATATGCTCTAATATGAAGCCAGATGCTATACCTCATGAATTCTGATATACATATACATATAACTGATATACATTCTCAGCCATAGTATCTTCAAGATGTGTGGGCTTCAACACCTAGAATTCCCCCAGCCAGTTTGAAATCCATGCATCTTAAAGTTGCAGAAATTGAGAAACAGGGTGCTAAATCTGTGATTACTGTTTGGTCCAACCACTCTGTGATTCATATTCCTTGGGTCAGCAAGAAAGACCAGCTCCTAAAATGTCTAGACAGTTCGAAATGTTCTTATCTCCTGCTCAGAAGACACCGGGGTTGCTGCCACGCAATTCATTGGAGAAGTGTTTTGTGAGTGGTAGATCAGTTCTGGAAGAAGTATTGTCAAGTGGTCTTCATGAACAAGGTATCCTGTTCATCTGTTTTGAAGGTGGTTCAATAATTGATGTCATTTAGGTTAAATCTGCCTAATACGCATGGAGAAATTCTGCATTTTTTCCCATCAATGCTCATTCTAGCTGGAGAAATAGAATTTCAGAAAAATAAACAGCGTTCTTGGATTTAGTTAGTTATGAGATAGTCAAGAGCTTATGTCGATGTCCTGCCATTTGTTGTACAGTCACTTCTCCAGCAGAATGTGGCTTACTTGCCTCCCTAGCTTGGAAGATACTAAGATGTAGTTCTTCCCATTGGATTTTTCAGTGACGGGATTGCTATCCTCATTAAAGAGGCATCTTCTTCCCTTGGAGAAATTCAAAGAAATCATCTATTTAGTTTCTTTGCCCCCAAATTGTGTAGGCCGCTCATTCCCAGCTTCAACTCATGTTAATGCTATTCCATCTGCTGGACAATTAAAAAAGTGGGTATATATTAACATAGATAGCTTGGTGCAGTCCTTAAAGCACTAGACTACAAACCAGGAGATTATAATTTCTGCTCTTGCCTTAGACACAAAGCTAGCTGGGTGATCTTAGTCCAATCATTTTTTCTTAGCCCAAGAAAGAAGGCAGTGACAAAACACTTTTAAAATCTTGCCAAGAAGACTTCAGGGACTGTCTAGGCCAGGGCTATCAAATGGCAGCCCACTGGCTGGATGCGTCATGAGCAGCCCATGCCCACCTCAGCTCCACAAAGACAAAAAACATCGTGATATGTCACAATACATCACGTGACATGATCGAGTTTGTCACCCGTGGTCTAGGCAGTTGATAAAGAATCAGCTTGAAGGTAATTGATGTCTGGGTGGGTAGGTAGGTAGTTAGATAGACAGAGGTCAGGGCCACATAACTCTCCCTACCTTCTAAGAACCTCTGTGAGAAATATAAGAGGATTGGAGTGTTAGCTGGTTAATCCCGACTTAGCCACAAATGGCCTTAAGGGAAAATTAGTTTCATTCCCCTGGGAGGAGTGAGTGGAAATAATAGCAGTACACTGATGGCTGGTTGACTGTTGTAACACTGGCTACAAGACAGACCACTCAATTATGCCTGCAGCTTTGAAATGCTGTGTAAGTGCTAAATAATAATAATACTGCATTGTGTGCAGGTTGTTTTTCCTGTTATCCTTTAAAACATTGAATACTAAAAGGCAATGTTCACTTTTCACTGTCCTGTCTGGTAAGATGCATCGGATACATGCATTACAGCCCTCTGCATTATTCCTGGGTAATTTCTAATAAGTTTTATGGAAACCTTTGTCAAAGGCAACTTGATCCATACTTACTTGGATTAATGATTAACAAGACAGGAATGTTTGACCTTCATGTGTTCCCAGTGATGTGTGTGTTTTTCTCTGTGTGATGAAAAGGTGCATTGAGCTTCTAAGATATGCTATGCAACTGCCTACATAAATAAGGGGGGGGGATATTTCTAGAAATTGCATATTTTGCACACAGTGGATTGAGGACATGCATATAAACTCCATCTTGAAACTCTGCCGATTTTTCACCATGAAAAGCATGAAGATCAACATGAGCATGAAATCTTCCACAGAGCCCAGAGATATTCCAAGTGCTTGTTTTGCACATTATTCCTGTGTGAAGGCTGCACAACTTTTTTCTTTCCTCTCTCAACCACTATTTATATATTCATATTAATATAATAAATAGAACTGATTCAAAACAGTTCAAGATAGTACTGCATACAAAACCAAACTAAAAAATAAAACCATAAAGGAATGAGATCCAAAAGAATTATAGCCCAGTTCCATAGTTCACACCAAGAGTCCAATCTTAACTGCATTATGAAATACAAGTAAAGCTGGTTTAGGGAGTAAGGCATAGAGCAGGGGTGTCAAACTGCTGGCCTGCGGTCCAGTTGCATCATGCAGAGGCTATTGCAGCTCCAGCAATGGAAAAAAAGTTGCGATATGTCACAACACGTCATGTGACGTGGCGAGTTTGACACCCATGGTATAAAGCAGACATGTCAAACTTGCGACGTCATGTGATGTTGCGCAACGTATCGGGACGGTTTTGCCATTGCTGACAATGGGCGTGGCTTCCGGATGACACAATTTGACACAGTTTGACACCCCTGGTATAGAGAATTCCATGTTTTTTAACTCACATGAGTTGGAGACATGGAGTGCCCTTCTCAGGACACAATACATAGGGTAAGCTGATTCTTGAGCAGAGATTCTTGTCAAGATGACTCTGCTAAAACATGGGTGCCAATCCCTTTTAATGCTTTAAAAGTTAAAATCAGTCCCTTGAATTGACTCAGAAGCCTGTTTGTAATCAATGACTTCAGTATGGGTGAATCTGCTAATCAAGCCACTGTGTTTTGAATCAATTGTAGCTTCTGGGCCATCTTCAAAAGTAGCTGCATGTAGAGATTGTTGCAATAATCTAACCTTGAGGTAATGAGAACATGAATCACTTCCTAGGGGGTCCTCATCCAGAAAAAGCCCACACAGTTGTTTAAGCAGTAACTGCAGGTACAGGAGGGCCCCCAAAGCAAGGATCTTCAAGGTTCGGGCAGCCTCATCTAGAACTGATCTATCTCCTTGCAGAGTGAAGATCTCCATATAATCCCAGGTTTGTCTGTAATTGAACACCGGTATACTGATGATACTTCACTCCTGAAATTTCATATAGATATTGAATAACAAGAGTGAGATAACTGAATCCTGGCTCAATGGCCCAGTGGTGGTGCAGTGGTTAGAATGCAGTATTGCAGGCTGATTCTGCCTGAAGTTCAATCCTGACAGGCTCAAGGTTGACTTAGCTTTCCATCTTTCCGAGGTCAGTAAAATGAGGACCCAGATAGTTGGGGACAATATGCTGACTCTGTAAACTGCTTAAGGAGAGCTGTAAAGCACAGTGAACCAGAATATAAGTCTAAGTGCTATTGCTATTCTGTAGGCCCAGTAAAGATGAAGAAATAAATTTGCTTCACTGCTCTTATTGTCATGATTCCATTCATTCACTGTTCTCTGCAAATGTCACTCTAGGTCAGGCATGTCAAACTCGCGATGTCACGTGATATGCAACATATCGGAACTTTTTTGCCATTGCCGGCAATGGAGTGGGCGCGGCTCCGGGTATGATGAAACCAGCCCGCAGGCCGACAGTTTCACACCCCTGCTCTAGGTGAACTATTTCACTTTCGGATGGTCCTGAGATAGCTAGGGAGTGTTCTCTGAGAAAAATAATGTAGGACAGTGGTGGCGAACCTATGGCACGGGTGCCAGAAGTGGCACTCAGAACCCTCTCTGTGGACACGCGCACCGTCGCCCCAGTCCTAGGCCTTCAGCTGAGTTTTATAAAACCTTTTCGCTTTAGGCCTCTACCGCCGTGTGCAAAAAAAAAAAAAAGGGTTCAATCAATGAGTCAATTTCAACTTCTCGCGGGAAAAAAAAGATCTTGCAAAGTTGGAATTGATTGATTGAACTTTTTAGTCCCACCCAGTCTGCCGTTACCACTGCAGCCACGCCCACCCAATGGGCCACGCCCACCCAATGGGCCATACCCACCCGACAATGCATAAGTGGGTTTTGGGTTGCAGTTTGGGCACTCGTTCTCTAAAAGGTTCGCCATCACTGATGTAGGAGATGCTGTTAGGGACAACGATGCCTAGTCATCTTTTAATTCCAAAGAACCAGGTGCACAATGATACAGCAGATCTGATCATTGGAAAAAGCTTCAAGTGTCTTCTGGCAATAATTTAGACCATTTTATGCCTAAATTACTCCATCTTAATTCATCAGCATTGGTGTGGAGGTCAAGCAAGCAAGGCAATGATTGACATGTGAACCAAAAAGTGATCCAACAGAGGGCTGATGAACTACCATCAGAGAATTTGGTTAGGTAAAGGATTGGAGGATGTGGTCAATCCAGTTTGGGGTGTTTTCATTTCTTAATCCATAACAGCCTGAACACACTTGGATGATATGGAAAAAGCTAAGCAGTATAATTTGCTTATTATTTGGATGTGAGACCACCCACAAGACCCAAATCTGTAGACTGTCCTGGGAAGTTGTAAACAACTTTCTAGAAGATGGTAATAGCACACTACTTCCAAATTGATACGAAGCAAACTACATGGACATATTATTTGTAAGGTAACAAGGAATTGACTTGACTCGAGGGAATCTTTATCTTTTATTGCTTTTTAATTGTACCCTGAAGAAAGAAAGCCTAGTCTCAGAAAGCATGGCTAGTAATAAAGAGAAATGAAAATGATGGAAAATTATATACACAAGCAAATGTGAGCTTCAGATCTAAACCTCTCTATGTGAGTAGCTGTGTTTGTTTTTTACTTATTACTTAGACTTAAGCAAATGCATTTGCCAATACATGTGCGCATAATGAACAAACCAGGATCAAATTAAGTTCAAATTTGGTAGTAAAGATATCCTGCCAAAGGGGAAAGAGGCAACTTCTGTTTGGCCATATATAGCCATGGTGACGCAGAGGTTAGAACGCAGTATTGCAGGCTAACTCTAACAAGGTTGACTCAGCCTTCCATCCTTCCAAGGTCGGTAAAATGAGGATCCAGATTGTTGGGGGCAGTAGGCTGACTCTGTAAATTGCTTAGAGAGGGCTGTAAAACACTGTGAAGCAGTATATAAATCTAAGTGCTATTGCTATATAGTTAGCCGCTAGTGCCTAACTGTTCCTTGGTGCAATTATTATTGGTTGGAGTGGGTTCTTGTAGATCAGTGGTTCTCAACCTTTTTAATGCTGCAACCCCCAACCGGTCGTAAGTTGAGGACTAAACCGGTCATAAGTCAAGGACTTAACCGGTCGTAAGTCGAGGACTACCCAACCGGTCGTAATTCGAGGACTTTCCCTGCCCGGGAGAGCCGCGCATGCGTGGTGCCGCCTCCTGCGCCGGCCGGGGCGTAGCTGGCAAGCGGCAGAGACGGAGCAGGCCGACCACCGGCTGGGCCACCAGCTGGCCCAGCCCAAGGGAGGTAAGGTACCTGCCAGAAAAGGGGAAAAAAATGGCGGACAGCCTTGCTTGGCGACCCCGTGAAATGGTCAATCGACCCCAAATGGGGTCGCGACCCATAGGTTGAGAACTGCTGTTGTAGATTAACCTACTGCTTCAGTTCACACGCCCCAAATGTTTTTAGAACTGGTTTAAGATGGTTTTTCTAGCGTTTATGCTTTGCACTTAACTATGCAGACATGCATACTTTGGTAGAAAAAAAATGTAAGTATTACTTTCTCCCTTTAACATATCCCTGTACTTTCTTTCAATTTTCATGGAGGCGACTCTTGTAGTTTGAGACAAAATAATTTGGGTGACAGAACTGATCCTGATTTTGAACTAATAACCATTATTTTAATCCTTCTAAGAGGATTAAATTCACCTCCAGGGATGACTTTAGACACATGTGAGTGTCTGAAGCAGCGTGTATTGATCAATCAATCAAATATCATACATGAAATGCGATTTAATTATGGTCACATAGATGAACAAAAATTGATTGAAAGAATTTTGTGAAATTATTTAAATCGGTTTCTCTAATTTAAAATAAAATGCTGACACAGGTATAAATTATTTAGTTTCCCTTTTAAACTGAATGCCAGAGCAGGTACTAAATTTAATTGTATTTTTATGTTATTTTTTTAAAAAGCAAGACTATAGTGTAGTGCCTCTTGTCTTTTTTGGGGTGAGAGGGAGGGAACATGTAATTAATCTATGTCTATAAATCTGAGAGCATTCTATGCTCTTATCAGTTATATCATTCTATATCTTATCAGTTAATTGGCATTCCTGCTTCTGAAAAGTTTTAGCACTGAATTAGCTTTGCTTGCTTGTGTTTAGCTAACTTTCTTTGTGAGCATCTTTTCATGTGAGCATAGAAATATTCAGATGTAAGAATATGCACGAAGACATGCCGTAATAGAAACACAACATTTAATTGCAACAAATTTAATTTGTAAAAAAACTTAATGTGGCAATATTTGGAATAGCATATATTGACAATCAAAAGTATGATTTTAATTGAGTTATTAAAACTAATATTTCCTCCCACCCTCTTGGTAATTTTCAACTGCTGACTTGGTAGGATAATCCTATTCATAATTGCTTAGAAGTGAATCCTATTAAATTCAGTGGAGATTCCTTACAAGGAAGTAGATGTTAGATTAACAGCTTTAAAATATCAAATCAATTCATGTAGAAGGTCTGAAAATGCATGATTTAAGTTTCATTTCCAGCTCATGAGATGGTTTTGAGTGTAGGCTGTGCAGTTCTTTGGTTTCAAAGGCTAAATGGTATTTCACAGTGCCTAAGGCAGGGGTCCTCAAACTTGGCCACTTTAAGACTTGTGGACTTCAACTCCCAAAATTCTCCAGCCAGCCATGCTAGCTGGGGAATTCTGGGAGTTGAAGTCCACAAGTCTTAAAGTGGCCAAGTTTGAGGACCCCTGGTCTAAGGAGTGGCCACATGGTATCTTAACAGATCTGCATCTTTCCTGTAAATCATACATCTGTGCCTCCCTTCCCCACAGCTATAGTGACATTGTTGGAAAAGACATTGTTGCAACTTAAAGAGTTGCACTCAGATAGTATAGGGAGTCCTCGACTTACGGCACAATTGAGTCCAAAATTTATGTTGCTAAGTGAAAAATTTGTTAAGTGGGTTTTGCCACATTTTATGACTTCTCCTGCCACAATTGTTAAGCGAATCACTGCAGTCGTTAAACTGGGTAATGCGATTGTTAAGTGAATCTGGCTTCCCCATTGACTTTGCCTGTGAGAAGGCAGGACAAGAAGCAGCGGATGGAAACTAATCAAGGAGAGAGACAACCTAGAACTAAGGAGAAACTTCCTGACAGTTAGAACAATTAACCAGTGGAACAACCAGCCTCCAGAAATGGTGAATGCTCCAACACTGGAGATTTTTAAGAACAGACTGGACAGCCATTTGTCCAAAATGGTATAGGGTTTCCTGCCTGAGCAAGGGTTTGGACTAGATGACCTCCAAGGGCCCTTCCAACTTTTTTATATTATTATTATTATTATTGTTGTTGTTGTTGTTGTTATTATTATTATTATTATTATTATTATTATTATTATTATTATTATTATGGATCATCACACAGTCAGCCAGATTTGGCATTTTGTCTACCTATCGAGTCCTTACCTAGGACCTGGGATAGGCAGATGTGGATCTTTGATGGTATTACAGGTATCGTCGCAGGATGGAAGCAGTTCCTAGTAAGGCCGCCTTTTGTAATTGACTAATAGCGAATTTGTCAATGCCAATGGTGTTCAAGTGGGGCTCCAGTTGTTTCACTGCCACCATCATAAATATGAGTCAGTTGTCAAGCATCCGAATGTAAATCATGTGACCAAGAGGATGCTGCAACAGTCATAAATGTGAAAAATGATCATAAGTTGGGATCGGAAAGTATGGGTACAAAACTGGAAAAACTGGGAAAAAACAGGGTTCCCCCCCATTTTTTTTCCAAAAGGCTTTGGGGGAAAAAGGGGAAAAAACTCCTCCCCCCCTTCTCCAGTTTTTTTCCAGGCCTTCCCATGTCTAATAAGTCACTTTTTAAAATGCTGTTGTAATTTTGAACAGTCACTAAATGAACTATTGTAAGTTGAGGACTACCTGTACTTACTGCCCATTAGCACTCCAAAGAAATGTTTCCCCTTTGAATCTGGGGAAGGCAGCACAGCTTTAATTTTTATCAGTTTTAGGATAGTTTGTGTGCCGTCTCAGAATTCTTAGTCCTCTGGCTGAGAAGAGAAGGGATTCTCTTGCATTGGAAGGTTCGCTGAAGACAACTGAGTTTGGTTCCTCTAGGGCAGGGGTCCCCAACCCCCGGTTCGTGGACCAGTACTGGGCCGCGGCATGCTAGCAACCGGGCCGCACAAACTAGCAAAGCCCCATCTGCGAGGTGTAGGTAGCACACAAAACCATGCACCCTCCGGTCTGCAGAAAAACGCCTCTCCATGGAACCGGTCCCTGGTGCCCAAAAGGTTGGGGGCCTCTGGTCTAGAGGAGGAAAGAATTACTAAAGTATTGACTGGCTAACCATGGACCTTTCCTTTAACTTCTGCCTGACCAAATAAAAATATAGGTGGTCCTCAACTTAACAACCACAACTGAGCCCAAAATTTCTGTTGCTAAGCGAGACAGTTGTTGAAGTGAATTTTGCCCCATTTTATAACCTTTCTTTCTTGCCACAGTTGTTAAGTGAATCATTGCAGTTGTTAGTCATTGCGGTTAATGATTGCAGTTGTTTATCGTTGCGGTTGTTAAGTGAATGTGGCTTCTCCGTTCCCTTTGCTTGTCAGAAGGTCATAGCTGATCACATGACTCTGGGACACAGCAACAGTCATAGTTATGAGTCAGTTGCCAAGTGTCCTGAATTTTGATCATGTGACCATGGGGATGCTGCAATGGGTTGTTAAGTGTGAAAAACATAAGTCACTTTTTCAGTGCTGTTGTAAATTGAGGACTGCCTGTCTGCAGGTTTATGGAGCGTTGTATGTGCCGCCTGATAATCTAACTTTGCTTCCACGTTGGGTGCTCAGTGAACATTTTGAGAGACCAGGACACTCATTTTAAAAATTATTCTCTTCTCTGTAGAATTATGGCCTTGAAACAGACAACATGAAGAACTTGATTCTTAAGTTACGAGCTGCATCCAACAATCTGCAAAACTACATTGGCACCCGGAGAAAGAGTTCAAACTACGATGGGAATAGCTCACGCAAACCTCCTAATGAATTCCTTACCTCCGTGGTAGAACTCATTGGTGCTGCTAAGGCTCTGCTGACATGGCTGGACAGGTAAGAATCTGTATGCTGTTAAACTCTGGAAACAAGGAGGTAATTCATGTGATCTATTCTTGGCTTAGTAGTAAGATATTATTTATTTATTTATTTATTTATTTATGAGACTTATATACCGCTTTAAGTGCAAGCACTCTCTAAGCGGTGTACACCAGTAAGCAATGTATATATATATATTTACATTGCCCCCAACAATCTGGGTCCTCATTTTACCTACCCCGGAAGGATGGAAGGCTGAGTCAACCTTGAGCCGGTGAGATTTGAACCGCTGACCTGCTGAACACAGTCAGCTAAAGTGGCCTGCAGTACTGCACTCTAACTGCTGCGCCACCTCGGCTCTTTTCCCCCTCTTCGCCCATCTTTTTGCCAAGGCAGATATTTGAGTGAGCCAACAGAAATATATATTTTTGTTTTTTTGTTTATCTCCCTTGGATTCCCTTTTCTAACACAGGTCACCTATAAGCGACCAAATTCCTTATTATGGTAACTAGGCTGATTTACATTTTGCAATTTATTCTTAAACAGAAATATTCAGAAGGCAGTGTGATTGCGTGCAGTAGTGATTGTTCCCAGGTGAGAAGATGCCAAATTGCAGCCTGGATTGCCTGTTTCCTCACCAGGGCGTGAAAGGAACCAAGTCAGAGGCCTAAAGAGAAATATATTGGGAGAAATGCCTTTACTTTCTAGTTAATATTGGATTACAGCGTAGTGACAACTGCAGTGGAAGATGACAGTGAGAAGATCCTGCCCTTGTCTGGAGGTAGCACAGAACCTCTTGCATCCTTCCAGCTTGTGAGACAGGAAATGTAGAGGAGAGACATTGTGAGAGAGACTTCAGAATGTCCTTCAGTTGGACTTTGTTCTCAGACTTGGGTCATATTTGTTGTTCCTTCCTTTCTACCTCTCTGTCTACTTACGTACCTACCTACGTATCTAGAAGGCTGAAATGTTCTTCTGCAAGCAGAGACGTATGCTTGCATTTTTGTGATTGTAAACTATATTCAAAGATTAGACTAAGTTTCCCACTGTAAGACATAACCAAGGGCAGAAGAATTAACATTCAATAAACTATTGGTGTGCAATATTGGAGGTGAACCAGACAACAGTAGTTCAGATCTGGCATCAGTTACCTTGCTGCACTTTCTGGTAATCCCATAAATCCTCAGCTTGATCACCAGCTTTGCAAGCTTAGGAAAATAGTTCAGTTCAAAAATATCCTTAACTCAAACTTTTCTGGAGTCCAAACCTTATCAGCCCAGGTAAAGTTATGGCTCATTCAAGGAGCTGCAAAAACAGTACAGCAAGGGGCCCGGTGCTAATCCTTAGCCCTTTGATTGTTTCAGATCCAAACTGCACATATCATTTGTCCTTTCAAGAGCCTTCTGAAGCAATTTATTTTGAGAGAAAAACGTCCTGCATCAGATCATTTGGTGAATTTCATAGATGAATGAAAAGTCGATTCTGGGTCTCCCAAGTTGTAATCCATCACTTTAACCAGTGCAGAAGCAGAGGGCCCATTCAGTTTGTCACTCACATAAAACTGCTGTTTGAGTACAAGGGGCATCAGGGAAATATCTTTAGCTTTGCATTTTGAAGTATGTTCTTTTTTCTGTGTATATACACACACACACACACACACATCAGCAGGAAGTGGGAGGAAGTGTATATATTGTATATATACTTGGAGCAAACCTCACGCTCACTAGTACTGATGATGTTACATAGTTGGATAACTACTTATTTATTAAATGTATATGCTGCCCATCTCACCAATAAAGTAACTGGGTGGCTTCCAAAATAGTAAAAATATAAATATAAAAGGAGATAAGATTAAGAAGACTTAAATACAAACTAAAACCAAGGGGACAGGCGGCATTCATCCCTATAAGCAAACAACCAAACTCAGACAACACTAAGGGAAGGGTCCCCAACCTATGATCCGCGACCCACTGCCAGACCATGGGCTACTGGCCACCGGGCCGCGGGACAGGCTGGCCAGGGTGCACATGTGTGTGTGCACACACTCACCCCTACTGGCGCTAGAGATCACAGACCTGTTTGCGCTAGTAGTGGTGATGGCTAGCGCCTGCACACATGCACAAATGGGACTGCTAGCCCTGTGCAGGTGCGTGCGGCCCCATTCATGTGTGCGCGTGCATGCAAATTTCCAACCTGCTCCCTTTCCCTCCGGGCTGCCAGCATGAAAAAGTTGGTGACCTCTGCACCAAGGACTCCATGTTTTTCTTTCTCTGGATTTCAGAGCAGCCATTTCTAGCAGGATGGCTGCTACATCGGAGCAGACTCCCCACTTTAGTTTAGAGTGTTGGGAGCTTCCCAGTACAATTGTTTTCCCTGGATTTATAAGGAGATAGATGCTTCCACAGGATGAAAGGCAGCTCATATACCATCTTTACCTCCCAAGTTGATTTTGTCTCTGCCTTGACCTCTCCTGCAGATACTGAGAGAATCAGATGACTGGCATTCGAAAAGGGCTTTTGTTTTCCAGCCCAATTCTATATTTAGAGTGAGATTAAATACAAATATTGTCTTTAAAAAATAACTTTATATTTTAATGTAGGACCTTGCAATTCAGTGGGCTGCTCATAAATTGTATAAATTGCTATCAAAATTGACTTTTCAAACCAAACGCACACAGTGGATGTTGGCATTCATTAATTTGTATCCCTTGGTTTTGCTGCCAAGAGATAAGTGATGTTTTCGTCTCTAGCCTAGCCAAGTGTTCGTCTTTGTTTACTTTGTCCCACAGATCAATCAGAATCATTTTTTCTTATGTGAAAAGGTTGAGTGAGAGGCAATTGGTGATGCTGTGGCAGTGGGAGCATTTTTAGCTGCTTTTAATGCATAATTTGTGAGAAAATAATGTCTGGGGACAGAGTTAGAAAACACTTCTCTTTGAGGGCTCCTTGCTACTCTTTGAACTTGGTTGTTTTCTTGCAGACGTTTCATTACCCAAATGTAACATCATCAGTGCTGCATATCAGTGATGTTACCTAGTTTGGGCAATGAAATGTCTGCAAGAAAACAACTAAGGTCAGAGAACACCAAGGACCCCTAATTTCAACTCTAGACTGCAAATATTCCCTTTACTTTGGCTTACAGCAGGGGTCTTCAAACTTGGCCCTTTTATAACTTGTGGACTTCAACTCCCAGAATTCCTCAGTCAGCGTGACTGGCTGAGGAATTCTGGGAGTTGAAAGTCCACAAGTCATAAAAGGGCCAAGTTTGAAGACCCTTTTATGACTTGTGGACTTTCAACTCCCAGAATTCCTCAGCCAGTCACGCTGACTGAGGAATTCTGGGAGTTGAAGTCCACAAGTTATAAAAGCGCCAAGTTTGAAGACCCCTGGCTTACAGCAGCATTTCTCACCCTTGTCAATTTGAAGATGTGTGGACTTCAACTAGGGAATTCTGGGAGTTGAAGTCCACAACTCTTATAATCAACAAGGTTGAGAAACACTGGTTTGGATAAAGGAATGAAGTATGCTGGATATATTACTGGCAGATATATTAAGGATTCTTGCAAGATGGAGAGATTACTCACTTTGTAGATTCTCAATTATATTAAGCTCAAGGACTCTTGTTAGTGGAGGAAGGTTCATTGTACCATTAAGCCATCCAGTTGAGCTGATATTATATACCATTTCATGATACCCATGAAATGACCATAACAAGAGCTTATAACCAAGTAAATAGACATGTACTACAAATAGCTACTATTTTCTGCTGGATTTCCCTTTTTTCCCATGTTTCTGTCTGTTTCTTTTTTTCTTCCCTTGATCTATATTGGCTGCCTATTGAAAACATCGCTTCTCCTTTTTTCACTGAGTTGCAATGTATCCAACTTTATGCCACAAGCTTTAATGCAGCCTCTTCAGAATCTTCATTCTATCAAAGGTTGTTGTTGTTCAGTATGTGTCTTTTGCTGACTGGCAACACCTCTTTAGTTTCCCAGTTTCAGCAAATGGCCCCACATTTGAACCTGGAATCAATGAAAGTAAAATGTGCTATACAGACAAAGTTCCCCTTCATTAATAAGATGTTCAACATCAGGAAATTTTGTATGTAAATATGGACCAGAGAATAGAGAGGAATTTGGCTTGTGAAATGTGTCACTCCTTCCAAATACTATTCTGTCACTTGGGTTCATGTCATGATAATCGTTTTGTTTATGGTGGGCTACTTCCAAAGTAAATCTTTTTTGATTCTTGTATTTCAGTCTTAAGAATGGTGGTCTTTGATTTAATGGTGGTCAAGTGTATTGATTTCGTGACGGGCTTTGGAGTACCTATATAAACTTAACTGTAGGCACATAGAGATAGGCCTGAAGTAAGATTTAAATAGGAAGAGGCTGTAATTCATTGGAAGATTGCAGTGGGAGTTTACCTTAGATCAGAAAGCCATAATCAGTCAGAATGGACTGTACCGATTCAAGATGAATGCTGTGAGTAGACTTCTTCAATTTAGGCTCAACATTTGGTGACCTCATGAACATTTCCATATAGATAGTAATATGGAAATAGTTTGTCACTCTCTTCTTCTGGATTTTTTTTTTTTTTTTTTGTAGGGGAGATGGAGGTTGTATTTCAGTTCTTTTCCAGTGTAAACTTTAACCCTGGGATGTCTTTGTAGTCTCTTATCCAGCTGTTAACAAAGTCCAGTGTTGCTTAGCTTTCAACCTCAAACAGATACCATCCATGTCAATCTTATGTTTGTAAAAAAGCTATTCTTTATTCAGCTCCTCTGGTCAAGGATGATGTGGAGATCTTTTCCCAGTGAGAGGTTTCTGCTTCTCAAAACACCCTGTTACAGACTGTGGTTATAACTTGTTCTAACCAGGCTGAGAAAATACTTTTCTTTTCCCTTGAGTGGCATTGATGCTTTCTTGGTATTAGGTGTTAGGTTGGTTACTTTTAACAAATAACTGTTAATCTGAACTGAAGTTTAGTTTAACAAGCTTAGCTTTTAGATAATAATTACATTCCTGGAACAATTGCTTTTACTTTTGTTTTTCTCTATTCATCTACGGAAATTCCCTGTCATGCCTCATAAATTTTGATCAGTGTTTCACAGATCTGTATATTGTATTACTAGGAGTAACTCCCCTTTCACCACACATAATACAGTTAGTAACCATTCACTTAGTGACCATTTGAAGTTACAGTAGCATTGAAAAAAGTTGACTCATGATCGTTTTTCACACTTACAACCATTGCAGCATCCTTACAGTCATGTGATCAAAATTCAGATGCAACTGGTTCATATTTAGGATGGTGTAGTGTTCCGAGGTCAAGTGATCATATTTTGCGACCTTCTGACCAGCAAACCAGGTTCATTTAACAACCGGGTTACTAACTTAACAACTGCAGCGATTCACTTAATAAGTGTGGCAAGAAAGATCGTAAAATGGGGCAAAAGTCATTTAACCTCTGTCTTGCTTAGGAGCAGAAATTTTGAGCTAAACTGTGGTCATAAGCCGAGAACTACCTGTACGAAGGTTGCTCTCTTGAGCTTGCAATGGCATAAGGAAAGTTACCTTAAATCTTTAATGTAGGCTTTGGAGTCGAAGTCAAGAGGAATATATCCTTTCCAATGTACAACTCCACAAATATGGAAATCAGGGAAGAGAATTAGAGTCAGAACTTGTGCCCTTTTGTTTCTTCTGAACTCTTGTTCCTAAATCCACTGCTCAGTTTCTGCACAAGAGATACCTTAGTTGGAAAACTAAAGTAAAATGGATCCTGCCTTTCCCCAGATGTAGAAGTCTTCAGCAAATCCCCAGTTGAAACTCTGATTATGAACTATTGTAAATAACCGTGAAAAGTGATATGATCGCCCTGCATAAATCACGATAATCAATACATACTGTAGTAACACTGTCATACAAACTAAGCTTCTAGTAATGACTGTTGTTGTGTGGCCTCTTCTTTCCTTAAAGGCACATTCTTTTTTTTTTTTTTTTTTACCACAGGACTCCGTTTACTGGGATAGCTGACTTTTCTGTGACAAAGAATAAAGTCATTCAGCTGTGCTTGGATCTTACCACCACTGTTCAGAAGGTCAGTTAAGAGAGTGTGCATGTCCTCTTTCTCTGCTGTTACTCTTTCTAAATTTCCCAAAAGAAGGCAAAACAGTAGATGTATAGAAATAATTGCAATATAATTTTATAAGCAGCTTAGTGATACATGTGAATTTTGGATTTATATGATCAGATCAAGCAGCTTTGGTTCAAACTGTTCCCTGGTTTTGTTGTTGTGCTCTCCCAAAGCTAATACTATTATTTTAACAATAATTTTTTTTTACTAACTAGTTACTTAGGAATTTATAAGCTCATTATTAGATTTTTAATTCTAACAGACTATGTTGTTTCTCTGTGTCATAGAATATAAGTGGGTATATGCAAAAGAAATTACTTTTTTGTCATATTTATGTAGTGTATATTGGAGGTGGTGACCCTTTGAGAGCTATATGCAATGAAATTTCATTTTAATGTACCGTATGCTGATTAGTATACATTTAAAGTGACAATAAAGTTGTTCTGTTCTACTCTACTCTACTCTACTCTACTCTACTCTACTCTACTCTATTCATCAGCAATTATTTGTTAGTAGCCCACCACTTCTAGAGCTTATAAAAACATGAGGGCTTAACACATATTATAATTTTCTCCAGGTCTTTACTTCTTAATTTTTTTTAAAAAAAGGCCACAATAGTAGGAGGCATGTCGTAAAACAAGGCAGTTTCAGTCCTGAATAATTTTCACATAGAAGTTTATGCTCATTTTTCCTAGCAGCAACTTGTAGTTGTGGGATCTACAAAACCAGAAGAGATATAAAACAGCAATACCCTAGAAGGCAGTAAGAAGTGGAATACAACCATTCCTTGACTTACAAGCATTGACTTACAACCATTCCCTCAGTGACCATTTGAAGTTAGAACAACACTGAAAAAAGTGACATGATGTTTTTCACACTTATAACCATTGCAGCATCCCCATGGTTGTGTGATCAAAATTTAGATGCTTGGCAACTGACATGTATTTATGACAGCTGCAGTGTTCCAGAGTCATGTGATCCCCGTTGCGATCTTCTGACAAGCAAAGACAGTGGGGAAGCCAGATTTATTTAACAACTGTGTTACTAACTTAACAACTGCATGATTCACTTAAAATTGTAGCAAGAAAGGCCATAAAATGGAGAAAACTCTCGTAACAACGGTATTGTTTAACAATGGTATTGTTTAGCAACGGAAATTGTTGTCGAGGACTACCTGTATATTTGATCCACAAAAAAAGGCAAAAAGAAATAAGAAATGCATTCAAATGTAGAAACAATTTAGAATCAGACTAAACGTGACAGCCAAAAGATCCAATAAATATTTTAACTCATAGCTGGGTTTAAAACCTGTCTCTGGATGTATAAGGCTTATGGGCAGCAGTAGCTTCACTCTATTTAGTGGCTGGTAACATTTATTTTTTCCCCAGCCACCCTTGCCTATATTGTCACTTTCTACAGCAGACACACAGGATTAAAAAAAAAAACTATGCTCTAAATATAGGTAAGATTATAGCTATTTTCAGCTGAAGCCATCTTTCCAGAACTGCATACTTTAGGGTCTTTTCCCAGTAATGATATCGTCATTTTTTCTTCTTGCTTGGATCAAGATAAATTAGTTTGACTTCTAATCAATTGAGGTGACTACTGACAGATTGCCATCCAATGAGATTTTTGCCAGTGGAATAAGAAATAAAGACTATTTTTATCTCTGTACCCCCTCTCCCCTCAATCTGCTGTCAGAATATTATGTGTGCAGTAGGGGAAAGGAAAATAGTCCCCCACCCCACGCCCAAATCCACTTTCCTCTTCCAGTGACAGAAATCTCTGATGGTTCAACAAGTCTTACCTCTGGGATGCCACACTTAATTGGATGCTACTTTAAAGTCTTGTGCTTGCTGGCATGTCTACTTTGCCATTCTGGCTCATACCGTTCCTTAAATGGAGAAGAAAGTGTAATCTTCTCCTTCTCCAGCAGGATGGCTGTAGAGTCCAATGGATGGGTTCTATGACAGCCTTCCTGCCTGGCAGACTGGGTAAAAACTTCGGCTACACCCCTTCCTGTGGGCGTGACCCCAGTTTTGACTCAGTCTCAAAGCCTGGTAGAAGCAGCGAGAAGCAGCTCTCAGGACAAAAGGAATTTAATTCAAAGAGAGAGAAAGGAATCCCCTCTTCCTTCCATTTGAAAGAAAAGCCTTCTGGCAGCTGATAGGACTTGAAGGGTGCAGCCAGGATCGGCGGATTTGTGAGTGGGGCGTCAGGGCGGCTAGCTGGGGAAGCTCGGAACGGGGCCGGATCGCTCGCCGATATCCGGCCCGCCGAGCAGCTGTTTGGCGCGGGGACCTCACACCGGGCTGTTCGTCGCCCTGCGGCCCGCCAAACAGCTGAGTGGCCGACTCGGCTTGGCCGACGGGACCGAGGCGCCGCTCAGCGCGAAACAGCTGAGCTGCGCGGGAAAGCGGCAACCCGCGGCGCCGCTCGGCATCGATCAGCTGAGCGGCGCGAGAAGCAGCCCTGACAAGAGCAGAGCCCAGCGCTGTTTTCTTTCTCCTCAGAGGAGAGGCGCAGCCCCCTTAAGGCCAAAGGAGTTACCTTACTGCTGAATTCAAAGATCCGCCATTGCTTGAACCTCGTGGCTCCCCAGGCTACTATTGGGAGGCGTGGCTTCCTCCCATTCGCCATTTTGAACAAGCGGATCAACCCGCCGTTTCTTTCCCTTGTGGGTGGGGCTACCACCCGGGCTCCATTTCCCGGCAGATAAAGAAGGGATCTTTTAGGTAAGGGTCTGAGGTTACCTCAAACATTGGGGCAAGAGGAAGGAAGAGGGAAAAGAAAGAGAACTATCACCCGTTCTGATCGTGGTCTGCTGCCACAGCCACAGACTGGGGGAGAGAGAGATACAAACTGCACTTTGTCTGGACTAGGTGAGGAGGTGAGGAGGAATATTTTATCTGACTGTTCCTATAGCGACCTTTAGTCACTGCCTTGCAGGATCTTCTGTCCAAAGGACCCTGCCTGTCCGGCCATTGTTTGTATAGGCAGAAGAGGGCAACAGCCCCAAGTATCTGCATCTGATCTGCGTATCTTATCCCCCTGCTCCAGGCATTGCCTACTCGGGGTGTCTGGCACAATGGCAGACAATGTCTCGTATTCAGTCACACAGGTCCCTCAATTGTCCCCCTCACAGCAGCAACAAAAACGCAGATCTTCTGAATCAGAGGTGGGGGGGAAGAAGAAGGCTAAAACAAAGCACCTCACTCAGAAGGGACAATCTAAAACGGCTGAGCGAGAGGCTTTGAGGAGACATTTGGCTTTAGAAAGACAAATTAGCAGAGCACAGAGAACCAATTCCAATGGGACAAATATGGTTTCCCCTGTCCCAGTGGTGGCACCCAGCACAGAACCTACTGCCGAGGAAGTGCTCAAGACTTGGTCTCCTCCTGGGGAAACTGAACAGTTAGATTCCTCCAATCCCTCCTCACCAGCTTCTTCACCTGACCACACTCCAGCGCGTCACCCCAGTGACAAAGCGCAGGAGAACATATAGTCGGCATAATTTCAGGCATTCATGCAGGATGCCTTTTCCCAGTTCATGGCTTCCAAGGGGCAAGTGGCCTTTCACACACCCCATAAGGGACGAGCTAGGCTGCCCCCTACCAACATTTCTGAGACTTCCTCTCAGATAGGAGAGGGTGACTCATTAGACCTCGATATGTCAGACATGCCCCTTTCGGAGGATGAGGAGACCGCACCTGAGCAGGCGACGAGCTCTGGCCTCTTTAATCCAGCGCTTCTAAAATCACTCCTGATAAAGGCAGTCTCTACGGTCAGCCTGACATCAGTACAGGAAGAGAAACCCACTACAAGCAAGGAGGCCAATCCTCTATTTGCCAAAAAGGTTCCACAGGATAAGTACATTCCATGCCCGGAGGTCTTCATGACCACGGTGGAGGAACAATGATCCTCACTTGCAAGCCCACCGGCACCTAATAGCGTGGAAAGAAAGCTTTTCAACCTATCTCCCTCCTTCTTGAACATGTTAGAGGTTCCTGCTGTAGATAACCCCTTGATCTCATTATTTTCTACCTCCGCGATTCCAGGAGACATGGCGGAGGTCTTGAAACCTGAGGAGAAAAAATTTGAACACTCCCTCCGTCGTTCCCACATGGCTGCAGCCTGGGCGGCCAGAGCAGCCACTTCATCATCATTCTTCGCGAGGGCCTGTATCATGTGGCTGAGGGAACTGCAGGGCACGGTGCCTCCAGACCAGGTCAGAGTACACCAAACATTGGCCAAGCTCCTTGCGGCCTCTCAATTCGTGTCTGATGCTTCACTGTACGCAACGAAGTATGCGGCAAGATCCATTGCGGCCACGGTGGCCTCGCGTAGGTTACTGTGGCTCAAAAATTGGAAGACGGACCTGAGGTCCAAATGGCGCCTCTCGACGTCCAAATACAGTGGAGAAGCCCTATTTGGGTCCATATTGGACCCACATGTCAGCGAAGGCAGAGACAAGAAGAAAATCCTAGTACATCCATCAAAAAAGTTAGACAGGAGAGGCAGTCAAGATTTCCAGAGACAGGGCTTCCGCTCAGGAAGCCCCTGGGAATGGAGACAACCCTTTCGATCAGGGCAATCTTGGGACTGGCCCAGAGGCTCACGATCCTTCTACCCGAGGCAGGATCGACCCCAGGATCGACAAAGCGTGGAAAGAAAGAAAGAAACTGGAGCCAGAGGCCAGTTCCAGTCCAGACGTCCATATAGGGGAGCGGGAGGCAGATCCTTTAAGCGTACCAAGTGACGCCAAACAGGACACTCCCATCGGGGGTCGGTTAGAAAACTTCATCGAGGTCTGGGAGCAGACCACTACCGACGCCTGGGTCCTGGAAACGATCAGGCATCGCCTGACCTTAGACTTTTGCTCTCCTCCACCAAACCGGTTCATCAGATGCCCCATCTCCAGAAAGGCACACAAGACAAGGCTGATAACTTCGGCCATAACTCACCTCCTGTCAATTCAAGCCATAGAGAGGGTACCAAAGGAAGAGGAAGGAAGAGGATTCTATTCCATCCTCTTCGTTATCCCAAAGACATCAGGAGGGTGGAGAGCAATATTGGACCTAAAGGGCCTGAATTATTACATAAAGTACAGGAAGTTCAAGATGCACTCCTTGAAATCCATCCTAGCCAGCGTCAGGGAAGACGATCTACTATCTTCATTAGATCTCACAGAGGCGTACCTACACATTCCCATCCATCCCAGCTACCGGAAATTCCTCAGATTTACCTACGCGGGCCGGCATTACCAATACAGGGCCCTACCCTTCGGGCTATCCTCAGCACCAAGGGTATTTACCAAAATCCTAGCTGTAATAGCAGCCCATCTCAGGTTGATGCCGGTTCGCGTACAATTTTATCTGGACGACATCTTGATTCAGTCCAGATCTCAGGAACAAGCAAGGGCAGATCTCAGAACCACAATCCGAACCCTACAGGGGCACGGATTTTCGGTCAATTTAAGCAAGAGCCACCTCACCCCCTCAAGGAGACTTCAACACCTAGGCGCAGTGATAGACACGTCACAGTGCAGGGTATACCTTTCCCAGGAGCGATTGATCAGCATATCCAAGCTAATTCACCAAATTAAAAGATCAGGAAAGTGCCCTTGATACAGCTCTCGAAACTCCTGGGAAAGATGATATCTTGCATGGGCATCATCCCATGGGCAAGGCTCCACTCGAGGGAGTTGCAGTGGTTCCTTCTACCTTACCAGAGGAGGAACCTCAGCACCTCCAACAGGAGAGTGTTGGTACCAGTACAGGTGATGAGATCACTAAAATGGTGGCTATCCCCCACGGTACTCAAGGGGAGCATATTCAGGGAACCGAACAGGGTCACACTCATGACAGACGCGAGCTTGGTCGGATGGGGAGCCCACCTGGGAACCCAGATAGCACAGGGCCAGTGGGGACAGAAGGACCTGTCACGCAGCATCAACTGGCTAGAGCTCCGGGCCATCCACCTGGCTCTTCGCCACTTCTCACACCTAGTAACAAGGAGGCACGTCCTCGTACTAACAGACAACGTAGCAGCCAAGGCACATGTAAACAAGGAGGGAGGAACACGATCAGTGGAACTGATGAAGGAGGCATTGGCTCTGGCTCGATGGGCAGAAGCCAATGTGAGTTCCATCAGAGCGGAACACATCTCAGGGGAGACGAATACCCAGGCAGACTCCCTGAGCAGAGCCAAGGTGGACCAGTCGGAATGGCGTCTGGATCCGGCTCTGTTCGAGGAGATCTCCCGGAGATTCGGACAACCGCATCTAGATCTATTTGCCAATCACAAGAACACACAACTCCCCAGGTTCTTCTCCAGATTCCCGTCTCCGGGATCGGAGGGAACGGATGCTCTCAGGTGTCGGTGGCCGGCACAACTCCTGTACGCCTTCCCACCGCTGCCCTTAATACCGGCGACCATACGCAAGTTGATCCTGGAAGGCGCAGAGATAGTCTGCATTGCCCCTCATTGGCCACGGCGCCCGTGGTTTGCCGACCTCGTGGACCTTTCGATATCACCCCCGTAGAGGATTCCCCCGGACAGGATAAGACTCAGCCAGGGTAAGCTTGTGCACCCAGATCCCCAGTGGTTACAACTAGCCGCTTGGCATTTGAGCGGCAGAGCTTAGCCAAACAATCTTATTCGGCAGGGGTGATATCAATCATACAGGCATCACGAAGAGCGTCCACTAACAGGATTTACGACGCTACATGGAAGGGGTTTTGCAGGTGGTGCGCCCCTCTCCGTCTAGATCCGACCGCAGTATCTATCCCTAATATCCTAGATTACCTCTTGGAGGGTCTCAATAAGGGCCTATCAGTCAATACTATTCGCAGACAGATATCGGCTCTCTCAACTGTTCTCTCCTGCGACAACTTAACCTCCCTAGCGCAACACCCAGCGATTAATGCCTTTTTAAAAGGGGCAACTAACACAAAACCCCCCGTCATACACAGGTACCCGTCTTGGAACCTGCCTAAGGTCCTTCTAGCCTTGACATCAGCACCCTTCGAACCTCTCGAATCATGCTCTCTTCATCACCTATCGCTGAAGGTAGCTTTCCTTGTGGCAATCACTTCAGCAAGGAGAATTTCAGAACTAGCAGCACTGTCAGTAAGGAAGGACCTGTGTACCTTCTCCAAGGACAAGGTCGTTCTTAGACCAGATCCGGCCTTCATCCCGAAGGTAAATAGCATCTTTCACAGATCTCAGGAACTGATTCTTCCTGATTTCTGTCCAAAACCCAAACATAGGCTAGAACATAGATGGCACAAGCTGGATGTGCGGAGAGCGCTGTGTTTCTACGTGAAACGCACCTCGGCTTTCCGAAAGACTGAAGCATTATTTGTGTCCTTTCAACCATCAACTATGGGAAAGAAGGTGTCTTCTTCCACCATAGGCAGGTGGATCAGAGCCTGCATAGCACAAGCCTACGTCTCGCAGGATCTGCCAGCACCCACTCATGTGACTGCCCACTCAACTCGGAGCGCAGCCACATCTGCGGCGTGGCTAACACAAGCACCGGTAGAAGAAATTTGCAAGGCCGCAACCTGGTCTTCACCTTCGGTTTTCATTCGACATTACCGTTTAGATTCCCTTGCAGCAGCAGACGCGGCCTTTGGTAGAAGAGTCCTTCAACAAGTCGTATCTGCTCAGAGTTCGGTAGCCTAGACTTTCCCTCCCAGGGGGACATGAGGGCTTTGGTATGTCCCATCCATTGGACTCTACAGCCATCCTGCTGGAGAAGGGGCGTTGTCTTACCTGAACGCCTTTTCTCAGCAGGATGATGTAGAGTCCAAGCCCACCCAGGGGTTAGGTCTAGGCAGAGATATAATAAAGAGCTGCAATGTTAATTCCAACAAAGTTTCTCGCCTAAGTCAAAACTGGGGTCACGCCCACAGGAAGGGGTGTGGCCGAAGTTTTTACCCAGTCTGCCAGGCAGGAAGGCTGTCATAGAACCCATCCATTGGACTCTACATCATCCTGCTGAGAAAAGGCGTTCAGGTAAGACAACGCCCCTTCTAATTCAGGGGTTCTCAACCTTGGCAACTTTAAGACTTGTGGACTTCAACTCCCAGAATTCCTCAGCCAGCAAAGCAAAGCTGGCTGAGGAATTCTGGGAGTTGAAGTCCACAAGTCTTAAAGTTGCCAAGGTTGAGAACCCCTGTTCTAACGCTTCATTGCTCCCATTGAATAAATGATGCTTTGTATACTTTCACACTCTGCTGGATGTTGTCCTTTCAGCCCAGTGTCTTTGCAGGTAATATTTGCAAAGCTGAACACCTTTCTATGAGAATACATTGTGAGTCACATTTTTGTAGCTACAGATGAAGACAATAGAAGCACTGTTGGATGGATGGGATGCAGAAAACCTTTAGTTGAAAATCTACATAACAAATAGACCTTCCTCCCCCTTGCTTGCTTCCCATTACTTCCCAGTGTCCTTCAGCTAGCAAATCTGGTTTGATTAGCCATCAGTTCTTCTCAATGTAGTGGGATTTGGCAATGAATCACTGAAGCTGCTTCCCATCATTTTTAAGCAGGAGGATGATTTGCACATATAAGAGGCTTTTATTTGGATGCAAATCATTGTTTTTTACATTACGTTTTTTTACATTGTTCTGAAGATGGACAGGCTTTATTGTAGTTATAGGGCACATACCTTACTGCCCATGGGCCGGATGCATCATACTGAAACCGCATCCACCCCATTGCCGGCAATGGGGAAAAAGTTGTGATGCGTCGTGTGACGTCATGTGATGTCCCAAATTTGACATGCCTGTCGTATTGAGTGCCTTGTTCAGTTGTCCTGATCGTTCCTTAGCATCTCTGGTCAGAATTGGGAAATACTTGCTGGAATGTTACCTAATTGGGTAATGGAATGTCTGCAAGAAAACAACCAAGTTCAAAGACCACCAAGGACCCTCATTTCAGCCTTGAGCTGCAGGTATTCTCCTTTATTGATGCTTCCCTTTGACTTACAGCAATGTTTCTCATCCGTGTCATTTTGAAGATGTGTGGACTTCAACTTCCTACATGCTGTCTGTCTGAGGAATTCTGGGAGTTGAAGTCCACACATCTTCAGATCAACAAGGTTGATTTTAAACTGTCAGTCTGTTGAGGAACTAATAGCTTAAATTTATGTTTCTTTTACCAACTATTTTATGTGTGAAAAGGCTTTGTTAAAAGATTTATAAAAATACTTCAAAACCAATAATTAAGATTCTTGCTGAAGCTTCTGCAGAGAATTAGATTTTTGGATCATTGTAAAAAAACTTTTGCATTGCCCCCTATGCTCCAGACATATTTTACTGACTGTACAAGTCAATCAAGTCAAAATTACAGTTTGATGCTATATAAGGATCTTCCAGTAATAGAATACGTTCTTTTCTTTTTAAAGGACTGCCTTGTAGCTGAAATGGAAGATAAAGTTCTCAATGTAGTAAGTATAAATGTTTATGTTTAATTCATTTTTTGAATTCCTTTCTGTTAAGGCATTTTTTTTAATGATTGAAAGCAGCTTTACTTATTACGAAGCCCAATAGGAACAGCAGGCATCTATGGCTCCTTATTGCATAGTTTCCAGGCTTATCTAATCGCCTAAAATGAGAAAGTCTAAACTATTTTTGGATGATCCAAAAGCCCTGTTTTGATATGCAGCTTGCCTAGTTGAAGGCTAAAAATGGGACAAAGTAGAGGGTACATTCAAGCATTTCCCTACATTCTTTGTTTGCTGATGATTCAGTTTGGTTCTCATCTGTTCTGAAATGCAAATGCCAGTCTGGATTCCAGCTCAGTTGATGGCATTTTTTTTGGTTTCTAAAGAAATGCATATAGATTCCTATCCTGTCATTGCAAGACTCATGACTAATTGGACCAAGGTGGAATATTAAGGATATTAGCCCATCGGATAGGGAGTTTGCGTTTATATTCCTTTTCTGTGTGAGTAGAGAAATTTCAGGTCAGGAAATGGAAAACAATGGAGGCTGCTTGTAATGTGACCCACAAAGCAAGCAAATGAAAGATACTTGTCCGCTTGCATTGTTTCTGCTCTTCCTTCAATCTGCTCAACCCTGCTGAGTTTCAGCAGAGCTGTCAAGCCTGGCTTTTTAATAAAACCATGGATGTGTTGTAAGTTGGGAACCTCCAGCCTGGGTTGACCAAAGAGCCACAGCAAGAGAAAGAATTACAAAGACAACTGTGGCTACTGAAAGAACAATAAGCATCCATTCTCTTGGTGTGGCTCTTTGGTCAACTGGCTTTATTGTTTTAAACTTCTTAGTGAAATAAGGGAATATTAGCCATTCAGAGTCTCACTGGACCGCAGTGACATATAAATCCCAATGAATAGTATCATTCACATAATATAGGTGGAATAGAATTCTGGTTTGTTTGTTTTTTTTAATCACTGCCCAGTGTGGGTACTCTGTTTTTGGGTCTCCAGTGGAAATATGAGGTGAACCGTTTTGCTTGAGCAGAGCTCACAGTTCTGAGGACCGAACTTGAATGGGAATACCTGACAGTACATTACGACAGTAGAAAAATGCTCTTTTGAATCAGAATTGATTTGAAAGGAGAATTTTCCAAATACGTTTGAGACAGTCTTGTGACTGGAATAGGGAGGCAGTGACCTGCGTTCAATATTTTGTAATGGTTAATCATTGCTTCCTCCTTTTGACATGAATCAGGCTGTGTTCTTTGATAAGACCTTCCGCCTGCCAGATAGATGGTGAGGAATTCACAGTATCTAAAAATACTCACACCTCCATTCAAAACAGAACAATTGTTGATTACCCTCCATAAAAAAAATCCATACGCCCTTCTATTTATGCATTATGGTTCTTTCAATACTCTTACTTTTTATAGTAACATTGTTTGGTGTGTGCGTATGTGTATGTGTGTGTGTAAATGTAACTGCTTTCAGCAACTGTGTTCTAACAACATAAGAAGCTTATAGCTTACAAATCATGTCCATCCAGCTCACTGGCTCTTTTTCACTGCCCCATATCCCTTTCTGGTCTAGTAGCCATGATTGTTTAATTAGTGTCAGAGCGTATGTTGGATTGGAGCTTTAGATGTGTTGCTGACACTCTTCCTGTATCAGTGGTAACATTCCCCACAAGGGAGATGCTGTGATGGGTTATGGCATTGGGGCAGTTCTCCCAAATAGTAGGTAAGAGTCAAGCTTATTAGTCAGATTCCAACATTTGTATATATTGTTCCTGGCTTTTGCAATATGAGATGCCAGAAGTGAATATTACTGAGGCTGTAATTGTTTGTACTAGATACAAGACACAGATAAATGTTCCTCTAATAAATTATGGAGGTGGAACTTGCAACAATACAGTGTTAGATTTGAAATTACATGTACATATTGGTGAATAAGAATTAAAAACTGGGTACTGGTAGTAAGGAGAAGCTGCAAATAAAAGGCTGGATAGGTATTAGATAAATCTTGGAGAAGTTGATTGATGATTGGGATTAATAGATTATGCTGACTGACAGTGGAGATGTGCGTGTAAGGTGATTGCACTGATTTGCTATAGTGATTTGTAAATAAAAGGAGTATCTTTCTTTAACTTTTGGGATGTTTGTATTTATAAATTGACCTCAACAGATCTCAGAACTTATTCCTCTTCTTGGTTATTCTGAAATAATGATTTTCTGAAATAATGTTTCACAAGGATCTTTGATTTTCTGAAATAATGTTTCACAAGGATCTTTGAAGTTTGTTTTCTTACTTTGCGGTTACAATATTCCTTTTATGACTGGCAATATTTTATTTTTCAATTTTCAAATGATTTGACCATAAACTTTCCTGCATATAATTATGCACTTGTACACACAGGTCCAACGTTATTAATTTGCATTTTAGAGAAAATGAAACATCTGAACTGTAGTATCCAAATCTGGACCTGTACTCTGATGCTTTTCCTCTAGTTTCCTTGAATGAAATTTTGTTTGCAAGCCCATTGAGTAATTGTAGCCTCATTCCATTGATTTTATCATTTTGTTGGCTCATACATATATAATCTTTGCATCCTTTTAAAATTTGAGATGATATGGAAACAGTTCTGAATGGTAAACATTGTGTTTGTTGATTGTGCAAAAATGCATTCTCTTGAGAAGACTGTTTCTTGGTCCTTCCTTCCTATACCTACTTCTACAATTGTGTCAAACATCTTTTCATTTCCCTGATCGCTGCTGCCTTCACATTCCAATGCTCTTGGCTAGCAATAGCACTTAGATGTATATACCACTGCATAGTGCTTTACAGCCTTCTCTGAGCAGTTTACAGAATAAGCATGTTGCCCCCAATAATCTGGGTCCTCATTTTACCAACTTTGGAAGGATGGAAGGCTGAGTCAACCTTGAGTCACTCAGAATCGAACTGCTGGCAGTAAGCAGAGTTAGCCTGCAATGCTGCATTCTAACCACTGTGCCATCACCATGACTGCTTTTCCTTGTTACTTGACAGGAAGAAAACTCTCCATAGAACCGAGCATTCTATGACTGTTATATTCTCTCTCAACTTAGTTTGGGAGAACTTTTTAGTTCAGAAGGAAAGACTTGTGTCTAGAGGAAAGAATAATATATTAATAGCGTAGCCAATCAATATATGTACAGAGTGGGGAAGGGAAGGGATTTTCTTTGTGATCTTGATCTGTGATAGTATATATTTTTTAAAAATTGTAAACTATGCATTTGATGGAAGGAAGAAGTTTGACTCCCCCCCCATTTCATGCTGTACATATCCTGCTGAAGTGAAGCAAATAGCAATTGAGAAGCAGAGATCACAATAGCAACATTCTACATTGGGAAGACTTTGTTCTCTAGTGCCTTTCTAAATCAGCTTCTCCCTATCCAGGTTCAGTTTGCTCTAATTTTGATTTCTCCCCACCCACCCCCATATTGTTAAATTTGCATCTCCAAGCCAAAAGTTTGGGATTCCAGACAAGGCAATAAAATGTTCTTTTCATTTGAAATATGCATCCATATTTGGGAATCCAAGACAACTTATCATCTCATTATTTTTGAAATAAGTAAATACAATAAATGTTAAAACCTAAATATTAACACTGCCAACTCAAACAAAAATATTTTTAAATTCTGTTTAAATGTGTATTAAATGCTTAATATTGGATTTTCTTGACTTATTTTAGGAAATAGATCCTACACTCGAGGAATCACTAAGATATTTTTTCTTTAGATTTGATCAGTGGTGGTGAACCTATGGCACACGTGCCAGAGGGGGCACTCAGAGCCCTCTCTGGGCACGCAGGTCATTGCCCCAGCCCTGCCTCCCCCAATGACCCTCTCCTCAGCAGCAGTCCCCCATGAAGACGACTCACCCCCAGGCATGGTCTACACGGAACAGAGCAGCCAAGGACATGGCAACCGGGCAGCAGGGACAAAACTCAGCCCTTGTGTCCCGTTGTATGCAATCAATGCTGTGGGGCACATGTGGAGGGCATGGCCACCATGGTGCGGCTTGGCTGCCTGGGCGATCTGCAGCGGGCAGGTGGGGCGGTGGGGCAATGGGGGGCGGTTTTGGGACAGTCAGTCTATAAAAGGTTCGCCATCACTGGCCTAGGTGATAAAATCAGAGCACGTTTTTTTGGTTCATGTTGGTGACCAAGTTTTTGGAAAATGTTCTCCTCTAACTTGATTTTCTCCCTATCTGATGAGATTGCAAATCCAGTAATTCCTAGCTATTGTCCCTGCTGATTGGAAATTCCTAGTACATCCTAATATATCTGGTGGGCATCGGGAAGGGAAAGCTGACTTAAATACAGGAGAGGAGAATCTCCTGATTAATTCAGGGTTTTCAGGTTAATTGGGCTCAGCCTATATGTTATCATTTGACCCAGAGGATTTTCTTCTCCTCTTGTAAGGGGGGGAAGCCATTAATATTATTTTTTGTATTCCAGGCTTATGCATGATAAAAACAGTTATAGCCATTTTGGATTGTTTCTGTCCAAAATTACAAAAGGCTTGAATTATGTCTATAGAATTTTTAGTTTGAAATAAAGTTCTTGCAGAGCTTGATAGTTAGAATGCGTGGTAGTTAGAATGCAATACTGCAGGGTACTTCTGCTGACTGCTGGCTGCTAGCAATTCAGCAATTCGATTCTGACCGGCTCAAGGTTGCTGATACTGTAAACTGCTTAGAGAAGGCTGTAAAGCACTGTGAAGCGGTATATACAGTAAGTCTAAGTGCTATTGCTATTGCTTTCTTACCCAATGAAAGTTAACTCTGAGCGGCTGCTGTATCTTATGAATCTGGAATTAGCACGAAAGCAACAATTCTTAATGTAGGTGTTTTTTTCTTTGTCGGAGAGGCTGTGCATGAGACCACCACCCCATCTCCCGAAATAATGTGTAAAGCATGTTCTTATTCTTTTCTAGTCTAAGGTTTTGAATGGAATCTGTGATAAGACAATCAGGTCAACAACTGATCCATTGATGAGTCAGGGTGCGTGTCTCGAAGAAGTTCACTTAAACAATATCAAACCTGGGGAAGGCTTGGTAAGAATTTTTGCATTTCCTTACTTTTTTAAATTGCTCTGGGCTACTACCTCAAAGTTTATTTAAAGTAACAAAATCTAATTTATTTTCCCCAAGCAGAAAGAGAAAAAGAAAGTCAAGGTGGAGGCTATAATTGAAATCCTGCCCATTTTTATATGCATTTTGTCCACAACATGTATGCACATATGAAAAGGTGTGGACCACCATCTTGATATTTCTCTTTCTTTCTTTGTCTCGCTGTATCTCTCATACAAATAAACACACACACACACACACACACACACACACACACAGAGAGAGAGAGAGAGAGAGAGAGAGAGAGAGAGAGAGAGAGAGAGAGAGCCATGGACATTCCTATTTATTATGGTATTTAGACTGAGCAGAGAGAGAGAGAGAGCAAGCACCCGCTTAATTAGTTTGAACAATTAGTTTATATTGCAATCTGAAAAGTAAAAACTTTAATTCTTTATCTCCAGGACTAAATTTTTTCCAATAGGGAATTCCCACAAGAAATATTCTACTAGGTATATCAAGAGAACAGAGAAACATTTAAAAAAAAAGAGTTCTCTGTATTGGCCCTGAAATGTCATTATGGAGTCCCATCAAGATTTGCCATTGTTAAAAATGTGAGTATCAAGAGAGGACTGTGTTACTAATATTAAAGACTAATTATATTCAAATTGATTCTTTGTAGAGGAACATTTGAAATATTACGAACCTTTGGGTAGGTCTGTATTCTAGCTTAGAAAAACATCTTAAAAAGCTGAATTTGACAACCAGCATTTATTATCCATGTGTTTTGAAGAGTTTTCTAGGCTGTATTCAGACGAAAGCTTTTCAGCTATTCCCATGAGACACACACTTATTTTGTGACCCTCGTTTAAATACTGAGATTCTACTTAAGTCTATTTGTTTTACATATTCATCATATACGCTTATATGCTGCTTCAGTTATATGATTCAAAGTGACTTTGAGCATAACAAGCAATGCATATAGTGTGTATGATAAATCAAAATGTATCAACTTTTATAAGCAGATAAATAATTTTATGCTTATTTATTCATTCGATTACCTACGGCTGCCCAATTCCAATTATTAATAACAAAAGTTAGAAGTAAGTACTGCCAGCACAGATTCAATAAAACAATACCATCTTAACATAACATGAGAGATTCTTGAGGAAGATGGGTGATTCAGAAATGTGAAAAATCGATAGATATAACATCAAGCAACCTTAACTAAACAAAGGTTCCTCTTTATTCTCCTAAGAAATGAATTTACTTGAGATCACTTTTCCTCCTTGACTGATTTGGAAGGTCTTGGTGTTAAGTGATTTTTGTTTAGATTCTCACCCCCATAGGTGAGGATTTCTTCTTCTTTTTCTCTCCTTCAAAAGGAGATTATACTCCATTTACACAATTCAACAAGGCTGGTTTGGGCAGGCTCTAGCATGGTATTAACAGCCATGCTGTTCCTCTAAATAATTGTCTTAAAACATTTGAGGTATAACTGTGGATGAGTTGTAATTATTCTTATGCTTATTTTATCTTTCTATTCCTCAATTTAGGGAATGTACATAAAATCTACTTATGACGGTTTACATGTTGTTACTGGGACAACAGAAAATGTAAGTATTCTTAATGTCTTCATCAAAGGGAAATTAACTGTAGCTATTTGTGATAAAATTGAACCCAAGCCAAACCTTTTTAAAAAATAGTAGTTTTATTAAACATTATAATTAAAAAGATAAGAAGCTAGAAAAGGAAAAATCGAAAGTGCAGAAAAGAAAGAAAAAGAATAGAAAAGAAACAAAAATTAGGAATATATAAAGAAATTACTTTCTTCTTCATAACTCATATAGACAATTTTAGTAACTTATTTAATAACTTATTTATTTAGTAAGTTATCACCTTCTCTTTTCCCCATATTCCATCTCTTTATACACAAATCTTTAAAGCCTTGGCATTCAGTCTTGGTCAGTAAATTCCATTAAGGATTACCAGAGATAACAGCATATCTATTTTAATTTTGATCAAATAAATCAACTTTATATTTCTTCCTTTTACTTTTAACAATCTTGATATTTTTATATTCCTTCCCTTTATTTTTTAACAATTTTGATCCTTAATCCTCTCAAAAATGTCCTAGAACTTGATTTCTTTTCGTTTTTTTCCTTGTCATATCTTAGCAAATTTTTTCAAAACTGTAACATGTCTCTTTTGTAAATCCAGTATACTGTAAGAAAGTTATCCAGGTCATTCTTTTAGTTTGTTAAGACATCAGACAATTTCCTTTGTATATCCAGTGTAGTATTTTGTTACATCATTTCCATAGCCCATAATCTTTTTAAAACCCACTTTCAAATCAATCTCAATCTTATCCTTTAAAATATGTTCCTCTTCCATATCATCTTCCAAATGCAGTTCTTAAATTTGTTTTTGTGGGAAACTCACTTGGTATAGTAAATCTTGCAATGCTGAAAGTTGCTAAAATCTGAAAAGCAATATTCAAAAATGATTAAGAAAAGAAATATGTGAGCCCTATGTCCAAATCACAGTTTGGACAAAAATTGGGATCCCTCATCTCCTAGAGGTCTTGTGGTCTCCTTTCAAGACAGTATGTCTGGAATATTTGTGGACAATTCTAGGTTCTCTCCTAGTCTGGAGAAGAATCCTGAAGAACTGGTCCATTTGCCGGATATTCATTCCATTGTGGTCATCGGCTCTGCTGTTTTCAGTTTGCCATTTCTTCCCCCCAAAATGGCAAAAATGTGACAGAAAGCAAATGCTTAACTTGTTATATTTTCATTTATTTTGGTCTCATACTCTTATCATTACCTTATTGCTGACAGTGATAATTTATGCTAAATTATCATGTGCATGACTGACTCTATCTGTTCTATATCCACCTTTTGGTTCAGTTCAGTTTGTATGCAAATCAGTAAAAGTGTTTCTAAATGCTACGTGGGGTTGTACTAACTGGAATTCCCAGAATTGTTGTTGAGCAAAATGCTTAGATTGTAAATACAGGCTCAGCAAAGACGTGTTTATGTAGTGCACTGTCTTCCTTCTGAAAACACCAGCAGGATATTTAGACTGGGTATAGAAGAGTCCATATACTTCCTGCGAATCAAAGAGAGAGTTCTTAAATGTAAAGTGTCTCCAGAATTACAAAGGAAAAGCCATGGAGATATATGTAATGAGTGGGAAAACTAATTATGAGCTCCACTTTCATTTTTGCCTAGAACAGGAAGATAGTGACTCTCTTCTATACACTGTCCTGTCCCATTGACCTGCAGATATAGAATTGGATTACAGTTCCCATTCTCCCCGGCCAGTGCGGCCATTAGTCATTTGAGAATATTGTTTTGCCTCATGTCCCAAACATTTAAAAAACCTAAGCAATGCAAATGTTCAGATCTTTTCCTTACCATGCCAAACTGGCTTTTTAGATTTACTGTTATGTTTTCTGTTTGAAGGTACCCAGTGCTAGGAACCTTAGTTGGCATTCACAAGCATGTAACCTTCTTTTCTTGGGTTTCCAGATCTCTGCTGAAGAATCATGTTGCTAAGATAAGCGTCCTTTCCCTTCTTTGTAGCAGTACAATGACAGTGTCTTGCCTCTGGTAGCTTCCTGTCATTTGGTATCTGTGCAGCTGCATCTCTGACAGAGCAGCTCTTAATGCCATGGAGAGATGTGTCCGATTCCTGTCAGGTGACAGGATTTCCAACTTGTTTTTAATGACTTTTGATTTCCTGCTTTTGGTGGGAATGTTTTGACCCAAACAAAACTTTCCAGTCACTTTCCAAATGCTGGTGATGGAAGCTGAGTGGGCTTTCCTCCCCTCTTTTGTTTATTAACAAATTAATTCTCAATTCAGAAAGAGTTGTGCTTTGGATACGCAATGTCTACAGTTGTCTGTTCAGAGAGGAATGTTGTTACTAAGAAAAGGAAGTTATCTTGGAGTCTGTATGTTTCCCAACGTCTCTCCTCTCTTTCGCCAGAGCTTCCATTTATGAAAACGCAACAAGTATAGCTTTGCCTCTTAATGCTGATGTGTAACATAGGAATGCCTTAGATCAGTCAGATGACAGCGAGGATTTCTTTCCTAGTAAGATTTTCCATCTCAGGTAGCCCCCAAGGGGATTGTCTTGTCCTGCATTGCACCTGATAAGGGAACAAGGGAAATGAGCCATTTGTTTCAGCTGATTTGAGTCACACAGGTCAACTCAGGACCATTTTTCTTTCTCTATGATGTGAACTGCCAGAGAATCACTGGAACAGATTTAAAGCTGCAGAGCCATTTTAAACAAAGGCTGCCACACTGCTTTCCTTGTGCTGTAGAACTGAGCAAAATTCTCTGAATTGTCCTACTAATGTTTGCCAGCCCAGCAGAACTTTCTCCTCTTCATCCCACATCCTGATGGGGGTCTCTCTGCAGCAGACTTTAAAGGCACCTAAAGGAGTTCTGGAATGATTTTCCTCCTGTTTCTTCTGCA
Organism: Crotalus tigris; assembly: GCF_016545835.1. Classification (NCBI taxonomy): domain Eukaryota; kingdom Metazoa; phylum Chordata; class Lepidosauria; order Squamata; family Viperidae; genus Crotalus; species Crotalus tigris. Next base: position 801,874 of record NW_024097321.1, on the reverse strand, counting down.
AAAATATTTTCCATCAACATGAGATGTTGAATGACCCGAAAGCTGCCTGCTAATAGATAATCAAACAATTCATCTCTCTTCCTAGGACAGCGGTGGCGAACCTATGGCACGTGTGCCAGAGGATGGCACTCAGAGCTCTCTGTGTGGGCACACGCACCATGCCCTGGAGATGGCAACCGTCCCTCTTCAACCAGTCGCCCGCTAACTCGCTGAGCTCCCACATGGCCAGATGCATCCCAGCATGACTGGTTTCCCTCCCCCCCCCATCCCATCCCTCCTGGCCTTGCATGGTCTCCTTTTCCTGGGCACGACCCACTGCATCGCCTCCTCAGCTGTTGGCCCTCCGTCCAGCTCAGAGGCGGCTTCTCTGAACTGCTGGTGGGACTGCGGAGCCCTAGAATGCTCCAGTTGAGGGGCCGGCAGGCTATGGCTGCGGCTGCTGAAGGACACTGTCGGCCCCCATGCACTCACTGGCCTCTATGTGTGGGGGCCAATGGTGTCAGGCAGCAGCTGCCCTGGCCCCTGCCTCGCCTTGCCTCGGGGCAATGGCAACCCCGCCCTGCTTTGCCTTGCCTCGCCTCGCCTCACCCCGCAGGACGAGTCTCTTGCCAGAGATAACCTGGATCTCCCCTAACCCTGCCCGGCCCCCACAGGCATCCCTCCCCATGAGCAACATCGAGGTGACCACGCCCACCTTGGCCACACCCACCCAGTCTGCCATGACCACAGCCATGCCCACCCAGCACTCGGCAGTAAATAAGTGGGTTTTGAGTTGCAGTTTGGGCACTCGGGCTCTAAAAGGTTCGCCATCACTGTCCTAGGATATCTGAGCTATAAAAGTTTTTAACACTTCTCCCTTTCAAGTTGTATGTTGTCGGGAATTGAGACAAGTGACTTCATTCACTCTGTTAGAGCAGACTAATTAAATTTCAGGTGTCTTACTAGAGAAGTAGAAAAGAAATCTGCAGACTGAAATGATCTTCCTCCTCTTTTTCCCTGCTCAATTGCTAGCCTTTGACTCAGTGTAAGAAAGTCCTTTTTTGCTTTTTAACAATTGACTAGTTATATATAATGACTAGTTGTAGGGGACCTGCCTTTGGAGGAGGCAGCTGTAGCTCATGCAGAAACACCGTAGACATTTCCATGTATAAAGCTTTTCTGCCAAGGGTGTACCATTTGAAAGTTTTTAAATTGGAAATTATTATTTGTTTTGTTTTGTATTTATACTATGTAGTCTCCTGCTGATCGATCTCAGAAAATCCATGCTGGTGACGAAGTGATTCAGGTGAACCGGCAGACAGTGGTAAGTCAACGAACACCGCAAAAGTGGTTCAAAAGACACCAATTAGAATCAAAATTTAGCCTGATTTACTAGCAATCATTTCAGTTGCATGCCTTCATTTTTATTCTGAACTGTTGCTTATACCTTAATGCGTTTAATAGCAAAATCAGATCTGTTAAAGAAATGTCCCAAATTACTGTGGTTAAAGAAAACCACAGGTAATTGATACTTATAAAAAAAATTACAAACATTTAGAGGAATAATATTCATCTTGAATGTGGGATGCTGAAAACTTGTTCATGGATTATTAAGTATTTTGTGAATCCTATCCCAGTGAAATGTGTAGGATCATTATTCATGGAATATTGTAAATGTTCATAAATTCAGCTTCTGGCATCTTTACAATTACAAATCATTACAATTATGATGAATAGTAGATCGTAAACTTTATAAATAAATATATTACTATTTATTAGAATTAGCATTATTATTAAGTGGAAATATTTCCACTTCAAAGAAAGGATTCTTAGTCATTCCTTTACAATTTCTCTCTGCCTTATGGAATTTTGTGCAAGCAAGAGATGTTGCCTGCCAGCCTGCAAAGTTTTGAGCAATATAATCAAGCAGTACAAACATTAAACATTATATTCTTGGCCACGTAAGCAAAAGGTGCTTTGTGCCTTTCCATTGTATCAAGGACGCACAGAGGACTTTGGAGGAACAGGAATTTGGGTGGCATATTTCCATTTTGAAATTGTGTTCGGGTTTAATTGCCTTCATTATCCTCATCGTTATTCCTCCTTTGCCCCAGAATAGGAGGAATTGTTCCCTGTTTATTATTTGCCTTCCCTAGTCTAACAGTAATCATAGTCTTTGCCCCCCAAAAAGAAAAAGAAAAATGGAGATGATATGGTTAGGGGTTAAAAAAAAATTAAAATCTACTTTTTCTTGTAAGGGGTAATTTTTTTTGCTTCTTGAAATGTCCAAATGGCTTGAAAGTTTTTAGAACTATTGGAAGTGGCCTGTTAAGAGCAAAAGACTTAGTATCTTCAGGAAAACTGGAGAATGTTCATTGGTGTAAGGCAGGGGTAGTCAACATTGGCTCTTTTATGACTCGTGGACTTCAACTCCCAGAATTCCTGAGTCAGCTGTGCTGGCTCAGGAATTCTGGGAGTTGAAGTCCACGAGTCATAAAAGAACCAAGGTTGACTACTTCTGGTATAACGCTTCATCTTTTACAGGAATTAATCATATCTATCTACTTGGGGTAATATATTATATAGACTGAATATTATTTGTTCCATAATGGTTTTTCTTCTAAAGCCATTCAACATATGACATCTAAGAGGTTTACAGAGACAATATAGCTAAGATTATTTGTCCATAATCTCAAAGGAGAAGACTGTATCCATTGAAACTTCGCACTTACACTGTTGAAAGCATGTCAAGAAAAAAACATAGCAACGGGAAACATTTTGATTTTCTTCTGGTACCCTTATTTTAAATTCATTTCTTACATTGGATTTAATTAAAAGATTTATATGCTATGTATTTAAAAGGTGGGATGGCAGCTGAAGAATCTCGTAAGGAAGCTTCGTGAGAATCCTTTGGGAGTTACTCTACTGGTAAAGAAACGCCATACAGGATCTTTTAATTTTACTCCCGCACCGCTTAAAAATCTGAGGTGGAAACCACCACTTGTACAGGTATTATGAAGTTACACAAAGTTTTTGTTTCCCCTTTCCATAAACCCTTTCTCATTTATTTATTTAGTGAATACATACATTTTGTCTCCATAATTGGTCACAGAAAATTTTAATTATAATTTGATATTATGCAAAACATCTTGGGTTTTATGAAGCTAGGATGGGATAGAAATGTTGTCATAAATATAGTTTTCATGTTGGAAAAATATATACTCTTTTCATGTTACCTTATTCCAGACTACAAAAAAAGTGATCCATTTAAACATGCAAGATAAGCACTTGATTCAGTCCTTATTGAATTGTTCTTTTTCATACCACTACTGATTGAAGTCATTTGATATCTGATGATTTTCACTTCAAAAAAACTAAAATAATACAAAACAAAAAGATATCTTCTCAGAACATGAAAAGTTAGGATGTCAGAAATTAAGATTTTTAAATTAGCTGTGATTCTTATATTCCAGTTTCCTGTATGCAGTTTTTGGGTTTGGGTTTTTGATCTTTTAATTACTAGCATTTGACCCAGTGATCTTTCATCTACATACATTCCTGCAGGAAGGATTGTCCAGCATAAGACATTTTTGAATCACTTATATCTTTCTTCCCTTATTTCCTTTGGAACTACTTCTTAAAATGTTCCAACTTTGATCTCAGAAAAAAAAAGGGAAAAAAAGGAGTCAACTCTAATGATAGCATACCTAAAGATGTATACTTACTTGGTTGTTATAGATTATAATGGGATGAGGAAATGAAGCAGTCTCTGAGGTTGAAACATTTCAGGACAACATTAGTTCATAACAGAATTTTTCAGTTAAGCTAAGAAAATGATTTATGACACATGTTTTTTAAAAAATCACACTATAAAAACACAGTATAGTAAATACAAATCAACCCAGCCAAATTAGCTCAAAACCCAGTAAATAGATATTAATTCTAAGATAGATAAGACAAAACAGTACATTAAAACAATTCCCTGGGATAGGATGAAGTATTTATTTACTTAATGTGATTGTCCATTTCAAACAAATCTGTGTGGCTAATAACAATTTAAAAAACAGCAAGAAAACCAACAAAACATACAAAATAGATAGTCAGCAGATGAGATAAAATAATAACAAAACCCACCCACCAATACACATTTAACATATATATTTAAATAAAAATAATTCATGGGATCCGACAGACATTCTGATCAAAACACCTGGAAACATAGCCATGCCCTCAGGCCAATAGGGTTAGGCCAATCTGATATATATCTATAGTAATTTGAAACAGATGTTAACTTAGAACTGTCAGCTAAGTAAAATTAGGATAGAAGAGCCAAATCTCAACCTAACTGCTTTTTTTTTTTAAAGCAGTGTGGTTTAAATACCTTAAAAACATTACATTTCTACAGAAATAGAGAAAGAAGAGATGATGATTTACCAATTTGCAGGTTAGGTCATTAAAGAGCTAGAATTTGAAAACCTTGACTTTGGAAGGAGGAACTGAAAGAAGAGGAATATAAAGAACAAATTGCATTATGGGAAATAAGGCCAGACAAATCTAGAGAGTTTATGATCAAAGGGCTCCAAAGACAAAACTTTGGTCATTTAAACTAGGCTTTGTCTCTAATAGAGAGCCAGTGAAAAGGCCTGCAATATATACTGAGATATATTAGGAAGTCTGTAAGTGTGTGCTTATAAATAAATAATATCAAAAACTAAAATCGGTACATCGTAAAAACTGTATTTATCCAAATAGTTTTACAGCCAAAAGTTTTTTTTTAAAAAAAATTGAAATTAATTTGTGAAAGCTCCTTTTATAGTAATTGCACAAAACAAATAAAAGAATAAGGAAGAATATTTTTTTTTACCCTCAACTCCCAGAACCTTCTTAACTGGGGTGGATATCTAAAAGACTATTTGAGCTGAATTGTTTATACTCTGGAAAAATTGAATTCAGGAAATAACCATAGATAATTGCATAGTAGAAAAATTGTGACCAAATATTGCATTTGTCAAAGATTAATCTTTATAGCCTATCTGAATTATGCTGTTGTGCTGAATTATGCTGTTTCCCCTTGAAGTGCCAATTGCTGGTATTAGCAAAATTGGAGGCATTGTGAAACCTGGGAGGGAAAAAGGGTGTGGAAGATACGGGGATTAAAATCTTTTCAAAGAGAATTTCTTTGGGGTCTAAGCAGATAATGGCAAGGGAAGGGGGAATTCAATATTTCTAACAAAGAATCCACCAAGGGAAATAGTGCATCTTATATGAATTGAAATAAAGTACTGTATTTTCCGGCATATAAGACAACTCAGCGTATAAGATGACCCCTGACTTCGGAGAAGATTTGCATGGTTTAGAAAGTCGTCATATACGCCAGAAAATACGGTATCTTGTTTTCTTGTACAATATTAATTCATGCTATAAGTAGAATGAAATCTATACTTTTCTGCAAGTTATTTAGGATCTGAACCATATGTAGAAGCAACACTTAGAATCTAACTGAATCACCCTGTGAGACTAATCACTTAAATGCTTGATGAGATTTGGAGAGAGATCATATTGGGAAAATGGCTTCCATCTTGATGAACAATCTTAAACCACCTACAGACAGCATCTGTCTCTAGCAGGGTAGAACGACAAGAGCTTCTGCTTAATTCTTAATTTGTGCCTATTTTTTTTTTAGCAATTCTGTATAAAACAATAGTTCTTAAAGCTGCTTCTGAATTTGTGTTTGGCTTAAAGGTGTTGGTCAAACCTAAGTCCAATATGACAGAATACAAAAAATGTAAGGCACCTCTGTGTAGTGTTTATTTTTAAAATATTGTGCATGTCCTTATTGTCAACAATCCTAGGTAGTTAGCATGTGATAAAAGTCCAAAGATATGATTTTATCCTAAATTAAGGTATTTAAAGAGATAATTGTTTCCAGTTTCCAATGGATCAGATAAAATTAGGGAATGAAGAATAATGTGAGCATATAGTAGAGGAACTGGCCTGACTGCATTTTGTAGTTTTAAAGTTACTTAAGAACTATTGTATCTTCTCACTGTAGACCAGCCTACACCCAGCTACAGCTCAGTCATCGGAAAACACCAAGGAGACATCACTGAAGAAAGAGAAACCAGCCATTCTGGATCTTTACATACCTCCACCGCCAGCTGTTCCCTACGCACCCCGGTATGCCAGCAGCTACATATTACTTAAAAAGAGCCGCTCATTATTATCTGGCTATTTGCATTCATTCCCCAGATGAATTACTTAGTCGTAATCAGGATTTACTTGGTGTTTCACACATATCTGAGCTCTTAAATGTACGGCGGTGTTATTTTCTGAAAATGTCACTAGAATCATATAGCACAGTTTTGTCCTAAAAAGGAAGTTCTTAAAAAAAAATCTTAAATAGAAGTGTATCATTTAGTTAGGGGTGGTGCTTGGTTACACTCTTAAATTTTGTCCATTATGTATCTCTGCTTCCTAAAAAGTTCATATCTAGCCAACAGACATTTTTATTTCTCTTTTCTAAATGGTTGTGCCTCTAAAGCAGACATGTCAAACTCGCGACGTCACCGCGCAACGTATCGGTGCTTTTTCGCCGTTGCCGGCAATGGGGTGGGCGCGGCTCTGGTATGATGAAACCGTCCCGCTGGCCAGCAGTTTGACACCCCTGCTCTAAAGCTTTTGAATCTAAGTTGGTCTGCTAAAATAACTTTAAGCAGCTGAAATGACTTAAGTTGTCTCATCAAGGCTCAAAGGATGTGAGCATTTTCAGTGCCCTGATTGCAGTAGATTTAGTGGAGGCCACATTTATTTATACTCAAATAAAAAAAGCATGTGCAAATAAAAAGAGATGCCAATGTCTGTGCATCTCTTCTCTTGTAAATGTTTTAAATAGTTGATGTTTAATTTAGAGCTAGCTTTGGTTTTGCTTTTCAAATGAAGAACAAAGCAGGAAGGGCATTCTTCGGGCATGTCAGAAAGCCAAGAGGTGAGCATGACTGCAGAAGAGATAGTGTAGTGGAATGTGTAAATGACCTTGAGGAACAAGGGGGGAAAAGTCTTGCCTAGGAAATAATCAAACTAGAGAGGGAGGAACCCACAGTGGCTTAATAGTCAGAGAAAGAAACTTAGGAAGGACCCAGTCTAATGGACCGAACAGTTAAAAGTGGCAATGGGTAGTTTGTACTTTCCGACTTGCTGGATTCTGTTAATGTAACTTTACAATAAAGTAGAATTAGATGATCAGGTTTACTGGGAAAACTGTCAGAAGATCCCAGTTCTACTCTGGGATCACACAGGTGTGCCTGTCATCTTGACTCATTGATCCACCCGCCTCCCAGATGCCTCTGAGATACAGAATGCTGTATGTTAAGACTGAATTAGGAGCCAAAATAGCCATGCCAAAATCACTAAAAGTGCAAAGGGACAATTGTCTTCTGACGTTAGTCTGGAGACTTGCATTAAGCACAACACTTGCAAAATGATAAATCTTTTGCTTTGGAGAAAAAACCTACATGTCGACCGTTCCATTCAGATTCTGCTTTTCAAAGATTTGTCAAATACATTTCTGTCATATGAGTGGGAGGGTGAGAGGTTTAGTTCAATCGTTTATGTCCCCAGAAGCAAATTACTCAAGTATTGTTTTACTCTGCGTATGGATATTCTCACCTGAATATTCAGCAATAACTTAATAAATAAATCTTACGGAATAGTTCGATGACATCTCTAAATGATTTGTTGGAACTGCTTCATTCTTTCCAGCTTTTGTTAACAAATCATTCTGTCTTTCCTTTTCAACTTTTTATTTATTACTTGAATTTGCTAGCTTGGGATATCATTTTAATTGGTTTTGAATACTGTTTTTTCCATGTTGTAAAAAGAAAATGTAAGCCACCTTGAAGACACTGATGGAAAAGTACACAGCATTTCTTCATATAAAAAGAATAATTTTTTATTATTATTATTATTATTATTAAAATCCTTGTAATAACTGACAGGAGTACTTACCAGTAATTCCCTTGGTTTTTTTTAAAAAAATCTTATATCACATTAATAGAACACCAAAGAAAGGTAAAAATTGAGTTCTTCTGCTCTATACATTAGGAAATGATACATAGATTCCCATTGTGTAATTTATTGAAAAATTATGAGTCAGGTCTCTTGCATGATTTATTGAGTTGCCGCCAATATTAAAGAAGAACAATTGAATTGCAGAATACTTAGGCCATTCTTCTGATCACAGAGATTTATTCAGCCGCCAGTCTGAGTACTATGTGATAATATCTTGAGTTATCTTTAAACATGCTGTTGCTTGCACCATAAAAGCTAGGGACTTTGTAAAGAAAACTGAAAAGAAGAAAATGTAATTCTGGGGCTGTCCCACATTTTCTACTCTTTCCTGCAACCTGCAAAATTCGAGCATGCATACGGACTACTTTGGGTTTTCTTTCTTTGTTTACTCTTGCCTTACTTTGTTTACTCTTTTCAGTCTCTCTCAGGTGGCCACTGAATAGTGTTAGAATTGTTCAGGGTTCAGGGTTGCAAGCCCTTTGTTCATGTTGCTTATTGAATGTAATATCTTTTCAGGGACGAGAAAGGCAACTTCGTTTATGGAGGAGGCAATAAACCCAAACAGCCTCTCCCTGGTTCTAAAGGTGCAGAATCCCCCAATTCTTTCCTTGATCAGGAATGTAGAAGACGGTTTACTCTGATAGAGTCTGATCCATTGCCTGCCTATCCCAGGGAAGTAAATATTCCACTAGCAAAGATGAGGGAGAAAACTCCATCTTACGGTGAGAAAACTCTGAATCTATATTGGGTTTTTCTTCCGAGAGTTAACCCCCACCTTTTTTTTTCTTTAAGTCTTTAAAAATTCTTCCTTTTCAGAGAGAATCTATAACTGGTGGAAATATTCTTACGTAAAGTACTTAAAATATTTTTAAAATATAAATTCTGGCATATCTGTGGTTTATAACTTTTCATTTACAATCTTCTGTTCCCGTTGAACCTGTTAAGCTGTTTCTGAGTAGGCAGACCTGCAGAATCCTGTGTTGCTGAAATTTAACCCAGAGAATTAGTTCCATTCTCACCCTCTGCCAAAGAGACAAAAGTAGAGGATCAGTTAAGGTGGTCCATCCCAGGTGTCTGGATCCTTTAATATTTGAGGGTTGGCAGTCAGTGGTGCACACAAGTCCAGGAAGCTAGAGTGGATGAGTGCCTTACCAAGCAATTGTGAGACACAGAACAACCGCAGGGAGATATACACTCATGATGGCAGAAGGTGAAGAATGAAAACAAGTGCATGACCATGCTTAGGCCTAGTCCAGTGATGGCGAACTTTTAGAGACTGAGTGCCCAAACTGCAGCCCAAAACCCACTTATGCATCGTCAAGTGCCGGGTGAGTGTGGCCCATTGGGTGGGCGTGGCCCATTGGGTGGGCATGGCTGCGGTGGTAATGGCAGACTGGATGGGACTAAAAAGTTCAATCAATCAATTCCAACTTTGCAACTTTTTTTCGCGCGAGAAGTTGAAATTGTCTGATTGAACCTTTTTTTTTTTTGCACACGGAGGCGGCGGCCTAAAGCGAAAAGGTTTTATAAAGCCCAGCTGAAGGCCTAGGACTGGGGCAACGGCACGCATGCCTACAGAGAGGGCTCTGAGTGCCACCTCTGGCACCCGTGCCATAGGTTCGCCATCACTGGTCTAGTCAGTGGTGATAAGAGTGGCGAAACAATCACAACTTCTTCACATTTACTGCATGCATAGAAACTCATCCAATGTTTAAAGTTGTCTTCTCACAAGAATTGCCATTACACAGATCGCATTGAGGAGAGTATATATAGCTCAGGGTTCAAGGCATCAAGGCAAAAATTCCCCCTTTCACACTGATGATGTTACTTAGCCTGGTAATTAAATGGCTGCAAGAAAACAACCAAGCTGAAAAAGTACCAAGAACCTATAGATCACATAACTTAATAATGTCTATGGTTTTTAGGAAAGCCTCGCCCACTGTCTATGCCTGCTGATGGAAATTGGCTGGGAGCTGTAGAATCTTTCTCTAAGCCGCGAGCAGCGGGGAGAAAAGGTGAGGAACTTGTTGACATTCAGTTCCTTTTCCTAATAAAAATGTCTGTTCATGGTCCACATTGCAGTTTGATGTTAGATTTCCACCTGTGCATTTGCCAAGCAGAAAGGAACATGTGTCATTTTTTTTTTTAATCAGATAGCCTCCCTGGGGTCAGCAAACTAGTCGTTCTTTTGGCAAATGTCAAAGCAACATTTCACTCTTAGTTTATATTATGTTAATCTAATAGAGAGGTGCTTTCGATGATACTGTATACTCCAGATATTAATGTAATAACCTGTTATTATATTGAGAGTAAAAGTGCACAATCCTGGCTACTGTGGCTCCTGAAGGGCCTGGGTGTATGTATCAGACATCTCTGGAAATGCTTACCAAATTGTAATTTTTAATATGATAGCTTGAGGAAATTATGAAATGCTTGATTGGAGAATAATCACATCAAAACCCATATTTAACTTTAATGAAGCATAAATGAAATCACAATATAGTTTGATGTCACCCATATTGGGGCCCTTAGCCTAGCAGAAATTGTGCACTTCTGCACAAATGCTAGTTTTAATGTCTCATTTGAGATGAATACTGAGTTGGGAAACTCCATTGTTGCTAAAGTACTGTTTAAAATGCTCGCAGCTAGCAATTCTTAAGTACTGATCCAAAATAGTAAAATATCTGTTTCCTAGAGCTTGTCAGAGCATTGATGTTTGCAAGGGATGTGTGTATATATTTGTGTGTGTCAGATCCAAATCATGCACCATGATACAGAAAGTGTGACTTGCATGCTTGCAGCAAACATTAGGATCATGACATCACTGTATCTGTGTCAGATTTTGAAGCAATCTCAGTTTGCTGTGGACATCTGTGTTTCAGAAGCTTGTTTAGAAGGAAAAGACATGGAGATAGCATTAGTAGAAACTGAGAGTTCCAAAAGAAAGAATGAGGAATTAAACAATTCCCTTGCAATTTGTGTGTTTCAATTTGTCCCTTACTAAGTTTATTTTCTTTCCTAGAGGAAACAACAAAGGGGTTTTAAGAATGAATGTATTTAGACTTGGATATATACTTATATGCATATATACCATTTCACAGTGCTCTACAGACCTCTAAGCAGTTTACAGAGTCAGCACATTGCCCCCTACAATCTGGATCCTCATTTTACCAACCTCGGAACTCCTGGAGTGAGCAGTCAGTTGCAATACTGCATTCTAACCACTGCGCCACCATTATATTTATGTACAGTTTATTAATTCCTAAAGTAGAAACTTTACCCATTAACTTAAATTCGGGCTGGTGCTGGTGCATGGTGATTAAGGTTCAGGTTGTAGTGGATTACGAAAAAGAATGTTAGTATTAAAAAAAATGTGGAGCCAGTTGAGATTATATTCCGCTTGCACAACAGAGAAAATCATAACGTTAAAAGCTGCTTAATCTTTGCCAGAGTTTTTGAACGTGAACTTTTCTAAGACTTTTCTGCTTGTTTTTTCCCAGCTGAAAATGCCCTCTGCCGATACTTCAGCAATGAAAGAATCCCACCCATTATTGAAGAAAACCCCTCTTTGCAGCCTCCGTTTCCCAGACCAGTGGCGGAGAAACAGTTAGTAAAAGGTGCTGACTACATCAGGGGAAGCAAGTGTTTTGTTAATGTGGATCTCCATAACAGCGCAACCATCCCTTTCCAGGAGGATGGTGCTAAAAGGCCACCTGTGACTACATCCACAAAATCTTCCTCCACAGAACCCTCTTTGCTGGTTAGCTGGATCACAAGGTTGAGATTATTGACTCATTGAGTGGATTGGATGGAAAGAGGCTGAATGTCTCACCAAGTGCCTTCTTTTATTCTCCAGTCAGAGGGATCTTTATTTCCTAAAGAGTTATTTAGTGACTATGTCTTTTATCCCCCGCTCCCTTCAGAGAATCGTTCTGCTCCCCCCCCCCCGCCCCAGTATTGCTATTTCAGATTCACTGGAGCTGTGGAAGAGGACAGGGAATTAATGGAGGAGATCTCAAGGTGTTTTTTTTTTTACACCTGTCTATGAAGAGAAAGCAGTCCAACTTCAGGAGTCTCTGCTAATGTGAAATCAGTGGATTCTAGGCAGATTCTTTGGCCTTTCATTTGCTAATATGCTATGTAGCTACTCGGATGTAGAGGCTTTATAGCACTGAGAGAAAAAACCCCAAGCTACAATTCTGACCAAGGAAGAGGAAAGAGAAGGTGTGTCATTCTGCTTCGAAACTATGCAACTTACAAGTGCCTGCGGAAAATACAGCTCTAAGGAAAGAGAAGGCTTTTTTTTTCTTCAGTTGTTGTGGTCCACCACAAATATCGCTATTTTGGGTACAATCCCAATTATTAAAACTTCAGTGCCGTTGAGTTATCCTTGCCTTAACTGCTGCAATCTTGATCCCCTTGTCATAGATTGGCAACACATGCCACGGATATGCCTTTTTAGTGACAATGGAAAAAACTAAAGGAGTATATCTTCCTTGTGGGGAAAAAAAAATGAGACTGAATAGCTGTTAACCAAAGTGGTGTATGTTTTTTTTTTTTAAAAAAAAAACCCCACCCTTCAGACTTTAGGAGCAACATGGTGGGTCAAGGTTGAACCGGTTTGATCTTGTTTGTGTTATAAAGACTGAGTTCTGATAAATGACAATGTTGTTAAAACAATTTGCTATGTTAAAACACTGGTAGAAAAAAATGTGTCTGTCCCAGTTATTTCCATAGCATTGGGTTGGAATGGAAACCATTTATGGAAGGAAGTATTTGCAAAACCACTAAGAATGTGTTGTTGTTTTTTATGTAGAAAAACGGTATTCGTATAGTTTCACAAAGACCATTAATTTTTAAAATAAGTTAAACATGAAAGTGTGCTGTATTTTTCTCTTAAAGTTTATTTATTGGGATTTAGAGGTTAATCTGTTTTTGGTCCCTTAATTATGATTACCAATGAGTAAGAACCTATTGTTAACCTTATCTCACTTAATTAACTCATTTAGATGATTTCAGGACAGCTGTGAAGATGTCATTGTTATTAGATTTGTCATGGTCTTTTACTAAAAAAAAAACAACAAAAAAACTTTGGGGGTATACTGCCGGTATTTGCAATGAAAAAGAAAAAGATAGAAAAATCTACCCTTTTCTTTTTCATTGCAAATACCGATATACATTGCTTTCAGATATTGGATTGACTTCCACAGGTTGTACTGAGTAGTTCATAACAAATCTATCAACTAAAATTGTTAGTTTTGAAACTAATAAGACTTTTTTTTTCTTACATTTGGAAAATAGGCCTTATATTATCTATGAAGTCAAAACAATTTAGATTCTGTTCAGACTGATAAATGGAGCTGGTGGACAAGAGTCAAAACTGAGACAGCAATATTTCTTTCATATCCAACCTGATAGTGGTATCAGTTCAGTAAACTCCAGTAATGCTGGTGTCATCTAGCCTTATTTTGTTTGTTTTCCCATCATATCAAAAGTATTTACAGGTAGTCAGTCCTCAACTTACAACAGTTCATTTAGTGATCATTCAAAGTCATAAAATGGGCCTGGAAAAAATGGCTTATGACCCTGCTTCACACTTAGACCATTGTAGTATTCCCATGGTCACATGATCAAAATTCAGACATTATGATGGTCACAGCATCCTGGGATCATATGATTACCTATTATAAGCTTCTGACAAGCAAAATCAGTGGGGAAGCCAGATTCACTTAACAGTTGCATTACTAATTTAACAACTACAGTGATTCATTTAAAAACTGTGGCAAGAAAAGTCATAAAATGGCACCAAATGCACTTAACAAATGTTTCATTTAAAAACAGAAATGTTGGGCTCAATTTGAGGACTACCTGTATTCTACTTTTATAAAGGGAAAGACACTTCCTCCACACACCTTTCCCCCAAAACTCAAATGGAATTGATTTTCAGAACTGTCTATAAAGGTTTGTATAAGTCTACCTCAGAGAATCCTCATAAAATTTAAACAGTTCAAATATAACGATAGAGGAGGATGTTTCTAGGACTAGCAAGTTATCTTGGGAGTTTCAACAAGTTGGACGAGGGACATAACATGCTTTTGATATATCTGTTTAATCAAGCTGATAATTTCTCGGCAAGTTCAGGCAGAAACCACTGCTGTGGCAAAAGAAGGAATCCTATTTCTTAAAATCTTTTCCAGTTTAGCTAGCAAGTAATGGAAGGTACATACCGAAAATAATAAGAGAGAAAAAGTTGACTATGCTACTGATTGTGAATCAAAAAGTTCTGAGTTCAGATGACTTACAAACAAATGTGTACTCCTGATTGAATTCCCACTTAGCATTTGCCTTCCCTCTGCAAGAGGGGGGTGGTAATGCTGGACATGCTTACATTGAATGAAGATTTGTCTTTTTTATTTGTAAATAGACCGATGAGGCATGGCGGAGTTTAATCCTGATTTTATTATTTTTAGATGAAAAGCTCTGAAAAAGCATTCAAAGGTTATTCTGAGGGGAGGCATGGAGAATTATTATGGAGATGTTTGCATGCCTCAAGCAGTGCTTTTCCTTTGGTGGAGTATAGAATGCCGGTTTAAAACAGCGCAAAACACAAGTCTATTCCTCACCATTCGCTCTTTGGGGCCACTGATTAATGTACAGGCAGTCCTTGATTTATTTAATGACCATTTGAAGTTACAGTGGCACTGAAAAAAGTGACATGATTTTTCACACAACTGTTGCAGTGTCCTATGGTCATGTGATCACCTTTTATGACCTGACAAGCAAGAGATGGTGGGGAAGGCAGATTCACTTAACAACCGTGTTACTAACATCAGCAATGATTCACTTAACAACGGTGGGAAGAAAGGCTGTAAAATGGAGCAAAACTCATCTGTCTTGCTTAGCAGTAGAAATGTTGGGCTCAGTTGTGGTCATAAGTCAAGGACTACCTGCATTTATAGTAATGGATTGTAATTGATAGATAGTGGTTAAAAGAATTTGGTATGTTACTCTAGAGACAAGACTAAGAGAAGAGAATATAACAGCCTCTGAATATCTGAAATGCTGTTATACAAAGGAGGGAGTGGACTATTTGGTTGCCCTAAAGGGCAAGGCTAAAAGCAACGGGAAGAAATAGAATCAGCATAGATATGGGAAATTTCTTGTTGGTAAATGCTGTCAACTAATGGTGTAACATATTCATGAAGTGGTATGTTATTGAAAATTTAACTGGAGGCTTCAAGCAGAGTCTGGAGAGCCATCTATTGGAATTGCTCTAGAAAAAACTGGCATTAAATTGGACTTGATTAAGAGTTTCAAACTTTCAGGCCCTGAAACCTCCCAATTTTTTTTAAAGAAATTTCTTGGAACCCCTGGTAACGGGCCAAAGTTCATTAATTTCTCATGAAATATCATCTTTCCACAGAAGCACAGTTGGAGATCTCTGGAACTAGATGATCTCTGAGATAATCTTGGAACTATGTTTGTATGAATTCAGTGCCTGTAATAGTTCTTTCCTCTAGGGTATATTTCAAGGATCTCTTAACAGAATCTTTAGAAATAGATACCACCACTATAGAAGGCAGGAGCCAATTTGCAAATGCCAATTTGTATTTCTTACACTTTAGAAAATACAGAAAGCAAAACAATTGTCCCATCCAGGCCAAGTGCATTTTAATTCTTTGCATCAATGAATAGAAGAAAAAGTACCTGCTCACAATTACCCATTGCAAAGAATATTTGCACCTGGAAAGTGATGAGATACAGTAGGAGTTCTTGCAGATCTAGGGTATAATACAGTTTTTTATATTTCATCCATACAGCAAATATACCAGCAAAATTTATCGCATTGCTGCCTGTGTAGAACGGGTGTCAAACTACCGGCTGTGGGCTGGATGCATCATGGCGAAACCACACCCACCCCATTGCCGGCAATGGAAAAAAAGTCACAATATGTTGCAACACGTCACATGACATTGTGAGTTTGACACCCCTGGTATAGAAGTATAATCATGCATGTTTATAGAGATTCTCAGTCATCCAGATCATGGTTGTCCTAAAGCTGCTTTTTGAGAAGGCAACTGAACTTTTGTTTTTCCTT
The DNA here is from genome assembly GCF_016545835.1 of Crotalus tigris. Classification (NCBI taxonomy): domain Eukaryota; kingdom Metazoa; phylum Chordata; class Lepidosauria; order Squamata; family Viperidae; genus Crotalus; species Crotalus tigris. Next base: position 785,730 of record NW_024097321.1, on the reverse strand, counting down.
GAAGATATTCCTTGAAGACTGAAGAAGCTTCTTGGATGAGAAGTGAAATGTCTTCAAGGAAAAAGACCAAGCCCAGTTGATTATACCCAAGCACCTTTGGATATAATCATGCAAGTAGTAAGTAAGGTTCAACTGTTTTTGGCCCTAAGCGTTTATGTGCTTCCTTGTACATATTAATAAGGGAGCAGTTCCTCAATGCTAGAGTTGCACAATGGGAAGTAGGGCAAATCATGTGAGTGAACGTGGGCTTTTAAGGCTTTCTCAGTTGGTCAGAACCTGCCTACACACTGGGGTGCCAATATTGGTATTAGCCATAAAATTAGTCTTTCTGTATGCAATTGCTGTAATTTGCAAGGTATGTGCAGTTCTGTGGCACTAATTCTGTAGTTACAGAGGAGGCCATAGCTTTACTGCAGAAAAAGTTAACTTGATGAGAAATGGAAGCCAATGAATTTTTGTAGCTCTAATACAAGAATTTAAAAAAAAAAGTTTGCCAGCCTCCTTTATAATTAACTGTACACGCCTGCCTGGGATATGATAGCTGACCCCAATTTCATAGTCCTCAGTTCGTTTAGAATTCAAAATCAGCCTGTACTGAAAAAAGCAATATTACTTCTAATTTTGCTGAAGTCAGTCATAAATCTAGCCTGCTAAGAAATCTGCATCCGAAGAAATTGACTATTTTGGGATCAGCAAAAAAATGTTCAAACAGATACCAACAGTTTTACTGTAAGTGGGTGTATTGAAACCACTCTTGTTATTCTAAACTTTGTCTAAGTTTTCACACTTAAATTTAAATCAGTTCATCACAGTATAAGCAGGTTTTACTCTGCAATTCCCAGGCAACTCCAAAATCTGCTCCCAGAAAAGATTGCCCTAGGAAAGGAAATCTTCACTTTCCAGAACCTTATGAAATAGGACTGAAAGCCATCTCCTTCCAATTCTTTGTTCATCATGTAATTGTCATTACTTAAGAGAACTCTTGTTTTAATTCAACCTGGAACACTGGAGGTTGTCTAGAATGGTGTAGGGTTTCCTGCCTGAACAGGGGGTTGGACTCGATGACCTCCAAGATAGGGTATTTAGTGCAGTATTTAATTTTATGGCGATCCCCACTTTTAAACATGGAAAGGGTGCTTCTAGCTCTCGTACCTGACCAATAAAAAGTAGATGAAAGTTCTTGAATTCTGAAAAATCCTAAATAACATTTCCACTCAAGGCATGGAGCTCTAATGACCTTGCTGCTTCCTTTGCCTGAAGTACATTATACCAAAGAAGCAACATATATTCTATATATTATAAGTTAAAATATATATGTGGGAAATAGAGCAAATTTCCTAATTTGACTTCGTTTGTATAGAATGCACATATTATGGATACAGATTTTATGGCACAAGGATGTCCATATCCTAAGAGGAGACACTGAATAGGAATAAATTATGTAGATATATATATTGCCAGCTAAAATAAATATGGTGGGAACTGACCTAATGGGAAGACAGGAACTATTAAACTATGCATAAGAAAAGTGGAAGATGCATTGACTTTTAATGGCTATAGAAAAGCTCATCACAGAAACAACGTAAAAGTTAGTAATTTACATAAGCATCCTCAATCATAGAAATAAATTAACATTTTGTTTTCTCTTAGAGGTTTTTAATCAACATTTGTAGAATATCTGGGGGGGGGAACAGTCTGGATGTTCTGCCAAATGAGGATGGTAAAAACTGAGTTTTCCTATTGTAAACATTTTATTCCATTGGGTTTTTTCTTTTTTAAAAAATCTGAACATTTATAATAAAAATGTCCAGAAGACGCAGAACATGCTCTGCTAATTGGTTTCAAAAGCAGCTTTAGGGCTACGCTTGTTTGAACCTTTCATGGAAACGCTAAGTTTCATAAAATCAGAAGGGATCGTAGAGGTCTTCCAATCCAGCATCCTGTCCAGTATAAAAATTGACATATCCTAGACGAGTAGCTCTCCAATATTTTCTTGAAAACCTCCAGCGATGGAACATTCACAACTTCAAAGGGCAAGCTGCTCCACTATTTAATAGCTCTAACAGCCAACAATTCCTCCTATTTTAAGTTTGGGCCTTCCCAAAGCATCCATCAGCTGGTTCAATTGTTACCCTTGAGTGCTATGTGGAATACAGCCATGCCCTTTGCTCTGTGACACCCCTTCATATATTGGAACATTGCTATCATGGTTTCCTTTAGCCTACTCTTCTTTAGCCTAAACCAGGGGTCTTCAAATGTGACCCTTTTATGACTTGCGGACTTCAACTCCCAGAATTCCTGAGCCAGCATACCTGGCTGAGGAATTCTGGGAGTTGAAGTCCACAAGTCATAAAAGGGCCACGTTTGAAGACCCCTGGCCTAAACATATAAAATTCCTTTAACCTCTCTTCACAGGATTTAACTTTCAAGCCCCTCACTATCTTTGTCCATTTTCTCTGCATTCTTTCCAGTTCCTCAACATCTTTCTTGTATTGTGGCAACAGAAAAGAATACAATATTCCAGATGTGGTCTGACCAATGCAGCATTAGAGCAATGCTATCATTTCTGTTGTTCTTTTTATACTATTCCTCACTGCAGTCCAAAATTACATTGGCTCTTTTTGCAGCTGTAGCAAATTGCCAGCTTCCCCTTAAACTACAGGTTTTTTTTTTTTTTTTACAAGGGCACCCTGATTCATTTAGCAAGTATTACTGCTGAGTCATATACCACATGCCTTGTACTTGGGCATCTGGTTTTTCCCGCCAAATTGCAGAATCATAAGATTCCTTGCCATGAACTTTGTTGGATGGGGCAACTAAGTGTCTTGAGATGATGCTGAATTTTGAGCTTTTTAAACTGTTAGCAATGCACCCACCTTGGCTTTGTGTCTACTGCAATGTTATGAGCACCCTTTCTATTCCCTCATCTAAGTTATTTATGAAGATGTTTTAAAGTTCTGGGCCTAGAACAGAATCCTAAGATACTCCAGTGTATATTTCCCACTACATGGTCATAGACCTATTAAGAACCACGTGTTGCCTACAATTGTTTAGCCAACCACAAATCCATCTGGTAGTAGAGCCAACCATTCCATATTGATCAAGTTTATTAAGATGGAGTCTACAGTCTCTTTTAACAGATGCCTTACTGAAGTCTAAGTACAGTACAACTACAACATTCTCTTGGTCCGCTAATTTAGTCACATTATGAAAGAGACCAATACATTTGTCTGGTACAGCCTGTTTTTAATAAATCCATGTTAATCCAAGTAATGGCTTTATTCATTTCTAAATGTTTGCAAACCCACTGCTTGATTATCTTTTCTAGAATTATCCAAGATATCATTTCCCCCATTTGGAACAATATTTCTCTTCTCCAGTCTTCTGGCACTTACCCTGTGCTCTTGATTTCTTCATTTCTCTCAGTGGCTCTAAAACAAAAGGCAGCAGTTCTTTTACCACCATGGGCTCCATCTAGTACAAGAGATTTAAATTACTCCAAAGCAGCTAGGTGTTCTATTGCCAATTCCCTACCTTTTTTGATCTGCATTTCTTTCCCATCCCCAATGGTGTAGCTTCTGACAGGATAGACTGCTTTTCCTTTTGTGAAAAGACACAAATTAAGCAATTCAGCCTTTGCCATGTTCCCCATCACCATCTTGAACTCTTCTCCGGTTGGTGGGAATCTGTTTCCTTAATTTTCCTATTCTGCACAAACTCAAAGAACCCTTTTCTTTTTTCTTTTTGGCATTCATTACAAACTTAAGCTCATGCTGACCTTAGCCTTCCTAACAACTCCACTTGTTGGAGATATGGGCTAGTTCCTGATATTTAACTTTTGTTATATAACCCTCTTTACATTTTTTAATCCTGCCTTTATTATTTGTTTATAAATGACCGGATGGTGAACATAACTAATATTCCTCTTTCCTGTTATTTTCCCCATAACAACCCTGTAAGGTGGATTGAGCTGAGAAACAGTGACTGGCCCAAAGTCACCCAGCTGGTCTTCATACCTAAAGTGGAACTAGAACTCACAGTCTCCTAGTTTCTAGCCTAGGTGCCTTAACCACTATCCCAAATTGGCTCTCGTTTCTTCATTTCTTTTTATTTCATTTCATCATTTCATTTCACGAACTTGTTCTTTTTGTTTCTTAGTTTATTAGAAAGATTTTCATGCAGCCATAGATCTCATTAGTACGTCCCCCTCTTTGTTATTAAGTTTTAAAATTATTTTTCAAAATTGCTCTCTTCTTTTTTTTCCCTGCAGGATTTTTTGTTCATGGAATCTTTCCTGTTTTCTTCCTTAGTTTGTTGAAGGCCTCTTGAAATCTAGTAACTAGCTATCTGCAGTTTTCCATGCGTAAATTCCAATATAGTGGATTTTTGGATCACATGGTCAACTTCACCCAAGGTTCCTACTGTTTCCATTTCTCTGACCACTTCTTTCCTCTTGGTAATTTAGCTGACCATCTTGTTCCCTCCTCCACCTTCTGGACAATGAGATTGTCCACAAAGCACACCAATTTTCAAAATATTTCAACATAAATTCCTGTGAATAAACTCCTTCCTAATGTGGGCGACTGGAATTATGTTCTGAAATTCTTAACAACATCACATAGGCTTATGGAGTTGATATATGGAGTTTAATACTTGGGAGTGGTGGACAGCTACCTCCTGGCATAATTGGGACACCATCAGCTTAGAGAGGAAAGGATTGCTCAAAGCTTTTTAATCTGACATTATTTGAATGGATCCATTCAGTTTCACCTTTGCATCTTTCTCAAAAAGCAAAATGGAGTTCAAAGACTTCTCCAAAGATGAAAACAAAGTTTGTAAGCCACAGGCCTGTGATATTAAGCAATCAAGTTGAGATTAGGTTTTGCTTCAACGCTGTTCTTCTTTGAATTGTTTTTCAAACCTTCTTGCAGTTATATATCTGCATGAAGCAAGGCCTTGAAAACAAAGTTAGGAAAAGACCCCCTCCAAATGATACACTCCAGTTCCCATCTGAATGTCTGCACATTGCCTAGCTCCACTTAAAATTAAACATACATGACATAATACATCGCACTGGATATACTGCAGCATAGGAAGAGGAGTCAAAAGTCAGAAAAGTATTACTTGGACTGCTGAACGTCTTATCCAGCTCTGAACAACCACAGTGTCCTGACGGGCACTGGTATGAAATCAAATTATGTCAAGTTGTTCCTAATTCAGTGCCTTCCTTCCTTCCTTCCTTCCTTCCTTCCTTCCTTCCTTCCTTCCTTCCTTCCTTCCTTCCTTCCTTCCTTCCTTCCTTCCCCTCCAAATTCACACTGCAAACTATGCCAGACATAATATTTTGGAAAAAAGAAACAAGTGGTAGAAAATCTACCTTGTCTAAATATAAATGAAATATTTTATCCTTCCTTAGTGTAGCCTTTAACATATAGCATAGCATGGTGCTCTGCTTGCTTATTCAGCAATGGTTAAAATAGTTCTATGGAAATAATACAGAGGTATTTGATTGGAGCATTTAACAAACATAGCCAAACAATCTATCAGTCAATAAATTAGTCACCAGTTTTCCAAGGAGCTCCATTTTTGTTTGCTTGTATAGTCTAGTTTTTTCAGTCATACAATAGCCATAATACAAACAGGTGAAGCTAAGTCCTAATATCAACTTGGGAGGCACCTAGGTTGCTGTGTCGACTTTAAAAATAAAACAGAGACTGAGAATTCAGCCCTTGACTTGGAAAGGAAAGTAACAAATGCCCTTTCTTTCATGTTTAGATAGGAAAAGGGAGGAAGAAGCATCTGGCAGCTCTGCATAGTGCTTACTTTAAAAGGAAATGAGGTTACTAGGGACTTTTCAGTGAATTTAGTGCCACAAATTATCTTTGTGTAATGATTTGCTTTTGCATGGCTATTTAAAAAAAAAAACAAGATAGATTTCTTTGGGCCTTGCTCAAGTTCTGCTTCACTCACCATCACCTTATGTTCTTCATCTGCTTTTCTCTGAAGGTTGAGCAGGGAAAAGCTTTCTCATCCTAAGTAGAATTAGATTATTATACACTTTAGTTTATTTAACCTCATTGTAAGATTTGCTCTTTCCTTCTTTGTTGCCTCTTGGGCTTATTTTCACCTTATCCCCCCTTTTGTTTTGAAAGATTGGGCTCGATTCCAACTGTGTACCCTGTCTCTGGCATATGGATAATAACAAGGAAAAGTAGTCCGAGTAACTTGCTATAACTGTAGGAAATGCAAGATAGATAGATCCATGTGGTAAGTAGCTCCTATTTCCTCCCTCCCAGAGCAGTTATGGATATTCTACTCTGAGATAATTTACTTAATATGGAAGGAATAAGAATTCCATAGCTAGCAGTAGCAAGTGACATGCTGCTATTTCTACTTTCAACAAGAGAAATGAGAGAGAAATGTGTGTTTGTATCTTTGTGTGGTACCCAAAGTTATTATTGATGCAAGAAAAAAGAAAAAGAACCCCTCCTCACTGTGATAAATGTTTGGCATAACAATAGTCACTGTATAAAATGTCATGGCCTAGGCAAACAACATTTTCCAAAGTGTTTAGCAGAATATTTTGATACAAGGCCATGTTCATAGGAAATAACACAACATGTGGCTATTACAGTGTGTTGCAGATTACCTGACAGCTCAAAAAGATTTGTGGAGTGAAGTAACAAGGTCACTGATCATCCATGTCAGAGGACCCTTCAAGGTTGAGGGCTATGCTACACATGCCAGGATTTGTTTAACTTGGCAAGAGATTATAATGATTTATTAAAGGCTGTTTTTCTTTTCATCAGTGTTGTATTGAACTGCTGGAGTTTTGAGGAGTGATAAAGTATTTCTGGCTGCAAAAGTTTAGTTGACTTGCAGAAAAATTAGTTCTCCTGGTAGAACGGCAACTCAAGGAGAATTTAAACATCAGTGAACTATACACATACATAAATTGTAGCTCCTATTTTTAGACAAATTGTAAATTCATAACTCACTATTAAGAAAAGAAATATCCAAAAAAAAGAAAAAAGAAAAGAAATACATAATGAAATTATTTTCCCATTCATCACAAACAGAAACAATTTTAGTAACTTATCACTTTCTTCTAAAATATAATAAATGACATTTTCTTCCAATATTTCATGTTTTATCCATAAGTGAATCCTTAATGCCCACATCAATTCAGTCCTGATCAGCAAAATTTCATTAAAGGTTACCAGAAATAACAGTGTATCTGTTTAACCTTGATTAAATAAACCAACTTTATATTCCTTCCTTTTCTTTACAATTTTAATCTTTAGTCCCTTCAAATAATGTCTTAGAACTTGAAGTCACCCACACGTATTTGTCTTTTGTAAGTCAGACATTGTTTGCATCTGAGCTTTAGCTCTGACACTGATTTCCTAACTGTGGGATCAGGTGCATAGTCTTAACTTGACCTAAAGGAATACATGGTGAACAACATTTTGTTAACCATTTACAAAAAAAATATTATTTCTCCCTGCTAAATAAAACAGTTGAAGCATGTGCAATTTATGTACATATGAGAAACAAAATAAGAACAATGGATATAGTGGGAAAGACATGCCTATCTAAAAAAATGAAAACAAAACAAAACAGCCTTAGAATGATGGTACTGTAGATTTAATGTTGTATGATGTGATGTTCTCCTTTGTTATTATTTCTTTCACTTTTGTTGGTTGCTTGTTAACTATTGTGAGCTGCTTAGCGTTAGCCATATTCAGATAGCGTAAAAAGTATATTAATACATCCACCCACACAGCACATATCGATTATTCTTAGGTAATGTCTATATAATATCCAAGCATGGGAATTCTACAGTAACATATATTCTGATTTCAGTGGAGATTTACTTTCAGGCAAGTGGGTATGTGATGGCAGCTTTAAAGGCATAAGTATGACAATAACATAAACTCAAACCACAAATGCAAAGTTTGTAATCCCAAATACTATGTCTCTTAAGCTCCAGTGTTGACAGTAGGACCTTGGCAATGGTGTAGTTTATTAGTCGTAATCAAGCAGACTGTCTATGCTGCCCTGGTATGGAACTGAACAAGATTAATAGAATTTTGATCTGATAAATCTGCAGATCTCATGCTTTACTAGAATAAGCTACTGGCTGCTGATTCAACAAGCTCCTTCTCTGTTTCCCAAATAGACATGGTGCTGATATTTACTTGGACCAGTAACTGTGGACCACATTCAGGGCAGCACAAAGCCTTATTTGTGTGTGTGTGTGTTTTTCTGTAAAGTTCAAGTGAGGAAAAAAACAGATACATACTGTAGTTTGAATAAAACAGGACTCCTTTTTTTGGCTCCTCTTTACTTTTCCTGCATACGGCTGTTAGTATTTTGGGCTTTTCCTTTGTGCAAAAGGGATAAACTAGATGAAAGAGGAATGCAAATTAAAGGTGCAAAGAACACCTGTGAACAGCTCTCTGCGTACCCTTGCACAGAAGCCCAATTGAACAATGAATGATTTGCTTATGAGTAGAAATACACAGAGTTGTTCTGTGCAGTCTTTCTCCTAGGTGCACCTGAATTCTTTAAGACATGTTCTGATATAAATGGGATTTGGTGGAAATGTTAATTTAATGTATTCTTACCATGAGGCATCATGAGTATTCTTAACCCGAGGCATCTTCACATGATCAGAAAGGAACACAATGGTTCATGAGGTTAGAACACTGGGTTGATGATCGACAGGTTCACATTCGAGATCTGTTGCTGCTGTGGAGCAGGGTGAACTCCCATTGCAGGATCTAGCTCCTGACAACCCAGCAGTTCAAAAGCGGGCAACCACATACAGACAAATGGGTACCACTTAGGTGGACAACTTAATGGGGACCTGAAAGAAGCCCCCAACTGGGTATTCCCTGGGCAACAATGATGCCACCGGAAAATCCTTTCATCACGAAGTAGTAGTACATGATCAAAGTAGTACATGATCAAAGAGACTTCTTTATGCATGAAAAGCACATTGCAGGTTGAGTGACTTCTGGGTCACTCAAGGATGCAACAGGAACAGGAAGCTGCTATGCAGGTAGTCTTCGGCTTACAACAGTTCATTTAGTGACTGTTCAAAGTTACAACAGCACTGAAAAAAGTGACTTATGACTATTTACGACTGCTGCAGCATCCCCATGGTCACGTGATCAAAATTTGAACACCTTGCAGCCAGCGTGTATTTATGACGGTTGCAGTGTTCTGGGATCATGTGATCATCCTTTGAGACCTTCTTACAAGCAAAGTGGCTGGGTCCCCAAATGTGTCAAGGATCCTGTTTCTCCTCCATTGTGTTAATGCTATGTGCATTTTAATTTTTGTACAGGTTGTTCTCAATCTACACTAGTTTATTTAGTGACCATACAAAGTTATGACAGCATTGAAAAAAGTGGTGACAGTTTTTCACTCTTACAACCATTGTAGCATTCTGATGGACTCGTGAACAAATTTCAGATGCTTGGCAACTGACTCATATTTATGAGGGTTGCAGTGTCCCATAGTCACATGACCATTTTGTGTGACCTTCCAACAAGCAAAGTCAACGGAGAAGCCAGATTCACTCAAGACCAGGTTACTAACTTAATAACTGCATTAATTTATTTAACAACTGTGGCAACAAAGGTCATAACATGGAGCAAAATTCACTTAATAACTGTCTCACTTAGCAACATAAATTTTGGGCTCAGTTGTGGTCATGTCAAGGACTGTATTATGATGAAAATTGTTTTTAATTTATTTTACAATTGTTTGCCACCTGTAGTCCCTTGTTGAGATGGATGGCTATACAGTGCAAACTGAATGAATAAATAATACCTAGGAGAAACTGTTCCAGCGGTTTTTAAGCTCAGCTTTTCTCATCTAGGTATGCTAAATTGTAACCCTCATTAGACCTTGCTGCCATTGCCATGAAGATGAGGAGAAGTATTGTAGCCAAAAACAAATAAATACAAACACCAGGATAATATCAAACTAGGATTTGTTTAATAAAATGCTGACCTTTCATCGGCCAGAACTGCCGACATCATCAGAGCATAAAAACAAGTGAATGGGAGTTCCCTTTTTATAACACCGGCCGATTTTGCACATGGTTCCTGCACCTAGTCATCAGTCCATCTGATATCTCTGATTGTTTCATTCTTGGAAGGCATGTAATCGCTGTTCCCTTGATGGTTTTTAAAGCCGCAGTTCCCTTATCCACTTTCTTTTTTCCAGTCCCCTCCCTTGTGCACCCCCCACTGTTATTGCACTACTAACTTCTAGGGCTGCTGCTCCCCCTTTCTCCTTTTTGCCCATTGCTTTCTTCGTATGTATCCAATTACCCAGATTCGTTGTTCCCTCCTCCCCCTTTTTGATCATTTCCCTCATTTGCTCCTGGCTATCTGCTGTAGTCTCAATGATTTTTAGGGATGCTGCTCCCCCTCCTCCTTTTCCCCAACCATTGATTCACTCATGTGTCTCCAACCACCCCCTTGTGCTACACACTTTTGCTCATTAGCTCTCTTCGTCTCTACCCCAAGGCATAACCATTCCGTCCCTGGCAGGCTGTTAGCAGGATGTGTATCCAATAAAACCTTCTTGCTTTTTCGCCCCATTGCTCCTGCGCGTGTGTGAGTGTTTCCAAGATGGTCCATCAAACGGGTCTGAATGTTTGTCCAGGAAGGCTCTAGCATGCCTGTTCCTGTCTCCACTCTTATATTGGAGGACGTTACCCTCTCAGGGGATGTCCCAAGGCATGTTGAAAGCCTCCTTCCCGCCATTCACTCCGATCTTCCATCGCTTATGATCCTTGTGCCTGCATCACCAAACTCTCTGCAAGATGTGTATTGGATTCTATTCTACCCTTAATTAGCTCTCTTGCTCCTCTTGCTCATGTACAGACTCCCAATGGGGGGTCCCATGTTCTTTCTATCGCTATACCCCTCTGGTCCTATAAGGGGTGGATGAATTGCTTTCATTGGGAATCCTGGCGTTGTTTTTCCCATGTTCTCAGTGTTTGGTGTGCTGAGCAGAATTCTACATGGCGATTTATAGAGTTCTCATCGGAAAGCCAAGCCTCTTTAAATAGGCGGCCTCCGTTGGTGGTATCGCCAGAAAAAATCTGTGCATTGGCAAGATCAAATGTGTGACCAAAATTGGTCATATGTGAAGGTTGTTCGTGTCTTTTAACAGCCAGCGCGTGTTCATGCACCCTGGTCTTTAGCCTCTTAGATGTCTCCCCAGCGTAGTTGCAGGAACAGTCCTTGCATTGTATTTTATATACCACTGAAGATCTTTCTTTGTTGGGGAGGGGGTCTTTAGGATGCATGATTCTGGCACGTAATGTCTGGTCCGGTTTATGGGCCACTTTGACATTGAAAGGAGCCAACAATCTAGCTGTTGCCTCTGACACATTGCCAATGCATGGCAGGGGGATACATATAGGTTTTGTCGGTTTGTAGATCTTCCTGAGGTCTGGATGGTCTGCTGCAACAGCTAACAAATTCAACTGGGTAACCATTATGCTTACAAGTCCGGAAAAGATGGTTTCTTTCCTCGGTTTTCGCCCTGGCTGTGTTACAGTGTGAGCCTATGCGTTTGAATAATGTCTTGACGCAACTTTATGGTTACTTTTGTAGTGGAGGATTCTATTGGTGTGAGTTGGTTTTCGGTATACTCTCGTGTGCAAGGTCCCATTTGGTTGTCGACTAACCAGCACATCCAGGAAGGCTAGGGAACCTTGGTTCTCCTCCTCTGCTGTGAAGCCAATATCTGGGTACACCGAATTCAGTGCATCCATAAAGTTAGCCCTGTCGTGTCTCTTAATGACAACAAATGTGTCATCTACATATCTGGCCCAAAACTTAGGTTGGTATTTAGTCATTACTGTGGCCTCCAGCCGTTGTAAGACCGCCTCTGCTATTATCCTCGAAACAGGGAATCCCATTGGCGTCCCTTTGACCTGTTTCTATATGGTTCCTTGAAAGGTGAAGCATGTTTTTAGGCATAGCTTTGTCAGTTTTATCAAATCCTCGGTATGAAGGGAGTATATATGAGAGCTTCAGACTCTTGCCTTCCTTCTGACTGGACGCTCTGATTCCTCTCTCCAGCCTAACACCTTTTGAGGGAATCAGGGTGGGGTAGGCCTGTGAAGAATATGTGAAGAATCATATGTGTTTCTAGGGATGCTTCATTATCTTGCTTGATTTAATCAGAAGGCCATGCCATAAGCAGTCTGTGTATTAAGAGCATACATATCTGACTATAGGGGAACTACAGCTGGGGGGGGGGGAAAGGGAGACACGACTCTAAAGCAAGAGGCTGGACATGATGAATATACAGAAGGGGCTCTTGAGGCAAGCAATGAGAACAGGAAATCTAATCTTCCATTTTTGTTTCTATATATAGTAAATGCCTCAAAGATAAGCACATAATGGCTTGTATAAATATATCTAAAATGTGTTTGGTAGGCACATATTTTCAATATGTTGTCATGATAAGAACCACATGTAGAACTTGAAGAGTGAAGCAAAGCTACTTTGAGTGTTTGCCCCTAAGTAAAAATTATGTGCAGTTTATGTGTGTGTAAATATTTAACTGGAAGAATGGCCACATGAGAACTACTTCAGAACAATCCTGGAGACAGGAAGCCACAAATTAAAGCTCTGAAATTTAGCATGCTTGTATGTCTACATAAATAAAACCAACTGGAAAGTCTGAAAGAAAGAAAGAAAGAAAGAAAGAGAGAGAGAGAGAGAGAGAGAGAGAGAGAGAGAGAGAGAGAGAGAGAGAGAGAAAGAAAGAAAGAAAGAAAGAAAGAAAGAAAGAAAGAAAGAAAGAAAGAAAGAAAGAAAGAAAGAAAAAGAAAAATACCAATGGGGGAAGGGCAGATCAGAGAGAAAATGATGTAAAAATCTCCTTGGCTCAGATAAGAGGACTTAGAGCTGATTAAAACCTGGAATCACAGCCTGGGAAAAAACAACCTTCCCAGCTTTAGTCTACATTCTGGAAAGTGTTAGGCCTGCTCTCAAAAATATTTATTTTTCTTGTGAGCAGCCTCTGTCATTCTTGGCAACATGGACAAATGTAATCTATTGATTGTGTAAACCTGGATACAGGCCGTAGCTCCTTCCAAGCTTTTAGGTGGTGGCCTGTAGGAACTCTTCTGGGAGACCATCATCAATTATATTTGTGCAGAAGGCTTTGAAGAGAAGTCCAGTTTATTGGGTTATGTAAAAATGGCATCTACCTGTGGTTAAATAAAGAAATTCTTCCTCTTTTGATATACCCCATGTGGGATTTTAAGTGCTGAGTTCTGGCAGTGGGAATAGGGGAAGCAGACTTATCTTCAGCTCTATCCAACAAGACAATACAAGGGTCTAGGACAACTCACCATGGCCAACTCACCACAACCATCTTGCTGTGGCCAATTCGCCACAGGACAATTCAATGTTGTATTAATCATTTCATTCAGGTACTTTTGGTGAGCACATTTTCACTGAAACTATTGTAACTCTTGCATTTCTGGATTGACTTTTTTATTTTATTATTATTGGCCACAGTACATTCAAAATTAGTTTTTGTATTTGTTGAATTGTCCTATGGCAAGTTGTTCCACAGCGAGTTGGCCATGGCGTATTGTCTCACAAACCCACATTGATTGTCTTGAGCTTACAGAAACTTCCAAAACTGTACCATCAAATTTAGCTGCAACGAGTCCAACCATTCTGTCATGTTTCCATCCATCAGTAAAAATGAATCAGGGTTTATAACCAGTTAGGTCTTACTGAGTTGCACTTAATTCCTGCTGATCTTATGGGTTAATCCTTACAATCTGACCTCTTCGGAGAACATTTCAGCAATCTCTTTGACCCTGCCCATTCCCTTGGTCTGTTGCCTTCTCTTTCTCCTGTGCATCTCAATCTTGCCAGATTTTTACCTTAATCCCCAAATACTCTGAAAATTGATGGAGGATGTATAGCAAAATCACCTTGGCCCATATATGAAAAAAATTGGTTTCAAACCATACCTAGTTCTTTTGGTGACCTCATTACCTCACAGAGCCACAGTCGTCGTTGTCGTCGTCATCATCATCATCATCATCATCATCATCATCATCATCTAATTATAGGGTCTTCCACATCCAAGAAAACTCCCTAGTTTTTGTTCCTTCCTGACTTTAATCACTGAATCATAAGCAGAATGTAATAACTGCTACAAAAGCAACTTTAAAGGCATTTTAAATGAGTAATTCAGTCCTTGTTGTTCTGCTACCAAGTAACAGAACAGAATAATAGAATAACAAAGTTAAAAAAGACCTTGGAGGTCTAGTCCAATCCCCTATTAAAGCAACCCTACACCATTTCAGACAAATGGTTGTCCAATCTCTTCTTAAAACCCTCCAGTGTTGGAACATCCACAACTTCTGGAAGCAAATTGTTTCACCGATTAATTGTTTTAAGTGCCACAACATTTCTCCATAGTTCTAGATTAGTTTCCATCCATTGCTTCTTGTTCTGCCTTCAGGTACCTTGGAGAATAGGTTGATCCCCCCTTCTTTGTGACAGCCCCTTAGATATTGGAACACTGCTATCATGTCATTCCTAGACCTTCTTTTTATTAAACTTGGCATACCCAATTCCTGCAACAGTTCTTCATATATTTTAGCCTCCAGTACCCTAATCATCTCTGTTGCTTTTCTCTGTACTTTTTCTAGAATCTTAATTTTTATCTAGAAGGGATAAACTTTATCTAGAAGAGGAGGCCTCCCTTATCAGTGGCCAGATCTTGACAATGGAGAAATTTCCTATTGCTAAAAGGGCAGACTAATGCTTCTGAATGAGCATGGATGGTCTCATATGCAGGCAGTTCTGTTGCTATGAGGGCTTTGGAGAAGGCAGGGGGACACAGCCTGTATGCGTGAGAAAGAATTTGGAAATGGGCAGGACAAGAGATAGAATGGAGGGCTCCTCAGTGGAATTAGTGTAAACTTGTCGGGGAGGGCGGGTGCAGTCTTGGCAGTGAGCCTCACTTGTTATCTAGCGATCATCTGCCTGCGGTACAGAAGGAATGCCTGTTTGCCTCTACTTATACTCTGCTCTAGAGGCTGTAAATAAAGTCAGTTTCCAGATTTCCAGTGCATAAAGGAAACTAAATCTCTGTAGTGGTGACTATGGAACGTCTGATGGTTGGGGAAATGGGGGTGAATGACTTGCTGAATGTGCAACTCTGGGGATTGAAAGGGAAGTAGCTAATGCCGAAAAGCTTGTGTTCTGACTAGGGGGAGAGGGAGGAGGGACACAGAAGGGCATCTTGGATTTTTTCAGCTGAGGCTTGGCACTGCCATAAGGCAGAAGGAAGCATCTACTTCAGACAGCTAGGGTCGGGTTGGTGGTGAGGTGCAAGGAGATAGAACTGGGTCAGCCACATTAGCTGTCCTGCATGCATTATCTGTGTTGTGATTTCTTTTATTTAAGAATAAACAGGATACCATGCTATCAAGCACCAGCATATTAGCCATCAAATATTTGGCTTTGGAATCTTGGAAGGGGAGGGGATTAGGTGCCTTGGTAACAATAAATAAATAATGTGTGTGTGTGTATACACTGTAGGCCAGGGGTTTTCAAACTTGGCAACTTGTGGACCTGGCTGGTTGAGGAGTTCTGGGAGTTGAAGTTCACAAGTCCACAAGTCTTAAAAGTTGCCAAGTTTGAAGACCCCTGCTGTAGGCAATACTTAGGCAACACATACAGGCAATCCTTCAGAAGCTGTAGGAACAAAACATAAAGTGCTTTAAAGAGTTTCACCCCCATGTTGAATTGCTTCCAAAATTCAGGAGTCAAAGCAACTTTTTTTCCAAGGACTTTTTAGCAACCTTGGCTGCAGGTTTAGACAATCCCACAGAGACCACATTGAAATAGTCCAAAATGATGGAAACTAAGGCCCACATTGCAATGGCCAGGTCTGTGGTTCTCAGAAATTACATGTAATAATTTGAAAGTCGAGGAAAAATGCAGATAATCTCTGCTTCAAATATAAGGTTAGAATGACCTTTTCTGCACTGGATGGGGCTGAAAGATGGTTTGTCCATTATATAAAAGCATCTCAACTTGAAAACCTGTAATTTTAAAGGGAATGCAGTCCTATTCAATAAAAGTTGAATCTCTATTCCCAGAGGAAGAAGAAAGACATTAATTATCATAATAATGTGAGTGCATAACTTATTCAGTGAGCAATTTATCAGGAATAGCTCTCTTGTGTCTGGATTCATTTTTAGTTTGTCCATTTTGAGTCCTTTACCCATGTCCAGATCCCTGCTTGAAATTCTTACCCAGAACTCACTGGAAAGGAGCAGGAGAGTCAAAAGTCTTCATTTGACAAAATTGAAAGACAACTAAATGCCATCCCTAATAAAGAAACAACATCAATTCTATGCTTTTCTTGTCGGTTATAGAAAAAGTCCTGCAAGGAACGCTACAGTTTCCTTAAGCTAAATGCAAATAATAAACCTAGAGCTGGAATAATTCTCTTTACTTCTGTACTGGTACCTAAAAGTTCACCTGACATTGCTGGCAGTAATCATCATTCTAAGTAAACACACATGCAGACTTCCAGTTATTGTGCCCACACTGCAAGTGATTTTTTTTTTTGAGACAGAGATTTCACAAATATTGCCTTATGACTTTTGTAAGCCACGCTGAATATTTACACAAATACAAAATTGAGTTATACATTTAATAACAAGGCAGTTTTTTTTTTCTTACATCAGCATGTTTGTTTACAAAATCCTTTTGGCTTTACCATCAGAATCTATTTTGGGAAGCATTATCATAAGTCATTAAGCAAGGGATGTCCTGAGGACTAATTATTTATTTTCTGAGTGTTGTGTCTTGTGGCAGGGCTTTTAAATGGAACACTTAACCAGCCAGCTCTTGAATAGACCCTGCCGTGCTTTCTGAAGATATTTGCCTCACAGATATGGAGTTGATAACATGGTTACTTCACCTAGCTAATAATGGTTCATAACTCTTAGAATTCAGCCCAGGGTATCAGCTATTTTTACAAGCTCAGCTGCAAAGCCTTGCTATCTCTGAAAGCCAGGAAAATTCAACTGCTATGTATTGGGTTGTTATTCAAGGAAAAGGAAATGGAAGAAGAACAAGCTAAAAAACTGGCCTATTAAATGACCTATCAAGTCCCTTCTAATTCACACTTTCTATGATTTAGTAAGACTGGTAACAAATGTGATCAAAGGTATGCTCAAATTATAGCACAAACTGAATGAAAAAAGAAAAAAAAAAAAAAACACCTCGCGTTTTTAGCTTTGCCTGTTCCCTGAAACAGTATTTTGATTTGCTGGAATATATTATCAACTCCTGGAATTTCCAAATAATTTTAAATCCTAACACCTTACCAAAATTTGTCCCTACCCTTAGAGATTGTTGTGTTGTTATATCCTACCATTCTTTTGTGCAATTCAAGTCAGTTTACATACAACATTCTACCCTGCTCCTATTTTACCCCAGCCTTGTGAGGAAGGTTAGGCTGAAAGAGAGTAGCAGAATAACTGAGTTGGAAGGAACCTTGGAGGTCATCTATTCCAACCCACTGCTCAAGCCGGAGTTCTTATACCATTTCAGACAAATGGTTGTCCAGTCTCTTCTTAAAACCCTCCAGTGATGAAGCACCCACAACTTCTGAAGGCCGGCTGCATCACTGGTTAATTGTTTTCTCACTATTAGGACATTTCTCCTTAGAGGCTGGTTCTCTCCTTGATCAGTTTCCACCCGTTGCTTCTTGTCCTGCCTTCAGGTGATTGGGAGAATAGGTTGACCCCCCTCTTCTTTGTGGCAACCCCTGAGATATTGGAACTCTGCTATCATGTCAACTCTAGTCCTTCTTTCCATTAAACTAGTCCCCTGATCATCTTTGTTGATCTTCCTTGCAATCTTTCTGGAGTCTCAGTTCAACAGGCCCAAAGTCACCAGCCAACTTTCATGCCTATGGGAGGACTAAACCTCATACCAAAAAAATAGGTTGCACTTTTTTAGTTCAGTGTTTCACTGCATCATTCATAGTTGAACATATCATGATTAATTGGTTGGGAAAGATTACATTGTTGCAGTCTTTTCATCCTTTGGCCCTGGAAATAGGCTGGATTACACCACCCAGAACTCTTAATCCTGTTGGATAGATTAGGGAGATTTAAGTTCAGTGAGGATGATCTAATGACATATGTGTCAAAGGTATTACACCATAACATTTTGGAGAGTACACCAGTGTTCACCAATATTCTACAGCTTTCTTGAAAGCACGCCAATTCTTGTGTGAGTTTTGGAGGCTCTGGAGGCCTCTGGATAATGGGGTGTATTCTTTCACACTCTCCAGAAGTTGCATAAGAGGGCCGTGCTCTTGTGCAGTCTCCGGAGCCACGGAAAATCATGGGGTATAGTTTTGCACAGTATTTGGAGGCTGCACAGGCTGTGAAAGATCATACTCAGTAACCGCTTCAAGAATAAAGGCCTTGTATAATCTGGAGCAGCCTCAAGTAGGTCACAAAAGAAAGAGAACAGCACCTGAAAATAAGCAGAAGAGTGCTGGGTCATGAGCGCAATTTTGCTGTTCCCCAAGGCTCCCCTGTTTTGGGGAATGGCACAAGGTGGCCTTTTTAAGAGGCAATGGTGGTGCTAAGACTGAAATTATGGCCTGTACTTCTACTTCAGGCCCAACTTTGGTGTTGCTGCTGAGTGTCCTTGTTTAGAGTACCTTAGATGAGATAGTGTGTGTGTGTGTGTGTGTGTGTGTGTGTAATAAAGAATTCTCTCTCTCTCTCTCTCTCTCTCTCTCTCTCTGTGTGTGTGTATGTGTGTGTGTGTGTGAGTGTGTGTGTGTAGCATGACAGCAGAGAGACAGTTTGAAACTTATGTACATTGTGAGTTTGTCTTATGTTTTTATATCTGTTTTATATTTTAACAAAACAAAAATCATTTTAATCAACTCCCTCTCAGAAAAATAGACCAACAGTGGTAATAAATTTGCGGGAAGTAGAAGGGAAGATTATTTAGCTGCCTCTGAGAAGAAATGTAGCTACTTTTAGTTGGGAAGCAGTGATCACGGTGCAGGTGGCTAGATTCTGCACAGCAGCATTGGGGATTCGCCAGAAACATAAATAAAACATTTTAGATCTTTTTAATAATCTTTTATAATTAACTTTATTATGTGTTTTTATCCAGCAGTAGACTATATTCTATGTATTTTTATTGTCAGGTCAGTATGATTAAGTTTTTCTGACGGTACCTAGTTTTTGTTATACTGTCTGCAAAACTAGGCAGACCTTGGTCACCAATTGATTACATCATTAATTGTAATATATTACTATGTCTTCTTGTGTAGGTTCTGTTTAGTTTTGTTTTATTTTAATATTTAATTTATGTGTTGGCCTTAGGCTGTAATAATAAATTGATTGATTGAGTTGGAAGCAGTTGTTAATATGAATTAACTGCAATGATATAAGGACAGAATTCTAAATAAATCCTCGAATACTCTGGCTTCTGTATAGTTTTCTCTTAAAGGCCACTGGATCTTGAATTAAGTTGGCCAGAGTTTGTAAGTAAACCATTGACATAACTGATTCCTTCAGAGCAGAAAAGCCATCAACTAGATAAAAGCTAAAGTTTCCTTCAAGCTGCCCTCAGTTCTTGATGATTTTATAGATAATTGATTGATAATGTGTCATTAAATCCATGTTGATTCTTAGTGACTACATAGATTTTTTCCATAATGAATTGCCCCTAATTTAGTCCTTCAGCTCTGCCAAAGATGTAACCATCACCACTGTAACTGAGTCCATCCATCTTGCTCCTGGTCATTCTCTTCTTTTTCTTCCTTACAATTTCATAGAAAGATCCATATAAATCGAATAAAATCAAATGAATAATCTTTTCCTCAGTTCAATGTGGAAATGCTTTTCTACTGGCTTTTGAGATGCTTTTCTGCTTATCAGATTAACCTATAGCTCTGATAATTCCTGGTGATCTCCTATTCAAATACCAACCAAGCTGGATCTGCTTAGCTTCTGAGTCCAGAGAAGGACAGCCAGATGCTGATCAAAATTATAGATATTTGGGTTCGTTTAGAATAAATGCTTTACTTTCCCCTCTTTCTCTACCTGCTTACATCTTTGCCTTTCAAATTACTAATTTTGATTGGATTGAGGTCACTATTTTCCCAATTTAGAATGTCTCCAGAACTTCAGTATTCAGTAACTAGCTTGATGGCACTATTCTAGCCATGTGGCTCTTGTTTTCTATACATCACTTTGCTACTTCTATTCAGAGAAATATTGTAAGCTCTCTTAGCTAACCATGGAAGCTACTGGATTGCACAAAGTAGACATTGCCACCTTGTGGAAAATATAGGAATAACCTAAAGCAGTATTTAAATTTCTGTATTATTTTAATAACAGCTCATGAATGTAACTAGCAGACAGGTATTAAAATAATTGTAGTCCTTTGTTGATATTTTCAGTTCTATAAAATATATATAAAGTGCTTAAAATCTAATTCATGCCTTTTTAAAAAAACAACTGAATAATTATAAATACTAACGTAAGATTTGACAGATGAAAATAAAATAAAAATGGTTTATATTTATTCTAAAAAAATATAATATAGTGAAGGTGATATAAATTCAAAAAACACAGTGCCAGTTCACAATTGGATAATAAAATCTTTATCTTTTATGTGTTTATATGTTCTTTAGTGTACGTGCAGAATTTCAAACATATATAAGTGCTGTCATGGTGTGACTTAACATTTAAATTTATACAGCATACTAAACCATTGCCACTTACAGAAATAGAAATGTATTTACTTTAGTGAAAAAGACAAGGTTTCAAAGTTAAATTTCGAAAAGTTCAAAGACTACAAAGTCCCACCTTGAAATATATCTGAATACTATATTTAGAAGTTGCATTGCTTTAAAAAAAAAATGAAAGGAAACACAATTTTGTAAATGTACATGTTTGTGCTCAATTATCCAAGAAACAGCACTGTGCACTTTAAATGTCTGAAAAACTTCCATCAATTAGAGAATGAAAAAAAAAATATACACCATGAACTTGAAATCTGCTTATCCACAAGGGTCAATAACTGTGCTTTTCCTCACTAAGGCTATCCATACCCAGTTCAAGTGCTGCCTTCACACAAGGCACTGATTCACCAACTAGCCAGATACATTTTATGTAATGTGTGAAGCATCTAGCATCACAATACATTCAAGCAATTGGATTAATTCCCTATAGCACGTTTATTTATGCATGGATAACTCATTAGGAAAATTGCCCAGGTGAGAGGATGAAAAACATTTTCCTCTTTATCTTCATCACTAATGAAACTAATCACCAGGTCCCTCCTCACTTATTTACAGAATAGTCAAGGACTTCCTGTGTGAAGACTTTTAGGTGGAGGGAGGGAAAAAGTTAGATCTGTTCCATGATCTGTTTCAGCCATTAATAATCTTCTGGTGGAAAAAGTGAGTTTGAAACAGAACAACCTGTTTAAGTTTGAAACTGCCCACATTTGAACGGTGTGAATTGCCCAAGGAGGCAACTTTATAAAGTTGGTGGGTGACTTTAGTTTCTATTTGTATCCCAGCGGTAGATGGGGGTGACAGACTGATTTGGAGAAGAAGTCGAAGAGGGGGCAACATGCTGTCTGAATCATTCCACCTGGGGAGGTTTCTCTGTGATCAAATGGGCTGGCTGAGTCATTCATTAAGTCACGTTGTGTGGGTTTAAGAACAGCAGAACAGAGGGCTTCCCCCCCTTGAAAATCTTACCACAAGACAAACATGGTTTGGCAATGGGCCATACCTTTCTTCTATCCTGCTCCTCTCCATGACGTTGCCTTCATCTTGTTCTCTAGCCTATCAGTGAAAGAGGCTTAAGTCAAGTTTAGCTAAATTGGTGCTAAACAAATATTTTTCTCCTTATTGTGACACTGTCAGAAGGCAGCCTCAAGGTATATATAATCTATTGCTGGAGGGGAAATGAACTGACTGCCATGGCTTCAAACAGGGTCCATGTAATAATAATAATAATAATAATAATAATAATAATAATAATAATAATAATAATAATAATAATAACAACAACAACTCGATAGGTAGACAAAATGCCAAATACAGTCTGAACATCTGGCTGACTGTGCGATAATCGATAATAATAATAAGCTTGGAGGTCAATAAGAAAGACAAAAAAGTCTCATGGCAGTGCATGGAGATAGCAGAATAAAAGAGAAAGAACTGGAGAAGATAACAAAATACAATGACCTACAAATAGAAATAGAACAGCTGTGGCAAAGGCAAGCAAGGGTAGTACGAATAGTAATAAGCATCTTGGGTGCAATACCAGAACAACTGGAGCACCACTTGGACACCATTCTCCATCAATCAATTGCAAAAGGCAGCCTTACTAGGAACAGCTTCCATCCTGTGACGATATCTGCAACACCATCAAACATCCAGATCTGCCTATCCCAGGTCCTTGGTAAGGACTCGATAGGTAGACAAAAATGCCAAATCCAGTCTGAACATCTGGGTGTGCGATGATGAATACTACTACTATTACTAGTTGAAAGGGACCTTGGAGGTCTTCTAGCCCAATCCCATGCTCAGGCAGGAAACCCTATACCATTTCAGACAATCTCTTCTTAAAAATTTCTAACAGCTGAAGCTGATCTTTATTCTTTCAACCATGAGGCCAACCAATATTATGCTTTGCAGTTTTGGTCAGCAGAAGGAAGGCTGGGGAGCGTGTCAGCTCAGGAGTGGGAAAACATCTATTCCAGTTCTGTAGGGCTTTAAACCCTTGCCAGTGACAAACTGTTAGAGAAACAAGATAAACTGAGTCAGTTTATATGGATACAATAAAGCCCTATTTGCCAGATCATCTCATCCCACTGGGATTGGCCTGCCCCACCCATGCTGGCAGAAGAGGCAGGTTGATAGCCCTATCAGCCAGGGTATTCCAGCAGTGGGGTCCAGGAAAAGAACCTTCTCTCCCATGGCTTCTATCCTTTGGAACCTCTTACCCCTGGAGAGAGGTTGGCTCCGATCCTCTTAACCTTCTGCAATTGCTTAAAGACCTGGCTCTGCCAGCTGGCTTGGGGCTCCAAAGGGGGGGGGGAATCTTTACATTGGTTGCAGTTGACAAACTAATAGCAGGTTCCACCTCTCACAGATATGTAAATGTGGGCATCATCCATCTTTATTACTATCCAGCCAACTCTGCCTAATCTAAGCAAGATAATAATAATAATAATAGAAGAGAAAGAACTGGAGAAGATAACAAAATACAAAGACCTACAAATAGAAATAGAAAGACTGTGGCAAAAGCAAGCAAGGGTAGTACCAATAGTAATAGGCTCCTTAGGTGCAATCCCAAAACAACTGGAGCACCACTTGAACACCATTGGCATTAACAAATTCGCTATTAGTCAATTGCAAAAGGCGGCCTTATTAGGAACTGCTTCCATCCTGCGACGATACCTGTAATACCATCAAACATCCACATCTGCCTATCCCAGGTCCTGGGTAAGGACTCAATAGGTAGACAAAATGCCAAATCCAGTCTGAACATCTGGCTGACTGTGCGATGATCCATAATAATAATAATAATAATAATAATAATAATAATAATAATATCTAGTTGAAAACAATCTCTTTCCATCTGAGCAGAAAGGAAACCGCCCCAATAGCAGAGGAACAAAAGATCAACTCCTAATAGACAAAATGATCTTGGAAAACTGCAAGAAAAGGAAGACCAACCTGAATGTGGCATGGATTGACTACAAAAAGGCATTTGACTCTCTGCCACATGACTGGATAATCAAGTGCCTAGAAATAACAGGAGTCAGTAGAAACATCAGAAAATCTGTGCAAAGATCGATGGCACAATGGAAGACACAGTTGCAGATCAATGGTGAGAGACTGGGAGAGGTTAATATCAAGAGAGGAATATTTCAAGGAGATTCATTGTCACCATTACTATTTGTTATTGCACTGTTTCCTCTTTCAACAATACTGAATAACTCAGGACATGGCTATCAAACATCAAAAACATCTGCCAGACTATCCCATCTCCTTTACATGGATGATCTGAAGCTATATGGAAAAACATCATCTGAAACAGAATCGCTGCTCAACACTGTCCGTATATATAGCCAAGATATTGTTATGGAGTTTGGCTTGGACAAATGTGCCACGCTTACTATCAAACAAGGAAAAGTAGTGAAAACTGAAGGAATCAAGATGCCCCACGAAAATAACATTAAGAGTCTGGATGAGGAAGAATACTACAAATACTTGGGTATCCTTCAAGATGACAACATCAAGCACACTGAAGTCAAGAAAAAGATTAGAGGTGAATACATCAAGAGAGTGAAGAAGATCTTAAAGTCCAAACTCAATGGAGGAAATACCATAAAGGCAATCAACACCTGGGCAATTCCAGTCATTAGGTACACAGCTGGAATAGTGGACTGGAATCAAGCAGAACTAAAAGCAATGGATAGGCAGACCAGAAAAATAATGACAATGAATCATGCCCTTCATCCATGCAGTGACATTGACAGACTTTATCTACCAAGGCAAATAGGTGGGCGTGGAATGCTACAAGTACATCAGATGGTTGAAGAAGAAAAATTGGCTTTGGAAGAATATCTGAAGAACAATGATGAAGATGCACTGAAATTAGTATATCAGGAAGGCTTACTGACTACTGGAGAGACCAAACTGGCCTACAAGAAAGACCAAATGAAGAACAGAATAGAGGCATGGGAAGACAAAGCACTACATGGCCAATACATGAAAAAAATAGCTGGGAAAGCAGATATTAACAAGACCTGGCAATAGCTAAGAGCAGAAAAATTGAAGAAAGAGACCGAGGGACTAATTCTGGCTGCACAAGACCAAGCCTTAAGGACAAATGCATATAAAGTCAAAATTGAGAATACAGCAACAGACAGTAAGTGCTGCCTATGCAAAGAAGCTGAAGAAACAGTGGACCACCTGGTAAGCTGTTGCAAGAAGATTGCACAGACTGACTACAAGCAATGGCATGACAAAGTAGCAACAATAGTGCATTGGAAGATCTGCAAAAAATATCATTTGCCTGTAAGCAAAAACTGGTGGGATCATAAAATAGAGAAAGTCATAGAAAATGATAAAATTAAATTGCTATGGGACTTCAGAATTCAAACAGACAAGCACCTGCAACATAACACCCCAGACTTAACAATTGTCGATACGAAAGACAAAAAAGTCTGGATAGTGGACGTGGCAGTGCCTGGAGATAGCAGAATAGAAGAGAAAGAACTGGAGAAGATAACAAAATACAAAGACCTACAAATAGAAATAGAAAGACTGTGGCAAAAGCAAGCAAGGGTAGTACCAATATTCATAGGCGCCTTGGGTGCAATCCCAAAACAACTGGAGCACCACTTGAACACCATTGGCATTGACAAATTCGCTATTAGTCAATTGCAAAAGGCGGCCTTACTAGGAACTGCTTCCATCCTGCGACGATATCTGTAATATCATCAAACATCCACATCTGCCTATCCCAGGTCCTGGGTAAGGACTCGATAGGTAGACAAAATGCCAAATCCAGTCTGAACATCTGGCTGACTGTGCAATGATCAATAATAATAATAATAATAATAATAATAATAATAATAATAATAATAATGTTGGAAGGTCATCAAGTCCAACCCCCTGCTCAGGCAGGTAATCCTATACCATTTTGGACAAATGGCTGTCCAGTCTCTTCTTAAAAACTTCCAGTGTTGGAGCATTCACAACTTCTGGAGGCAGGTTGTTCCACTGGTTAATTGTTCTAACTGTCAGGAAGTTTCTCCTTAGTTCTAGGTTGCTTCTCTCTTTGGTTAGTTTCCATCCATTGCTTCTTTTCCTGCCTTCAGGTGCTTTGGAAAATAGCTTGACTCTCTCTTCTACTTAATGAAGAAATAATCAGAAAACATAAGGGATCTAAGCTAGGCTGGGAATTTGAAAGAGAATTTTGGAAGGAAACCATGACACATCAATTCCATATTTTTGACAAGGACACTACAAGAAATTTTTCATGAAGCCAACAGGATGGAGCTTGATCTGAGAGTAATTACTTTTTTGGGAAAAAAAAGGAACAAATATGTTGTCATAAAGACCTTATTGTGCAACACATCAGACAAAACAACTTTATCAGTTTCTAAAGGTGGATGTTTATTGGTCATACCGTGTAGCATATTAAAAGACAAAGTGTGATACGCTAGCACAATGTTTGCCGTGATATGCTAGCATGTGATCCACTACATGTCACTCTACTGGCTAAAGTGAATGGAAGCTGGTCTGTGTCTGGACTGCTGCATGTTGCTCATTCTTGGTTTAATAGAATGTACAGAAATAGGAGACACCTGAATCAAAGAAAAGTTTAAAAAATTTATCCAGGAAAAAAATGTAGTATGAATCTTTCTCCAGGAAAGAATCTCTTGTATACTATGCAGTATTTGGATCCCAAAATGGGGAAAATTGCTCTTAACCTGGCATGGTTGTATACCTGTAAGCAGCTTGTTAAAGAAGACCCATCTTTTTCTAGGTCTTGCTTGTTACTCATGAGGTCCCATTGAAATGAAGGCTTCCTCATTGGTTCAGGTCAGATTAATGAGAAGCATCTTTCCACTGCTCAACTAGTTATGATTGACAAGTGGATTGGCAGATTTTTAGCATTCCAATTTCCAAAAATGTTTCTCTGTTCGCTTTCCTCTAGCTTTAGACTTATGAGTTTGGGGATAAACAGACCTGAAGTTTTTGCCTTGTTAATTGCAGTATGCCAGATTTTCTGAAACTAAAAACTGTGGATAAATCTTAGAATTAAGTTTTTGAAAAGCTATCAAATATCTCACTAAAACCATGTTGTGGTTTGTTTGCAACTTAGCATATCTCAATGAATTTCGAAACTGACTTATTTAAGCGAACTATCCTTAAGTTAAACAACTGTTTTGCTTTTGGATGACATGTGAAACTGA
Organism: Crotalus tigris; assembly: GCF_016545835.1. NCBI lineage: Eukaryota > Metazoa > Chordata > Lepidosauria > Squamata > Viperidae > Crotalus > Crotalus tigris. The sequence continues at coordinate 758,644 of NW_024097321.1, read as the reverse complement.
GATCACTTAAAACAAGAAGAACGTATTAACTCCTCCTGGATATACAAGAAAAGGGTTTGCATGTTCAACTTATGTCTGATCGTGCATGATTTGTTAAATCAAAGTTTCCCAGGTGAGAGACCAAAATTTATGTTGCTCCTAAGCATGGGCCAACTCTTACGCTAAGGAGCTGTTAGCTTGATTACTTTAGTCCAATATCTAGATAAATAAATATGAGAGCCTGCAATTTGTTTATATAGTTCTGGGAATCATTGTTTTTAAGACTATACTCTTCATGCAGTGAATTAGTTAAGCCATTAAATTTGTAGCAAAAAGAATTAGATAATTCACAGTAGCAATTTCTTACAAGTGATAAATAACAGATAACACTTCTTGTTCCTTGTAAAAGCAATGTTATTAAAAATAAAAATAACTATAAAATATGCTTTGATGTAGCATAAAGAGTGTTACAATCACATTTCTCAATTGTTAAGAAGACCCGCTAAACACAGTATAAATTTTGTAGTGCACAAAATTTGCACTTCAGGCTCACTTCGGTGAGCCTGAAAATAAACTGTAGTTTTCTTAAGACATTTGAAACAGAAGTGACCTTAAAGTATTTGCTACTCTTTTTTCTGGTTCACATTGAATCCTGAAAAGCATCACTTGTGGTTTATTGAATAACGCTGAAGTACTATACTTGTTCAAATCTGAAATGCTTCTTCTGCAACTTTGGGAATAATATTAATATGTCCATCTCTGTCAATCTGAGTGAAGTAATGTAAGCAGCAACCTTATTTAATCACATAATGAGGAACAAGTATTAAACTCTTGGGCTGGATTGTGATCTTAATCAACCAGCCTTCATTAGCTAACACAAAAGTACTCTAGAAAACAGTGCATAAGCAAGAAACGAGAATGCATTTTGAATGCACAGCATGAACCTAATGCCATTAGGAAGATTTCTGCTTGTCCTTTGTAAGACATTTAACAAGATAGCAACTGATGCTTTAGATTAGTTCTGCCAAGCCACAAAGCCTTGTAATCCTGGAAACTCCAACTTCACAACATCTGGAGAGCTTTTGATCCCATCTCTGTCATGGAGAATATGTTTTTATCTTTCCTTTGTTGAAAATATTTTGATGGCACTTCAAATATTAACAAACGTCTCTGGGTAATAAATAAATTATTGAGAGTGGAGAGGACTGTTCTAAAATTAGACAAATAACTGATTAATGTAACTGGCTGCCAGTCTTCTAGAGAAAGGCCTTAGTTTTTTTGAGAAAGGTTTTTTTGGCCTTAGTTTCTTACCATGTATGTATCACTAAAATGAATGACAAATGAATTACATAAGTTATTCTTGCATTCATTTCATCGACTGCACAAAATCAACTTTGAATGAGAAAAACTCCATTTGGAGCAATAAGCCTGTTGGTGAAATGGTTTTCTATGGTTGTTATACCAACGAACCTATTGCCTTTGGTTTGCCTACTCAAGGCTTTTCCTCCAGCTTCCTCTTGTGTAATCTTTCATTGCAGAACATTTCTTCCTCAAAGAAATGAGTAAAGTTTCCTGTCTCCTTTGAGAAAGTAGAGAAGGTGGGACCACTGGCAGATTCTTTAGAACCCCTAGCTCTCTGGTATGTGCAATTTGCTCCTTTTAAAACTCAAATGCCATTCTGGTGTTTACTGTAAAATGATTGTTTGGAATTAATGATAGAGAACAGGCATTTGCTCAGTTCTGTTGCTGTTTTCCTTTTTTCAAAGATCAGTGTGACTTCCTCTTTTCCTGTAGTTCTGCAGTGCAGATAAGCAGCAAGGAGATAGGGCATGGCCAGAGAAAATTAAACATTTTACATTCCCACTAATTTCAAGGAGAGAGATTTAAATAAGTCAGCTTGTTTAAAAAAGGGCTTATTTATGAATTACTGCCTTCAGTGCATGCATTGTAATCTGAGGACAGAAACCTTTTCCTTTGGATTTTAGCCTGCTCATTGGACTCAATGAATTTTCATAGTGAAATGTAGGGGACCTGCTAACAAAACAGTTCAGGTTCAGAATAAAGATTTTATTACTGCAATCAAAACAAGTACAAATGAGTATATTCTTTGTTGTCAGAACTTGTACCATCGATAATTTGCTTTTAAAGCTAAGCCTGTGCATACACTCATGTTTTTGGATGGTTTGTATCACAGTTGTATTTATCTGCACTTGTTTATGTTTTGCGACATCCGTTGGGCTGATTGGAAAAAGGTCCAACAATCTGAATGTTATACTGTGCCCTAGAAACTTTGATTAGCTTTATAGTATTTTATACATTATTACATTATACATAGTATAAATATAGAAATACAGCAAGAGCAGCAAACCAGGTCTCACCTGTTAGATTGCACAAAAACAAAGGGCACATCTCAATGTTTCTTGGATTCTGCTTCAAGTTGTGAATTGCTTTTCTACACTGTTTAACTTTAGCCTTTAGACCAGAAGTGTTTTATAAGCCTCATTTCAATGCTCTTCAATTCAAGCTAGGAGAGAAATTATTCAGAACTCAGAAGAGGTGAAAGGCAGCCTGTTATGCTTCTTCATAGATACTAAGACATCCTATAACAACTGTCACAAAACTTTATATAAAACTTTCCTTAGAAGTTTGGAAAAACTGGGAATAATGTTTGCCTCCATTTCCTGTTCTCCTATTCCTTGATTACCCCAGTTACTAAGTTAAATATGACTGGTTCAAGGAAGGGAGAGGGAGGCAGGCAGAGAGAGCTTGGCTCCTGATGGGAAATTTAGCTCTGCTTAATGTACTTTGCAGAAAAATTGATTATAAGTTTCAAGTGTTCTGACACATTTACAGGAATTAATTCTAAAAATAAAATATGTGTGGTGCTCTTTTCTTTAAAAATTAAAATCTTTCTAATTTGTATTGGAGAAATTTCAAATTGGAACATATTATCATCTTTTGGGGTATTCTCAGTTTTATTTAAAATTTTAAATAAGGGAATAAGAAATGAGGAAAAATGTAAAAGTATAGAAGAATTTTTGCTGATTGATTTTAATGGGATTTTACTGTTCATTTATATACAATGGTTCAGTGCAAGAGCTTAATTCAGTATTTATTGTTATGTGTCAGATTTATTATTTCAAAATGCTATAAAACTAAAGTACATCTTTTTGGCAATGGTATTACAAAGTGTGGAAAAGAAGTTAGGGTGCAAAAATCATGCAACACAAATTTAGCACAACAAAATTCTGAAGAATTTTTAAATTAAACATTGTTTTATTCAAATTTGGTCTTATTTTTACTGATATTAATGAAGTAATCTTATATAGATTGCTCCTCTCTGTATTACTTTTTCAAGGCATAAGTACTGATGTTTTGCACTTTTCCTTAAGACTGCAAATATACTTAATATTTATAAGTATATTATACTAATTATGCATTGTTTTATGGCCTTTTGTCTAATTTCTATTTTCTTGTCTTGTTTTTCTGTTTTTAAAATATATTTTTAGTTGATCACTACTTAATTATTCTTCAAGAAACAGAAAACAATCAGGAGGTCCTAACAGTTATTCCAATTAATGAAATACACTTGTTTATCTTCTTGGATATAAACCAGCAAACTGCTTACTAAAATCATGAATAGACACCAATGTCATATGTGCTTGTCACTTTCACATATTAAGCCTGGAAAAAAAGTAATTACAAATTAAGCAACTGGTGAAAGCCAGCCTCATAGTAAATAGCAAAAAATGGCCTTTACTATTTTTCTGTACCAGACAGAAGGAACAAATAAATCAGGAAATAAATGAGATCAATTTGAAAGGCGATGTAAGGACCCACCTCAACTAACAACCCAAGAAAGCAGAACTCTTGAAACAGGCATTGTCCCAAAAGGAACTTTTATTAGGGGTTAGTGACAGTAAGGAAGTCAAGGCGAGATCTGGGGAAAATTCCATTTAAACAGTATAGTTAAACTAGCAATCTTCCTCCTCCCGCCAAAGTCATCTCAAGGTCTTCTCCAGTTTCGTTTCTCCGTAACTGTCTCCATGATAAAGGAGAAAACAATTTCCTCTCAAGTGGATAGGGGCAGGAGAGGAAAAGCGGAAAGCGAAAGTTATCCCAAGCGAAAGCAAATTCCGCCCCCAGCAGAATGGCAGGCCCCGAACAAGAGCACATATGCTGGGAAAACAATAAGGATTTGGGGACTTGACGTACCTCCCCCAAGAAGAACGGGAAATCCACCTAGAAAACAGAAAAGGAAGGGGAAAAGAAACAATACAGACATATCAATCAGGTTTATCAGGCTATTTAGCATGGAAATATTTGAGAAGTCTAGGGGCTCTAACATGTTTCTTGTACACCCACTCATTCTGGGTGTACTAGGCCACTAGGTACTGAGTGACTCCGTGATGTTTTTGAGAATCCGAAATATCTTTAATTTCAAAGTGTTTTTCATCTCAGGTGCCCACACCCATGATAGGTGTGGGCACCTGAGATGCAGGAGGCCTAAGGTTAGAGGTAACCTCCGGTTTGAGTAAGCTGCAGTGGAAAACAGAATGGATTTTTGGTAAGTTTCTTGGCAAGTCCAATTCAACCGTCACAGGGTTGATGATGTGCTTGACAGGAAAAGGTCTTACAAATTTAGGGCCTAATTTCTTTGAAGGTTGTAAAGATTGCAAATACTTAGTGGAGAGGTATACCCTGTCCCCAACTTTATGTGGTTTTTGTTCCACCCTCCGTTTATCGGCTTGAGCCTTATAGGCATCCCTGACTACTGGCCAGGTATTCTGTAACTGTTTAATTGATTGCTGCAAGAAAGGAATTTCAGGTTCCTTGGTAGGGAATTCAGGCATGGCTATGAAGGTCATAGCTACTTGAAATGGAGTGAAACCTGTACTGGAATGCACAGCCTTATTATAAGCAACTTCAGCAAACAGGTAACAGGTCAGACCAGGCAGTACATTTTTGTACTGAATTCGCTTTTAACCGTATGAGTTCATACCCTTCATTTCTTAGATAATCATCTTTCTTCTGGCATTCTCTCACTGTATTCTACCTATCAAATGAAGATGTTTCATTTTCAATTCATCAGAATTAACCACTGCGATCTGATCGGTACACCCCAAACTGGAGTCTCTTCGTTTAGCCAAAGTGTCACTTCAGCACGTGTGCAACAATCTTTCACTGTGATGCTGATTTGTGCAATTAACAGGAAACATGTTATACAAGTTACTTCCTTTCCAGTGTTATTATTTCTGTTTGTTCCACAATGATTCTTACTCTCTCCTTCTCCCCCACTTTTTTTACAGTTTTTTACCATCGAAGCAAACTTTTTAGATGCAATAACAAAAGTATATCTTGTTTTGCTGCAGGTAAGCAATCCATTAATTTGATGTATTTTTTACTATTAACTCTGATTCTTATGCAGGGCTGGTTAGGAGTCTTTGAATGGCTCCCTCTCAATTCAAGGAAGCTTTTTTTCTAATGTTGAAATTTTGTACTTTCTCTGCACCCAAAGAGCAACTCTGAATTTCTTTCCAAGTTAGCAATGGCATTGGGCATTAATCACACTCTCTGGGTACATGTACATTTTGGCACCTATTCAATAAATCTTATAATATTACAAATAATTGACTCTTCCTTATCTCATAATAACACTGCATTTCCACCATCAGTATAAATACTTTCCCAATCTTCTTATCAGCTTTGCTGTATATAAAAACCAACATGGATTTCTTTGAAGTAGAAGTAACATCATCTGCCAAATGGAATTCTTTGCAAGATAGATAAATGACAATAGAAATATCTATTATTCCTCACTCCAACTCAAAATCTGTTCAAATGTTATAGTTGGAAATATGTATCGAGGAAATATAGATAGCAATAGCAATGGCATTAAGACTTACCTACTGCTTCATAGTGCTTTATGGCACTCTCTGGATGATTTACAAAGTCTTCACTTTACTGACCTCGGAAGGATGGAAGGCTGAGTCAACCTTGAGCCGGTCAGGATTGAACTCATGGCAGTGGGCAGAGTTAGCTTGCAATACTGCATTCTAACCACTCTGCCACCACACCGAGAAAGGTAAATATTTTTAAAATATTTATTGTATTATGGAAAGGGTGTTAATTAGGAAAGGTTATGCAAAATAGGAACTGTGGACTTCTTACCAAAAAAAAAAAAAAAAACCCATCCAATAACAATTGATGAGGCAGGAAGATGATACCTAGGATCATCTTTGAAAGGATTCAAAGAAAATGTTAAGAATTGTGCTCGAGGTTACCCGCTGTGTTACAAATGTATACTTTGATTGAAAGTAGGAGTCAATTAACTTGGATCTAATCTCTGGATAAATATCTTTACCTACTGGTTAAAACTATGCCCCAGCCCTAGTGGATTGACCCATCTAATATTGGCAGACAACTACAAATCTGACTGAAAGGTAGAATAAATTCTAGCTGCCCTTACAAGAGCAGAAACCAATGTTAACAAAACAAAACAGTGATGGGTTTCCTCTCCCTTATTTACATAGTAAAGTCCTCATTTCAGTTCTGACCTGGAAATTCATATTTGGATTTGGCAAGGGGGGTATTTTCAGATGACTTAGAAAGAAACGGTTTTAGTCCTGTCTGGACTGGGCAGCTGAAGATTTCTCTTATCTGAATGCATGGAGGCACTGGAAATTCAGGCAGTTTCAGTCCTTCCTTACCATTTGAAGGGCCTTTTGTCATGCTGTACTGTTTTAGAAATTAGCTACTGTTATAGCCAAAGAGCAATGATCAGAGCATTTTCTCAGAGTTGCACAAGGAAACATATGAATTGTTTTTTACTCCGGATGATAATAAGAGAATTAAAGGAATGGAATATTTCAAGCCAGGGCAAGCAAGTGGATGCATTCTGTATCCTCTGGACCAGGGCTTTTCAACCTTTTTACCGATTGTATCACTTTTAGGATATGGCAATATTCGAGTACCACCTAGCAAGGTGTCAAAAACTTGATGACCAAAAAAAAAAAAAAAAAAACCTGTTCAAAGTTGCAATTGCACTGAAATGACTTATGACCATTTTTCACACTTACGACCATTACAGCATGCCCAGTATCATGTGATTTATATTTGGATGCTTGGCAACTGATTCATATTTATAATGGTCACAGTGTTCCAGAGTCATGTGATCCCCTTCTGCAACCTTTTTTTTTTTTTTTTTTTTATTGAAATTTTTCAAAAGTTTTACAAATAAAAATCCACCCCCCCCTCCCCAACCACCCCACCCCCCCCCGACTTCCCAGAACTGAATATAGGATTATTTAACAAATATTTTAAAAATAACATTTGCAATTTATAAAATAATTAATAATAATAATAAAAATCACAGTAATAATATATATAATAATAATATACATAACATAAACTTTAAAATGAATAATATATACTAAAAAAGAAAAAAAAAAAAATAAAAAGAGAAGAGAGAGAGAGAAAGAAGAAAGAAGAAAGTAGACGAAGAATAAAGCATATATATATAAAAAAAAAATATATGAATAATAATACATAAAAAATGTATATATATAAAAAAGAAAAAGAAGAAAGAAAGAAAGAAAAAACAATCATTACAAATTATAAAAAGGCTAAATAATATTTTTCCATATCCAAATTATGTTGTATAAAATTTATCCATTTTTCCCATACCGCAAAAAATTTTTCTTGAGATTGCTCCTTTAAGAAAGCCGAAATCTTTGCCATTTCTGCCAAATACGAAACTTTATGAAACCATTCTTGTAAAGTAGGCAAAGATTCCTTCTTCCAATATTGTCCTATTAACAACCTAGCGGCTGTAATCAAATTTAACATCAATATAACCTCCTTAGCATCACAGTCAATAACAATACCTAGTAAAAATAATTGCGGAGTAAATTTTACCCTCCTTTTAAAAATTCTTTGAATATTCCACCATATCTTAATCCAAAAAGCTTTTATATGCTTACACGTCCACCAAATATGGTAATAGGTAGCATCCAAATATCCACATCTCCAGCATTTCGGCTGTAGATTAGGGTACATAATGGACATTTTCTTTGGGTCAAGGTGCCATCTATAAAACATCTTATAAAAATTCTCTCTTAAATTTTGCGCTTGTGTGAATTTAACATTTCTTATCCAAATAAGTTCCCAAGTATCCATTGAAATCGTTTCACCAATATTCTGTGCCCATTTAATCATACAATCTTTAACTAGTTCAAGTTCTGAATCTAATTCCACTAAAACCCCATAAACTCTCTTAATATGGGTTGGCCTTTGATCTCTTACTTGTTTTAAAAAAATTTCATCTTCTCTAAGCCAGCCCATTTTACAATCCATCTTCCATCTATCCACTATTTGTCTATATTGGAACCATGAATAAGTTAAGTTTTCATGTGTTAACTCTTCCAAAGATTTTAACTGCCAGTCTTGGCCATCCCATCTTAATAACTGTACGTAAGAGACCTTGTCCATATTTACCCCTTTCCTTATACCTTCTATGGCATGCCGAGGTATAGCCCATAATGGTATTTTGAAGTCACTTTTATAATACTTTCTCCACACTCTTAGCAAAGAGTTTCTTATAATATGAGACTTAAAAACCCAATCCACTTTTTTATTAAATATTAAATAGGCATGCCATCCAAAAAATAGGTCCCAGCCTTCCAAATGAAGTATTTCTGTATTTGTTAAATTCACCCAGTCGCTAATCAATGTCAATACTACAGCATCATAATACAATTTCATATTTGGTACCTTGAGTCCACCTCTCTCACGAAAATCTTGCATTATTTTAAGTTTCACCCTTGGTTTTTTCCCTGCCCAAACAAATTTATTAATACCTTTTTGCCATTCATCTAAATTACGTTCGTTCTTTAAGATAGGTAACATTTGGAACAAAAAAATAAACTTTGGCAGGACATTCATTTTAATAACTGCAATTCTGCCCATAAGGGATAACTGTAAATTATTCCAGTTTTTTAAATCCTTCTGTACCTCCATCCACAGCTTTTCATAATTATTTTTATACAATTTTACATTAGAAGCAGATAATGTAACCCCCAAATATTTTACCTTATCAACAATTTCAAAGTCTGTTAAGTTAACTAGAGCCTGTTTATCACCATTAGTCATGTTTTTAGCTAATATTTTGGTCTTATTATTATTAATTTTAAAGCCAGAAACACGTCCATATTGTTGAATCAATTGTAATAATTTCACCACCGAAGAAACAGGTTGAGACAAAGTAACAACCAAGTCATCTGCAAAGGCTCTTAATTTATATTCTTTTTTATTAATTTCTATTCCTTTTATTTCTTGAGACTCCCGAATTTTAATCAACAAAATTTCCAGTGTTAAAACAAACAATAACGGAGACAACGGGCATCCCTGTCTTGTTCCTTTTTCTATTACAAAAGCCTCTGACAAACCCCCATTTACAATAATTTGAGCAGTCTGTTTTTGATATATATTGGATAATACTTGTAATATATTTTGTCCAAAATTCATCTCCTTGATTAAACACAGCATAAACTGCCAATTCACTTGATCAAAGGCTTTTTCAGCATCCAAAAATATCAGGCCTGCAGAGACTTGGTTATTCTTTTCTAAATACTCTAATAAATTAATAATTTGTCTAACGTTATTCTTCATATACCTTCCAGTTATAAAACCCGATTGATCCCTATGTATAAACTGCTGCAAGATCCCCATAAGCCTGTTAGCTAAAATTTTTGCAAAAATTTTGTAATCCACATTTAAAAGAGATATAGGCCTATAATTTTTAGGCAAAGTAAGATCTTGACTATCTTTTGGAATCAATGATATAAATGCATTACGCCAGGATGGAGGGATCTCTAACCCCTGTAATAAATTATTAAACAGTTCACACAACGGTTGAGTCATCTCTTCTACTAAAGCTTTATAATAAATAGATGTCAACCCATCCGTACCCGGCGCTTTGCCCAATTTCAATTGTTTAATAGCTGTAACAATTTCTTCCTTAGTAATTAAACCATTAATCTTTTTTTCCTGATCTTCTGTTAATTTAGGAAAGTTAACTTTGCCTAAATAATTATTTATATCTGTAATTTGAATATTAGTACCCTTATATAATTTTTGATAGTATTCTAAAAAAGATTTCTTAATCAATTCTTTCTGATAAACCAATTTACCATTATAATTTATTTTATCTATATTCCTCTGTTTCTGTTTTTTTCTTAACTGATAAGCCAACCATCTCCCTGGTTTATTAGCATTACAAAATGTATTTTGTTTCATAAATAGCAAATTAGTTGCAGCTTGATCAGCCATCAGCATGTTAAATTGTGTTTTTAACAATTTTAAAGCTCCTTTAACCTTTTCATCTAAGGGATTTGAAATTAAAAGTTTCTCTTTTAATTTAATCTCCTCTTCCAAGTCTTTCCGTTTCTGAGTCTGTTTCTGTCTATGCAAATTATTCATTTTTATCAAAATACCACGCATAAAAGCTTTACTTGCATCCCAGACCATTGACATTGATGTTCCCTTGTTCATATTTAAAGTAAAATATTCCTTTAAACATTCCTTTAATTTATGAACATTTTTTTCTTGTTTAAATAAATTCTCATTCACCCTCCAGGATCTCCTATCTTCCTTCTCTACAAACAGTTCCATCCAAACTGGACTATGATCGGACAATGTCCTAGGAAAAATTTTTACATTCTTCACCCTGTTGTATAAATCTGTTGTGATCAAAAAGAAATCAATTCTTGAGAAAGATTGGTGTCTATCTGAGAAAAACGTAAAATCCTTTTCTTCTTGATTACGTTCACGCCAATAGTCTCTCAATTCCCAATCTTCTTTCATATCAAAAAAGGCTTTAGGTAATTTAGCCTGTTTAAAAAAGGTAGAAGAGCCTTTTTTGTCCATTTGTATATCTAAGACACCATTCCAGTCTCCCATTAAAATCACAGATCTATAGTCCAACAAAGTTATTTTCTGATGTAGTAACCTATAAAATTGCTCCTGTTGCTGGTTTGGTGCATACAACCCCACAATAAGAATTTTCTTGCCATATAAACCAAGTTCAAGCATAACATATCTTCCGTAAGGATCTGATTCTAACAAGGTAGCGGATAGATTCTGTTTAACATAGATTACCACACCCCCTTTCTTCCCAGGGGCGGGAGATACAAAATGAGATCCCAAACGAGGATTATTTAAATATTTTTGATCTTTAGCTGTAATATGAGTTTCTTGCAAGCAAATAATATCATTGTTATGTTGTTTCAAATAGTGGTAAATTTTTTTTCTCTTTTGAGGAATATTTAATCCATTAACATTCCAAGACAGGAGCTTTGCCATCTCCCTTGGCCTTCAGCCTGGAGAAGATCCGCTCAAATTCTGCTGCTGATGAATATGTAGCAGAGCTTTTGGGTCTTGCTCCTCCCACCGGCACTGAAGCAATTTGCTGAGTAGATTCTTCAATTTCTTTTTCTTTTTCTTTTTTCTGTTGTTCTTTTTCTTTACGTTTATGTGCTGCACGGGTCATTCTCTGTTCTTTAACCTCTGGTTGAGACATCCATACCACCTGTCCAGCAGTCATCATCCCTGTACCTTCAGATTTCTGTTCCATCTCTTTGTCACTCAAGACTTTATGCATCATGGGCAAAGGAGAGCCTGCTCCCAGGACCGTTTTATAAAATTCCTTAGCTTTAGCAACTGTATTAAGTCTATAACGTGTCCCCGCATGGCTCAAAACAATGCCCATCGGAATCTCCCATCTAAATGGCATTTGTCTTGCTTTAAGTTCATTTACTAAAAAAGCAAAATCTTTTCTGCTTCTTAAAATTTTAGGTGGAATTTCCTTTAAAATAATAATATCTTGGGCAGCAATCTGAAATCTTTTATTATAAAAAGTTTGTAGAATCTGATTTCGCAAAGACTTCTTAGCAAAATATATCACCACATCTCTAGGCAAATTCCTCTGTTTTGCAATCCAAGAATTAACTCTATAAATTCTTTCCACATCCCCACGTAACTCTTCTTTATCAATATTCAAAATAACAGCCAAGTCATTAATCACCATTTCCATCAAATCTTGAGTTTTATCTTCTTTCAGACCCCTTATTCTCAAAGCATATTCCATCTGTCTATACTGGAACATAAGAATATCATCTTGTGAAGTCTCCACTTTTTTCTCCATATCTTGAAATTTATAATCCAAAAGTTCAACTGTTTCTTCAATTTCCTCTACTCTGGAGTCCAGCTTCACAACCACTGAGGCCATTCCAGATAGAGCTAGAAGTATATCATCCCTCAAAATAGCATTATTCTGTTCTAAAAGCTCCTTCATCTCTTTCTTCATTTCCTCCTTAGTTTCAGATTTATTCTGGTCCAAAAGTTGTTTCATTTCCTCCCTAAACTGTGAGACAGCACTTACCATTATTTCTTTAATGTCTTGTGCTGATGTGCCAGATGGGGGAGGTGAAGGTGGAGTGGATTTAGGTTGCTGCACTGAGGGTATTATTTTAAGTTGTTGTTGCACAGTAGAAGTAGCAGGAGAAGAAGTTACTTTAGAAGCTGCAGTAGCTGGTTGTCGTTTTGAAGCCATTTTAATTTATCTTCCTTTCTTCTTAAAAATACCGATAAAAATAAGTAATCCAAAAAAAAATTAAAAATAAGATAAAATAAAATAAAATAAGATCAATCTAAAAGTCCCCAAGAATAAAAAAGTAAAAAAAGTAAAAAAAAAGCAGTATTAAACAACAATTCAGCCGATCCGTCTTTTAAAGGAAAAAAAACTTTCAAAACGCCATTTTACTTTCACTCTCACTTTTCCGCCCGAAAAAAAAGAGAAAGCTCAAAAAAATAAAAAAAAATCAGCAGATACTAAATAAACTAAATAAACTAAAAAAAAATAAAATAAAGCTAAACTATAAATAAAATCCTTTAAACAGTTCTGTCCGGTTTAAGATTACTCACGGTTTCTTTAAGTACGGAGATGGTAGCGGCGTCTCGCTTTGTTTCCGAAGAAACAAAGACAGCTGAGAGGCGGAGAAGGCAATGAACTCCGAGGGAACCCTCTTTCTACCCCCCTAAAAATAAAAATCCAGGGAGAGTTAAGAGGTTCTACCTCTATTCATGCGATCTCTACCCCTTCCCTTCGCCCGGGAAGGGGATTGCGAGCCGCGGGCCAGCTGGTAAACGCTGTGCTCCGCGGATCTGACACCTTCTCAGGAGGACGGCTACAAAGTAGCCGCCATCTCCACCGCTTTAACCACCGGAAGACCCCCTTCTGCAACCTTTTGACAAGCAAAGTCAATGGCAGAGCTGCTGGTGGCCAAGTGCTAAGGCCAAGTGCTTCCTCCCTCCCTTCCCTGCCTCTCTTTTTCTCATTTCCATCTTCTTCTGAAGGAAGAATTTGAACCCCCTCCCCATATTTTCCCTCTTCCATATACTGATCAAATAAGGAAAGGTCTCCAGAGACAGAAAAGACAAGCTGCTGAGTGAACTAGCTTAAAAAGTCACATTCCCCTTTAAGAATTAGCTACTGGCTCTAGAAAGGAAAGTAAGGAGCACAGCTGGCACTTAAGGAAGAAAAAAATATATAAGTACTGGCTACCGGCTAAGGCAACCTCCCCAAATGGCTCCATTCATAAGTAAAGGAATGCTACAGGCAAAATCCATTCAGGAGAAAAATACTTCAAAATCCCTTGCAGCAAAACTTACAGCTAACAACAGCAGAGCAATAGAAGTTAACAGGAGACATCAACCATCAGCCAAATAGAAATTGCCAAACACTCCTTAAGAACACAAAGCCCTCATTGCACAAATCCCAGCACTTCAAAGTCACAAAAGCACATAAGAATCCTTCCACTCTCCATCTCCCTCCCTCCTCCGTGCCTCAGCTCCAGCCATTGCTGCCTTTTTTCATTCCTCTTGGAGGGTGACCCTTCCCCCACTGCATTTCTTGCCTCTTTGCTGCTGCCAGCACAGGTGGCTGCCACAGCAGTTGTAGATCGGCTCATGGCCAGCCTGCTTGATCTCCTCTCCCCCCACCCTCCCCCTCCTTCTTCCCCTTCGGTGCAGCTGACTCTGCCTCATCCCAAGACTGCTGTTTTCTCTCTCTCTCCCTCTCCTGCCCAAACTGCCTCCTTTTATAGGCTCTCCTGTCTCCATCCCCTCCTCCTTTCTCATGGGGGAGGGTGAGCCAGAAGCGAGCCTAGGGCATTTGCAGCTCCAGAGGACTCTCTCACTGCAAGTCCTGTGCTGGTTCTTTTCCTCCCCCACTACACTTGGCTAGGCAGGGCTGCGTACCACCTGCCACTCATTAATGTACCACAAGTGGTACGTGTACCACCGGTTGAAAAGCCCTGCTCCGGACTATCATAGCCATAATAGCAAACATTGGCCACGATATCTGGGTTTATGTAACCCCAATCATCTGGGAGCCTCTATTTTGATAAAGTTACTGACTGAAAGTGATCTAATACAGTCCAGTCACAAGCAATCCAGTGAATGTTGCTGAAAGCAAAACTGACTATTTTCCTCCAAAGAGATCCACCAGACACATCACTAGAAGCTAAAATCATAAGGCTACATCTGATTTACTTTGGCCATGTGATATGTACAAATTCATTGGAGAAGGCAGTGATGCTAGGAATGGTTAGTGGAACAAGAAGAAGGGGCAGGCAAAGAACACGCTGGCTTGATAACATCAAATCTGACACAAACATCCAACAATTGAAAGAAGCTGTGCTCAACAGGGTAGCATGGAGAGCACTTGCCTATAAAGTCATCAAGAGTCAAACACGACTGAATGGTGAATATAACAACATATCCACCGAGGGATGTATATTAACAGAAACGACCAGGTCCGGTTCCATTTTCTCCTTTTTTTTTCAGGAAAAAAGAAAAAAAATCTGTAAGGAAGGTTTCATTTAATTACTAAACTGCACAAGGCAGACCAGGTATCCTTTCATCTTTCTGAATCTTTTAAAAAGCCTGGTATGCTTGTGGGAGTCATCTTCTCTGCATTTCCTGGTTTGGTCATTTGACTTCATGACATTGCAAACTCAGATAGTCATTCCAGGAAGGCTTGGAGAAAGGAAGACGTTTCTCAGCAAACAGCTGAGTTTCTAAAGGTTAAGCAAAGATGAGTTATTTGACATAGTAAAAAAATTGGTAAATATGATTTCTATCTGCTGCCATGGAGTCTGGTGAATCTTCTTTCAGATTCTTTTGTAGAATTTCAGACAAACATAGCAGACCCACACTAATCCCATTATAACATTAGTTAGGAAGTGTGTCCTTAATAAATTGGGAGAAGCTTTAGAACACTAGAGCCAGATGCCATCAGACATGGTCGGAAACACACAACTATTTTAAAGGTGGCGTTTGTAACTTCCCTTTTTTAGTTGCAATGGGAATTGTAGCACTTCACCACAGACCACATTTCTCTTCACTGCTTCTTATAGGTTTCAAATGATGAAAATATTGTTTGTTATATTATTTCTCTTCTGGTTAACTTTTGTTATTCCTTATAATATTTACTGTATATCAAATAAAGGGTTTCTTATCTGTTTATGTTTGGGATGTAATTTTGAAACAGCACTGAAAATGTTTTGTATAGCATTCCTCTTCATTTGTTTTAGACTTTTTTGTAGCCAGCTTTAACATCTCTATTATTTTTAATTCATTATTGTTAAATACGAACCTGAGTGTTTTGGTCTATTGTTAGCAGCAGTGGTTTTTTAAATCAAAGTTTTTCTCATGAAGCTGACTTGTTCAACTTGTGTGTCGGTGTAAATTTCTGTCCATATATGAAGTAATTTTTATTTTTGTTAAGTTAAATGTCATTCCTTAGGCCAAATATTTTTGAAAAGGGAATATTTTTATGATGCATTTCTGAATAATTGAGGCTTCTGTGATTTATTAAGATGTGCTTCAGTCCTTAATATCATAATTTACTAGCAGGAATAATTCAAAATCTAGTTGTATCGATGGGTGGAAAATTAGAGCTGTACAGCTACATAGATGTTGCATTAAGTATTATGTGCCTTTTTCAGTGCCATGGGAGAATGGGAAACAATTCGAAGAAGAAGAAAAAAAATAAAAATAAAGACATTTCTTCACCCAGAGTGAAGGTGGCAATCAGAGATTTAATTTCTAAACTTTAGAAACTGGAGCCTGCCTTTGCAGAGTTATAGTTGAAAAAAAAAATACACCAAGCTTTCTAACATCACAGTGTGCACTCTTGTGTGCCTTGTGCTCCTGTTTTAAGCATAATGGATATGTACTCTGTTTTTGTTATTGCCCACAGAGTAAAAATTATGCTCAGAACAAATCTTCCTGCAGCAGTGCCCCACACATCAATGGGTTTCCTACTTTGGCTTCTAAGTTGGGTGAAGAAGAGGGGAAAATGTTTTATTCCTGTCTGAAGAACCAGAGAGCTGCACTGTAATCTGGTGCTATAGTTATGAATCTCTGGGGAACCTTTTGCTTGTTTTCACTATTTATTTATTCTTTGTCCTTTGTCCTCATGAGTTTCAGCCTCTATACCCTACTTCCCCAAGCTACATCTTGTATAGTTAATTACTGGAAGTAGAAGGAGGGGGGATACTCATTTTTAGATAACTTATATGAACCCATTTGGTTAGGGGCTAACCCATTGTGTATCAACTAGATAATTTTTTTAATGGGTCAACAAATTATGATTTAAAGAATTTATGTTCAGTGCTATATTTCTTTCTTCTTTAGGGGTCTTTCTTTTGGCTGTTTGTCTTTGGTTCCTTGGTTCAATCCTGAACCCGGGGCCTCAGGGACTGAATGTGTTCCTTCTGCAGGCTGGCTATTTAGAGTAGTACTTGAATTCTGTTGCATGGGATACAGTGCAGTGTAACTAGCAACACTCCAGTATGCCCAGTAAATGCTAATGACAAGCATCTTCCTAGTATTATTAGCATTTAAAATGTAATTATGTCTTTCTTTTCCAGCATCTCCATTTATTTCAATACTTTGGATGGCAGCTGATGGCAGAGCCACTGTGAGTATGCAACGTTAATATTAAGGAGAGAAAAAAAATAATATTATTCATTTAGCAAGAAAATTACTTGGTGGGGCCATAAAAGCTTTTCTGTGTTCTTTTCCCCCACTGAATCATCCAGTACAATCTCAAGAACCCAAAGGGGATAAAGACTTTGGCAGGAACATTGTAAATTGTGAAACATCTGATTTATTTTTTCAGATGAGGACATTTTCCAAAGTGCCACTGCCTGATGATACTTAGATGCAGTACTTAATAAACAATGCATCATGGATGACACTCCAGGGTCTGACCATATGATGAGAGTATTTGCAACCAGCATTTGGCATTTTTTAATGCCAAAAGAGATACAGCAGTTTCATTATATACAGAAAAATGACACGGTACAGTTGTTGACTTCCTAACAGTGGGTCGCATTCTCCTTGTAAAACCACCAGCAGTATCTGCAGCAAAGTTAAAAAAAAAATCAAGATGGTGGCTGTCTTCATGTGATTCAAGCCCCACCCCATTTTAATGTTCACTATATAGACATATTAAAAATGCTTTACTTTCACGGTCACAATTACCATTTTGCCATTTAACACACACACACACATACATACCCCACACCCCCACACCCCCCACACACCCTACTCCATACACTGCCATAACATGTCAACATCTATTGGAGAATGGTTAATGGGAAGTTTTTTCCTGAGGTGATAAGTATCTTTGCAGAGAAATGGGTAAGAATGAACATCTAATGATTTCTACTCCAAAATGGTTTGTTTCAAAATGGTTTGAAACAAGATGTGATCTGATGACACCTTCTTGAATTCAATATATGTCTCCAAAATAGAACCTTCAGCTCTCTTGGCTCCTAGAGATTATGGTGGTTGGTTTGGTCAGCAAACTTTTTTTCAATGATATGATGCAATGTAAATTGCTCTTCAAGTGCACTGATGTATTATGCTGCTGAAAAGAATAATGCTGAAATTAGAAGGATATATATAAACCATATTTTTCTAATATAGATGAGGCAGATTAGAAGCTTCAAGGATGGGTTTTCTCAAATACACTTGAAAAAAACCCCCATTAACTGTTGGGTTATATTATTGTCCAGATTTGTCTCTTCCTAGCCTTTCCAGGGTTAATTTAAAGCAACAAGCCTGAACAAGATGTTGGAATACAGGTTTATTTTGATCAAAATTCTAGATGATCCGTTCCGTTATCCATCTCCTTGGGTTTTCATAACTCAACAAACTATGACATATTTCTCCCTTTCTAAGTTATTTTCCTCTCAAAAAATGTGGGTATGCAATCCCTCTGGTGCACAGGAGACTGAGCAGGGGGTTGGACTAGATGACCTCCAAGGTCCCTTCCAACTTTACTATTACATAGCACATGGCTATGTATTAAGCAATTGGCTTAAAAATCCCGACCACATTTCAGAAATAGAAGGCACCAAAGGTTGGCCAAGTGGCTCCTGGGCCTTTTCTCTGCCAGCTCCTCAGTTTACTGGAAAATTGGAAGTGGTGAAGTAGTCACGTTGATGGCTGAATTGCTGTTTCATAATGACTATGTCTGTACTTAATGGCAGTGAAAATTACAATGGTATTGTCCTGGCGGTTTACCCTAGGGCCACTTAAGTTACAATGATTGGTGGCTGAGTTTTCCCTCCCATTAACATTCTCATCTGCCTGGTGGAAAAGAATAAGCACAAATTATTGTCCCTGCTGCTGATGGGAGAGAGTTCTGCCAGAAGCCATTTTAGACATGTTGACAGCTCTGTGCCACTTTGTTCCCTCATTTGCTCCTGTCCACTGCATCGATCACCTGCAATGCTTTAGCCATGGAACAGAGTGAGCTCCACCCATTCCTATGGATCAGTTGCTGCAGATGAGCCATGGGTTGGTATGGGCTGCCAAACGGGACATGCTGTATGTATTTGGAAACTGGTGAAGACCAAATTTTTCCAGAGGTCCTTTTGGAATAGTTGCTCATCATCGGTATATTCATGTGTGTTCTTATTAATGTCATTTATTGATTTTAATATGTTATGAATGGTTGTAGGGTTATTCTTACCAAGGACATTTATATAATATATGGTACTGTTGCAAGCTAGCTTGAATTTGAAAGGATACAGTGGCATACATATTTATCTAACAAAATTATAGTCACCTCTCCTTAATCTTGTAGGGTGGGCTGGGGAGGAAGCACAGACTGAAGCAAGGGAGATATTCCAGGGCATGCCACGGAGAAAGTCACCTTCATTAGTTGTCCCAAAGATGCTTTTTCACAAGGCAACTGGACTTTGTTTTCTTTGAAGACATATCACTTCTCATCCAAGAAGCTTCTTCAGCTTCTTGGCTGGTAGGGAATGGAAGGATTCATATTCTTTGCAGACAGCTGGTCATTTGCATTCTTTTAGCAAGTCTTTGAGGCCACCTTTGAGGTTTATCTGTGTCATCAGGATCACCTGAGTAGTGCAAATGGGTGTGGAGCCTTCTTGGAAATGTTGAAAGGACTGTGTTGTAGGAAAAACATCTTTGGGATAACTATGACCTGGATGACTGAGAATCTCCATAGACACTCCTTCTTTAGCCAGCTTCAATTCTTTTGCAACTGCAGGGAGGCTGTGAAAGGATGGGGGAGGGGAAAGTAAAAATGACTTCAAAGAGTAAGATTTTCCCTTTCTGTCACATGATCTGCTTGTCAGTTTCTATTCACTTAATATGACTAGTAGGGTGTCAGACATGCCAGTCTCCAGCTTATTCAGCAGGAAATGGACAGATGACATCCCCTTTTACATAATTACTCCATCACTTTAGCTCCATCACTGCTAAAGTGCCACAATCATGTAAACAGTAAGGTTTGTGTTGAGGGAAGATGAAAAATATTCATTCCACAATGAGTCAGACAATTTACTAGGGCTTAATTAAACCTAGGGGATAGGATAAGCTTAGAAGACATTGTCATGAGTATTGTGTTCTTAAAGAGTGGTTGCAATTTTTAAAGGCTTTGTGTGGTGGGGAATAAAATTATTTATAGCTGTTCTGACCTAGAGAGTATCACTGCAACAATTCCAGGGGAAATGTTCAGAAAAAAAATCAAACTGAATCTGTTTAGGAAATTTGCAAATTCGGCAAATGCTTCCAAGTTGTTGGAGTAACTTCACTGCATATAATTCAATTTGACAATTTGCTTTGACTTCAAATTTACTGCCGAGGTGGCGCAGCAGTTAGAGTGCAGTACTGCAGGCCACTTTAGGTGACTGTGTTCAGCAGGTCAGCGGTTCAAATCTCACCGGCTCAAGGTTGACTCAGCCTTCCATCCTTCTGGGGTAGGTAAAATGAGGACCCAGATTGTTGGGGGCAATGTAAATATATATATACATTGCTTACTGGTGTACACCGCTTAGAGAGTGCTTGCACTTAAAGCGGTATATAAGTCTCATAAATAAATAAATAAATTTGATTCAGAGATTTGATTGAATCAATTTCAAATGCAATTTCTAAATTGAAGCTTCGCACAGACCCCTAATCCAGAACATAATATTTTCTGATAGACTGAATTCAACTGGCCTGGCTAAGGAGAGAAACAAAGATTCAGCTTTTATTTATGCAAAACTGAAATACGTTGATTGGGAAGAACAGGAACGGAAACTTTGGATGGAGAAAAAGCAAAAGCCCTCCTGACACTTGTAATAGTGTAATAAGTGTTGTACAGTCATGAACATTCTCTTTTGGGACCAGGTACCTGAGAAACAGACGGTCAGTCTAACTCAGTGTTTTCCAAACTTGACAATTTTAAGGCATGTGGACTTCAACTCCCAGAATTCCACAGCCAGCATTGCTGGCTGTGGAATTCTGGGAGTTGAAGTCCACATGCCTTAAAATTGTCAAGTTTGGGAAACACTGGTCTAACTGGATGAAGACCATAACCCAAGCTTCTCCCTCACCCCACTCTGTCAGCACTAATATTGCTTTCATTTCCTTCCTCCTTCCATTATGTATTCAAGATGGACAGTGATTAATATGTATATGTTACTTATATGTAACATATTTATAAGTGTATACATATGTTGTATATAGTATGTTTAAATGTTGTTATATATGTTTACACTTTGAGAGCAAGCAACTAAATTTCACTTTTAGTATGCCATTGTGCCCACAGTTAAAAATGACAATAAAGGTTATCTATCTATCTATCTATCTATCTATCTATCTATCTATCTATCTATCTATCTATCTATCTATCCATCCAGTGGTTTTTTTCTAAAAAAAAAAGATGCCAGAACTCACACATGTCATATAACCCATCTTGCCTACCCTACAAGGTTCCATCCAAAAAAGGTGCCAGGCGTTCTATGAGAAAAAAAGCCCTGTATCTATCTGTCTGTCTGTCTGTCTGTCTGTCTGTCTGTCTGTCTGTCTGTCTGTCTGTCTGTCTGTCTATCTATCTATCTATCTATCTATCTATCTATCTATCTATCTGTTACTTTTATCATTGTCTTTCCAAACAGAGGGAGAGGGACATGCAGTATATAACCACTGTGTGCTCTAAGCTCTGTTTTATGGATCCGGGCTCAGTGTCAAAACAGTTTCACTATTTATTACCTGCAAAGTCAATTTTAAAAAGTAGTGCTGTAGGAATTCTGCTTAAACCCATAGCATAGAAGACTTGAAGTTCCACCGTATTCTGTCATTTCTGACTTACATAACAGTCTATTTGGTTTGAACTTTGGATCAATCCATCTGCTGGGTCATTTATAGATTACATAGAGTCTGGCTATAGTAATAATTATTATTCTCGTAGGTTGGATTAAAAATCATTCTACTTGTTGGAAGTGATCTAGAAGTTTCAGCTAGCAATAGAACTGATATTGACATCTTAGCAGCTGATCTATCTAGATGAATCCATGTTACGTTAGTTCTGAAGGAGCTATATTTGCTGCCTATTTGTATGCTTTTAAAGCTAATAGATGAGGCATACGTCTAAAAGAGTCCTTCCTTCCATATCAATTCTGTGCATTGAGATTATCAGGGGAAACTCATCTTTTTATTCTGTTTGTGAGAACGACAAAAAGATCTCAGGGATTGCAGCCAATTTTAAAGGCTTTTCCAAAGGGGAGTACATTTGGCATCAACAAAGTGTGTGTGTGTGTGTGTGTGTGTGTGTGTGTGTGTGTGCTTGGCATCAGATGCCCTTTTTTGTGCCAATTCACTTTTATTTGGTAATACATTAAAAATTTCTGTAACAATGATCTCCCTCAGGTTAAGTAAATTCAACTGTTTATTTTAAATTGCAGATTTTAAAGAAATCCCTGAAAATGTGATCTTAACATTCTATAAATAGTTTTTGAAAAAGAATTCACATAGATCAGGGCTAAATTCAAATACATTTTTTTGTATAGATTTTATTAGTTTTATGGGGTTAGGAATAAGATGGGATTGGGGTTGGGGTTAGGATTTAGGTTAGGGTTAGGATTAAGGTTAGGGTTGGGATTGGGGTTTTTCCAAGTAACATTCTCAATATTTAGCAAACAGCATAATGTCTGGGTTCCTATATTTAACAAACAATAATAGAAAGTAGTTAATTATCATAAACAATATGTTAATCACTCAATCTTGCTAATATATATTCAAAATTACATATCACATTCCTTTCTCTTTAATTCGTCTTCCTAGCCATTGATAAAATTTTCCCATGTTCTAAAGTACACTGAGTCTTCTTTCTTTTTTATCTTTAAAGTCAATCTATCCATTTCTGCACACTCTAGAATTTTCTTAATTAGCACTTCTTCAGCTGGTAAGTTTTCATTTTTCCAATGTTGGGAAAATACAATTCTTGCTGCCGTTAGTATGTGTAGTAATTCAAATACATTTTCATGGGGCAACTAAAACTGGGTGAAAGAAACATTTCTGGCTATGATGTTGCAAATTTTCATCCCTGTTGACATCCCTGTTGCTCCTGTCACAATGTGGTGTGTTGTTCGCTCATTAGCAGGATGATGATGAGACAGCATTGTGCTTTCGACACAGTCTTTGAGACAGAGATGATGTGATAGTTCCCAAGGAAGGAGGAAGATCAATTCCCATCTGAAACATTTTAATTTACCTTGATTGAGATGAATTTCTAATCTCCCATTCAGTAAAATCAAAGTAACTTCTGCCTTTATGGATCTTATGCCACCTCCAGCACTTCATATGTGTTTCCAACTTCCCATGTTTTGAAGAGGTTAAGATACAAAATGGACACCTAAGATATATAAGGAACCCTTGAAAACTCTATTCTTGCTTTTAAGGAGCAAAATGAATGCTTTAAATTACCCACAAAATAGCAAAAAGATTGGAATGTTTTGGCCCTGTCCATGAGATTGCTCACCTATATGCACCCCAAATCATAATTATTGCTCAAATCTTTTAACTCAAGTAATTTGAAATGCTATGGACTAGCTCCGTACCTCCATCCTGGGAGAAGTAATTTTCTGCCTCCATTCTAACACTTTGATTCTAAGAAAAGATTACACTTTGAGATAGTTTCTGAACTTCTGTTCAGTTTTTATTTCTTAGTTGGTTGATTGATTACAGTTCCCTGAAAGTGTACAAGTATTTAACAGAAAAGAAAGAAAGTAAAACAAATCAAGATAAAACAAAAACAACAGTAATAGTTAACAGAAGTTAAAATAATAATAAACCCATCAGGAGAAATAATAGTTGATATGCTTAAGAAATTTTCTTCAAATGCCTCGTTGGTCTTCAGAAAAGTGTCCAGCAAGATTCAGTTCACAGATGGCAGGGTGGGGGGGAGGAGGAATCACTATTGAACAACGTCTTCCCTCTTGCCTCACTAGGTACAGATCCATGAAGAAAGACCTCAGAAATAGACCTTAGGGTTCAGCTAGTGAGAACAATACATCCAAGTTTAATGTATTTATCTGCATGGGGTTCTAAAGTCTTTCTCTTAAGCTTCAGTTCAGGCAGACCTGTCTCAAAGCTGCTAACCCTTTTATCTTGCTTACTGCAGCTGAACTTTTAACTTAAGAAATGTGCTAATTGTAGTCTGCAGTGGGTTGATGTTGGTCTTTCTATTTTAAGATTCAAGGAAAATTTGCAGTGCTTGAGGCCAGCAAAATCAGATAAGCAGAGTGAGGTGCCAGTTGTGTCTGAGATTATTCATAATTTAGGTGTGATCAGTGAGTAGGTCATCCTGAAGGTACTTTTTCATGAGGCAACTGGACTTTCTTTTTTTTCTTTGAAGACATTTTGCTTCTCATCCATTTTGCTTCTTGGGTGAGAAGCAAAACTTCTTCAAAGAGAAAAAAGAAAGCCCAGTTACTTCACAAAAAAGCACCTTTGGGACAACCATGACGTGAATGACTGAGAATCAAGATAGATAGTGAGTAGGTCCTTCTCTTTTCCATACTAAATTAGGCCATCAGATGTGGCCTCACTATCAGATCTTAAGCTGTGGCCAGGCTAATATTTAAGGAGGGAGGATTATCTTAGCCGTCATCTTTTTGGACTTTAAAGCTCATTATCAATAATAATGCCCCCCAAAAAACAAACAGAGTATCTAATAGAGCAGGGGTGTCAAACTCAATTTCATTGAGGGCCGCATCTGCATTGTGGTTGCCCTCAGGGGTCTGGGTGGGTGTGGCCAGGGTGGGTGTGGCCTATTGGGTGGGCATGGCCAGCTCTACATTGTTCAATTCAAGGGTACCAGTGGGGGCCTGGGCTGGAGTGGGATAGTTCTGAGGGTCTCTGGCAGAAGGAGGTGGGACCGGGGCAAGTGCCAAGGCATGGTCCACTGGAGGAGCCTCACTGCCTGCTGAAACCCCTCCGCCAGAGCCCATCAAGCCGGATATGTGAAGTAAGCGAGGGCCATTTGTTGGCCACTTCCAGGCGATGGTGCATTTCTTTTTTTTTTTTTTTTTTTTATTAAAATTTTTCAAAAGTTTTACAAGTAAGAATCCACCCCCCCCCTCCCCAACCACCCCACCCCCCCCCGACTTCCCAGAACTGAATATAGGATTATTTAACAAATATTTTAAAAATAACATTTGCAACTTATAAAATAATTAATAATAATAATAAAAATCACAGTAATAATATATATAATAATAATATACATAACATGAACTTTAAAATGAATAATATATACTAAAAAAAAAATAAAAAAAGAAGAGAGAGAGAGAAAGAAGAAAGAAGAAAGTAGACGAAGAATAAAGCATATATATATAAAAAAAAAAAAAAAAAAAAATATATGAATAATAATACGTAAAAAATGTATATATATAAAAAAGAAAAAGAAGAAAGAAAGAAAGAAAAAACAATCATTACAAATTATAAAAAGGCTAAATAATATTTTTCCATATCCAGATTTTGTTGTATAAAATTTATCCATTTTTCCCATACCGCAAAAAATTTTTCTTGAGATTGCTCCTTTAAGAAAGCCGAAATCTTTGCCATTTCTGCCAAATACGAAACTTTATGAAACCATTCTTGTAAAGTAGGCAAAGATTCCTTCTTCCAATATTGTCCTATTAACAACCTAGCGGCTGTAATCAAATTTAACATCAATATAACCTCCTTAGCATCACAGTCAATAACAATACCTAGTAAAAATAATTGCGGAGTAAATTTTACCCTCCTTTTAAAAATTCTTTGAATATTCCACCATATCTTAATCCAAAAAGCTTTTATATGCTTACACGTCCACCAAATATGGTAATAGGTAGCATCCAAATATCCACATCTCCAGCATTTCGGCTGTAGATTAGGGTACATAATGGACATTTTCTTTGGGTCAAGGTGCCATCTATAAAACATCTTATAAAAATTCTCTCTTAAATTTTGCGCTTGTGTGAATTTAACATTTCTTATCCAAATAAGTTCCCAAGTATCCATTGAAATCGTTTCACCAATATTCTGTGCCCATTTAATCATACAATCTTTAACTAGTTCAAGTTCTGAATCTAATTCCACTAAAACCCCATAAACTCTCTTAATATGGGTTGGCCTTTGATCTCTTACTTGTTTTAAAAAAATTTCATCTTCTCTAAGCCAGCCCATTTTACAATCCATCTTCCATCTATCCACTATTTGTCTATATTGGAACCATGAATAAGTTAAGTTTTCATGTGTTAATTCTTCCAAAGATTTTAACTGCCAGTCTTGGCCATCCCATCTTAATAACTGTACGTAAGAGACCTTGTCCATATTTACCCCTTTCCTTATACCTTCTATGGCATGCCGAGGTATAGCCCATAATGGTATTTTGAAGTCACTTTTATAATACTTTCTCCACACTCTTAGCAAAGAGTTTCTTATAATATGAGACTTAAAAACCCAATCCACTTTTTTATTAAATATTAAATAGGCATGCCATCCAAAAAGTAGGTCCCAGCCTTCCAAATGAAGTATTTCTGTATTTGTTAAATTCACCCAGTCGCTAATCAATGTCAATACTACAGCATCATAATACAATTTCATATTTGGTACCTTGAGTCCACCTCTCTCACGAAAATCTTGCATTATTTTAAGTTTCACCCTTGGTTTTTTCCCTGCCCAAACAAATTTATTAATACCTTTTTGCCATTCATCTAAATTACGTTCATTCTTTAAAATAGGTAACATTTGAAACAAAAAAATAAACTTTGGCAGGACATTCATTTTAATAACTGCAATTCTGCCCATAAGGGATAACTGTAAATTATTCCAGTTTTTTAAATCCTTCTGTACCTCCATCCACAGCTTTTCATAATTATTTTTATACAATTTTACATTAGAAGCAGATAATGTAACCCCCAAATATTTTACCTTATCAACAATTTCAAAGTCTGTTAAGTTAACTAGAGCCTGTTTATCACCATTAGTCATGTTTTTGGCTAATATTTTGGTCTTATTATTATTAATTTTAAAGCCAGAAACACGTCCATATTGTTGAATCAATTGTAATAATTTCACCACCGAAGAAACAGGTTGAGACAAAGTAACAACCAAGTCATCTGCAAAGGCTCTTAATTTATATTCTTTTTTATTAATTTCTATTCCTTTTATTTCTTGAGACTCCCGAATTTTAATCAACAAAATTTCCAGTGTTAAAACAAACAATAACGGAGACAACGGGCATCCCTGTCTTGTTCCTTTTTCTATTACAAAAGCCTCTGACAAACCCCCATTTACAATAATTTGAGCAGTCTGTTTTTGATATATATTGGATAATACTTGTAATATATTTTGTCCAAAATTCATCTCCTTGATTAAACACAACATAAACTGCCAATTCACTTGGTCAAAGGCTTTTTCAGCATCCAAAAATATCAGGCCTGCAGAGACTTGGTTATTCTTTTCTAAATACTCTAATAAATTAATAATTTGTCTAACGTTATTCTTCATATACCTTCCAGTTATAAAACCCGATTGATCCCTATGTATAAACTGCTGCAAGATCCCCATAAGCCTGTTAGCTAAAATTTTTGCAAAAATTTTATAATCCACATTTAAAAGAGATATAGGCCTATAATTTTTAGGCAAAGTAAGATCTTGACTATCTTTTGGAATCAATGATATAAATGCATTACGCCAGGATGGAGGGATCTCTAACCCCTGTAATAAATTATTAAACAGTTCACACAACGGTTGAATCATCTCTTCTACTAAAGCTTTATAATAAATAGATGTCAACCCATCCGTACCCGGCGCTTTGCCCAATTTCAATTGTTTAATAGCTGTAACAATTTCTTCCTTAGTAATTAAACCGTTAATCTTTTTTTCCTGATCTTCTGTTAATTTAGGAAAGTTAACTTTGCCTAAATAATTATTTATATCTGTAATTTGAATATTAGTACCCTTATATAATTTTTGATAGTATTCTAAAAAAGATTTCTTAATCAATTCTTTCTGATAAACCAATTTACCATTATAATTTATTTTATCTATGTTCCTCTGTTTCTGTTTTTTTCTTAACTGATAAGCCAACCATCTCCCTGGTTTATTAGCATTACAAAATGTATTTTGTTTCATAAATAGCAAATTAGTTGCAGCTTGATCAGCCATCAGCATGTTAAATTGTGTTTTTAACAATTTTAAAGCTCCTTTAACCTTTTCATCTAAGGGATTTGAAATTAAAAGTTTCTCTTTTAATTTAATCTCCTCTTCCAAGTCTTTCCGTTTCTGAGTCTGTTTCTGTCTATGCAAATTATTCATTTTTATCAAAATACCACGCATAAAAGCTTTACTTGCATCCCAGACCATTGACATTGATGTTCCCTTGTTCATATTTAAAGTAAAATATTCCTTTAAACATTCCTTTAATTTATGAACATTTTTTTCTTGTTTAAATAAATTCTCATTCACCCTCCAGGATCTCCTATCTTCTTTCTCTACAAACAGTTCCATCCAAACTGGACTATGATCGGACAATGTCCTAGGAAAAATTTTTACATTCTTCACCCTGTTGTATAAATCTGTTGTGATCAAAAAGAAATCAATTCTTGAGAAAGATTGGTGTCTATCTGAAAAAAACGTAAAATCCTTTTCTTCTTGATTACGTTCACGCCAATAGTCTCTCAATTCCCAATCTTCTTTCATATCAAAAAAGGCTTTAGGTAATTTAGCCTGTTTAAAAAAGGTAGAAGAGCCTTTTTTGTCCATTTGTATATCTAAGACACCATTCCAGTCTCCCATTAAAATCACAGATCTATAGTCCAACAAAGTTATTTTCTGATGTAGTAACCTATAAAATTGCTCCTGTTGCTGGTTTGGTGCATACAACCCCACAATAAGAATTTTCTTGCCATATAAACCAAGTTCAAGCATAACATATCTTCCATAAGGATCTGATTCTAACAAGGTAGCAGATAAATTCTGTTTAACATAGATTACCACACCCCCTTTCTTCCCAGGGGCGGGAGATACAAAATGAGATCCCAAGCGAGGATTATTTAAATATTTTTGATCTTTAGCTGTAATATGAGTTTCTTGCAAGCAAATAATATCATTGTTATGTTGTTTCAAATAGTGGTAAATTTTTTTTCTCTTTTGAGGAATGTTTAATCCATTAACATTCCAGGACAGGAGCTTTGCCATCTCCCTTGGCCTTCAGCCTGGAGAAGATCCGCTCAAATTCTGCTGCTGATGAATATGTAGCAGAGCTTTTGGGTCTTGCTCCTCCCACCGGCACTGAAGCAATTTGCTGAGTAGATTCTTCAATTTCTTTTTCTTTTTCTTTTTTCTGTTGTTCTTTTTCTTTACGTTTATGTGCTGCACGGGTCATTCTCTGTTCTTTAACTTCTGGTTGAGACATCCATACCACCTGTCCAGCAGTCATCATCCCTGTACCTTCAGATTTCTGTTCCATCTCTTTGTCACTCAAGACTTTATGCATCATGGGCAAAGGAGAGCCTGCTCCCAGGACCATTTTATAAAATTCCTTAGCTTTAGCAACTGTATTAAGTCTATAACGTGTCCCCGCATGGCTCAAAACAATGCCCATCGGAATCTCCCATCTAAATGGCATTTGTCTTGCTTTAAGTTCATTTACCAAAAAAGCAAAATCTTTTCTGCTTCTTAAAATTTTAGGTGGAATTTCCTTTAAAATAATAATATCTTGGGCAGCAATCTGAAATCTTTTATTATAAAAAGTTTGTAGAATCTGATTTCGCAAAGACTTCTTAGCAAAATATATCACCACATCTCTAGGCAAATTCCTCTGTTTTGCAATCCAAGAATTAACTCTATAAATTCTTTCCACATCCCCACGTAACTCTTCTTTATCAATATTCAAAATAACAGCCAAGTCATTAATCACCATTTCCATCAAATCTTGAGTTTTATCTTCTTTCAGACCCCTTATTCTCAAAGCATATTCCATCTGTCTATACTGGAACATAAGAATATCATCTTGTGAAGTCTCCACTTTTTTCTCCATATCTTGAAATTTATAATCCAAAAGTTCAACTGTTTCTTCAATTTCCTCTACTCTGGAGTCCAGCTTCACAACCACTGAGGCCATTCCAGATAGAGCTAGAAGTATATCATCCCTCAAAATAGCATTATTCTGTTCTAAAAGCTCCTTCATCTCTTTCTTCATTTCCTCCTTAGTTTCAGATTTATTCTGGTCCAAAAGTTGTTTCATTTCCTCCCTAAACTGTGAGACAGCACTTACCATTATTTCTTTAATGTCTTGTGCTGATGTGCCAGATGGGGGAGGTGAAGGTGGAGTAGATTTAGGTTGCTGCACTGAGGGTATTATTTTAAGTTGTTGTTGCACAGTAGAAGTAGCAGGAGAAGAAGTTACTTTAGAAGCTGCAGTAGCTGGTTGTCGTTTTGAAGCCATTTTAATTTATCTTCCTTTCTTCTTAAAAATACCGATAAAAATAAGTAATCCAAAAAAAAAATTAAAAATAAGATAAAATAGAATAAAATAAGATCAATCTAAAAGTCACCAAGAATAAAAAAGTAGAAAAGTAAAAAAAAAGCAGTATTAAACAACAATTCAGCCGATCCGTCTTTTAAAGGAAAAAACTTTCAAAACGCCATTTTACTTTCACTCTCACTTTTCCGCCCAAAAAAAAAAAAGAGAAAGCTCAAAAAAATAAAAAAAAATCAGCACATACTAAATAAACTAAATAAACTAAAAAAAAATAAAATAAAGCTAAACTATAAATAAAATCCTTTAAACAGTTCTGTCCGGTTTAAGATTACTCACGGTTTCTTTAAGTACGGAGATGGTAGCGGCGTCTCGCTTTGTTTCCGAAGAAACAAAGACAGCTGAGAGGCGGAGAAGGCAATGAACTCCGAGGGAACCCTCTTTCTACCCCCCTAAAAATAAAAATCCAGGGAGAGTTAAGAGGTTCTACCTCTATTCATGCGATCTCTACCCCTTCCCTTCGCCCGGGAAGGGGATTGCGAGCCGCGGGCCAGCTGGTAAACGCTGTGCTCCGCGGATCTGACACCTTCTCAGGAGGACGGCTACAAAGTAGCCGCCATCTCCACCGCTTTAACCACCGGAAGCCACGATGGTGCATTTCTTTATTCCTCACAAAGGGTGACACCTCCTCAGCATGCACCCAAGGGGCGGGACCGACATGGCAGGGGCTGGTTCCTCGCTGTTTCCAGATGGCCTTGTGAACCTAAGATTGAATGCATGTCAGCATATATGGCCACCACAAAATTGTACATTGGCTCCTGGCCGGCCTGGGCCAGGGCCAAGGCAGTGGGAGCCGTTCCCTCACTGTTTCCAAGATGGCTTTGCGGGCCACATGAAACCACTTCGCGGGCCGCATCCTGCCCCCGGGCCTTGTATTTGACATGTCTGTAATAGACCTTGCTGAATCAGGTAATATGATCCTGACTTCCACTTTTTCTGCTATGTTCGGAACCAATTCCAGTTCCCAAAGATGCAAAGGAAGCCCAAGGCAGAGCACATTCCAACAATTGGATCTAGATGCAACTAAGGCATATGTCACCATAGCCAGACAGGATCTTATCAAAAATAGATGCAGCGGCTGTTCACGCCGAGGTGATCAAAGGCATCTTGGCTACACCTTTCAAGTAAGCCCACATTTCTAGCAAGCTGAAGTATGGGCATGTGACAGGTTGCTTATAGGGCAAATTCAACATGTGGAGATGTTTGGTTGTATGGCTGAGGCTTCAGATAAGAATGTATGTTACAATATGAAATATCAATGGTAGACTAAAGAGCAGGGCTTTTTTTCTCATAGAACGCCCAGAACGGATTTCCGGCACCTTTTTTCGATGAAATCTTGTAGGGTAGGCAAGGCGGGTTGTATGACATGTGTGAGTTCTGGCACTTTTTTTTTTTTTTTAGAAAAAAAACACTGCTAAAGAGACACAGTTGGCAACTAGCTCTGGGGACTTAACAGAATGTATAGGCACAAAAGCAAGTGAGAGCTGGCATAGCACACACTTGGGAATGGAAAATTGTAGTTTGGGTATGAATGAATGATGTGAAAGGAAACTCAAAATGGACAATGGGTTCGGAAGAAGGCAAGTTATTCTTGCAAGACAATTCAGGAATCTCCTGCCCTAGTGGAAGACCATTGGATATCAAACCCAAGTATAACTGTGTGATACTTTTTGAAGACTTTATCTTTGTGAAGACAGTCTTGCCTTTTTCCATGATTTTTTAAAATCAATGTTATTTAATTTGTAGGACCTTAACCCAGAGACATGTTGTGCCAATATCTGCTCTTTCTCAAGTTATAACTCACAGTGCATATATTAAAGAAAACCACCAAAATAAAATGCATTATGTTATGGGGAAATCACTTCCGTGCACATCTATTTAAAATTTTAAAAATTAAATAATAAGACAAAGGATGGTGAATTGAGATACTAAAGTGAAGCATAGTACCCTTTATTGCCAGGATTGAACAAAGAACGTAGAACTTTGCATACTTACATTGATTAAATATGTGAATAACCAGCTGTGTAACACACCAATGAGTAGAAGTTCATTCCAGTTCAAAATCTACAAATACATGATCACTGTAACCACACTACTTCCACTAGAGATGATTCATACGTTTAACTGCTAGTCCTTAAGGAAGGATTCACTGGGTGATGTTTGTCGGTTGAACCTTCATATTTATGTCTCATTGATTTTGTAGGATTAACTTAGCTATGTTGTGGTACGAACTAGTGACAAAAATTTAGGCTGAGTCTCTCCTTCCCCTGATTCTTTGCCGTTTGCCAAGCTCTGCCATGGGAATGGCTGCCGAGTGATACAAAGATTGCTGGTAGTTATGCCATGTGCAGGTTTTCATACTTTACATACCTTTGAGTCCTGGACATGCATTCTCACCATACTTGCTTTTACCCTTTGAATATTAGAGACCGATATAAAGCTGCAAAGCTTCATTTTCAGATGGCTGCTTTTGGTTTGTGTTCCTGTGTCTAACTACCCTTAACACAGACTAGCTTGCTGCAGGTGTGAAACAGGAAGCTGTACTGAAAGAGACAAAAGAGCCCAGTAGTTTTTCTCTAGGAGCTCCACATGAATCAATTTTAATTACAGCATGTTATGCTTCAGCTCCTGGCTTTCCCATTTGCTATGTGGCGAGCATGTTTGAAAGATTGCATTCTATAGCAAGCTCTATCTTCATCTCCTCCTCCTCCTCCTCCTCCTCCTCCTCCTCTGTTCTCTGCAAATGTTACAACACCAATTGAAATTTCCTCTTTTCTTTCTTTTCTGCGTGCCTTGCAGATCCCTTTGCGTCAGAAGACGAGGAAGAAAAATCAAGGTACTGAGTCTGCTTTGTTCCTCTTTTTGTTTATGTTGATATCTTGCTCGTGTGAAACTGAGGGCTTTTCGAATCAGCTTGTGGTGGTGGCGGTGGTGGCGACTGCTATATCGTACTCTGTTCAGTTTTTGGTTTGATTAAGAGCGGAAAACAATGACATGCTCTTCATTTGTGCTAAACTGCTTTGGTATGTAAATAATGGTCTGTGTGTATCTCTCTCTCTCTGTTTGTATGTGTATGTGAAACAAGCTGTGACAAATAATTCTGAGGCAAATCAGCTTTGAAGGATACTTTAGCCATATATTAATACTTGTTGGAAAGATCTCTAAGAGTAAAAATTAGCAGCTGATTTTCATTGGAAATATATTTCTCATTCTGTGGGATATTTCTAAAAGTGTCACTTTTACTAATTTAACTTGGTGAACTATTCATACCCTGAAAATCCTAGGGTGTATTATTTAAAAGAAAAAAAAAATAGTATTTTGCTTGTTTTGTTTTTTTAAAAAAATGACACTGGTCATATCCTGAAAATCCTAGGGTGTATTTAAAGGAGAAAAAAAATAGTATTTTTGCTTGTTTTGTTTTTTTCAAAAAAGTGACACTTGCTTCTATTTGTACAGGTGTTTACAGCATGAGTCGCCGAAGGATCTCATGTAAGGATCTCGGACTGGCTGATTGTCAGGGATGGCTGTATAAAAAAAAGGAAAAAGGAGGCTTTATTGGCAACAAATGGAAAAAGTTTTGGTGTGTCCTGAAGGCTTCATCATTATATTGGTACAGCAATCAACTGGTAAGAATGTTAATCTCTTCATTTCTATAAATAAATTAAAACAGAATCTTACTTTCCTACAATGAAGTCCTGCCTAAAATTCAACAACATGTATATATATATATAAACATATGGTGCATTTCTGTATCATGTCTGAGGCAATTCAACAATGGTGGGAAAGACACTGTTTTCTGACATGGATAGTGGGGTTGTCTGTTTTTGATGAAAAATATGTAAGTAAACTATATCACCTGTCAGCCAACAGCCAGGGAGTAGTTTGGAGCTTGTAATAAATTCTGTGCAGTCAATCCTATCCACATTCTAGATTTGTAAGGTAGGAAAGGGAAAATGTTATGATTGGAACAGCTACAGATTCTACTTCTTCCCCTCTACCTCTCCATAAGACTGGCAGCAACCTTGCTGGCTTTCTGAACAGCCCTTGAAACATGGTGACATGGCTTGGGGATTAAAAGATAATACAACCTGCTAGATGCCATGCATGCCAACTAATGGAAAGCATCTTAGGGATATTTTATGCTATTTTGTTTTTTTATTTCTTTTACTTTGTTTTTTAATTCAAATTGGTTATTTTAATGTTTTTTATATATTTAGGTTACTATTTTGAATGTGG
This sequence comes from Crotalus tigris, assembly GCF_016545835.1. NCBI lineage: Eukaryota > Metazoa > Chordata > Lepidosauria > Squamata > Viperidae > Crotalus > Crotalus tigris. The sequence continues at coordinate 723,969 of NW_024097321.1, read as the reverse complement.
GATGGGCAGCTAAATCAAACTGATTGAATCAGTCAACAAATGAAAGCTGTGTGTGCTCTTTTTGTCTAACAGTTCTCACTAGCTTGATGCAAATGAACTTATAGATCGACAACCCAAGCAATTTATTTATTGGATACAAGTGTTTATGTCCCACTTTCCTTATACCCATGTACGATTCACAGATGTCCTTTCCATTATTGTTCCAAGATGGCATTTTTTAAATAATTTCAGTTTGTCCTTAATTTTTTGGGAAGTCAACATTGATAAATTAATGTCAGCAAAGTATAACATAAGTAGTTTCCGTTTCTAATACTGTTGTTATGCCAACTGTTTTTTATCTGTCTTCTCCACTCTTCTGGCGTCCTCATAGATTGGATTACAATACCTTTGTAGTCACTGCCCTGTTTGGAGATTATAGGACTTGCGTTTAAATATGGTTAAAATTTTCTTTCCAATACTGCATTCGTAAGAGTAATCTGGCATAACATTTTTTTAAAAAAACTAGTTAGGGAGTTACTTATAATGTCTGGGCCCACAGTAAGCAGGACAAAGCACCATTTCCACAATGTATGATCCATTTGAGTTTCTTATTTGCCTCCAGTCAGTTCAGGGCCACGCATAGGAGCTCAAAAAATTAAGATGGCAAGTGCAATCGAGCTACCATCCTTTTTTCGTATCTAGAAGAGCTATGCAATGAACATTAAAAGAGTTTTTGGTTGTGTGGTTGCATCTGCCATCTTGACTTTGTTGAACCTCCCTGTGGGCCTTCTGAATCAATCTATCTGATGTTAAATCTGCCATGACAGACATGGCATTGGCTTCCTTCCACTAATGTTCTTCAAAAGAAGCTCACTGTTCTTTAAGGATATGGATAATTTACCTATCTATTCATCCATGACTGTCACTTGCACTTTATGAATAACAGCATACAACTAATTAAGTTGGATTAGGCCAAAGACATGAAGCTTCCTTCAGAGAGGGACTTGCTAATGTCCTTGAAAGGAAGCTATACTGATTCCCATTGTTTAAAGAGGTTTCCCCCCTCCCCATTTTTGAAGTAGGAAACTGTGACAGTTATACATAAGTCAAACTCCAAGGTGATACTAGAAATATGGGTCAATTTAAATCTTGGGATTCTAATCTAGTTAGAATACTGAAACAGCTCTTGTTGCCTTCTGGGACTCAGGTGGTCAATGTTATTTTGATATTTTTTAAAAAATAAATTTGACACCGGTATCTCTTTGATCCATTGTAAGGTTTCGTAACTGTGGAGTCCTTGGTGCTCTCAAAGCTTGAGTATTTTCTTGGAGATGTTTTGTTACCAGACTAGATAACATCTTTAGTCCTAGAGAGTTCAGTGCTTGAGGTCCTCCTTGATTAAGAAGTTTATTTTAAGAGAATCCTCCTCTTAATCTATGGATACCATAATATTTTTAATGGTATCCTATTAAACGATAGCATGGGTGGTGTGCATCAAGATTTTGGAGAGGAGTGTGTGGAAATACCACTGTTGTAGATTTTCTGATTAGGTTTGAAGGTATGTAAAGCTGAATTAGACTTTATTACTGGCTTCCTTTTGCCTTTGTTTTAACCCTGTTGTTAAACAAATAGTTTCAATTTTGGTTCACTGCTGCCTCTGAGGTTTTATTGAAAAGAAGAATGAAAATACATTAAATAGACAAAATTAACAACAATTTTTAAGCCTGATCCTAAGAGGGTTGGAGATGTTAATGGGGAAATCAACATTAACATGATATGCTTGTTAAAAATGGAATCATGGTCTTCATTAATGATTAAATGCTCACTTTAGTTGATTCCTATGTTATTCTTGGAGAATATTATTTCTTTTTTTATTAGGATCGAGCATTTAGAAGCTATTTCTATTGAAAAGCTAGAGTGAATTAGTGTATTATAATCTATTTAGAGTTTACCATTAGGATTCAGACTATAGCAAGTCTTATGACCAATAACTCAACACTTCTGAAAGTATCTTGCTCTTTTCCATCCACAGTTTTGTTCCTTACAATCATTTCGTTTTCATTTGTCACCATTGCCATGACATATTTAATCAACAGTCAAACTACAGCTATTATTCCAATGACTATATGCTAACACAGTGGTTCTCAACCTTTTGTCTGTGGACCCTGTGGGGCCACAATGTTGTCACAGGGTGTCCGTAAAGGCTTGAAAAAAATATTATGGTTTAAATCTTGAGTTAATCTTGGTGGTCCATAGCTGTGGCCCATGGCCACAAAAGGTATTTAAAGGGGGTCCATGGTAAAGAAAAGGTTGAGAACCACTGAACAACCACTAACACATAGCCTTCCCCATCCACATCTTACTGAGCTACCATTCCCTACTATTCCCTGCATATTCTGCTTTCAACTCCTGAGAGTTGTTGGCCATCAGTATCTAGAGAGCTACAGATTCTTCACATCTCATGTGACTGATGAGATGATATTGATTTCCACCAAGGATTCCCCAGTGGTATCTCCCAGGCCACTGTGGGAAAAGAATGCTGGACCAGGCTGGACCTGGAAGGCCTTTGGTTTAGTCTAGCATGACTTTTCTTATATTTTCATTGCCCTCTAGCAAGAATGAAAAGAAGAACTCCATCTGCTGTATGTTTTTCCTAATTTATTTATTTATTTAATATCCCACCTTTATTGTTTTTTTATAAATAACTCAACACACACAATACTCCTTCCTAATCCTATTTTCTTCACAACAACAATCCTGTGAGATGATTTGGGCCGAAAGAGAATGACTGGCCCAAAGTCACATAGGGCTCCAGAATACTTTGCACAGCAACAGAATATTTCAGCAATTGCCATTGAGTAAGACAGTGAGCAAGAAATGCATGAATTTGATAAATTTATTATACATTTGTTGATTAGACTACAGAAAGTGTATGATTTATTCATTACCTGTGTTTCTGAACTGCCCTACTCCTCAGAACTCAAGGTGATTTATTAAATATATGATACAATTAATAGGCTGAAATTATAGAACATTTTGTGCTAATGTAGCATTGCAGATTGGTTCCTGAATGTGATAAGAGAGGTATATGCTGGAATTAAACTACCTGCAAGGATAAACAGGATGTGTAGATTCAACACTGAGCAGGGTATGACCACTTGGCTGCTTAAGGGATTGATGTATAAATGTATCAAGGCTGTTTTGATGATATTGCAGACTTTTGGCTAGGTGCATGAATGTACATTTTTGTATGAAGGTAACACTATGTTGTTGGTTGAAAACCTGAAAGATTTGCCATGAATATTAAATTGTATGATGCAAAAAGAAATATGGATCTGAAAATTAATATATCAAAAGCAAAGGTATTTGTAGCTGACAAGAAAAATGGGGTGAATGATTGCATGTTATACCTAAATAGAATATAAACATATTTTTGTGTACTGTGACAGTTTGTTTATTAAAGAGGGAAAAATTGATGGAAAAATGTTAGGATGGGCAAATGATAGTAGAATGGTAGTCGATAATATATAATACATAGTCTGTTCTGAGAAATTATTATTGCCAAAGAAAAATGTATATGTATAAGAATAAAATTTTGCCCACCTAGTTACAAAACATGAGAGCTGGGTATATCAAAAGAAATATAAAAGTAAACTGAATGGAGAGGGAAGTGTCTGTGGTAAACCATGAAGAAAATTAAAGATGGATGAGTGCTGAATTATATAGACTATATATAACATGACTCACAGGTATAAAAAACATGCATTGAAATCGGTTGGTCTATAGACAGAATGAACAAGGGCTGGACTGAAAAGCAAATGCATGAAGAAAATGGAATGAAATGAGAAGAGAGGAAAATGGAATTGGATGGAATTGATGAAATCCTGAAAATCCAGAAGTGAGGAATTTAAAGTTTAAAAGGGAATTAATACATAGATGGGGTAGGAAGAGGGACTGTTTGAAGAGATGAAAGGTGTGGAGAATTATAATGAATATTATTAATTGGCAAACTATTTTTCCCTCCCTTCTTTCCTTTTATTATTTCTTATCTCTTTCCTGTATTCTGCATAATATTGCTTAGCTTAAAAGGGAATGTGATGACTATATATGTATGTAGGAGAAGGCTGGGAATACGGTTTTGGCTGTGGGCTGCTAAGTCTTCAGAGCAGGGGTTTTCCAACTTGGCCCTTTTATGATTTGTTGACTTCAACTCCCAGAATTCCTCAGCATGCTGGCTGAGGAATTCTGGGAGTTGAAGTCAACAAATCATAAAAGGGCCAAGTTTGAAGACCCCTGCTTCAGAGCATTACCACCACAATAAAACTTATATTGTAACTTTACCAGCAGAGAAGTTTGGGGCTGATTTTTTAGACAGTGAAGGCATTCCGAACACTTCAATGATCTTTAAGCACCATTCTGTCATCTATCCAGCCTTTAAAAGTTTGGAACTGAAACACTGATTATTTAATGTTTCCCCCAGGAGGTGCCATGGATGACCGGACTAAAACTGCAACCAAAGGCAATCTTAATCAACAGCTATTTTTACTGAATAGTGAAAAAAAGAGATATTTTGATAATCGAATTTTGTCTGATCATGAAGGCTGTGCAAATAGAAATCATCTAGCTCATGGCTCAGCTTGGAAACCTCTCCCTTTCCCCTCAGCATGGCTGGCCTAGGAATTCTGGGAATTGAAGTCCATGAGTCATAAAACAGCCAAGTTTGCCTACCCCTGACCTAGTTGATCAGATCCACAAGTGATTTTTTCATGAATAAAGTGCAACTAAAAGATCAGCCATCTTACCTAAGAAATGCTTTTATAAATTGAAACATGTGGTGCTCTAAGTACTTAAGGCATCAGTCACATATGCAGACATGTGTCTCTTTCACCTAATAATCACATAGTGGAAAACAATGGATTTCTTTGGTCGTGTGGCTAACCTCGCCTCTCTAAACCCAGCATAAAATAAGGACTTGAAATCAAATAACCTTACAATCATAGAATGATCTTTTATGCACAAGGGAGAGAGGCTGATTATCTGTGAGAAGGAAAAGCTTTTTCCATGAGTGACTGTCAGGGGAAGACCCCAGAGCAAAAAAATAATAATATTGTAGTACTATAAACAGAAATTATGATTTAGGTTTCACTTCCATATGGAAACAGTCAGTTAACTGCCAAGCAGAGACAATTGCTGTGCAGGCATTCACTTTCTTTGTACCATTATCAGATGAAATGTTCTAATAATGCATCCATAATGTGTTTGAATAAGCAAGATAGTTCCAATAATGAGAATGCTTTCTTGAATCAGGTGCCATGTTGAGGTGTTAAATTCCATTGTTATTGGTTATCAGAGATGGGTGACAGCTAGAACCCAAACTCTCTTGATTGAGGAAGACTATGCCCTGTATCCTAGCCATGTTGGCTAGATATAACTTTTGTGTTACAGATAGGGGTAAGTATCTGACCAACATTTCATAGCATTTATTTTTCTTGGGGCTTCCCTATAAACAGGTGACTTCTATTAGTAAGAGTGCACTGGATATAAATACTGCAAGGCTGTTTTGTGTCTCCCTATAAAAGTAGAGTTTTCAAGATCAAAAGCTTTTTCGGCAAGCAGAAATTACAATTGCAACCTAACACTGATTATTTTCTGGGGTTTTTAGGAATATGGTGATTTGTAAACTTCACTATTCTCTGCAATCCTATCCTGACTTCACTTATTCAAATGGATAGTTTAAGTTATAAATGGAAATTTTAGGCAGTATTTGTGGAGATGCAGATGCTTTTGTCACAGAAACGTTCGGTTGCCGGCCATGCCATGCTTGCTTTGTGCTTCTTCAGTATGGGAAGTGATATTTTTATGAAGGAAGAAGACTATTATCTTTGAACAATATCTTTTGTTGCCCAGAGATTCTGGGAAATGTAACTTAGCAACAGCAAATTGGTGCAGTATATCTCCTGTCTGTCAGTAAGCTTCCAGAGAATATAAGTATTAGTTAGGCTTTTACATTAATTCAGCCTACATTTTGCCCTTTCCACACATATTTGCCAATTATACGAGGGCCAATTCTCATTGAATCACACAGGCTGTTAGCAAACTTTAGATTTTGATAAAAGCTAAAATGAATCGTGCAAATTCAGAAAGATTGATTATTGCTATCAGGTTGTTTTTGATTCCTAGCAACCACATGGGTAGACTTTCTCCAGGATGATTTATCCTGTTCATCCGTCATCACTGTAACCGAGTCCATCCACCTTGCTGCTGGTCATCCTTTTCTTTCCTTTCCTTCTGCCTTTACCTGCATTAGATTCTTTCCCAGAGGACTACCTAGGAAATCGAAATGAAAGAGATTCTTTTCAAAAACCCACAAACATGAATTTGAACCCTCCTAAAACATTGTTAGTGATTCAGAATATGTAAAATAATAGAGATACGGATTGCTTTTTATTTATCTCTTTACTTTATGAATCTGATAGGTCAGGAGTATCAAACTCAATTTCATTGAGGCCGCATCAGCATTGCAGTTGCCCTCGGGGGGCTGGGTAGGTGTGGTCAGGGTGGGTGTGGCCTACTGGGTGGGCGTGGATGGAGTGATGTGGCCTACTGGGTGGGCATGGCCAGCTCTACAGGACAGGAGTGGGACAGATCTGAGGGTCTCTGGCAGAAGGGGGTGGGCCAAGGCATGGTCCATTTCTTCATTCCTCGCAAAGGGTGACACTTCCCCAGCATGCACCCAGGGGGCGGGCCCGATACGGCAGGGGCTGATTCCTTGCTGTTTCTAGACGGCCTTGTGGAGCTAAGACTGAATGCGTTTCAGCATAGATGGCCACCACAAAATTGTACATTGGCTCCTGGCCGGCCTGGGCCAGGGCCAGGGCCAAGGCAGCAAGGGCTGTTCCCTCACTGTTTCCAGGATGGCTTTGCGGGCCACATGAAACCACTTTGCGGGCCGCATCCAGCCCCCCGGGCCTTGTATTTGACATGTCTGTGATAGGTGTTTAGCTAACCTGGTGAACCAGATTGTGTAACCAAAGCCAGTGCAAGCAAACTCTTTATATTGGGAAAAATGTCACAATTAGACAAGGAAAGAGAGCTTTGTTACTGATGGATCTACTTTCTAACCACAGTAAATATTTTTACCAAGATTGTCCAACAGTTCTGCATGTTATATTAGCTTATAGTGTAAGCTAATAATTCTCACGAAAGTGAAATTGTGTATCTTGACAAATGCTTGTTCATGTTCTTTTGTTTCTACCAGTGTTCGTTTTACATCCATCTAGCCTAACTCCCCTAACTGACAACAGTGACAGTTTAACAGACTGCATGAAAGGTATTAAATAGTGTTTAGTTCACTAGTACCCAAACCAGTTTTTCTTAACTTTTGTTTGCTAATGGCTTTAGCCAAGGAATGGGCAAGTGATTCATACTCCATTTGCATTTGAAGATAATAAAAATTAATGAACTGATCTTTCTAAAACCTTGCAGGCTTCTTACTTGGTGCCATTTGTGTGAGAAATGCAGCTTTCATAAGTACAAAAATCCACTAGTTTTTCTCCTGGAGGGAAATGAGCATACTCTAATTTAAAGTTTGGAAACAAGGATAATTTCTGCACCTTTCACTAGAAAGATATATGGTCAACGATATATCTTCTTCTTTACTCCCTCTTTTGAAATATCTTAGAAGCAGATCACTTAGTACAATGGTTTTCAACTTGTGGGTTGGGACCCCATTTGGGGTCGAATGACCATTTCACGGGGGTCGCCAAACAATGCAGTCCGCCATTTTTTTCCCCCTTTTCCTTAGCTGTGCTACTCCCTTTTATTCTATTGGCTTTTGAAAGCCAATAGAATAGACTCTATTGAATAGAGTCTAATTCTATTGGCTTTCAAAAGCCAATAGGAATTGTCCAGGCTGTCTCTGCCCTGCTGAGCCCACCAAAAGTCCCATTCTGCAAACGGTGCTGCACCAGTTGAGTAGTCCTCGACTTACGACCGGTTGAGTAGTCCTCGACTTACGAGTGGTTGGGGGTCGCGGCATTAAAAAGGTTGAGAACCACTGACTTAGTAGCTCTCTGATAGTAGGAATGGTATCCACTGTCTTGCATTCAGAAATTCAGCTATTGAATGATGTGCTCATAGGCATCCATGGTAACTTCATATTTAATTGTTTATATTTGTTTTGTTTACACATTAATTGATTTAAATTTCTGCAGTTTTGTCAGAGTACACAGTTAGTTTAGATTTTACAGCTGCCCAGAATCTTATGAACTAGTGAGAGAAAATTAATTACTGTCTTGTCCAATTAAATAACTGTTAACAATTTGAGCATAAGAATGCAGGGAGCAAAGGCCCTGTATATTTCATCTCCTATTTGTTATACACTATAATTATAAATAATTCCTCATAATATACTATGGCTTAACAATTTAGCTCATGTATCTAAAAATATCCTTTCTATAATGTGAACAGTGATATGAAATTCATCAATCTCCAGTATCCAATTTTGATCAATAACATGGCATATACAGTATTAATATATTGTGGATTTTCTCCCTAGGCAGAGAAAGCAGAAGGCTTCCTCAACCTTCCAAACTTCACAGTGGATCAAGCAACAGAATGCAAGAAAAAACAGTAAGTCTATCATTCTGTTTCGGTCCTTGGGAAAGTTACAAATTATTTTGAAGTTACAGTGAATTATGAAGAATAAAGCAGAAGTTGGGATTGAACATTACTTAAAAAGTAATCCATGCAAACCCATGATATTGCTTTATTCTGAAAAAGAACAACACAGTATTACATCTTGATAGACCCCCAAATTTTGTATTTCATTACAATTATTAGAACTTATACATAAGATTTTCCTAGTTTAGTGGTTGTTTTCAACTTTTGACACAGCATGGATTTAAGCTGAAATATAAGTTTGAGATTGCCCAAATCATCCTGAGAGCAGGATCGTCTTAATTCTCTTGAATTAACTGGACATTTTGCCCCACAATTATTATAGTCTTCTGGAATACCTCATGGAACTAGGTTTCAAGGATATTTCACTGTATCGAAATGTTTCTGATTCTTTCATTCAGCCTAACCTTTAGAAAATCTAATATCTTTCACATATATTTTAATTTGTTTGGGAAGTGCGATGAAGATCACACATCCACAGATCAAGACATTCTATTTTGCAGCAGAAAATGTGCAGGAAATGAATATGTAAGTAAACATAAATACCCAACTTCAGTTTCTTTAAGTTAATTGATTGTATTGTTTGATTATTATTTCTACGTAGACTGTTGTCAGAAGTGTCAGTTCAATGACACTAGTCAAGGTGGTGGTCTAGAAACCAGGAGAGTGTGAATTCTAGTCCCATTTAGGCATGAAAATTAACTGGTTGACTTTGGGCCAGACACTTTCTCTCTCAGTCCAACCTACCCCACAGGATTGTTGTGACAAAAATAGGATGAGAAAGGAGTATTATGTATGTTCACTGTATGGAGTTACCTATAAAGTAATAAAGGCAGGATAAAAAATTATAAAAAAATAAAATAAAATAATAAATAACATGTTGGTCCAGAAGATGTCTTTTTTTTCTGCCTTTGGACTCCGTAACTTCCTGATCACATATCTTCACGGCTGAATATAAAATCAAATAAAGACCTTACATCTCTATCTTTTTCTCATCCACTGATCCATGCAAACATATTCAACTCCATCTTTGCTATGCCTGAAAAGTTTCTGAGTAAGATGCATGCAGGAAGATTGCAAACAGGGAAGATTAAACTTCCCCTCTCAGTTCAGGAAACATGTCAGGAAACTGTATAAATGTTTTATATAAATAATAAATAAATGTCAATTGGGATGGAGGAGCCACTTTGCCAGCCTAATTGTATATGGGCTAATGATGGAGAGCTGTCGTCCACTCATTAATGTTCCAATGAGGTCTCCTTTTGTTTCTCCTTTCCCAAGAGACAAGGCTTCAGGGAGGAGTTAGGACCAGTTAGACTGCATCAAGGGTGCAAGCTGGAAGAGCTACTGCTGCTTTATTCTGTTTATACAGCATCCTCCACCTCTGAACCTATATAATGGTTCCAGAGTTAGCAGATCTTGGACAATATTGTCAGGAAGCACAGCTTGGGTGCAAAGCTGGGTGGACTTTAGTAGTATCTAGTATCTAGATTCCAGACTCCTAGGGAATCCAAGGCTGCAGCCTAGGCTAGGAATCCCAAAGAAGATTGTGGGAAATTTGTTGTCAAGAAAACTGTATGATTATACCTCTGAAGCCACCAGAGGTTAGGGTTAGGGTTGGTTGAAGGCCAACTTTGCCTTTATCCTAATATATGGAATACAGTTGGCAGAGCGATTCCTGCTTTTAGAATGTTATGTGCTGAAAACAGCTATCTGTGCATGAAAGCAAATAAGAAATTGAATGTAACCTATACTTGAAGATTTGTTTTGAGATATACAGTAGTGGAAGTCTAAATACTATAAATATCTTCAATTATTTCCCTTTGAGTGAAGATCTTCAATAGGGACTAGGTCTGCTTGATAGGTTTAATTCAGTTTACTTTAATACACATGCTGGTAAATTATCAGTTTAAATGAATGCATATTCGTTTACACTGTTCTAAGACAGACTTCATAGGATATTCCATTCAAATGTATCCCCATTTTAAATTTCAGATGGCTAAATAAATTAGGCGTGGCAGTCCTAGACAAACAGGCTAATAAAAAGAATGAAGAAGGTAAGTTCAAATATCAGCTTTTTACAAGGAATCACTTTGTGCTTTTATATATAAAGACTACTATTTGGAAAAAAATAATAATAGGGAGTTTAAATATTTCATTAGATCAAGATGAATCCTAGGGGAAGGATTTAATCGAGATAACATTTATGACCTATGGATAGTATTGAACAACTTCTAACAATATTTTTCAGGATAGGGACAGGATTTTTCAAGAAGCTTGGTTCTGGGATATGGGAGGACTTGGTTCAGTATGTATTCTTAAACCATCTGACTTGATTTCTATTTGTACCAATATAACAAATGTAGTATTTATCCTTCAGTTTTCATGCTGTGATATCAGCTAAAAAAGGGACAAAATACATATGAACATGCACATTTTAGATTAAAATGTGTGCAAACATTCATTAATAGGATCAAATGAATACAAAATGCTCATTTCAGGTGAAATGTATCAGACTGTATATTTTATGGGCAAATGCACTAACATTATATGAATGGTTGTGTAATATTCATTTTTAAATCACAGCGTGAGGACTTTGCAAGTGCACCGAGCAGATTCAGCAATGAAAAGGTTTAAAATATTAGGCTGTTTCAAAATATATCACTTTCTTTATTCCTAGTCAAGGCTTTTGTGATTGTGCCAGTTCCATCAATCTATGCAGAAGATTCCCAAACCACTAGGGGTCTTGTGGCTACAAACTATTGCTGAATTACACCTCTTAATAGCCCCAGCCAATAAACCTAATGAAGAGGGATGTTTGAATTGCAGTCATAAAATCCCTAAGTTATGAAATCTATACAAAGGCTTTATATATAGCCTTTATATAAGGCTTACATAAACCTTTATGTAAGCCTTTTTCTCTCCTCAAGTAGTAGTCCAATATTAAGGAGGCTGACAATGTGATTTAAGGATAGGCTGTAGCAATATAAACACAGCTTTGCACACTAACCAATTGCTGACTTGTAACACATTTAATTTAACTGCTGAATTAATGTTCTAGATTCACACAATACATTGCACCATCAACTAACCAATCAGAGCAACTTTAAAATTGACCAAGTTTTGCGCATTGTACAAATCATTCACAGATTTGTAAGTGACCTAAAGTTACTCCATTTCTAATAACAGTATTTTTGTCATTGTATTCACAGTAAGCGACCTCTCTTTTATGATGGCCAAAAGAGAACTGGAAAAGGGACCTTTTGTTTGATCATTTTTCTGTCATTTTGGGGGGGATTATAATAGAATTAATGCAAGTTAGTAAAACAAACAAAATTAGCAAGTTCAGTCACTTTAACAGGCTAGTTTTATCTAATACCGTGTCAAAGCCTAGCAAAATTTCACTTCCCTGCTGGGTCTCATCTGAAACATATGATGAAAATGAATGACATATTTCTGGGCATGTTCTTGATAAATGTAAGTATCCCAGATGGCCTGACAAATTTAGCCTGTCCTTGCCTGCTGGCTTTTGCTACTGTAAAATGCAAGTAATTTTCAAAAGGAGAACAGTTTTAGTAGAGAAGAAATTAATCAGTATCTGGATTACTGTGTCTTGTTAGGCAGAGTTTTAAAGACTTAATACCTCAACAAAAGGAAGGGAATCATGCTTTACCTGTCTTCCTCATTTGGTGTCCCCCAGTTATGTGGATTCCAGCTCCTATTATTCGCAATCATTAGCTAGCATGACAAAATATTTGAGGGACCAAGTGGGTGAATACAAGTCTATTCCATTCTTGCTTGTAATCAGAATCTTTATTATAGGCAAAAATATTTTTTAATCATAATATTTTAAAAGAGTCTCCAAGCAATCAAACTAGGCAAAGGAAAGATGCAAATCACATAAAACAAGTAAATAAACAAGCAAATGAAAAGATGTCTGTTAAGAGAACCCCAAACATAAAGAAAAATATTGCTTTTCGCATAAGCTAACTCATTCCTGATGCTTGACTTTTCCTCAATAGATCGCTGCAATCATTCAACTGACTTGAAGAATCTGAAAGATATTTGTGCCATTCCTACTAAACCTTGTTTTTTGTGGGATTTGGTCAGGATGGCTGATGTAGTTCATTAAACTGATTGGATTTAAAGCATAGACGCAATTAAGTGTTGGGCTTTGATTAGATGATGCTAATCTTTTGTTGCACTATATATGATATTTTAGATATTGTCGTCCTATGTAAACCAGGTTGGAGTGTTAAAAAACCCAGGATGGTATCAATGATTGTGTGATTGAAGCCCCAACTCTTTTTAAGCATATGACACAAGTAACACTGAAGAGGCAGTACTTCAGTGATGTCATCAAAGCCACCATCTTGACTTTTCTGATTCCCTCCATGGCTATCCCTAAATACCCATAGCTTTATTTTTCATATTTCCAGTGGAAAGCACTATACTAATAATCTGTTATAACAAACCAGGAGCAGAAATCCAGCAAGCCGTAGTAAAGGTGGAACTATAAAAATAGCATCCTCGGATACGTTAGAAAGTGACCACATTGATTTGCAAAGAAATAATTTGAAAGTGAAATCCAATGTAGAAGGAGCAAAGAAAAAGTGGGATGAAATCAGATTATTGTATAATGTAGATTATCTGTAATTCGGGTCTGGCTAAACTGTGATTTTTGCCAATGAAATAAATGTAGAAAGTCCTTCCTTTTTTCTATTTACTAGGACTTATATATTATTCAATCCAAAGTCTAGTTCATTATAGACTGAACATATGACCAGACTAAATCAAAAAATATGATCTAGATTGATTACCTCATGCTTATCTTTTGGCATACCTAGTTATAATCCCCTAGCTCTACCATTTGCAGTAGTTTGCTAGTAATAAGTTGGCCATGATATTTTTTAGTTCCACTGGAGAGGATTTTTCGTCAATGGTTATCTTCCAAAGAGGTTGAAACTAGAATTTCCATAATTCCTAGTGAGGAATGCTAAGTCATTCCATTCTAAGAGATGCAATCACAATGTTTCTGGTGATTAGAAAGGTAGTATACACAAGGATTTCTTTTGCTCCTGTACAGTGGGATTTTTACATTGCGTTCTTGAATAATTGCATACCTCTTTTGGTGTTTCTTTCCACAAAAGGCTTCATAATTCTATTCTATTCTATTCTATTCTATTCTATTCTATTCTATTCTATTCTATTCTATTCCAATCCAATCCAATCCAATCCAATCCAACCTGAAAGTGGGTACGGGGGAAAAAACAAGAAATTGCTCTTTAGAAAAGTAGTTTGCATTCAAAATTCCCTTTCTGAATGATAGGGTCAGAAACCAATCTGTTCTGCTTTTGATTAAAGTGATCATGAAAACATACTTTCTGCTTTACAGGGCATTAAATAGAATGTCTTCCACATTTTTAATGGTTACAATCTTGTTTCAGAATGCTATAGTGAAAGTGAGCATGAAGATCCAGAAATAAATGCAGAGACACCACCCCCTCCATATTCAGATCAGTTGCTGCTGTCTGATTTGGTATGAATTATAGTAATTAACTTGCTTCCATTTGCTGAATGGCTTGTCCAAATGTCACTCGGTACAGTTTAAAAGATGGCTCCAAGATAAGCAATCCATAGAAAGAGTTGTGAATTGTTTATTCTGTTTAAAGTCAGTCATGTGACAAAATAAATGTTAAGCAAATTACTAGGGCTTTTGTTCCTTTTAAAGTATCACTTATTTTGCACATTTTATACCAGGTTTCATGTAGTTCATCTCCAGGCAGTTTATAATATCAAAGTGCGTTAAAAAAATTAAGACATTGGTCAAGATGGTACAATCAAAGCACTATGCATAAAAGGCGGACTTTTGATCAAACATCAAAGGCTGTCCTGTTAACATTTTTTTTAAAAAAATACTTGCAAGGAATTGAGTGGAAAAGTTTAAAGAACCATCACATAAGCACACCATGGTCCTCTTGCCTTACAACTATTTAATTTATTTATCAAAGAATTAAAAAAACAAAAAGGTCAGGAGCACAACATGGATTTCATGGACTGTAAGTCCCTCTTTTCCAGTCCAGAATAACCCCCTAACACACACACACACACACTGAATTCCCTTTCACAAAGCTGCTGATTTTGCTTTGCCTTCCCCCTCTCCAACAATAGGAACATTGTTGTTGTTTTTGCATTGTGCTTGAGTGTCCCTGCTCCTGCTGGTCTCCCCTTGAGCTGACCCCTGAAAGAGTATTTAAGAGCACCATTAGCAAGCGCAGCTTTCTTTCCCTGTTCTTCTTTCACCATGTTTTCTTTCCTTGGGGAAGAAAAAGTCAAAAACAAATGGACACATTAGGGACTGGGATGTGATGAAGCCCATCCCCCAGAGCATCAGGAAAGGAACAGAAAAATGGCATCTTCGTTTGAAGAAGAGATTAGAGATGACAGGAACTAAGAAGGAGGAAAGAAGATTTTCTACTATTCTCCAACTAACAAAGGAATAGAGTAAGATATTTGGGTTGGGAGCCAATTAGCATCTAAAACAGTGGTTCTCAACCTGTGGGTCGGGACCCCATTTAGGGTCGAACGACCATTTCACGGGGGTCGCCAAACAATGCAGTCCACCATTTTTTTCCCCCTTTTCCTTAGCTGTGCTACTCCCTTTTATTCTATTGGCTTTTGAAAGCCAATAGAATAGACTCTCTTGAATAGAGTCTACTTCTATTGGCTTTCAAAAGCCAATAGGAATTGTCCAGGCTGTCTCTGCCCTGCTGAGCCCGCCAAAAGTCCCATTCTGCAAATGGTGCTGCACCAGTTGAGTAGTCCTTGACTTACGACCGGTTGAGTAGTTCTCGACTTATGACCGGTTGGGGGTCGTGGCATTAAAAAGGTTGAGAACCACTGATCTAAAATGAATTTCTCAACCTCAACAATTTTAATATGTTTGGATCTCAAGCCACAGAATTCCCCAGCAAGTAGGCTGGCTGGGAAATTCTGGGAGTTGAGGTCCACGTATATTAAAATTGTTGAAGATGAGAAATACCAGATATGTGATAGAACATAGAGGCCCTGTATTTTAGCTAGCATTAGTAAGAACTTACCAAAAGCACCACAGTCAGACAAACTTCTCATTCTTGATTTAGAGAATAAGCCTTTCAAAATATCATCTTCTGGAAAAGTGCACTTAATTATTTTGGTTCCAGTGAGAGAGAAATGTGGTTTGAAAACTCTATGGTTCCTTTTTAAAAATAAATGTAATATATCTGAGACAGATTCTACGAAAGCTTTGAGGATTAAAATGATTTGAGCTGCCTCATTGTTTATCCTGAATAATGGTTCCACGTAATTCAGACAGCCCAGTTTCTAGCTGTTATCCCCAAACTATGACTTCTAAATATTCACCAGTGAGGCATTTTACATATAATTAATGGCCTTTTGCTGAGGGATGGAGGGATGCCTGGCTCATCCAGGTTTTAGCTTTGTCAAGTCTGCAAATATCAAATCAGGAATTATGTTATTAGAACAGAAGGCCATGCGATTGCCAATGTTTTCTCCTAATGGGTTTCTGCTGTTTTAGTAAGATAAGGCAATTCTTTCCAACTGCCTCCAAACCAATTCTGTGGTGCAGAATAAGTGCATGTGCGCACCCACATACACAAGTGTGCACACGTACATACACGCCTATGCATGACTGGGTAGAAAAAAATAAATTTAATTAATCACATTTTTTCTACTTTATGATAAAAAAGTCTGTAATTCTGAAAACCTTCTTACCAGAGGAAAAGGCGGTTCTTGCCTGTTTTGTCTTTTATCCTGCTGCATTCCTATATTATTCTAAGAGGCCCTCCAGCCTTCGGGACAGATTTTTTGCATGGGGAAAAAAATGTGCAGGTTGTCCTTGACTTACGATCACAATTGAGCCCAACATTTCTGTTGTTAAGTGAAACATTTGTTAAGAGGGTTTTGCCCATTTTACAACTTTTCTTGCCACAGTTGTTCAGTGAACCACCGAAATTGTTAAGCTAGTAACACGGTTGTTAAGTAAATCTGGCTTCCCCATTGACTTTGCTTGTCCTAAGGCAGGGGTCTTCAAACTTGGCCCTTTTATGACTTGCGGACTTCAATCCCAGAATTCCTCAGCCAGCGTGCACGCTGGCTGAGGAATTCTGGGAGTTGAAGTCCACAAGTCGTAAAAGGGCCAAGTTTGAAGACCTCTGTCCTAAGGTCACAGAAGGTGAGTACATGACCCAAGACACTGCAACTGTCATAAATATGAACTAGTTCCCAAGCATCCAAATTTTGATCACATGACCACAGAGATGCTGCAAAGTGAAAAATGGTCAAGCCCACTTTTTCCCACCCTGTTGTAACTTCAAACCGTCACTAAATAAACTGTTGCAAGTCAAGGACTACTTGTACCAATACAAAAGAAATCATCTTTCCCTTGAGAAGAACATTTCCTATGGAAACTCTGGGCCTAAAAACCTGAAAAATACTCTCTAAAAATGACGGGTAAATACCAGTGTAAAGAATGGTGGCCAACCAATTCTTGAATAAGCCCCAAACTTAACAAGGGGCCTGTTAAAGGAGATGAATGTCTTTCTGGGTCAAAGTGCTTAGAGCAGACATGTCAACCACAAGGCCTGGGGGCCGGATATGGCCCGCGAAGTAATTTCATGTGGCCCGCGAAGCCATCCTGGAAACAGTGAGGGAACAGCCCCCGCTGCCTTGACCCTGGGCCAGGCTGGTCAGGAGGGAGCCAATGTACAATTTTGTCGTGGCCATCTATGCAGAAACGCATTTAGTCTTAGCTCCATAACAACCCCCCCTGCATGGTCTGAGAGGAACAATGAGGCTCCTCCAATGGACCATACCTTGGCACTTGCCCTGGTCCCACCCCCTTCTGCCAGAGACCCTCAGATCTATCCCACTCTTGAGCAGGCCCCCACAGGCACCCTTGAAGCGAACAATGTAGAGCTGGCTACGCCCACTCAGTAGGCCACACCCACCCTAGTCACACCCACTCGGCCCCCTGAGGGCAACTACAATGCTGATGCGGGCGTCAATGAATTTGAGTTTGACACCCCTGGCTTAGAGTCACACCATACATGTAAATGAGGCTGGATATTTTTTGTCCATTTTCTAGGAATGGGGGTATTATTTTTCTGGGTTTTAAAAATGTGTTAAACCTAGCTCAGGATTAATATTGTAGTTTTCATCTGTCTTCTGTCTCAGAACTGGGGCAAGAGGGGGGATTGGCTCAGCTGAGACCACAGACTACAGTTGTCTGCAGAAGTTTTAGAAGTAGTCCTAAGTTCCAGACATCTAGCTATCCAAGGAGCTGTATGAAAGCGAATTTATTGATTCTTGGCAATAACAACAATACAATCTTTCCCCTTTTTGTTTTTAATTTGTTCTGGAAAACAGGCCCGACAAGAGCTTTCCTCAGCATCACATCTTTTAAATGAAGTACCACATTCCTTATCTTCCCCAGAAAGCAGTTCAATGAAAACCCAAGGCTCGTCTTCCTCATTGTGCAACCTGTTGCAGTCGGAGAGGCAGTCATGGCTTGACTTAATTAGCAGCTCTTCTGCTCAAGGAGAAGTGGACAATCAACCTCCAGCTGCTTGTGGTAACTCTGCAATTACTGATTGCCAGTTGACAGACTATAATGAAACAGTGGAAAGTTTCAGATCTGAGGAAAACATTCAGAATACAGCGAATGAAGACAGATCTTCATTAGACAATGCAGATAATAACTTAGCTGTACCTGGAAAAATAGCATCAGCAGCTGTAAGTAAAGGTGAGTAAAACAAAAAGCTACCATATACATTGTTCTAGTATCTCCTCCATTTTTGCTTTTAATCCAGCTTTTAAATCAAAATTGTCTTACAAAACTAGAAGGCAGTGTGAAAACACAATACAGGTAGTCCTTTCGTAACAACCGCTCACTCAGTGACATTTGAAACTATGATGGACCTGTCCCTACAAGGCATTTACAATCCAGTTCTGGAGTTCCAAAGATGCTCCCCCCCATCCCATAATCATGTATTCACATGTGGGCACTTGGCAATTGGCCCATATTGACATTTGCAGCATTCTACATGAGTTACATGAGCCTGCAGGAGCCCTGATGGTGCAGTGGTTAGAATGCAGTATTGCAGGCTAACTCTGCCCACAGGCTGGACTTTGATCCTGATGGGGCTTGAGGGTGGCTCGGCCTTCCATCCTTCCAAGGCTGATAAAATGAGGACCTAGATAGTTGGGGGCAATATTTTAAACTGTCCAGAAAGTGTGTAAAGCATTATGGGACAGTACATAAGTTTAAATGCTAGTGCTATTTCTATTGCACGATCATGATATTCAGCCGTTTTTGCTGGTTTCTGGTCTTCTGATTTCTGGTAAAAAAACTGACCATTGAAAAAATGGGTTTGTTTAACAACCACCACATTTGCTTAACAACCATCCATAAAAAGATCATAAAATTGAGTACGATCAAGGTGTGACCTGCTTAACAACTCCTACGACCTATGGCTGTAATTTCAGGCTCAGTTGTAGCTGTAAGTCAAGGGCTGCCTGCAAAAGTGATGACAAATAAAAAAGAAAGCATTGGTAAGCATTAGAAATACTTAATGTGGGTAGGAAGACAAGATAGATATCGAAATAAAAATAAACGCTTCCAAGAATGCACATTATTTTACTTGAAGGAAAGTGTTGGACAAAGCTTCTTCCCAGGAGGTGATTTAATATCTGAGTCATTGCAGTTGAAAATTTTTTCTCTGGTTAGAAGTAGGCAGATACCCTATAAAATTGTTTTATTGAAATAGTGTCCAGGACTCTTGAACTTTCAAAATCCAGGTAACTGGATGTTTTTCCAATCATTTTGAAAAATAGCCACCACATATATTGCAATTCAGCCAAGATCCAAATCCTTTGGCTTCTGAGTTAAGAAAAGAGTTATACCTATTATCTGGAAAGAAAGTGCTCTCCTTGAGTTTTGAGGACCTGGCTTTTATTCAGGCCTGAAGCTAAACCAAATTACTCACTTTCCCCAAGACATTTGCAGTTGGATGTACAGATATATTTAAAATAAGCCAATGATCAAGGGCCATTTCACTTTGATTTCAGACCAAGATAAAGCACCAAAACTGCTTTGGTTGCCCAGACTGGCTGTTTTAATTGGAGGAGACATGGGAAGAAAGCTATTGTTTGTGTGTAATCCTAGATTTTTATATTAATACAATTCCCAAGTGATGGTATATATTGGAATTTTCAGGGATGTTCTTTTTCTATTTAGAATAAACTTGTACATGTATGCATAACTCCAGTCTATATAAATAAAGTGGGCTGAGTCAATCCAGATGCTGCTTCTGCCACACAGCTGCATTTCAACTCTCAGTTTAACAATTCTTAACAACATGCCAAATTCATTGAAATTCCTATTGCAATATATTTGCTATATATACACTAGATTCTTGACTTTAAAATAACTTGGTTTAGCAGACTTCAAATATAAACTTTTCCTCTAGTCATCCAGTTAAAATAATGAAAAATTGCAGCATAGACTGTTTACATTAATCAGGGATTTAATGGTCATTCATGATGAAGGTACACTTCTGCCTTCTGAATAGACTGTTTAAACTGAGGGTTTACTGCATTTTTGTACAAGAGATAACAGAATCTTGATAGATGCTTATTCTGTTGGGAAGCCTTAACTGGTTTCTTGTAGAATACAATCATTTGCATGTTTTCTTCTGAAAGAAAAAGGTGTGAATTGGTTTTAGAAGCAGGAAATGAGATAGAGTTTCACACTATTGAATGTCCCTTTTTTAAACTTAAAATTCAAATGTTTGCATGTATTAAAATGCATACTTTTTAATTTTTTACATATGGTAATTAATACTTACAAATCTTTATGTGGCCTCTATTATTTCTTTCTGTGGAAGGAAATGCATGCTTTTTAATACGTGCAAACATTTATGTAGCCTCTCTTATTTCCTTCTCTGGAAGGAAATACTGGACAAATGGCTAGAGAGAAAGAGGGTAAATCAGTCTGCCATGATTGACTACCTATCTTTATTAAAAGAAGAAAACAATAGCAAAGTAGTAGCACAATATAAAAATAACCAGAATTCCCAGTTGCACATTGTTTGACTTTAAAACTGTAAAACTATAAACTATAGTCAGAGGGTGCTTCTAATCCAAAGAACAGGTAGACAGAAGCAACAACTAGTTGTTGTCATTTTTCTTTCATTTGATGGGAGCCTCATATGCTTGGTTTTAACAGGAGGCTATGAAAACTAATAATAATGAAGAGGAAATTGTAGAAAATGAACACAGCTACAACAGAATGAACCTTATTTATGTTGTATTGTTTGTCTGTGATAGCAATAACACCCTCTTTTCTGAGATATTTATAGACCCTTTGCAGTCAATTGTTATAGGAGAATCAGGTCTAATGCATTTTATGTTCAATCATTTTTACTGCCTTCTTAGGATATATCTATACTTGGTAGGGAATGACTTTAGACAATTCTAACACCTGATTTTCAGAAATTACTGGATTTAGGCAAGATAGACAGAAGCTTCTAGCACTTCTGAAATGCAGAAGGATGGCAGTAGTGGTTTAATATATTTACAAATTAAGGATGGCTCTTCTATGCAAGTGGGATATCATCCTGGTATTTCATTTGAAAAAAAAATAATAATTGTGGCCAAAACATTTTCCTTGTATCACTTGAGTGATAAGGGCACTTGCTGAAGGCCTAAAGGAAAAAGTGGAAATAAATTAAATTGATCTAAAGTCAGCCAATTCTAGAAATCCTTAGAGCAGTGTTTCTCAACCTTGACAATTTTAAGGCATGTGGACTTCAACTCCCAGAATTGCACAACCAGCATTGCTGGCTGTGGAATTCTGGGAGTTGAAGTCCACATGCCTTAAAATTGTCAAGGTTGAGAAACACTGCCTTAGAGGGTCACTAGAAACCCTCAAAAAGCATGTTGGAGTAATGTTGTTTTAATACTTTTGCACATTTTCAGTAGGGAATTGGCTGCTTGAATATCTAGAAGAAAAGCATTCCAAAGTACAGAGATCAGAGTCACCTAGATTTCATGAGATTTTGGTGAGATCTTTATAAGAATTCCAGTTGAAAAGAAGGCTTTAGTATATCAATGTCATCTACTCCCTTTTGGAGGATTCCAGAGATCTTTGAAAGAAATTAAGATGATCGATTAGGTCTTATTAGAGAATAAGACCTAAAAAAAACTTAGTATACTTCAGATAAAGACAGTGGACCATATAGGTTCCAAAGATAACTGCCTCCTCAGTTCTTTAACTCTGAATTTTGGACAGATGTTCAGTAAAAGTTGAAATTAACATCATGCAGAGACATTCTACAATTTTTTTCTACCTATTTTCATTCAAGCTGTGGAGATAAAAATTGCCTGACTGGCTCTTGCTTAATTAATTATAGCTTACATTGGATTTTTCCTACAACAAACTGAGTCACATTTAATGAGGTGATGAGTCAGAAAGAGACACTACAATAGCATATTGGCTCTTGTAATAGGCTAGTCTGCTAGAGTCCAGGCATTTTCTTCAGCATTGGGCTAAAGTAGTAACCTAAATTTAGCCTTTATCCAAGGACAATTATGGCATGTTTATACTTGCATAATTCTATAAAATAAATGAATATTTAATTACACATGTTTGAGGTGCACCATAATATAACATTGCTGCTAAAAATGAAATAGTTGACCCTGTACAGTCATATGCCCAGTTATGCTGCTAGGTGGAGAAAATGTTCCCTACGAAGGAGCTGCTCCGGACATTTCAATCATAAGTTGCTGGAATAGAGACATCCATCATTAATATATCATTTCTGATATGTGTACATTTTGGCTATTGCACCTGGAATCTTGAGTCCTGTTTTTTAGAATTCTTCATATAGTATATCAACAGATCAACTCATGGATGAGAATGTCAAAATAGTTCATATTGTATATTACTTTTTTTCCCCTAATTCCCTCCAGACCACCAGAAGTAGCACTCTCCCATTCACCGAACATGCTTTACTTAAAAAAAATCGAGTTCACCTGCACTCTATCACGGAATCCTCTCTTTTTATCTCCCATGCAGATCGTATCAAATCTTCTGTGGATGAAATGGAGAAACTGTACAAGTCTTTAGAGCAAGCAAGTTTATCTCCCATTGGGGACCGGCGACCTTCTACTAAGAAAGAGTTGAGAAAGTCCTTTATCAAAAGGAGTAAAAACCCTTCTGTAAATGAGAAACTTCATAAAATCCGAGCTCTGAATAGTACCTTAAAGGTAAAGGTTGATGGAGGAGAGAGGTTCTAGCTGTTTTGGATTGGGGGGGAGGAGGGGGAAAGCCTTTTGGATGTATTCATATGAACAGCTTAATTAGACTAGTAAAAACAGCTATGGTTGCATTCACCTGATGGACTGCATGTAGTTAATTTTAGTTTTAGTTAGTGATATGTGCATGCATATATGATTATAGCTTAGCTTTTTGTACAAACCCAGCCCATTTAGTCAATCTGCAATGCAATACATTATTCAGATAATGCAAATGTAACTATTACAACCAGTTGGATGTTTAGCAATTGTTAAAAATATTTTTCTATATCGTGAAATGATTATTTTTTAAAAACAAGGGAACTAATTAGTAATTATGAGATATAGTTTTCTTTTTTAAAAAAGTGAGAAGTCTAGGCAGTGCTTTTTTTGTAAAAAAAAAAAAAAGGTGTCAGAACTCACACATGTCATACAATCCACCTTGCCTACCCTACAATGTTCCATCCAAAAAAGGTGCTGGAACTCCGTTCTGGGTGTTCTATGACAAAAAAAGGCCTGACTCTAGGAGACGTGACATTTAAGAGACAGTTTTCTCAGTTTTGTTGGGTATATACACAAGAAGACTTGGATCATTTATCTGTCCCAATGTCTACGTCTAGTAACTTGTTTTTAATTCTTGTGTTGACTAGTGCAAAGAACATGACTTGGCCATGATAAACCAGCTGCTGGAGGATCATCAGCTAACAGCAAACAAGTATAGAGAGTGGAAGAATACAAACTCCATTTTGATTCAAGATATCTACCAGCCACCAGCCGGTCTGACTACAACTGAAGGAGAGAACACAGAATCAGAAATGACCACACAGTCATCTTGCATTGGATGATTAGTATTCAATGGAAATACTATTTGAAGACAGTGAATTTTCCATCACTGATCTCTTCAGTCATTCAGTTTAAACTGCCACATCTTCAGGTTTTGCTTCCATTGGTACTGGTACTTTTTGTACTGGAACAGAGCAGCCTTGGATTAACCAATAAGCAAGATAAGCACATGCTTAGGGTACCAAGGAAGGGGGGCACAGTAGAGTTTTTTCTCCTAGTGATCATGCCTTTAATTTGTTCACTGCCACACTCAACTTTAGTTTTCAGCACTTACTGAGTCTTAATATATTGTCAATTAAGCAATGGAAAAGTTGAGGAGCAGCATTGGGTTTAGATCAGGGATGTCAAACCGCCGGCCCACGGGCCGGATATGTCATGCCAAAACTGTACCCACCCCATTGCTGGCAATGGAGAAAATGTCACAATACGTTGCAACACATCATATGACGTTGCGAGTTTGACACCCCTAATTTAGAGCATCAACTGACCTTAATTTGGCCCTGGAACACAGAGTTTGTTGCCCAGAGCATGACTTTTCCTTTCCATTTTCCATGAAGATAGGAAAAATCTCCTCTAATGATCACATCACGATGCAACTCTTGTTACAGTTCTAAGAAGAACATTTATCTGGTGGGTGAGAATTGGGATTCTGTTTTGTAAAATCAGTCAACTTTGCTATAAGTATAATATTTTAGGAAATACATTTCTTGGTTTTCTGAATGTAGGGTATATACACAAGAAGACGGGTCATTTTAAATTTGGTTGAGAGAGTAGCAGAACATTTTAGGCTGGAAAAAAACTACCAGGGTACGAATTATACAAAATGCACAATTTTGCCACAGCTTATCAATGCTTTAATTGTTTCTGCTGACGGACTGTTTTTAGTCACAGAAGAAATAAATAAAAGAAGGTTGGTGTTTGTATTCTGTATAGCCTTCTCATGATCTATTCAAAGGATACAGTTTCAGTCATAATATCTTCAGGTTTATGAAAAAATCCATTTATCATATCAGCGAAATTGTATTTGAACTGTTTTTTATGAGCAAATAAATTCATTGGCCAAAATGTATGTATCCGTCTTTCCTCAATGTTTTATGGAGCATAAACCAAACTGTAAATGAAAACAAGTACAAAACACAGATATAAAAGCTTTACTTCTGC
The DNA here is from genome assembly GCF_016545835.1 of Crotalus tigris. NCBI lineage: Eukaryota > Metazoa > Chordata > Lepidosauria > Squamata > Viperidae > Crotalus > Crotalus tigris. Next base: position 698,952 of record NW_024097321.1, on the reverse strand, counting down.
TTTTTGTGAAAATGTAGATATTTTTTTCAGTGGCTGATCTCAAAAAGCTAAGCCAAACCTGAATTGTCCTTGGATAGAAGATCATGAGGAAAGTCTAGTGGTATAAATTAGATTTAGAAACCAAAAGATCAGCCCACAGATAGGCAATGGCCGGTTTTCTGCAGGTTTTGTTATAGCTGCTACTTACTGGTAAAATGACTTTGGGATGATCCTGTGTGAGACAACAAATACGTGCCGAGGTTTGTATTTGTTGCCATGAAAACTGCTTAGATATAGCAATAACAATAGCACTTAGACTTATATACCGCTTCACAGTGCTTTACAGCCCTCTCTAAGCAGTTACAGAGTCAGCATATTGCCCTCAATGATCCGGGTCCTCATTTTAATGGCCTCAGAAGGATGGAAGGTTGAGTCAACCTTGAGCAGGTGAGAATCGAATTGCTGGTAGTCAGCAGAATTAGCCTGCAATACTGCATTCAAACCACTATACCAGCATGTCTCTTAAAACCCAATACATATGACAGGCATGACTTGACAGTTCTTCTCAAATTTGAATCCTTTCCGATTTGCATGCATACATATATCTTTAGTACATTTTTTGGGCTGGATGACATTGAAGCAAGTCAACATTCCATCTAAACAAAGCCTAGCACTTCAATATTGCCTTTTTTTTCTTTCAGGGAGTCCTTATAAAAATGAACACAATTGGTCACTGAGCTTACACTACTGTTTTGCATTTTGCAGTTCTCTTTCTGATCCCCAGTCCCCTGTTTGAAATCAGTCCTAATTTTAGACGTGCACAAATGGTTAAATCATGGCCACTAATCAAGGAAAAGCAACATTTTTATCTGGTGAAAATGTCTACTGCTTTTGGAAAATTAGAGCATGCAGCTATATATTTATTCGTTTCAATGTTTGGTTTGAAGTGAAGTGATTTCAGTGAAAATCCTACCATTGCCACACCACCCCACCAAGCCCCCAAACCAATTTGTACAAGTGCTTGAACTCATAGTCACTGTTTCATGGTTGAATGTTTCTTCCTTCTCCCTGAATTAGTGAGATGATAGCATCTAGACTGCAGGTTTGCCATGAGCAGAATAATACCCTGATATAAAATTTGTAAATGAATAGTATGCGTCAAACTAGCCAAATCTGGAGACAGGCAATAGCATGGTTGATTTACAAGATAGAAGGGCGCACTCTGGTAAAGAAAGCCCCACCAAAGATTTAATGTTAATAATTTATTTATTTATTTATTTATGAGACTTATATACCGCTTTAAGTGCAAGCACTCTCTAAGCGGTGTACACTAGTAAGCAATGTATATATATATATATTTACATTGCCCCCAACAATCTGGGTCCTCATTTTACCTACCCCGGAAGGACGGAAGGCTGAGTCAACCTTGAGCCGGTGAGATTTGAACCGCTGACTTGCTGAACACAGTCAGCTAAAGTGGCCTGCAGTACTGCACTCTAACTGCTGCACCACCTCGATATGAACCTTGGAGTTTATTATTTACTTATTAATCAAATTTGTACAGGTATATAGGCAGGTAATCCATTTGGCCTTCCCCAACCTTTTGCCTGCCAAAGTTCCTGGTAAGTTTCTTAATGTGTGAGTGGATGGCCATAAAAATTGAGAAGTTTACCATTTTGAACAGTTTTTTAAAAAACCCTTATATTCATGCTATGCGGGTTTTCCTTTATATCAGGGGTCCCCAACCCCTGATCCATGGACCAGTACTGGGCTGCGGCATGCAAACAACCGGTCTGCACAAACAAGGAAAGCCCCATCCACAGGATGCAGGCAGCACACAAAACCATGCCCCCTCCAGTCCACAGAAAAACTTTTCTGCACGTAACCAGTCCTTGGGGACCTCTGCTTTATAGGATGGGTGAACTTTCTAACAACAGGAAGATGTTCTGTGGTTTCTATTATTGTGGCGTGAGCCTGCCCTAAGAACAAGAAAGGAAACTAGTAAAGAAATAAATTAAATTAAAAAAATGGTTCTGTATTGGCCAATCTAATGCCCATATTCAGAATCCTAAGAGTTGAGTTGAATTGTTATGACTCTGTTGGTTGCAGCACCTGCTGCCTCCCAGAAAGTGTGTTACTGGCACACAATTGCCAAGTTAAGCCTTGTGACCAAGCTGAAAATTAAGGGAATGCTTGTGCAGAACAGCTGCAGGTTTGAACGTTTAAGCATGTAGGGTGGGATTTATGCATCCCCTTGCATATAACAGTATCCAATGGGGACCTGTTTTCTGGAGCCCAATATACTCTCAACAATATTCTGGAAGAAAAGTTACTAATGGCTTCTATTTCTGCTGCTCCGCACTTTAGATGTGAAGTGCACTGCTGAAATATTTTAAACTGAACACAAGAACATGATAATACAGTTTCAGAACAATGGCATGTGGCCTGATCTTGAGGGATGACTGCAACCATCCTAAAAAGGATGGACTCAGTAAGTTTAACTTCTTAAGTACAAATGCAGCCAATATCTGCCTAAAGCAAAGTCACTTAAAAATACTTTCTCTGAAACTAAGGTTTGCTAAAAGATTGATCATGTGTCAATTCTATGTAGGATTATATGATTACAGTCTCCAAAGTACATGATTAATAGATATGGAATTCTTTCTTTCTTATCCTAACTTCAATGTAGCCTGAATTCATCACCGTTTTGGATGAATGATGTGATATCTATGACAGAAAAAAATAAATCCCCATCTTTAAAAAATAGGCAAATTCTTTTGCAGAGGAAAAAATGTATTTCCCATCATTGCCATCACCCCCATCTCCTTTAGGAAAGAATCCAATTTATTTATTTCAAACTAAGCCACATGTAAGTTTCAGCTGCATGTAAGGCTATGAAACGGATGAAACTGGTACATGAGTGCAACCTTGTGGCTTTTCAGGGAGTTACAAGCTTCAATTACTGCATTTTTTTATCCTGTATTACTTTTTTTTTTGAAATTTGAATACTATTTAGTCACTTGAAGATGGTAACACCATAATTTAGTTAGAATTGCATACATTTTGAGGTCTCTCTCTTTTCTATCACCTTTTCTCTCTCTCTCTCATCTATCTATCTATCTATCTATCTATCTATCTATCTATCTATCTATCTATCTATCTATCTATCATCTTTCTCTCATTAATCTATCATCTACCTATCATCTATCTATAATCATCTCTTTCTCTCTCATCTATCTCTTTCTCCTCTCTCTCATCTATTGTCATCACATACCAAAGGAACGGGATACATGTATTTCTCAGAAAAATAATAATTTATTTAGCTGTAAGGCACTCTGCTTGAACAAAGTAGTATCCACTATAAGGAAAATCAAAAGAAAAAAAGAGTTCAAGAAACAAAAGAAAATTGGCTGAAAACAAATGGGAAGAGAAAATATATATATATTGGATCTTGCCTCAGTACAAAATCATTCTACCCTTTGTTTAAAATCATAAGTTCAAATCCAACGGTACATGCAATAGTCGGGCCACAATTTTTCATGCTTAGGCAATGTCATTAACATTTCTCTTCCATTGTTTTCTTTTCTAGTACCATAAATTAGCAAAAGAGCTGGCAGGTAGGCAGGCTGACACTCTGTCTAGCTATGCATTTTATCCACTGTTCTCAATAGAAAGACACTTCATTAAAATGGCTTGTTTGTAGAGCACAGGGTTGACCATAGGAACCACCAGCAGTTTTTTTTTTACCCCCAAAGGCATTCCAGAGCTCACTGCAGCCCCTTAAAGGATAGAGAACCAAGTTTTGGTTTTCTGAAAATTGGAATTTAAGAGGCAAGATGAGTGCCTTAACCCTTGCAGAGATTAACTCCCCATCATCCCCTGCAGCCTCCCACTGGAGCATTTTCCTCACTGTAGAATTTTGAGGAGCTTAAAGGGGAAATGTTTAATTCTTTACTTTTTTATCTTTTAAAATTCTAATACTCCCTCAAAGAGCAAAAATGTGGCTACACCTGTTAAAACTATAGAAGGACAAATCCAGTGTGATACACCAAAGAATAACAAAGGATACAAAATATAGTTGTGCCCAAGAATCCCTGTTTTGACATGTTTCCATGTGGGACAATCCATTCTAAGTGGTTAGGATCAAGGCAAATTGTGAATGAATTTATTTTGAGAATATAGCTTTCTTCAATTCGGGAGCTCACCATACAGGGAAATCCAAAGAAATGTAGCTTTGCCTGACTTTTCATAGAAGTATTGTACTGTATAAATATCTTGAACCTGATGCCTCCAGATATTTGGGAATTCAGTGACTATTTTTTCCATTCTATTTGCATCTGACTCTTGAAAAATGAAACGTGAGTATATAGTTGATGCAGAGACCATCAAAACTCAGGAACTGAGGAACGTGTCTTGATCAATAGCTGCTGACAACATGACATATAACCTATTGACTGACCCTGCAAAACTTTAAGCATTTCACAGCTTAGTAGTTTAGCACTTAGAAGTGTTCTGTTAGCAAGCTTCATTTCATTCACACATATCAGGCAGACCATTATCTAAACTACTTTTTCAGACTTGGCAACTTTAAGATGTGTGAAAGGCAACTCCCAGAATTCCCCAGCCAGCACCTTTCTCAGCTACTTTTGCTACTTTAAATCAACTAGATTAATTTAAAACCTAGTGGCAGCATTCATACTGCATGCTTATTGCAATTGGTTACTTTTAGCCTTTGGTAAATTCTTTGAAGATTTGACTTTGAAGATATGCACATTATGATTTAATACACTGTGCAAACTTGAAAAACAAATCGAAGGCATTGGATGAACTTACCTATAGAAATATTCTGTTTAGCATCAAAATTTTTGTTCTGACTGCTATGAGAAATTTATCTACAATAGTTCAAATGTCAAATATTGGGGGGGGGGAATAGAAGTCTGCATTGCTAATTTCTTTCTCCAATTTTTTCAAGGGCATTTTGGCCAGTTTTCTCAGAAGAGATTGGAAGAAGAGAGTAAGAATTTTTGGTGAAAAGTCTGCCCACGTTTGAAGGCAAAGTTACCTGCTGTAATTGTTATGTAATCACTTCTAATTGTTCTTAATAAATCTTAAGTGAGGTCAAAGAAAATTACTTGTGTGATGCTCTTATCTATTCCTAATTGCTGGTATGGTTATTTTGATCCATTTTTTGTTTTGCTTTTCTTTCTTTTCTTTCTCTGAAGGCAGATTTGATCCAAATATTGAAAATGGGTTAATTAAGCAACTTCTAGAAAAGAAGGATTGGAACACTTCAATTGGTTGGAGGTAGAGTGAATTGTTTTCAGATGCAGGTCAGATGGCCAATGAGGATGGGAATCTGACTGATATTAATTACACCACAATAAATTAACATAAAGGCGGTTTGCTAATTGTTGAAGCTGGTAAAGGCATGATTTCAGAAAGAGTCTTCATGCATAAATACATGAGTTTTTATAATTTGATTTCATTTATTTAACTCACATTTTCACTCAAGATAAGTAGTGTATTTCCTTCCTACAAACTTTTTCTTCTGCAAACCAGCAGTGAAAATGGAGTGCTAAACATTTTTAAAAGGGAGCAATGGGTATGATTTTCTTTTTAATGCAGAAAAAAATAATCTTTTTTTTGCTTCCTCTGTGCATTTTGACAATTTAATTGCAGAAAACACAAACAAATATAACATATTATTTAACTACAAATGACATGTATGATTATTAATCTTGCTTGTTCCAAAGAACTATTGTTATTCTGACTCGAGTGTACTTTTGTACGTTGTTAATTATTCTAGTGGCAATCACATGGAGAGACAAATGACAACATTTGCAATGATGTAGAAAACTGTGTATAACACATTGTATATATGTTATATATATTGTATACGTAGAGCTATATTTTATTTTTGAAACAAATTGTTTAATTTCATGCTGCGTGAATATTTTTTCTTAACGTATGTATATAAATGCTGCACTACCTTACAGATACAATTACACTCACATTTTTACACACATTTACACACAATGGTATTATTTTAGAGGACTCATAACATATACATGTAATCTTATTCTATTACTCAATTTATGCAGATTTTGAAACAGAAAATATGCTATTTAAATACATGTGATAAAATCAGATTGGATGAATATGTTTATTTAAAAAATGAAGTAGTGCAATATATTTCATTACCCAAATGTTAGCACTGTACAGATATTGACAATAGTATTTACAGAACTGGCTATTGCTAGCCACTTTTGATACAAAATGCAAGAATAATGTGAATTACCACTGCTAGCTATTGTTCACATGTCATCTGTCTGAAAAGAATATTACATAATCTGATACCTGTAGAAATATTGGAATTGTATCTGGCTAGGAAAGATGGTTCACACTATTTTTCCACACGTGATAAAGAAGTTTTGTTTAGTGTTCAATGTAGACAATGTAGATAGAAGCTTCAATTATTATGAAAGAGTGATCCTCAGTTCATGTGGATTGTACTTTTAGTGAATGAATGTCGTTTTTCAATATCCCAGGGATAGCACTGATTTACTTTATCATTGCAGTTAGCTCGTACTCCCCATCATAAAGGATTAGATGCTAAGAATATTTTCATCAACAAAAAATTCTTTACAATTGTTTATACCTAAAGGGATTTGTTTCAAACTCCTATACACAAATACACTTAAAATACTGATAGGGCTTTATCATATATTTGTTTTCCATACCACACTTTATTTTATGGGGTGAGGTGGAAGTGGAATTAGCTTGTACTGCATGTAATTTGGACCTATTAAAATAGTAATCTCTAACCGATTATTCCAGAAAGAAGATTGCCAGCTCTAAGACTAAAATATCTCTACAGAGATGTATTAAAATATTTGTTTCTTAGCTTTCAAAGAATTAGCAATAGAACTCTAATCTTCGTTATCTCCCTCAAATCAGCTTTGATTCTTAGAATCAAGTGGTAATTCTTATTTTCTCACTCATCTGCTCCCGTCAGATCTCTCCAGCAATGGTTTCAAACTTTTATTTCTTTTCTCACAAATTCTCCTGCACAGCTTTTGAACTTTAGGAGTTCCATGTATGCCTGGTGATGCAAGAAGAGTCTTTAAAAATTGGTTCGTGTTTACTTAGAGAGTTCTGCCATCAAGGTTATACTATACCAAGATTCTCCGTAATAAATATCAGCAGCAGTAATGGAACTGTCTACCAGAAACATTGTAAAGATGTCAGGCAGATCCTCACTTGTGCACTGGCAGTTCTTCACTTATTAAAACATGATATAACTAGTTTACATCCCATTCATTCAAAACCTACCATACTGAATAGAGAGAAATCTTTAACAAACATATTAACAGACACAAAGGATAATGTACACCAGGTTTCAAACTGCTTCTATAAACACATTGTAGAAACATGTTCCTATATTTCTTTCTGCTTTGAGTCATGGGTGAAAAGCTATTGTGTTCGCCTCAGTATAATCCTTGTTAGCTGAGCTTGCTGAGTAATTCCAGTAATGTCATTTAAAATCACCAGATCTCCTAAACTTTGAGGATGCTCACCCTGTTACAGTTCTTGGGGGAAAAAACAAGTCTCAAGTGCTTTTGAGAAGACTAGGAGGATAGAGGTTTGCCAAACTACAAAAGAAAGGATGTTTCATAGGGCAGGGGCTGCCACAGAATAGTCATACTTTTTAGCTCCCATCAATGACAATATTTAAAGGAAGGGACTAAGAACAACCCACCCTATCAGATCATAAGTGAATGTATATGCTATGTTTTCATTCAGTCTATTCCTGAAGGTCTGCATGAATACAATAGCAGTGTATTTGAAGGATGTCACTTCTTAAGGTCAGCTGGCATGTACCCAATCCAAATTTTTGTACATTCTGATAAAGTTTATTACTGGAGTCTTTTCTACAGGTTAGAATACAAGAGATCTAGTGAGTGGCATAGTAGCCTAAAGGTGGAACTCTCACCTCACAATAAGGAGGCTGTGAGTTCAATTCTAGGTAGGGGAAAGATATTTCTCTCTCTGGGAACAATGAGTAATTGTCTGCTGTGAACTCTGCATAGGCATCAGGAAAGGCATCCGGCCTGCAAATGTTCAGCTTCAATCAGTCGCCCCAACTCCACACCAAAACAAGGGATTGCAGGGTCATTTAAAAAATATGAGAGATCTAGAGTGTATGCTGTTTCAAAGCCCTCAGAACTGGAGATACCTTTCTGTAAACTCTATTTTGTCATGAATGAATAAACAATTGCTTTCAGAGATGCATATAGTTTGTTTTTTGCACTTATTGTTTTCTATTTTCCTAACAGGATTTCCTCAAGTAAAAAAAACAAAATATTGTGATGTTTGTTTTCTGTGGGGATCTTTCTTGTATAATAAAGAGATCAACTTTAATTGATTCTTCCCAATCTCTCTGATGCAGAGAAAGGATCAGCACCATTTAGCAGTCAAACCCACAAAGCGCCTTCTTAACAATCTTGGTTAGAAACTTAATGGCAGAAACCCTCACAAGGGACAGTTTTTGAGAGTTGTTAAATAACTTAAGCCTGAATCTTTCAATAGATTTAAAGAGTGTTAGGTGATAGAAATAAGCAATACCAAGAAAACAAAAAGACGAAAAGCCATCTTTGAATGTTAGCAAGTCATTCTAACGCCTTTTAGTTTACCTGTGAGAGTAACATTTAGAGTAAGTTATATTTCCTGCCTTGAATCCTGGTTCGAAGGTAGAATATAAAAATAATCAGTAAAACAATGTGTTAATTTATATAAATATATTATGTATATACATTTATGTTTGGTTATCTCTTCTTATGGGAGAAGCCTATAATGTATATGATTAATATCAGAAACTATTATTAAAACATTAATGATAATAGCTATACTATTACTATTAATAGGCATATTGCATTCAGAAGACATTATGATTTGAAATATTGGTCCAAGTATTGCATGTGTGTGTTGAACACTACACAATAGCAATCAAAGATAACAATTTAATATATTGACATTTGCCTTTAATTTGATAACTATGCTTATTTATTGAACTGCATGAAAATATAATATGGGATGACACAATGACTAATTTAAAGACAAAAATACAGGAGTGGTTATAGAGACTGGAACAATAGGCATGGTTTAAAAGTTGCTGCCTTCTGCTTAGCAAATTATATACAATTGAAACCTCCATTTTGTTGGTTGGCCCAAAGAACAGGAGGTAAATCCAAGGAATTTACTGGTCTTAAAGAATAATTTATGATATCATAATTTTAATTATCAAATCTGACAATTATTAAGTTCAGATCTGATAAATAAAACAAATTAACAGATCCTTATTAGCCTGGAGATTTCCATTTTTGGAATAGGAGAGACAATTAGAACAATATTCTGAATTTTTTTTCTAAAGCTTGTTACATATGTTAGTTCTTTTGACCATGAACTGAGACATTGCTCTTTATTAGGCCCAGGTTATATATTTTTTCTCAGGCATGTTGTTGCAAAACAGAAGAACTAAGAAGAGATTGTTGATAGCTTTTCTTTTCTTTCTATTATAGGTTTTCTACTTAATGTAGAGAAAAATCACTGCTGTTGTGTACGAATTATAACACAGAGCAAATCTCAGAAAGAAAGCCTGGAAATTCAAATCTGCCTTCAAAAGAATTATAGAGGTACCTCTGTTATTTTGCATTCAGTTGTTTACACCCAACCAAATTGCTTGCTGAGCTATCATTGTAGTTATCATACCTACCTAGTTATCAAAACCTATCATTTCCACCTTGGTTACATTCCCTCATTTCTACACAGTAAAAATTTGATGTGGCTCAGTTTGTGCATTCTTTGATGGAGTATAAAGTTGAGAAATCATTCCAAGGAGAAGAGGAAAATAGTCACCATGAAGAAATGAGACAAACTGTTACTGTATTTTGAATATGAAACAGATTCATTGGAGCAATTCTCTCTCTCTCTCTCTCTCTCTCTCTCTCTCTCTCTCTCTCTCTCTCTCTCTCTCTCTCTCTCTCTCTCTCTCTCTCCATCTGTGTTTGTCGTGAATGAATTTGTGTGCATCTATGAGTGTTACCGTGTTTTGTGTGTGTATATATATTATTGAGTAATTCTTCAAAATGAAAGCAGTTTTGGAGGTACAAATGCTTTTCTTCAGCTCCATAGAAACAATGAATTGGATTGGGTATTATTCACATGAACAGAAGACAAAAGAGAATGTGCTTGTTGTGAATTCAGGGCTTCTCAGAAAAATACTCCTCCACTGTATGCATATAGTGTACTAGAGTAGAGCGTATCCCTGAAGACCCAAAGATGCTCTTTCAAAAGGCAACTGGATCATCTTGGTTTTTGCTTGAAGACATTTTGCTCCTCCTCCAAGTTCTGAATTGAAAAAGCTTGTTGGATGAGAAGCGAAATGTCTCCAAGGAAAAACAAAGAAGATCCAGTTGCCTTTTGAAAGAGCACCTTTGGGACAACCATGACCTGGATGTCTGAGAATCTCCATAGACATGTATCCCTGAAGAGGACCTGACTTCACTGAAGTATTCCCACGTTTGAAGCAACCCTACTTTTATTTACAGAGTGAGCCACTTGATTTGCAAGGCAGATCTTTTGACTGATCGGATGCAACAAACCTCCAGTAATATTTCCTCAAGGTGGATTTCTCATAATGAACATTCCTTTAACATATACATATATATGTTAAAGATAATTAACTGGATAGCTAAAATATATTCTAGCGATCCTGTACAGTAGGTAACAGTCACAAAACTTTGCGGCAAAAAAATAATAATAATCTAACAAACCAGTCTATGCTTGGTATATGAATTGTGATGATGTTAACTTGTCTATAGAAGGCAGTCCTCAATTTACAACCATTCTTTTAGAGACCGTTCAGAGTTACCATGGCACTGAAAAAAGTGACTTTCATCCAGTCCTTGCACTTATGACTGTCGTAGTATCCCCATGGCCAAGTGAGCAAAATTCAGGGACTTGGCAACCAACATGTATTTATCATAGCTGCAGCATCCTGGGGTCATGTGATCACCCCCTTTGTGACTTCCCCAGATGGCTCCTGACAAGCAAAGTCAATGGGGAAAGCCCATTAGCTTAACAACCATGCTGTTTGCTTAACAATGGCAATGAGTTGCTTAAAGACCAAAGCAATTTTTTTTTGTAAAATCAGGTATGACTCACTTAACAACTGCCTTGCTTAGCAATGGTGGCAGTAAGCCGAGGACTGCCTGTATGTATTTGCAGGAAGTCTCTAGTAATTGTAGGACTATTAGCTATTGGAGGACTGGCTCTGAGCCAGCTGTAGTTCAGGTGTTTTAGGTCACACAGCCCAATGCTCTGATTTGGTATCAGAAGTTTCTAAATATACCGAATTGCTGAAGTAGCAAGCGAGAGCATCTCTTCTGTTTTCAAGCATGTTGAATATATAATACAATGATACCCAGACTGGCTCAGGCCATGCAAGAAGCAACTTGAGTTCTCTAGCTCCTAGTCATAGTAGAACTGGCACAACTTCCCTCGTACGTTTGGATAAGTCTTTCCATCTTTGTGTATCACCTCAGCCAGGGACAGTAAATCAGAAGGATTTTATAAAACTTCCAGAAGCTATAATTCAGTCAAGACTGTGACTTCAGAATTCATGTCATCTCCAGGAGGAATTCTTGTCTCCACGGTTGACATCTCCACTTCTAGTCATACCTGCTGGTTAGTCCTGTCCATTGTATGGGCAGTGGAGGCGTGCTCACGGGTGTGCTGACGGACGCGGGTGGAGTTTTGCTGCTCAATGCTTGACGTTGTTGGGATACAGAATTCTCGGAAACATCTTTTGAAGTTTTCATCTAGAAAGGCATAAAGGATGGGATTGAGACAGCTATTGGTGTATCCTAGTGCAATGCAGAAATGCCAGGAGATGGTTTGGAAAGTAGTTTCTGGGATATGGACCAAGGCTTTAATGATAACATAAATATGGATTGGCGTCCAGCAGACGATGAAAACAGCCACAACCACAAGGACCATCCTGGTGATCCTCCGAAGATTTCGGTCCTTTTCCTTGGAGCCGGAGAGCATCCGCACGCTCTTCAGACGTAAAATCATCAGTCCGTAGCAGACTGTTATGATTAAGATGGGCATGATGAAGGCAAAGATGAAAACACAGATTTTCAGTAGGTTCTCCCAATACCAGGCTGGATGCGAGAACTTAAGGGTACAATCGATAGATCCTATAGAAATTAAAAGAAAACAAACGAATTTAAGCTTTTTTCACTGTTACTGTCTCTCCCCCCCTCACAAGCATGAGCGATAATTCTTTCTAAAGAAACAATTGCTTTTACATAACTTAAAATTAAGTGAATTTTTTTTTTGATGAAAAACCTATTCCCATTAGAAAAGTGTTCAGATTTTCATTGTCACCATTTGGAGAAAACATAACATGAACAGTTTGTATAATCTAAAAACACATCTATCTATCTATCTATCTATCTATCTATCTATCTATCTATCTATCTATCTATCTATCTATCTATCTATCTACTGTATATTCCGACGTATAAGACGACTTTTGAGAGCGTCGAAACAGCCTCCGAACTCGGGGGTCGTCTTATACGCCGAGTTGTCTTATACGCCGGAAATAAGGTAGTTTCTGGTGCATAAGATGACTTTCTAGGCATGCAACTCGGCGTTGATCGTCTTATACACCGGAAATACCGGTAGTTTCCAGCGTATAAGATGACTTTCTAGGCATGCGACTAGGCGTCGATCGTCTTGCAACTCGGCGTTGATTGTCTTGCGACCCAGCGTCGAACTAGGAGGTCATCTCATACACCGGGTCACCCTATACGCCGGAATATACGGTATCTATCTATCTATCTATCTATCTATCTATCTATCTATCTATCTATCTATCTATCTATCTATCTATCTATCTACCTACCTACCTACCTTCCTTCCTACCTACCTACCTACCTACCTACCTACCTATCTACTGTATCTATCACATTTATGTGGCCACCCATCTCATACAAAGTGACTCTTTGGGTGATGTAAAACAATTGAATAAAACAGAAGACAAATAAAAACAATCATCATTAAAGGATTAAAAATTAATTGTTAAAATAAGAATATTAGTTATAAAAAAATTAAATATACAAACCAGGGAGAGAGCAAGTATGTATCCAGGTCCCAATGATACGCCCAGACTGACTCTGTCATTGCAAGAAGCAACTTGAGGAGTTCTCTAGCATCTTAGAACATAATCAGATTTTGAGGGATTTCTTAAATGATAGTAAAGAAGAAGCAAGCCTCACTTCAGGGGGAAAAATGTTTCACAAGGAGGGTGCCGTGGCAAAGAAGGCCCTGGGATCTGCAGGTACTTAGCCATAACATCTCCTCCCTGCCAGATCTAATGAGACAGGCTGATGTCTGTCAGGGGGAGAGGGAGATATGATTGGGTCATTTGAGGGAAAACTGTAGACTTAGAAGCATTTTTAAGGATGTTTGAAAAATCTGCTTCTTGCAAAGTTAGTTTGAATTGATATTGTTAAAAGAAAAACATTTAAAATAGAATGTCGTCTTTTAAGTTTGACTCTTGAAGACTACCCGGATAGCAATATAGAAGTGCTTTCTCTTCTTCTACAGTGTTTTACGTGATTTTATTTCCCAGCATAATGTATAGTTGTGTTATTTCCTGACAGTCTCCCATCCAAATACTACCAGGCCAAATAATGGTTAGCTTTAAAAAAAAAAAAAATCACTCAGTGTTGTCTAAGTGCTGCCATTTAGCTGGAATGAATTTTTTTCCAAATTTTGCGTTGTAGTTCTTGCTCTAAAATGGCCTAATGGCCTTAAAATGTCCATATGTGAACAGTTATTTATATATGGCTATGTTTATATAAAAGTAAATAAATGCATATCTATCTACAAGGATACCCCCCCACATGCCTAAAACACTTGTTATATTAATTTTAAAAATCTGTGCACATTAATGCAAGATAGAATGGATTTATTAATCAATGGATCAATTGAGAGAAGCACAAATAACCTGGTTTATCTATTAGTATTTCTTAAATATCTAACATTTAGGCTGTAGTCTTATATACACTTAGTCCAAAGTAAAGTCTCATTAAACACAATGGAATTTACATCCAATGCTTGAATAGTCCTTTCCACGGTTACATTTTGATATGTAGTTAAGCAGTTGGAAGTATTTCCATTAATCTCAATTGTCTTACTGAGAAGACAGAGATGGAAATGCATTTCTTTAAGCAAAAATGCAAAATCTGAGACTTTTTCTAGTAATCAATACCTATTTTAGGTAACATGTTAGAATTTTTGCATATTTGTGAAACTCCTGGTTCTCTTAAGAGTTCCCTTCCTTTTTTCTGCTGAGTATCCAAGTCTTTTAAACTATACTTCTTGGTCAAGTTAAAGGGTAATTCTGAAATAAATTTTGAACCTTAAGTTGATAGAGACTTTGAAGGAATGCCTAGCAGGTACTGAGAAGAGGTGGGAGAAAATACAATAATTGAAAAAGAGACCCATCAGCCCAGGAAAGGTGGGAAGCATGAGAAGTAATTCTGCCTTAATTACGTTCGGTGTATTGATCTGGAGAGGTTAGCACATTTTCAGGATTAACATCAAGCTCTGCAAGGCAGGTAATTTTGGAAATAAGAACCATTTGGATTTCTGGCAATATCTTTACTGCTAGTAGGGCAAAGTATAGAATCACTCCAAGAGAGAGAGAGAGGGGGGGGAGACGGACGGAGGGGGAGGGAGGGAGGGAGAGGGAAGAGAGAGGGAGAGAGAGAGGAAGGGAGGGAGAGAGAGAGGGAAGGAAAGAGAGAGACAGAGAGAGAAAGAGGGAGAGAGGGAAAGAAGAGAGAGAGGGAGGGAGGGAGGGAGAGAGAGAGGGAGGGAGGGAGGGGGAGAGAGAGGGAGAGAGAGAGGAAGGGAGGGAGAGAGAGAGAGAGGGAGAGAGCGAGAGAGCGAGACCAAGACATATATACATACATACAGTTTCAAAAGGCATATTCATTTTTTAAAAAATCTTATAAAGGGTTTGTATCAGACCTGGTACAGTGCCTGATTCTAATTTGTTTCGAAACTACCTTAGGAATTCATTTCCTCGTAAATCTTCCCCAGGTTCAGATAAAGAAACCTCCAGTGTCCATTTGAAGGTAGGAAAAGAAATTCTGACTCACCATTACTCTCTTTGGTGGTTGCCATCACCATCACGGGAATGCCAATTGCTGAAGAAATGATCCAGTTACAGACGTTGACAATCTTGGCATTTCGAGGGGTGCGGAAATCCAAAGCCTTGACCGGGTGGCAAACTGCTATGTAGCGATCCACACTCATGGTGCAGAGGGTGAAAATACTTGTGAACATGTTATAGTAATCTATGGATATGACAATCTTACAAATAGTGGTGCCAAATGGCCATGTTCCCAGAAGATAATTCACGCTTTGAAATGGCAGCGTACTTGTGGCTAAGGCATCGGCCAGGGCAAGGTTGAAAATATAAATGTTGGTGGCAGTCTTCATTTTAGTGTACCTAAAAAAGTCAACAAAGTTGAGGCATGAAACTGTGAACAGAGATCACACGAAGCTGCTACAATAGGCCAGCAATTTATTCAGCTGCAAAAGGTGGAGCTTCCTTTGAATTAAGTATATGCCTGTATTTTTGTATAAAGAATCACAACATGGTTTTTAACTAACAAAGAAAGTTGACATGAAGGATCTTTCCATGGGTGAACTCTTTCTCTATTTCAGGAAAAAAAATAGAAATGTTTTTATTTTTTTCCCTTTTCTAACATATCTTAAATGCACAGTACTTCAGCATTAAATCATCTCATAAGGCAAAAAAGTTTTTGTGTCTTTATATTAAAACTCAGATCTTCAATAGGATTTATCAAGCAAAACTAGTATCAAAAGATTATAAAATTGGCTTAGTTCAGCACAGCATTTGCACAAAGAATTAAGTACATTTATATACAAAACCCCCCCCTGTGAAATAATTTGTTTAACAGAGCCACCTGAATTATTGCAAAGAACAAGAAACTGAATTGCCCATTTCTTACAGCTGATGTGGCTTCAGGTTGAGGCATAGCAGCATACATCTAGGCATTAAGCACCACTTCCACTGAAGCAGGACTTAACCACACCAGACAGGACCTGAGGTGCAGACTGCAGAAAGGCCTCAGAGACAGTCCAACAAATAGTGGCAGGGTGAAAGATGCAAGCTGGAAGACCATATACTGAATGATCCAACCAAATAGCTGGCATTGTGTACAGGAACATCTACACAGGGACTAGTACCTCCCAAGTCCAGATGGAAGATTCTATAGAATAACATATAGAAGCTCATGGAGGATAACAGGACTAAGATCCTGTAAGACTTCCAGGTACAGGTAGACAGACATCATGTAGTAAATAAGGCCAAAAGACAGTGCTGGTGATAGATGTAGTGATGCCAAGTGACAGCAATAGCACTTTAACTTATATACCGTTTTACAGTGCTTTACAGCCCTCACCAAGCGGTTTACAGAGTCAGCCTATTGCCCCCCCAACAATCTGGGTTCTCATTTTACCGACCTCGGAAGGATGAAAAGTTGAGTCAACTTTGAGCTCCGTCAGGACTGAACTGCTGGCAGTTAGCAGAATTAGCCTGCAATACTGCATTCTAACCACTGTGCCACCACAGCTCTTAGTGGCACAGTGGTTTGAATTCAGGAAGAAGTACGAGAAGCTGGAGAAGTACAAGACCTGCAAGAAGAACTAGAAAGGTTGGGGAAAGTAAAGGTCAAAGTGGTCCTAAGGTATTCAGGGTTGTGACTCTTAAGCTGAGAGAATGGCTCCAAAAGATCCAAGGACCGACATCAGAATTGTCTGTGCAAAACTTCGCAGTGTGAGGAACAGTTAAGAATATTACACAGAACCCTCAAACTGCCAGTTTGAGATTGACAAAGGCATAGATCACCCATAGGGATAAGAAGGGATTTTTTTATGCTTGACCGGTACTTTTGAGTAAATAATGTGAGATAACATCATATTCTAGTAGCAAGAAACTTTTAGAATCCCTTTCTACATTCCTGAGTTAGATTTACATAGGTAAGATCTTATTTCCAAAATCTGAATATCATTGCAGCCTTCTTTAACAGCATTTTTGTCACTTTCCTGAGGTTTTCCAATCTAAGAATATGGCAAATTTATGGTTGGAACGTTTCATCTTTCCTAGCTCTAAGATCCACTGATACATTCTCACTGCATTATAATAGAGGAATTAGGGTCAGGAATACAGAATGCATCTTGACAAATTAGTTGTTGGTCCTCTTCCCTGAATCCCCCTTGTTTCATTGTCCTATGTTTTGCCTTGATTCATTAATATTCTTATTCAAATTAAATTGTGCAGGTGTTGTCTCATCTTGACCCAATGCAAATTAATTTGACTGCATCCTTCAGTTCTTCAGTCCTTAAGAAAAAAAAATACCATTTTCAGTTTGGAGCAATAAGAAATTAACTGCTTTAAAGTCTAAAGTTATTTTTTTTTTTTTACCAGCATAGGAAAAGTACATCTTGTTTTAATTTATTTTGTTTGCTTTTCAACAGAATGAGAACATTCAGATGTAGATTAATCTCCTTTAGAGAAAAAAAATAGGTTGGCTTGCACAGGAGACTTTTATCATCATCATCATCATCATCTCCTCCTCCTCCTCCTCCTCCTCCTGCTGCTGCTGTTTTATGATAGATTTAGATAATACTTGCAGGCATATTTTCACTTATTGTAGAAATATTTTTTTAAAACATCAGATAGTTAAACTGAAGCATTTTTATGCAAAGCAATCTTTTCAGATGAGATTGATTTTAAAAAAGTGGGAGAGGACTTCACAAATTTTCTTCTGGATAGTGCTAGAATCATAGAATGGAAGGGACTTTGAAGATCTCTATTTAAACACCCCTAACAAAGGGAACCCTCCATCTCCTGACACAGCCATATCCACTATTGAATAGCTTTTACCATTAGAAAAATATTCCTGTTCTCTAACCAAAAATCTGTTGCCTTGTAATCTAAATTCTTTGTTTCTCATCCTGTAGATAAATTACTCTGATAAGTAGATTGGATTGGAACAGGCTTTCTACTTTTCTTGGAATCCTGCCTGAAATTACTGGGTTGAAGGGAAATACATTATGTCTGCAATTGGGGAAATCCTTATTTAACAAGCTTGCCATTATTTCATTACTTGCCATATTCATTTCCTGGTCACTTGGGACTCTGCAAGGCTATGATGTCCTGCATTTATCCTTAGCTGCATCAACTGACCCAAGATTATACACTTCCACTTAGCTCTTTCTCAAGTCATAAAACTGAGTTCATTATATGCTAGAGTCTCAGCATCTTTTTTACATCGTTTTGGTCACCACGATGTAAAAAAGATGTTGAGACTCTAGAAAGAATACAGAGAAGAGCAACAAAGATGATTAGGGGACTGGAGGCTAAAACATATGAGGAATGGTTGCTGGAATTGGGTATGTCTAGTTTAACGAAGAGAAGGACGAGGAGGGACATGATAGCAGTGTTCCAATATCTCAGGAGCTGCCTCAAAGAAGATGGAGTCAGGCTATTCTCCAAAGTGCCTGAGGGCAGGACAAGAAGCAATGGATGGAAACTAATTAATGAGAGAAGCAACCTAGAACTAAGGAGAAACTTCCTGACAGTTAGAACAATTAACTAATGGAACAACCTGCCTCCAGAAGTGGTGAATGCTCCAACACTGGAAGTTTTAAGAAGAGACTGGACAGCCATCTGTCTGAAATGCTGTAGGGTTTCCTGCCTGCCTGAGCAGGGGGTTGGACTCTATGACCTCCAAGGTCCCTTCCAACTTTATTATTATTATTAAGACAAAGAAGCAAGCACATCTATTTTGTAAAATTTATTCTATTTAATATGAAAGGAATAGCATCTATCACAACTTGCTAGCCAAAGCAGCTAACCATGTCTATGCTGGTATAACTGATGGTTAAGAATATATAATGTAACTGACTGATCTCTATTTATTCTAATAATACTCTTGACTATGAGGTTAGCATGTTGCACTAGGAAGAAATCCACCTTAAGCTATAAATGTTCTCTTGGTGACCTGGGGCCAATCAATTCTTTTACAGCCCAACCTACCTATTAGATCAGGGATCTTCAAACTTGGCCCTTTTATGACTTGTGGACTTCAACTCCAAGAATTCCTCAGACAGGCATGCTGGCTGAGGAATTCTGGGAGTTGAAGTCCACAAGTCATAAAAGGGCCAAGTTTGAAGACGCCTGTATTAGATGGTTTTGGGGAAAAAAATGTAGGATGAGACTTCTGGAGGAAAAAGTAGAACATAAATCTAACAAATATATGGATAAATACCATTTTAATGATCTTCCCCATTTTCTCCATATTGCATTTTATATAATTGTTTGAGATGTGTTCCATTTGTCCTGTTTTATATTAGTAAACTGACACTTCCCCCCCTAAAAAGAATTGTGGCAGTCTGTTAAAGTAGATATGACTTCCTCTTCATAAAGGAATGCATATATTATTACTTTATTGCTGCCAGGTTTGAATAGAAAAAGATAAGGAAGCCAAGAGTTGTATTTGACAATGGGTTTTCTATGAGCAGAGTTTTTATACAAAGAAACACATGTTTTCTTTCTTACAATTTTGTTTCTTTGGTTTTATTATGTATTTATGACAGGAACTAAATGACAGGCAATATTTCATCATTGCAATATTAGCAGTACATCCACGCACTGAGGCAAACCCAGAAAGATTCTGGAAAAGATAATCAAGCAAACACCTAGAAACCAACATGACTTTGTCAAAAACAGATAATGTCAGACCAAATGTATTGGAGTCTTTGACAAAATCACTAAATTAGTGGACCAGTGAAATGCTGTGTACATTGCATACTTGGACTTCAGCAAGGCATTTGACAAAGTAGACCTCTTACTTTGTGGTAACATAGAAAAAATTGTGCTAGTTAGTATCATCACCGGATGGATTCATAACTGGCTGACTAACAAAAGTTAACGTGTATTCCTCAATTGAACTACATCTACATGGAGAGAGGACAATGCCAATTTTGGTCACTATGATACAAAAAAGATGTTGAAACTCTAGAATGAGTGTAGAGAATAATAGCAACAATGACTGGAGGATAAAACATACGGTGAAGTGTTGCAAGAACTTGGTATACCTAGTCTAACAAAGAAAAGGACTAGGAATGAATTGATAGCAGTCTTTCAATATTTGAGGGGCTGCCTCAGAGAGGAGGGGTTTTTCTATTCTCTGAAGCACCTGAGAGAAGGACAAGAGTATCAGTTGGGAACTTATCAAGGAGAGAAGCAACCTAGAACAAAGGAGAAATTTCCTGGCAGTGAGAAAAATTAATCAGTGGAATGGCTTGCCTCCAAAGGTTGTGGGTGTTCCTTCACTGGAGGTTTTTAAGAAGAGACTGGATAGTGTCTGTCCAGAATGGTATAAGATATTCTGCTTGAGGGGGCGCTTGGACTAGAAGTCCTCCAAGGTTCCTTCAAATTCTATTATACTGTTACTGCTCTCCTCCCTGTGCAAAGATAACTATTTTATTGAGTCCTTCCAAAGAAATGGGGATAGGGCAAATGTTTGCGGGTTCAGGATGTAAGTTGTTTAAGGATGTAAGTTGTTCCAAGTAAATCTGCCTTTTGCAATTGACTGATGGTGATTTTGCCAATGCTGGCAATGTTTAAGTAGTATTCCAGATGTTTTGAGATTGCACCCAAGGCACCTTTCACTTTCCAGCTTTGTTTTTTTTAGTCACAGGCATTCTATTTCTTTTTACAATTCTTTGCATTTTGTCATTTTCTCCAGTTCTTTCTCTTCTATTCTATTGTCTCCAAGTACTTTGAGTGGTGAGGCAATTAGTAGGTTGTTCTTAATTTAAGTGGATTGATTTTTTCTTCCCCAGACGGACAGTAGATTCATCAAATCAAAGAAAAAGAGAGGGAGAGAGAGAAGCATGTTAGTAATAATTTGAGTTTCAAGATTGTGCTAAGCCAGATTTTGTTTAACTCTGTCTTTTTAAATAAATTGCAATATTGTGGAATCCTACAGCACTTTAAATCATAAAACATCATTTAGAAATGACAGTTGTTCTGCCAAAAGCATAACAGTTTAACATGATACATGAATTCAGCCATCAAAATTTTTACTATACAATACGATTATAGCTACTGCCTTAGAAGCCTTTAAAAAGGTATGATATAATGGAAGATGCATCCATGATTTGCTATTACTCCTGGAAACTTTACACTCAGAATTACCCTCTTCATCATTTGGGGATAAAAGCCGTAGTGTGGGTAATAAACATCATGCTTCATTTGTGAGGTTTCAAGAGACACGGATACATGTCCTTGCAAATATAATATTGCATGAAATGGCCTATGTAACTCATTAATATATCTTCCTGTCTTGTAAAATCTTACACTGTAATGGAATGGCAGGAACTAAACTTCACAGAGATCCATATTATCTTTTCGTGACTCACAGAACCTCTGTGAATAAAGAACTGAGTTGCAATGGAGGTTTTAACAAGGAAGGATGACTTCCCCAATTCTAACATTCTCTATAGTTCTGCACCAGTATTGTTCTATCTAAAGGGTACTTCAGTCACCAAGAACATATTTGTGAGGAAGCACAAATCTGTGAAATTCCCTTCCTCTTTGTTTGAATGGATGTGTCCCACGTGTAGAATTTCATACATTGAAACTAAATGACCTAGATGAGGGAATAGAAGGTGAACTCATCAGATTTGCAGATGACACTAAACTGGCAGGAATAGCCAACACCCCATAAGACAAGCTCAGGATCCAAAAAGATCTTGACAAACTTGAACAATGGGCCCTATTTAACAAAATGAATTTTAATGTGGAGAAAAGCAAAATTTTACATTTAGGCAGGAAAAATCAAAGGTACAAGTACATATTAGACAAGACCTGGCTCAAAAACAGTAACTGTGAGAGGGACCTTGGAATCCTAGTGGACGATCACTTGACTATGAGCCAGCAGTATGCAGTAGCAGCCAAAAAAGCTAATACAAATCTGGGTTATATAAACAGAGGCATAGAATCAAGATCACGTGAAGTATTAGTATCACTTTATAAAACCCGAGTAAGACCACACTTGGAATACTGCAGTTTTGGTGACCCTACTACAAAAAAGATATTGAAACCTTGGAAAAAGTTCAGAGAAAAGCAACTAAAATGATCAAAGGCCTGGAGACTAAAACATATGAAGAACGGATGCAGTTTGGCTAGTCTAAAGAAAAGAAGAAACAGGGGCAACATGATAGCAGTATTCCAGTATGAGGGGTTGCCACAAAGAAGAGGGGGTCAAATTATTCTCCAAAGTACCAGAGGGCAGGACAAGAAACAATGGTTGGAAACTGACCAAAGAGAAAAGTAACCTGGAATTAAGGAGAAACTTCCTAACAGTGTGGACAATTAATGAGTGGAACAGCTTGCCTTCAGAAATTGTGGGTGCTCTATCACTGGAGACTTTTAAGAAAAGACTAGACAGTCACTTGTCTGAAATGGTATAGGTTCTCCTGCTTGAGCAGGGGGCTGGTCTAGAAGACCTCCAAGGACCCTTCTATTCTATTCTATTCTATTCTATTCTAACTCTGGATCCAATCCATATAATTTGCACCCTCTGTCTTAGCTGAATTCCTCTCCCAAGTTAATATGCTTCAGCTTTGAGCCAAGGCATGCACATGCAATACAAGAGGAAAATGAATGACATTTTAATCTACAGTATATTCTTTGCAATTTATAACAGGAAATCAAGTTCAGAATTCTCAGTAGGCTGCACCACTGACTTTAAAACCTAACATTTAAACATTGTTGGAATTATTTGAAAGTTGAGTTCTGCTAAAAACTACCTTTACATAGAGCCATGAATTACATTTTTAATTTGTTTTAGCCTATATGATTATAATTAATGCCAATCTAAACTGTGAGCTACTGCTTTCGCAGAAATAATAACCAACTTCTGCCCTTTTTTCATATACGTATGACTAAAGAAATATATATTTAGATATAGTATGCAGTGCTGGAATCTAACTGTCAAAGTATATGGGTTTGTTCTCAACCAAAATGATGAGGCCAAAATAATGAAAAGTGTATGTCTTGATACAAGCTCCACCCTTTCAACTTTACCCACCAATATGCATGGACCGAGTCTTCATTGTGACATTGCAACACACATTTAATCTCTTTCCTACCCCCTGCATGTTTTGAAAGCCTCCCCCCATGACTAGGCCTCCTGAGGAATCATTTGTATCTTCTAAAGATACCTTCACGTGAAGCCTTTGAGACATGCAGGAGGAAGGCAATTGGTGAAGTGTGTGTTGCAATGTCACAACGAAAACTGCCATAAGATTGTATTCCTGACTGAGGAAAGGATGTGGATTTTTATGTCTTATGTGTCTCTTATGTGCTTGGGCCAGAGGGTAATTGAGCTCCAGAAGAAATAAAATTAAGCATAGCTGTAGGTATGTCTCTTGAGGAAATAAAAGTAAATCGAGGGATTAAGGGCATGTAAAATGGCGTTTCTGTTTTAGGTAGCAGTGTGATAGATAGAGTGCTGCTACACAGTGGCACAGCAAAAGAAATAAATGTGCAACATCCTTCCTATGGGTAGGAATTAAAAGGCAGCAGAGAAGCTGATCATGTTTCCAGGAGAAATACTTTTATCTAAATCAGACATAACCAATATATAGCCCATGGATTCAGTACTTTTAAAAATAGCACTATTAACTGACCATGGTAAAAAATAAATGATGGAAAAGGAAACCAAAATCATGTAAACCTTTGCTGAAGTTTAACAGATGTCTTCTGACAAATCTAGAGATCTCCTTATTCTCTTCAAAGTGAAATAAAGGAAGTCCCACCCCTTTCCATTTCAGGGACTTAACCTACCACCATGTCATTTAACATGCTTCAGCTCTTGGTTTCTGAACATCTAGATTATCAAGATATAAGAAGTGGAAAGGGGTAGGAATTCCTCTATTCCTTATTCCTTTGAAGGGAATAAAGAGATCTCTAGGTTTGTCAATAGACATCTGTTAAACTTAGATTTACATGATTCCCCACCCCCTTTCCATTATTTATTTCTCCTAGATTAGATCAAAGGTGTATGGAGTCTGGCATCCTGTTTTTGTCAATGCCATCTAGTTGCCTTTGGAAAGCTCTTAAATAGGGCACCAGCACAACTGGTCTTTATCTTCTTATTCTCAAAAATTGGTGTTCCAATTTAGTATTTAGTATTCCAATTAGTATTTGGTTTCTAGGGGCAACATTATGACTAATGGTACCTTTATTCTTATCCCCAAAGAATTAGTCCAGAATTAATACTGTGAATTAATTAATGATCAATACAGATTGTATTAGCAAATTCCATGGTTTAATTATACTGTACTGATATGATGAAATACTACTATTCAAAAGTGTTCACCTATCCTGGGATACACAGTTTATATGCACCGTTGCACAAGGGCCATTTTTACTAGCATTGCACCAAAACAGTCTAAATGTTAATCTAAATGAATTTTGGTGAATTCAGCAAGTTTCCAAAAAACCAATATGCACACTATGCAGTTGCTAGTTTTTTTGGGAAGATCCTTGAATTATTTGAATCTCTGAAGCATTTGAAACACCAAGTAAATAATTCCTTTCATTGGGATCCAGAATACAATTTCTAACTATGTGAAAGTATCACCATTAAATCATTTAACACAGCATTCCACAGTTCTCAGAAATAAATCTGTAAGTGTGGTTCTACCCATGCTAATGTGGGCATTGTCCATGCTGAACTGAATGCTATGCCTATGAGAAAATGAATTAGCAATTTTTTTATTAAACTCAACAGGAGATTATCAAACCTTTATACAAAACTTTAGATGCATGCATATATATGCACACACGTCCATGTACTCACAATGTTACTGACACTCATAAAACAGTATTTGCCATCATTTATTATATCTTATATCTACATTGATAGTGTAAAAGTAAGCCACACTCAAGCATCATGCAAGCCTTAAAGCTGAGGTATCATATGTGAAGCATTATGTCTTAGAATATATCTGTGGAAAAGATAAAATTTACTGTAAATGCAAGTGCTCTACGGAACTGGTTGATAACATTATGAAAAGCACTCATAGGAGACCAATAGCTTGATGAACAGGAAGGAAGGGAGATTAGAGCAGGAAGGAAGGAGAAAGGATTATTTGATCCTTTCCCTATAGGCTGCTTTCCCATTCCAAAATTGCTTTCTCCTCTAAAAGAAAGCAATGCAAGTCCCAAATATCTGTTTCCACTGGTGGAAAATTAACTTGGCCAGGCAAATGATAGCAATGGCAAAGAAAGGGGAAACATTAAACAGTCCTATCTCTGTGCTGTACAGGATGGTGATTTCTCATTGATTTTTTAATGGAAGAAAGCTATCTCCTTTTCAATGTCACATGTCATTTAAATACCAAAACTTATTTAAAAAGTACTTCTGAGCATGCCACATCAATATTCCACTTATATTTCTGAAATATTTTTCCAGATGATTTTTTTGGGTACCCATTCCATTCCAGACCTACTTGCTTTATAATGACTAATTGCGCGCAATATTACTCTTTTCCAAATACTTCTAAAATTGCCTGTTCTTTTAATACATCAACCTACATTTGAAACTACTTCTGACTGATAGTTTAAAGGTCTGTAAAGCACACATTCAAAACAGTCAATGAACATTAGAGGCTGTAATTGCATCCCCTGGGAGAGCTATCAAATCTCTAGCCGACATTCTAATTGCTCCCTGTTGTGAGTGCCTGATTTAATCAGAAATGAAAATGGTGTCCTATGAAGTATATAGATTATGAAACTGGAAATATTAACTAGTGGAAGTTTGCCATCTATTTATTTATTTTAGAGAATTGGTGTTCCCTTCTTGCAAACCATGCAACATGCCACGATCATCCCAAAGATGCTTTTTCTCACGAAGCAACTGGACTTTCTTGTTTTTCTTTGAAGACATTTCGCGTCTCATCCAAGACGCTTCTTCAGCTCTGACTGGATGATTTGGAATGGAGAAGCTTCTTGGATGGGAAGTGAAACGTCTTCAAAAAAAACAAAACAAGAAAGTTCGGTTGCCTCGTGAAAAATGCATCTTTGGGCTAACTATGACCTGGATGACTGAGAATCTCCATAGACATAGTCAGGATCATGATCGTCTCACAGACGAATTTTGCATCAGTGTCAGAAAAGGGAGTGGACATAAGATTAAATCCCTCAGTTTTATGCCTTTATGTCTGAAAAAAGATCCTATGTTAGGAAACTCACAATTATTTATTTATCTTTTTATTCCCTTTTCCCCACCCTGCCTCCAGAGAACTCCACTGTATCCTCAAAAATCCTCTATCAGTGGGCAAGAGTGAAAGGAAGCGAGGTCTAGATGGGAACTCCATTCTTTAGTGGAGAACTGAACCTGGATATCTCAGGTAGCCTAGAACAAATTTTTAAAGCATTTATCTTATGTAAGGAGGGAAAGAAACAGGCCTGTAATAATTCTATAAATCACTTCTTGTACTGCACTATCAATTACGAGCTTAATTACTGTAAGGCATCATTGAGAATCCTGTACGATCATCCGAAGGCTCATTAATCTAGTCATCAAACTGCAAAAGGAGAGTGTGTCAACAGTTCTGTAGCCATTATGGACCTATTGAGGAAATCCCAAGCCATCTAAGGCAAGGAAAAGCAATGTGGGCTCATTCAATTACTGAACCTGAACTCCCACCAGCCTGCTTAATGGTGAGGCATGGTAGGAATTGCAATCGAAAAATGTCTCCAATTGTTTCCTGTTCCAAGGAGAGCAAAAGCAGGGGGAGACATTTAGTCAGAGAGAACCAAAGTCTGCTCAGTAGCTTCAAAATATTCAGCAACAAGTGAAGAGAAAAAAAGAAAACCGATGACATAGAAAAGAATGATGTGGATGTGCTACTTATGCCTTCAGATGATGCTATCTATATGCATTAAGCATAGCTTTTTGCCAGCCAGCATGGCCCTGCTAGCAGTGAAGATAAGGCATAAAACAGCTGGCACCAGGCTGGGAAGTGCCAGCTTCTAGTATTCTAAGGAATGGCAAGGACTCTCATCCCTCAGTATGTAATCTGTTGTTATGTGTTGCATTTAAATATGACTGAATACCCATCTTTAACCAAGATGAGAAAGATAGAAAGATTTTTGTCTAGGAAAAAAAGAAGTAGGGATAAATGTTGGGTGGCTAAAGGACAGTAAACATCCCCCTTTCTCCTCTATTTCTTTTCTTAAGGCAAAGAACTCTTCCCCTCCCCCACTAACTTGGTTCCCAGAAGCAACAGTTTCCACCTGTTGTTATCCATCATTTCAATAGATGGTGCTGTGTTCTCATAGATATTGACTGTAACTTATTTCTCTGAAACATTTGTGGAATGCTAGAAGTAAATTTGAGTGTTTTTCTCTACTTGGCCTTCCTTAAACAAATCTAACACCAAGCACCTATTAAACACATAAAAAAAAGAACATGGTTCCTTTCATTAAGAACAGAGAGCCAATATCCTTAAATATGAGGCAGATTCCACTACAGAAACTTCCAATGGACGTAATTATTTTTGTGGAAGAAGACCGGTTTGCCGTTTCTCTGGAGAAATACATTTGCTGGGAAAATGAATTTAGTGGAATTTCCTAAATAATGCAAAGAAAGGGATTTGGGGCACAATGTTCATTTGAGGAAATAAATAGGAAACCAAACATCTGATTTGTTGGAACTGGTTGTTGGAACTGCACTGCAATTCGTATCTATGGATTCCAATGCCTCTCGAACATATTTCACTTCCTTGTATACCTCCTCTACTCTATTTCATTATATTTGATTTGGGTTTTGATTGCAGAAATAGCCTGAGGTACCCATTTTAACTTTTT
Source organism: Crotalus tigris (assembly GCF_016545835.1). NCBI lineage: Eukaryota > Metazoa > Chordata > Lepidosauria > Squamata > Viperidae > Crotalus > Crotalus tigris. The sequence continues at coordinate 670,913 of NW_024097321.1, read as the reverse complement.
TTTACATTAACTCGGACACATAAACAACTTTATTAACATGAAATAACTTTTGCTTGCCTTGAATGTTTATGCTTCACAAACGATCATTCCAAATGGCATACTTTTTTTCACCCCAAAGCACACATTTTTTTTCTAGTTACCCTGAGCAAAGGTTTTCAGTCTCTTACTTCCTAATAAATGCACAACATAATTAGAAATTATTTTTTAAGAATTATCCTAAGAGAACTGCTGGTGATTTCAAAATGTCTTTGGGTCTTTAAACCTTTAATGCACTTATTTGACAATCAAATAGGTATTTTTGTATTTGCCAGGATGGAGATACTACATCAATCCTCTGGGATTGAAATCAGGAGCAATCGTGTGTCCTCTGTACAAAAAACATGTAATAATACTATGGAGACTCATAGATATGCTATTTAGTAGGATCTCATCCAAATGCATCTATCTTGCTTTTGTGGGGGAAGATTATGGGAAGAACCACTGGAAAATTTCTTTCTGGAGACAGCATTACCCCCCCCCCCCAAAAGCCTTTGGAGTTTTAGCAAGAGAAGAACCACACATCTTTTTCTCTGTCACTTAGCTTGTCCATATCCAATAGAACCAACTACAGAACCATTTCCTTGACTTTGGTCATCATCATCATCATCATCATCATCATCATCATCATCATCATCACATTTCCAAGCCTCCCTCCCTGCCTACTTTGTTTCAGCAACCCTTTGGCTGACCCCCCCCCCATTCGAGCAGCTCCTCCCCCTCTCCCCAGGTCTTCTTACCTGATGATGACATACATGACCAAGAAGTTCCCAAAGAGCCCCACCACACATACGACGGAATAGAGGGCCATGATCACTATGGCTGTGATCATGGAAGGGCTGACCCCAGAACATAAACTGCCTCCTCGTCCCCCAAGAGTTCCGTTGGGTCCGCCGCAAAACAGCTGGGTGCTGTTGAGCTCGCTCTGGTTCCAGCTGTCCGCTTCCATAATCGTGCCCGACCTTCACTCCCCTTAATCTCCGTCGGGCTAGCCGGCGCCTGGAGTCAGAACTCAGGGTGCAGGCGCGGGAAAAATGGGCGCCGGGAGCTGTCCCTGGTGCTGACCACCTAGTTAAGTGCGAAGCCGCTTTTCTGGTCGAGGAAGCCGCCCAAGGCAGGAGTCCCATCCAGTGCTCTCTCTTTAGCCAGTTTCCGAAGGAGGACGGGATCCTTGCAGTTGCCTGACGCGACTGAGAGAGAAGCAAAGGACCCGTCGCACCTTAAAGCTGAAGCCTTGGGGAAACGTTGCCTCCTCCTGCGGCTTCCACCGCATTCCCCCCATCGAGCGCCGAGGGAAGAAGGAGGTCGAGGGAGGGGAGAAGGGAGAGAGAAAGAAGTGTGGAAAGAAAGTCTTGCAGAAACAAACCCACTGGAGCCTCTTCTCCCTTCAGATGTGCTCGCGCGCACACACGTGCGCTCACACAGCTGGCTTTGATAGCCGCGCACACGTGCGCAAGTTGATCGGGATAAGTCTGGAAAGGAGGAGCTTCTGGTGGAGGCTGGTGGTGGGAAGGAACTCTTTTTCACCCGATCTACTCCGCGACAGCGTCAGATCTTGACCAGCAGGTGAGCAACAACCCTCTCATTAGCTTTCTCTTTGTCAGATTTCAGCCTTTTCTGTACAGTTGTTTACTTACTCCGAAGTCAGCCACAAGATGTTGCTGTCTTGGATTTTGCAAAAAACAAAGGAATTTAGGTCTTTCTCTTCATGTAGTTTTCCTGACATAAGATGACAAAACGTTGCCCCTGACTACTAATGACCACGGTTCATTTGAATAAAACCAAATGATGGAGATCGTCTCCAGATTTTAATAAAGAAGCCTGTTGCATATTAGGCACCAAAAGTATTTAGTTCTTCCCCTCCCTGACTTTACAGATATATCCTTGCAGCATTCTAGGCAGCAAAATGAGAATGGTTTGCCATTGCCTTCTTCCAGAATAGATTACAGTTCTGCTATTGAGTGGATGTCACCCATCTGGGCCCATCTCTGCTTAGCTTCTGAGTGCAAATGGGATCACCAGATGCTGAATCTCACTGACTTATATATGCTATATCTGCACAACATGACTAAGATAGGTATATTCAATACAGTTACTAATGTACTGAAGACTTAGTAATTAATTCCATTTGGAACTTATTTTGTAGGTGCAAGATGCATATTAATAGGTAATCAATTTATAGATTTATTCTGCCAAAATAGTTCTCCACTCACATAGAACTTTGTTATAACTTCTGCATGAAGGGAGAAACTAAACTGAACAAAATGATGAGAGGCCAGTTATTCTCTTTCAATTAGCAATAGACAAGCTGTGTTACTAACCAGGATCAGATTGATATTCCAGTTATTTACAATCCATGCTTCATTGGGCTAAAACTATATCTGGGATTTCCAATTTGTTCTAATAAAATGATTACATTCCTCCTCTCTCTTTAACAATGCACAAATATACAGATTATTCTTATGTAAAAGTTATATGATTGCAGTGCTGTACCCGTCACAGTCTAAATCCTGCCTTTTGTGTTTGGCATTTGGGAGTAATGAAAATGATATAATGCCATATTTTGACAAGACTCAATGTGATCTTTTTTTCTAAATGTAAGCTCATCTCTTTCTCTCTCTCTCTTTCTTTCTTAATCTCTCTCTCTCTTTCATCTATCTTCTCTCCCCCTCTCGCTCCCTCTCTCCCTCCCCCTCTCTCGATAAAGATATTGATACTTTAATTATCATTGATTGATGATTATTATGTGCCATCAAGTCAGTGTCAAGTCTTATTAACCACATCAGTAAATTTTCTCCAGGAAAAATATAGCATTAGGTTGAGTTAGTGATTTTCTAGGTAGTAATGGCTATGTTGTGTGTAAACTACTAGGAAAATGTCTTGTGCAGAGTTTAATAAAATCAACGATACATGCATATAAACAACATCCTGTTCCAGGATCATTCTTATTTATTTCAAAGATGTTCAAAATGAAACTTTTGTAGTGGTTTCTTTTAAGAGCATCAATAGAGCCATGGGGATAAAGAAGGCTAAATTAAATAAAGAACTTATATTACTGAGATTCCTAAGTTAAAAACAATCACCGGGACCTTAAACCAGTACAGAGCATTTGAGGAAGGAACTTCATGGAGATTTAAATATAGGAAAAACACAAAGGGAAATAAATAATCAGCCTAAGTACTATTTCACTGATCTAATTGTTCTCTCCATACTCTTAATAATTTTATTTTATTTAGAGAGGGGGAAGATAGAATGTCTGTGCTGAACTGCTGCACAAAGTATATTAAATTCAGGGCAAAGGCAAGGACAAGTGGCACTTTTTTTTTTGACACATCTGCTTATTTTATCGACAAAAAGTGTTCCTAAAGAAACCAACAAACAACCATCTCTCTCCAAGTGCATTCCTTTGGCATGGATTTGCAAAGTATTTTCTTTGGGTACGCTATCTGGCTGCAGTAAAGAACTAATCAGCAGCATACTCTGAGCTATATAAGTAGGACAGAATGCTTTAGAAGTTGTGCTTTTTCTGTCCAAATGGCAAGAGTGATCAAGTGAGGCCTAGAGCTACTGCTTTATTATGTCATGCACATGGCAACCATCTGGTTGCAACTGATCTGGCAATGTGTTAAAACAAAAACCACAAAGTGTAAAGCGGTACACAAGGCAAAACAGAACTTAAAGGCCTCCTAATGGGGAGATTCATTGTTTGCTTCATCTTAGTTATGGTTTTCTCAAGATGGCAATCAATACTGGGTATGATCCAATGGAATGGAATGGAATGGAATGGAATGGAATAGAATAGAATAGAATAGAATAGAATAGAATAGAATAGAATAGAACTGGAAGGGACCTTGGAGGTTTTCTAGACCAACCCCTTGCTTAGGCAGAAAACCCTATGCCATTTCAGACAAATGGTTGTCCAATCTCTTCTTAAAAACTTCCAATGTTGGTGCATTTACAAGTTCTGGAGGCAAGCCATTCCACTGATTAACTGTTCTATCTGTCAATAAATTTCTTCTCAGTTCTAGGTTGCTTCTCTCCTTGATTAGTTTACATCCATTGCTTCTTGTCTGGCCTCAGAATCCATTGAATTTGCTCCAGTGGTACACTTCACAAAGTGTTTTGCTGACAAACCCTACCTTGAATGTAAAATCTGCTTTCATTCTTTGGAATTGAAAAAAAATAAGTTCTTTATGCTTTTTTCCAGAAGCAATTGCTGACCTTTATTTAATATAAGATCCAAGTCATAGAGGCTGTGATTATTATTTTTAAAATAAGAAATCATACATCTATTTGATGGGTACAGAGTTTTTTTTTTAGTCCAAACTAAGTAATTATTTTTTATACTGCATAATGGGATTTTGAGTCTCTGGTAGCTGTAATTCATGCAACAGCATCTATTCATCTATTTGCAAAAATAATATGAATGGGGATAATTTGGGGCCAATTATTTTCTCCCATTAATGCTAAGAGGAATGAATTTGGGCAGTCACTCTGTCTCAGCCCAACAGGATTGTTGTTGTTGTGGGAAAAATAAGAGGAGGAAGTCTCAAACGTCCTTTTTCATGAGGCAACTGGACTTTCTTGTTTTTCATTGAAAATGTTTCACTTCTTCAGCTTGGCTGAGAAGCGAAATGTCTTCAAAGAAAAACAAGAAATTTCAATTGCCTCCTGAAAAAAAAGCACCTTTGGGACAACCATGACCTGGATGACTGCGAATCTCCATAGATATAAGAGGAGGAAGGAATACTATGTATGTTCATTGCCTTGGGTTCCTTTATTACTTTATATTTATTTACTACATTTCATGCAGTATTAAGGCAGGATAAAACAATCAAGTAAGGGAACAAAATTAGGAAAAAAAATAATGGTTGTATAAGAAGTGTATAGAAATATGAAACTGTGGGAAAGAGTTGTTCCTTTTTGCCATGGCAAAAATTATCAAGGGAAACTAATTTTTCATAAATAGAATGTGATTTGATGTAAGAATGGAACTCTACTACCTCCTGAGAGCAGGTTGCTTTTGCTGATATGCCTTTCATCATGGTGAATATACACCAGCGAGGAAAAGCTTCCTCTTAATGTTTCTTTACAAAAAACATATATGCTGAAGACATGTAGGAAGAGGTGATTTGGCAGTAATGATGTCAGCAGTCTTCAGAATGATTTTGAATTGTTTCCCATTTCAGCTTTATTTTTTTATAGATTGTAAGTTGAATAGACAAAACCCTGATTTTGTGGATGGTGAATATTAAGTTGGCAATTTGAAGTATTACTAGGAAAATAAAATCTGACTTCTATATAAATGCACTTAGAAGGCCAAATTCTAAACTCCACCTAAACTCTATTAATCTATTAATAGATGATTCTAGTCTAATTAATATCTCATGTATGTGTCATTAATTAAGACATTGAAAGGACTGGAAAGAAAACAAAAACCTGGGTTTAGATCACCCCTTATAGATACAGTAAATATTTTGTGCCCAGCTTTTGACTGTGGAATAAAGAAACAACAGTCGGTAGCTGTTAAATGGGATCTCCCTAAAGAGAAACTGCCATTAAATATTAAATGCTGCATAAACTTCATGTCCTGCTTGTGTATATTCAGAGACATTTGCTTGGTTACTGCTGTTGACAATGGAAAAGGGAGTAGATAGGCTAATCATTGGACAATCTCTTGTTCTGGATTAATTAGGAAGTTAAATTGATATTATTGGTATATGTGACACAAACAGAATATTGCTGAAAACCATCTTCTTAATGATAGATAGATGGATAGATGGATGGATAGATAGATGGATGGATGATGATAGATGTAATGTAGTATATTTTATTTCCATTGAAGCATAAGCTATAACATGGGTGTCAAACTCGCCACATCCTGTGATGTGTCACGATGTATCGCAGTTCTTTTTGCATTGCTGGCGATGGTGTGGGCACGGCTTCGGTATGAGGAAACCGGCCCGCAGGCCAGCAGTTTACCACTCCTGAACTATACCACAGAAAAAGAATAGAATAGAATAACAGTTGGAAGGGACGTTGGAGGTCTTCTAGTCCAACCCCCTGCTCAGACTGCATTTTTAAAAGAGACACACTGCAGTTTTTCAAGTTGTTAATGTTAATTCTAGAGGGTCCTTGTTCTTATATACTGAAAAAATATATACAAAATATATGCAAAGCAAAAACAAATCTTACAACCTTCATTGTTCACTTTCTATATGAAAAGTGTTATCTACTCACTTATTCTTTCATACACAAGTTCATGCCCTTTTATCTATTCATACCTTCCTTCTCAACTGAAAATCTAGCTGGTCTGGCTATATTTGAGTTCAAGAAGAATCAAGTCAGGACCCCATCTGTGCATTATTTTCAGTCTATGTTATGGCTCCAAAATGCTATGGTTCCTATGCAGATTTAGATTCTAGAAGTCTCAGCCTACCCCACTTTGTAGTGTGCCTCCTGGTATTCTAGAATTGTTGTTGTTGTTAGTTGCAAAGTCGTGTCTGACCCATCGCGACCCCATGAACAAGGTTCCTCCAGGCCTTCCTGTCCTCTACCATCTTCTGGAGTCCATTTAAGTTCACACTTACTGCTTCAGTGATTCCATCCAGCCACCTCATTCTCTGTCGTCCCATTCTTCTATTGCCCTCAATCTTTCCCAGCATTAGGCTCTTCTCCAGTGAGTCCACTATATCTGTTAATTTTGCATTTGGGTAAATTTTCCCAAAGTGAATTTTCATAGGGGTCTGATCACATTGTGGGGTTCAAGGCTATTAGTGAACATTAACACAATTTCAGCATTTCAAGCCGCTAATACTATTAGAAGCAACGTGCTTCTTAATCCAGTTGTGAGGTATTGCTAATATATGCATTCTGATTGTGGACTTTTTCAAAAGCAACTTTAGGAGAATAAAAAAAATGCTATTGGAACCCTTATTATGCTCTTGCTTTTTTCACTATAGATTTGTTTTTATTACCTAACCTTTATATAACAAAGATATTTAATTTAAAAAGACCATTATCTAGCAAGTCTTAGCTTTCTGTATAATGGGGAAGATAAATGAGTACAAAAATGAGAATTTATTAAGAAAGCAAACAATATTTACCAGTAAATGTGTTTGGAAATCTGCCTTGGATTAGTTTCATTACAAACCTGGAGCATATCTGGCAAGTCTTTTTTGCCATGGAGAAAATTAGGAAGAAGCCAAGAAAAAGGGTGCTAAAATTTCATTTAGTAGATGCTGTTTGTTCAAAACTACTCTTTACCTAAGCCAGCAGCTTTACTTTTTCAAACCCTTTTCAGTTTCCCTGCAATCCCATTTCTTCCCCAGGGACTTGATTTGTTTTGTAGAAAATCTGAAATCATAAAGAGGTTTATAATCTTTTGTTATAAAAAATTCAATTCCCAGGGTGAAAATTTTGAGGAATGCTTTGCAGAGAAAGACATGGGTGACTCACCATTGCTGGCAACGTTGCCAATCAGTCGGGCAATTCATCTGATGAGGATTCTTCAGCACTGCATCCAGCAGTCTTAGCTATCCTAGTCCCAAGTGAACCAGAACCACAAAATATAAAACAAATGCTCAGGCACATATACAAAAGATTTAAGCATGCACATGCATATATAGAAACACACACACACACACACACACACACACACACACACACACACACACACACAGAGAGACAGGGCTCCAATATTAACTAAAATGTTGGATCATTTTCCAGGATGGTGAAATAGATGGATTTGACCATCATGTGATTAAAAGAAAAAGTAATAGATCATTTCTGCAAAGTTGTAGACCCATCCTGTGCTCCTAGTTCTTCTGCCTCTGGGAATGGTAAAAATTAGGGTTATCAAGTAAACACGCTTGGATGGAGGGCTGATATCAGAGAGTGCTTTAGATCAGTGTTTTTCCACCTTGGGAACTTTAAGAGATATGGACTTCAACTCCCAGGATTCCCAGCCAGCATGCTTGTCATCCCTCTTCACACTGTTAACCACAGTCCTTGATCCAACATCTCCTCCCTACAGTTGCTACGGACTCCCATATTGGTCCCTGGAGGATCCTTTGGAGCTATGGCCATCAGCGAGAAATTAGAAAACTGGTCTTTCATTAGTGGGTATCTGGAGTGCCCTTTCCATGATTAGAGACCTTTTTTTCCATACAAGCTTATGTTTCAAAATAAGTGGGTTAGCCAAACATTGCAAGGATGAATCACTATATCCTTGCTTCCTTAAGCAAAATTGCCAGCACAGAATTCTGAGCATGGAAAGGGTTGCCATTAGTCTATGGAAGTATGTAAAAGAGTATGTCTGAGCTAAATGTGTATGATCAAGACTCACTTGTCTAACTTTAAATGTGATTTCTTGTTGAAGTACAGTACTTTTGATGCTTTGCTTTTTATATTCCAAATTGGTTAATAGAATGCACTAAACATTATTCTACCAGAGTGCAACACTTTGAATAAAGGCCAAATGATTTTAGTTAAAGAGATTCAACCTCCTATCTTGCCCGTTTTGTTGAAAACACTAGCAGTAATGAAAAACAATGAAAGTGCTTATCAGTGCCTGGAACATTTTAGAAGAGCATTCAATAAAGGTTTACTTGCATGTAGGTTTGTCTCTCTCTCTATATATAAAATTTTATCTTAAAATTTGTCCACTGCTTCTAGTAGAAACACCTTCTCAAAGTGGCATAATAGATTGAATAATAAATTCAATTCACAATAATAAAACAGTAATAGCTAATAAAAGCCACTGAGAGGCGAACACAGGAAAACCAAAACCTTCAGAAAAATCGGTGAAAACCATTTCAGCTTACAGGGACCTTTAAAACTGAGAAAGAGACAGCAAGAACAAACCTATTTTAAAAAGCCTTCTACAAAAAGCTTCTTAAAGTGGAGCCTCTTTAATACTTGAACACTGCATCTTGCAGACATGGAAGAGTTTACTCCTTATTGCTTCCTAGCTGCTTTCTTTTCAAAGATGGGCATATGGGTGAAGATGATTCTTCAACAAACTGGGTTCAACTTTTCTAAGACTGGAAAGGCTAACTTTAGATAACAACAAGTACATCTGGTCCATTGTAACGATCAGATTGAACCCATGCTTCTGGCAATATTCAGGCAGCTGCATTTTGCACCAGTTGAAGCTGCAATAGTCCAAAGAATTTTAATACCATTTTAGAAAGCTAAATATACACCTGACTTGCAGGAAGGGTTCTCCAAGTGTGCTGTTTGCCAATATTTAATTCAGAGTTGGTTTTCCTCTCAATAGAGGAGCAGGGAAGAAGACCTCAGACTAATTTGGTCAACTTCCTGGTACACATTTCTAAGATTTTTTTTAATTTTTATATTGCATTATCTGCATTGTATATAATTCTTGTTCTTTCATAAAGCAGAAAAAGCTCTTTTGAGAGAAAATTGTAGGTGGATGTTTCTAGGTGATGGGTAAGTGAAGAAACATCTGTCAGCAGATTATCCACTGTTCTATGGGCCAAATTGGTAAAAAGCACACTTAGCTCTCTCTGCTTCCAGGTAGTGCAGAATCCCAGTGGAATTGCCAAATGCAAGCCCATTTGTGAACAGTTGTAGGTCTCTATCTAAAATAGGGTGACCATTAAAATATCTTAAGAAAGGAGGGCAGTAATTCTAAAAAAAAAGGAGACTATGATGGAGTAAAGAGAACACGATTGAAGACGGATTTCAAAAATCTAAACACTATCTCCAACAACATTAAAAATAGAGGCAAATGTATGTGTCCCAGGATTTTGGAAGCAGCAGAACACAGCTTCTGAGATTTGCAAGTGCACCTTGCCCAGAGGTTACCATATGAGGACAAATCATCCATTGTAACGATTGCTTGGAGATGGGAGATACTTCTAATGTAATCTATTAGATCCCCTGCATGGATTGTCCTTGTTACTATGTAGGACAGACAGCAAGGAAGCTAACCGCCAGATTGCATGAACACAAGAGAGTGATCAGACGAGGAGACCCAAGCTCATTGGTAGCCTCACACTGCAGTGAACAAAGACATACATTCAATTTTGCAGCTACTAAGATTGTTGGCTGAGCATGTACAAAAGCAGCCAGGGCCAAGGGAGCGGGGGCTGTTCCCTCACTGTTTCGAGGATGGCTTCATGGGCCACATGAAACTACTTCGCAGGCCGCATCCGGCCCCCAGGCCTTGTGTTTGACATGTCTGGTGTAGAAGTTGATTGTGGGTTCAATTATTTGTTTTGTTTTAATGCCAATTTTCTGTCCAGATTGTCCTGCTTCACCTTCATGCAAACTATTTGAAAATCAGCCAAGTATGATCTCCTCTTAAAAAGTTGTCACTGAACTCACCAATCCTGGACAATTTTCTGCCAGTTTGAAACTTCTCTTTTTAGGAAATGTTGTGGAGAAAATAGTTGAGCTTCAGTTCCAGAAATCTTCAAAGGTTGTCAAGATCTGTTTCACTGGGGTTCCACTGGGTTTCAGTACAAAGGTAGCATTGATTGGACTTGTTGACCTGGGGCAGAATTGGGATGAAAGTAGTGCATCCATCTTCATGCTCCTTGAACTGTCAGTGGCTTTCAGTACATCAGTCATGATATTTTTCTAGACTGTCTGTAACATTTTGGCGGGGATACGGTGTTGCAGTTTTTCTCCTTTTTTGTGTGTGACTTTTGATAAACCAGCACAATTACGCTCTCCGCATTCTGTCCCAGTCCAAGGCTTCTGCTAGCATGGCCAATTATTTCTATTTCATATCTAGTATTAAGAAATCAAGCTTGTCTGTCCATTTGCTCAAAAATAGCAAATTAGATCTTACTGCATGGTATGTTCTCAAATCATGAAGTTTAATTATGAGGGTTTCCCCCCCCCAATCGCAATAGATTTATTCTTTCTTTCCAAACTATGTGGGCCAAATCACTGTTCAAGAACGAATTTTATATTTTCAAAGGAAGGACAGCCCACAATAAGGTTGTCCTCATTGATTCTTTTCTTGCTAATTGTTCAGCTTACTTTATTAAGTTGGGACATCTGAGCAAGGACTCATTCTTAGGACAGAACCATTTTTCAGGTAACAGGGCTTCAATTTCTCTATATTTTAAAATTAATAGCTCTTTGAATCAGGCCATGAAATTCTGCAGCATAGATGAAAAAGCACCAATGTAATAACTTCTCCCATACAGCCAGTTTGATTTTTTCAACTAGATTGGCTAAAATTATCAGACTATTTACACAGGTAGCCCACAAATAACACATAATAGCATACCAACTGTAACTGATACAGCTGATAATGTATCATCAAATTAGTGTCAGCTGTTAGTGACTGCATAGATCATTTTTCCCCAGGAAGATTTATCCCCCAAACCGGTCCTTCAGATCTTCCAAAGACGTATATATCACTTCTGTAATTGTATCCATTTACCTTGCTGTGTCTTTATCATTCGTTCCATATTTCCCAGCATTATAGCTTTCTCCAGAGAACTAGTCTTTACATAATGTGTCCAAAATATTATAATTTGAGCCTGGTTATTTATTTATTAACTGAAAACTCTGCATCAATTTGTTCTATGATCTAACTGTTTGTTTTCTTGTCTATCTAGAGTATTCTCAGGAATGTTCTCCAACAGTGAAGATAAATGAAGTAAACATAGCCGAAAGATCTACCCAGATAAGGTTCTAGTCAATGCTGACAAAATGAATTAAGCCATCTTTTCCTTGATAGCTCATGAGTGATCCACTTATTAAGTAGTGACTCCCAAAAAACTATCTGCAGGTGATAACATATCTCAAGGTTGCCCTATTGGGAATGATTGATCTAGAACAATATTCCATCAGATGCTTTGCAACCTTGTGGTATCTTCTCTGGATCTTTTAAATAGTTCCTCAGTGCTGAGAACATGGTAAGAACAAAGCCAAAGGAAGACTGTAGATAGTAAGAACAGTGACAAAAGCAATGAATGAATAAAAGGTTGATGCTGTGGGACAGTCTGAATGAACAATAGACTCTTGACACTCTTGTTCTACAACCTTTTCCTGTTTTCTTCCTATGTATCCATAAACATCAAAGCATTTCCTCTGTGAATGTAGCTACTAAAAATACTAACAGACACACACCTGTCTTCCATACCTTATTTTCCAACTTTCAGTGCTCAGTTCTTTCCTAGGATCCTTTTGCAAGAAGATAGCTTAATTAAGCCTAAAAACACAACACTGACCCATATTCACTGTTATTTCAAACATGACAATTTCTGAGTAGGCAGTTTCCCCTGAAAATAGTAAATACTCTGGCTTGTTTTAACTCTCTGTGCTGAAGTAGATGCCTTGCTTGCCAATTTTGACAAAAGAATCTTAGTATTTCATGATTGTCCTACTCTTAGGGAGGAAATACCTATTGAACATTCACTTGAAGATAGGATACAGAAACACTTGAAAGCAGCTAATTGCCAAATGCCCAGAAAGGGAATTGATTTATTTTTTCTTTTGAGTTGAAATGTAGGTAAATTATAGTGCAGGAATATTTCCTTGAAACTCTGAATGCTTATTACTTATGCTATTTGCCATAGGAATGTACAGTATCTTACCTCTCTAAATTCTCCTTGCACACTGGAAAATAAAGCAAGTATTGTGGAGGGGATATACATTGCTAAAAAGTTTTTAATCCAAATGATTCTTAGACAGTCAGTAGTGCTATTTCTGGAGTTCTTATTGCTTAGACAAGGGGAAAAAAACTAGGGCAAAAAAATAGTAACTGCTGAATATTGCTGTTGTCCAAGTCAACTAGTACATAGGTAAAGATGGAGTAAAATGGTAATCTTTATGGGGAAAAAAGCAGCAATTCCCCAACAGCAACCATGGCAGATAAAAAGAGGTAAAAAGTAATCAGAAACAATAGTGTACCTTGCATTTCACAATTAGTGGCCTCTATATAAGCAATGGGTAGGAGATATAAAAAGGTGCAATGGAAAATGCTTTGATAATAGGTTAGCACTAACATTGTAATAAATTAGCCTTTAAGGTACTATAAAACTCTTTTGCTAGACTAATATAGTTATCTCAATGCTAGCCATGCCTAAATCAACAGAAATCAGTATACATTAGCAAAACCTAATTGGACAGGGTAGTGATTCTTATGGCTATACTGACATTAATGATCTTTGAGGAAATGAATTTTTGTACTAAAAGTATGGTGCTATTTGCATTACTTTGAAAGATATATATTTCCCAGTGACCTATATAGTTTGACTCTTCTAATCACTATGTTTTCAGATACGAAATGTAAATTATTTAATTTCCGTTTTCATTCATTACTTTTCTTTAACTAACATAAAATTGCCTGTTGAGTCTATCTCTGCTCTCCCTTTTGCAACAGTGTTTTTCCCCAGTACATCTTTCAAATTAACATTAAATACAGATGAGTAACATAACCATATCAGCCTAAAATCTAGTTACATACAATAGTTCCTTTTAGTTATGGAAGGAAGAATTGCTCACATATACCCTTTTATTATTTATTTTTTTTAAAAATGACTCTCATCATTCCATAATCAAATGCAAAGTAGAGAAAATGAAATAAGCATTTATAATTGCAAGTAATTGCAAATGATTGCAAGTGTGTGACATGTTTTATCAGAACCATCCACTATATTTCAAGGACACTGAGTGGGCTCTCACCTAGTTCAGCAAAAGGGTCTTGATTTAGCACAGCAGCTCATGTTCTTAAGCTTATTAGTTTTAATGATAAAGTACCTGAAGTGCACTTAACTCTGTACATTTGATTTGTAGCTGCTAGCTACATGAATAACAAGAGCCCCTCCCCTTTTATTTGATATGCATTTTCTGCAGATAACAACATGAAATATGAATGCTGTCAGAATGAAAATGGTGATTCCTTTGGTAAGTATAGTAGGGACCATGGCTGATCCGCATGGCAAATAGTAACTTCTTTACTCAGCAGACTACAAGGAGAAGATCAGCTTGCTCTTGTTAATGATTAGTGCCTGGGAGCTTTAAGATCTTAAATAGGATTTCTTTAGTGTTTGGCAGCCCATTTCTTTTTATCACACAGTATAGGATTAAAACAAAAAAGAATGTGGTGTGATGAAAAGACCACACATTCTTGGGTGTGTGTTTTATTATTCATGTATCAATGATGAACCAGTTTATCATTCACTCTAATTTTTCCTAAAATGTCAAACTTGATAATGGTCCCTGCTATTGGACAGCCTGACACTGGGCTGGGGACTGTGGACTTTCCTCAAAAATGTCTAGAGGATCTTTCCACATTGTATTTATTTTAAGGTGGCAGAATGAAACAAATTATCAAATACCTGATTGATTAGTAATCATATTAATTATCTTTAATCCTAATTAAATGGATATGAAATAAAGAGATAATTTTGGTCTTGGCCTCGTCTGCCAAGCCATTTTATCCATACATTTGTTTCTGCAGGAATATATGGCTTGCCATTAAAAGTCAAGTACACCCACCTACCCCCATCCCTTTTTCTTAAATTAAGGATACTGAGGATTGACATTTCATTTTAGGCTTGTAACTAAATGCAATTAGGCTGAAAGCTCCTCTTGCTTATCTTTTACTCTCATGGAATCAGTTTGACCACAATAGAAGTCACTCATATGAGAGTTAGTGCATTCCTGAAAAATATCACCAGCCTGCAGAACTAGGAAGACAGATGACAAACATTTTGAAAAGGTAGGAGTCCAATCACTCAGAAGCCTAATACAGATGAATTTCCAGCTGATGCACAAAGATTCAGTTTGCTTCGTTACTTAGTTGACTTAACTTAAATAATATATCACATTGACTATGGGAGAACTAAAAATGTTCTAGTGAGACATGTATGAGGAGGAATTTATATCATGAATAGGGTTACCAAGAAAAGAAAAATCTTGGGCAAGCACTAGGGATACAAAAATAAAACAATGGCTACACTGATGATTCAGTAAATAAACAATTGGAAAATGATTTATGGAAGAATGCAAAGACTACAGAAACAAATGTATGGATAAAATGGCTTGTTATAGATGAATACAGTTGGCAAGGAGTTATTAAATTTGTTTATAAAAATGTTAAATTTGATCTCTTAAAAATAAGAGGAAACAATCTTTAAGATAACCCCTTTAATTATGACATTTCCACCATCATGAATCTGAATAGGAACCTTACAGCACTATCTCATTCTCAATTTATCCTTTCAACATCTGTTTAGGCGTTACACCTATAGAAGTTGGTTTACTTGTATCTTTTTCTCTATTTATCCACCCACCCACCCAACCACTCAACCATCCCTCATTTATGCCATTAAATATATTTTCATCCCTGGAAACTGGTGACATAATGTTCATGACAAAATGACCTATCATAACTCAGGCAACACAGAAATAATTTTGTTAATATCACATTTGTTCACAAGGCAGAACATGTCATTTCAATCAGCTAACACATATAACTATAATCCTTTGAAATTTTTAACAAGGGATTTAGACATTTTAATCAGCACGATCATCAAAGGGGTATCTGAATAGATATTTTCCTTATGATCTCTTGGTGAGATGTTTCAGCATTAGAGTATGATCATGATTCATTTAAGACAGCCGGAAAAGAATCGGCATCACTATCTAATCCAGCCCCCCTCCCCTAGATTTTTCTTAGGATGCTATAAGAATTTCCCTCACACACAAACACACATGCACGCAGATACATACACAAATCCATTAATTTTCTTCCAACCTTCATATTAATATATGAAGGTCTTAAACTGGGCAGAGTTTAAATCCCGAATCCTATAGTATGTATTCAATCAAATCCTGATCTGGAGTGCTGTTGTGTTTACTTGCTTTATTGAAAATATTAAAACGTTAAGTCTTTCTTGAATTGAGCTTGACTTCTCATACTATGTGGTAGTTTTTCATGTAGTTTTGTCCATATAGTTTTCCTAGCAACTAGGGAGAAGGGATTTCCTATTGCCTTCTCCATGGAAGGTCTAATCTACAGTGCTGTGATTTCCTGGGAATCAAATCTCTGAATACTAACCAAACCCCATCTTGCTTAGTTTTTCAATGACAGCCAAGATGGCTAAGGAGATGTAGTACAGATACCTCGACTTGCAATATTGATTTAGTGTAATGTTTGAAGTTACATCAGCACTGAAAAGTGATTTCACATTTACAACCGTTGCAGCATCCCTATAGTCAAACAATCAAAATTTGGACACTTGGCAACCAATTCACATTTATGATGGCTGCAATGTCCAGGATCATGTGATGGCTTTTTGTGACCTTCTGACAAGCAAAGTCAATGGGGAAGACAGATTCACTTAACAATCGTGTTACTACCGTAACTTAACAACTGTAGTGATTCACTTAATAACTGTGGCAAGAAAAGTCATAAAATAAGGCAAAATACTTAGCCTAACTTAGCAACATAAATTTTGGGCTCAATTGTAGTTGTAAGTCGACCTATAGATGTCCTTAATTAAAAAAGGATGACTGGCCTTCAGCTGAAGGGAAGAAGTTGGGAAAGGAAAGAGAAAGGTTCCTTGTACTTTCCTATTGTCTACACAGTTTAAAGCCCTCCTCATATTCATATGAAAGAAAAATCTATATTCTTTTACCATAAGTCATTATGGAAGTTTTAGAAAGTTCTAGGCAGCTTTGATGGAGCCCATCTTTAATTCAGGCATCTTCTGAGTTGATTGGAATCAACTTTTTTTGTTCAAGCTTTCTCCCTAACAGATGCTTATATCTAGTTCTTCATAGCCAGCAGTTGCTTTTCTGCTGCTTATATTTAAAAAAGTCAGTAAAAAGAAGTAAAGTGCGGAAAGGAGTTATAATAAATTCAAGGGAGCAGATGACATCCCATGTGCTCCAGTTGCTGGCTGATTTTAGACATGGCCAAGGAAGAAATCTGAATAAGGGACATGTTGCTGTAATTTCTGCCAGAGCCAAAAAGCAGTTACAGCTTAGGCTGATGGGCTTTTGTTTTCAGCCAGCCTACATCAGTGACAGATCAGTGGAGCAACTGGGCTTCTGACTTCATGGCCTGTGATGCACAGCTGCAAGTCAGAAGGTGAGGATTTCAACTTACATTTTTCTGGGCACGTGTCCCAGCATCAGACTACAATGCCTGTTTGTTGGCTTGCTCTGCAAATCAATTTGAAAACACATCTTTGCTCTCATGAAAGTAATGAGAATAGCTGGACTTAGGCAAAGATTAGTGATTAAGGCAACGGAAAGCTTCCCAATTTCTGATTTTAAAATCCAATGTGCTCTCCATTCATTTCCCCCACATCGCATTCCTCCTTTGAACTTGCTGAAGTCAATCTCATTAACTTCAATGGGATCTGGAGCTGTCCCTGAGGGTAAGTTACACCTGTCTGAGCTGCTGGAAAGCCATTTGGAATGCTATCTGGACAGCTGTGTGGCTCTCATTACGTTAAAAAGTTATCTCATTTAAAAGGTGAACAGGTGAACCGTAATTGTTCTGGGAAAACTTTAAGAGGAGAGCTTGGGTAGTCACATTTTCTCTCTCAAATCCTCCAGGCTGGCAGATTTTCTGACAGTTAGAGCATTAATCAGTGGAACAACCTGCCTGCAGAAGCGGTGAATGCTCCAACACTGGATGTTTTAAAGAAGAGACTGGACAACCATTTGTTCAAAATGGTATAGGGTTTCCTGCCTGAGTAGAGGGTTGGACTAGATGACCTCCAAGCCCCGTTACAACTTTATTGTTATTATTATTTATGTACAAGATGAACAGTAAAGGAAAACAAGGAGATGCAACCATCAGTTGGGATCCAATCAACAGGGCTTCTGCAGACATAACCATGCCACAAAACAAGCCCAGTTCATTTATTGTGATCGGTGATCTTTTCTTCTAATGGCATGTTCTGCCCAGCATTTCTGTAAATTACAACAGGATTGGCTACCCTAACTGTAAAAATGATAAGATTGCAGGGCACAACAATCACTTAATTCATATCTATGGGATGTCATCCAGTTTCAAATCTAAATATTGCCATGTTGATTTGATTTTTATTATTTTTATCCTTAAAAATAACGGGGCAGCTACAAGCCATACTGACACCATTTTCAAGCACGGGCAACAGGACTTTGGAAAACCAAAGTCCAGTAGCCTTTTGAGGGAAAAAAAAAAACATCTTTGGGACAACCAAGACCTGGATGACTGAGAATCTCCGTAGATATTTTCTAGCATCTTATGCCTTTAATTTTTGTTGACTAGAAATTGACAATTATTGTCAAGAGATTGACAAGGGCTTGTCAAGCTTCCCTAGAAACAAAAGCCTTCCCTTTGGAGTGCTCTTTTTCAGTGTTTCATCCAACATGTCATGCCTCCTTTTAGGATACACTTTCTCAATCCACTGCATCATGGGGATTCCCCAGTAGGAAATGATTCCTACTGTCTCTTGCCAGGATAGCCATTGCTGAGGACTGTGGAAGTTCACATTTAGAAGATTACAAACTTAGTTCACATTTAGAAGATTACAAACTTAGGAAAGGTCTTCTATCTTTTCTCCTTCTCTTTCGCCTCTTACAGAAGACCAATTAGAGCCCCATTGCCACTGAGCATGCTTGTTAGGTTGCTTCTGAAAAAAGGCATGCCCATTTTCATTTATTTCCACCCTTACAGGCTGCCTTCAATATCTTTTTCCTTAAACATTTTTATCTTTTTTTTGAAAATGTTGACATTCCTCCTTGAAGAATATTGAGACTTTCCTCTTCATTCTTGATAGTCTTCTTTTGTTCAATGCCAAATCCAGATTAGAATATTTTTGATGCTTTTATTTTGACTCTGAAATTCATTGTTTTGTGACCTACCTTTTGAATTGTTAGAGAATTTTTTTTTCTGAGTGGAATTTTTCACATATTTGAAAAATGCCATCAGAGACCCTTTCAATCTTCTCTTCTCAAGGCTAAGCACTTCATAGAACATTGATTTCTCTGAATCTGTTCCAGTTTCTTCAAATTCTTCTTGAAGTATAGTTGGAGTATTGGACACAGAACTTGAGCTACGTCTGACCAACTCTAAAGAGGAACTGTGGCTTCCCATGCATTGAAAAGTATACTTTTGATAATGCAGCTTAAATTTTGTCCCCCCCCCCAGTACATTACACTTACAATCAGTTTGAAGTTAACTACTTTCCAAAAGCATCACCCATCCCAATTCTAGGCATTTAATTTCCAGTTTCCTAAGTGAAGGACCTGGCATTTTTCTTAAAATTCACCTCTTTCAGCTGATTTATATAACCTGTCTAGATCACCAACCTATCTTCGTTTGTTTTTATTTCTGTCCCCTAGGATATTAGCTATTTGATCCATTTTTGTGTCCGTCATAAATACAATCAGCCCTCCTTCCACTTCATCCAAGTCATTGTTAAAAATGTTAAAAAGAATAGGGCTAAGATTAAACCTTGAGGCACCTCATTTGATGCTTCACTTTTCTTCGACAAGCTACCACTGATGAGCACATCTGAAGTGCAGATTTAAAGCCAGCTGTGCATCTATGTAGTTGTCATGCCATCCAGCCCACAATTTTAACTAATTTGCTAATTGGAATGTCATGAGATACCTACGTCAAATGCTTCATGAACATCAGGATACAGTATTGCCACAGTATTATTCATATCACATCTGATTAAGTAGAGATAAGTTGGTCTGCGGCTTCCTTGTTTACTGTATTATTGTATTTTCAAAGCCCTTACATATTTATCTAGTTTATGATCTGCTCTACAATCTTCCCAGATATTAGTCAGGCTGGCCATGCAGGTCTTTGGTTCCTCTTTTCCCCCTTTTTAAACATTTAATGTCATCCTTTAAATATCTGGATTTCACCATTAGGGGGCTTTCTCAGTGTTAATATATATATATATATATATATATATATATATATATATATATATATATGAGTGTGGCCAGAAAATTACAAAAAGTACCCTTTTCCATATTTTTTCCCATAAAGATTTCTATTTATATGAACATATAACCCCATAATTTCCTGAAAATTTCCATGGCGCACCCACCTGGCCACTACAAGTAAAGAAAATCCTAACCATCATCATGAACACAGTATCAGTTGCTGCAAGCTGTATTTGAACTCTAAAGTGAGGAATCTTTTTCATTTAAGCTGCTTTGTAATAAACTTTTATTGCAGGATTGAAACCAATTTTCACCCCGTATCTCAGGGATTTATGAGTTGGCTGGGCAAGGCTGGAGGTGTCAAGTCCACTAAAGATGCCATTACATAATTCTTTGCTTAACTCGCTAAAGCTGAACAGGAGAAAGGAAGATGCACCAAGTGGGATGCAAATGAATGATGTCCTTATTTCAGCAGTTCCACCAGAAGACCCAGGGAGCATCACGTAGGATAAATAGCAAACAACTTAATATCTGTTATCATGTCTCTGGGACTTACTTAGGGCAGCAGTAGGTAGTATTCTGCCATCTTTTCTCTCTCCTGCTTTCTTTTTTCTCTCTTCCTCTTGCTATCTTGCTGAATAATGTGTGGCATTACCACCATTGCCTTCCTTTCTTTCTGATTTTACATCACTGACTATAAAACTGGGGGAAAACAAACTATGCTAAAGCATGACTCTGAGCATGGGGGTGTATGAGATCCTGATAGTGGCTTGGAATTATTGGATAATCAATAGAAAGATCCGTCTAAACATTTTAAGGAGAAAGAAGGTAAGGAAATAGAAGAAAATGACACACAAATATCTTATTGTATTTCACATTATTGCATGTTGACAGTGAACAGTCTGGATCTGAGTCAGTGGTGGGATCACTTGCATCACTTCGGCAGAACCGGTAGCTAATTTTTTGTTGCCCAGGCCCAGAATGGACTTCTGGAAGTGGCATCCACACAGAGAACTGGTTGTTCACATATTTGAATCCCACCACTGATCTGAGTGAAAAGCATTCATTTATTTTAAAAATTGAAAAGTGCAAATTGCTGCATTTAAAGTAGCCAGGATATGGATTTTACATAATGACTTAATGGCATTGACTTAAATGATTTTAAATCAATCACTGGATGCAGAAGCATTATGTGTCTCCAGATTAAGCTTCTGTTGTATAATTTTCCTGCCTCATTTAGGAACTGGATGCTGTTTTCCATCTGTAATTGTTTTGAGTTTTTCCACATGAAAAATGAAAAACTGATATGGCTTCTATGGGATGGCTTCCCATAGGAAAGGAAAGGAAAGGAAAGGAAAATAAGCTAAGGCTGGTTCTGAAGGGACTGGACCATAAAGCCTACAAATAAAGACTAGGCAAACTAATATAGGGGAATATTTGTAGCTCAGGATTGAAGTAAGGGGTCATTGATGCTCTCTGAGGTTGGATGTTTTATTGCAGACATTTCATTACCTAGCTCAGTGATGGCGAACCTTTTAGAAACTGAGTGCCCAATGCAACCCAAAACCCACTTATTTATCACCGGGTGCCAGGTGGGCGTGGCCCAATGGTTGGGCATGGCTGTGGTGGTCATGGCAGGCTGGGTCGGTGTGGCCAAGGTGGGCATGGTCACCTCGATGTTGCTTGTGGGGAGGGACGCCTGTGGGGGCTGGGCAGGGTTGGGGGTGATCCAGGGGGTCTCTGGCAGGTCGGGTGGTGGGCAGGAGGCTCATCCTGTGGGGTGAGACGAGGCAAGGCGAGGCAGGGTGGGGGTGCCATTATTGCAGGGCAAGGCAAAGCAGGGGCCGGGGCAGTTGCTGCCTGACCCCATCGGCCCCCACACACAGAGGCTAGCAAGCGCTTGAGGGCCAATAGTGTCCATCAGCAGCCACAGCCTGCCGGCTCCTCGACCGGCACACTCTGGGGCTCCGCAGCCCACCACCAGCAGTTCAGAGAAGTGCCCACAGAGAGGGCTCTGTGCCACCTCTGGCACGCATGCCATATGTTTGTCACCACTGACCTAGATTAAGTAACACCATCAGTCCTAGCACTGATGATGTTACCTAGTTTGGGTAATGAAATATCTGCAAGGAAACAACCAAACTCAGAGACTACCAAGGATCCCTCAAGAACCAAACTCCCATTGAGCAAAGACCTGATAGTTCAACCTCCCAGCTAGAATCTCTGGCACAACTTCTGAGCCTTTGACATACATTGATTATCCAAGGCCTGAAAAGTGTAGAAGTCAAAGGGAAGAGGTCCATGGGAGTAATGGCCCACATTGAAGTCTTTGTAACTCTCAGTGAGCTCTGCTTTCGGATCATGTCTGAAGCATGTCAGCTAAGGAGGCTGGGAAGGAGGCTGAGAGATTTTCATCTGAACCTGCCCAGTGCTGAACAAAAGATTTGCTTATTGATTCATTCGATTTAGAGAGTGAGATAATGTCTCACTTTTATGTGACTTCAGGCAGCTTTGATCACAGCACATGTTCGTAGCTCTCAAAGTGCTGATTCAACTTACTCACCTATGTCCTGGCTATATTCCATACCGAATCTTAGTATCTAAACCAAGTTCATTTTTATATCATATTACAGTCCCCAAATATCTCTAGGCTGGGCCTCTTGGCTGGAAAACCAGCAGCACAGGTTTGAGACCTGAGAGCTAATTGACAGGATGAGCTTCTGTCCTTGTCCCAGTTCCTGCCAACCTAGCAGTTTGAAAGCATGCAAATGCAAGTAGATAAATAGGTATTACTATGCTGGGAAGGTAACAGCGCTCCATGATGTCATGTTGGCCACATGATTGCTGAAATGTCTTTGGACAATGCTGGCTCAATGACCTTGAAATGGAGATAAGCACCACCACCTATAGTCATCAATGATTAGTAGAGTAAAATCCACAGGGATTTCCTTCACCTTTACCTTTTTTGAAAAATCTCTAGCTAATTTAATGCTTCCCCAGAGCTGCTTTGGAAGGGAAATATAGGAAAATCCCAATATGAAACCATGTATATGATTCAGGTTCTATAGAATCCACAGCCCACATTCTTTTTTTTTTTTTTAGTTTTTCTACTCTTTTTTTTTGTCTTTTTTTTGTTTATTTTTTTTTAATTGAAAATTTTTATAAGTTTTTACAAAAAACAGAAAAAAATATAACAATACAAAAACAGAAAACAACATATACAAAAAACTAAACATAACATCCCCTTCCCCATCCCCCCCCCAAAACACCCCCCTTCCCCCCCTGAGCTTCCCAGAGCAGAATATAGGCTTAATTAAAAAGGAATTTAAAAAAATTATATATAAAAAAGAAAAAAAATAAGACTGAAATATATGTATATATATATAAAAATAAGAATTATGAAAAAGCAATATGATATTTTTTTATATCCAATTTAAATTGTATAAATTCTATCCATTTATCCCAAACAGCAAGAAATTTCTCTTGCGTTTGTTCCTTTAAAAAAGCCGAAATCTTTGCCATTTCCGCCAAATAGGACACTTTAAACAACCATTCCTGCAATGTAGGCAAGGATTCCTTCTTCCAGTATTGTCCTACTAACAGCCTTGCGGCTGTAATCAAATTTAACATCAATATAACCTCCTTTGTATCACAATCAGTAACTATACCCAACAAAAATAACTGCGGAGTAAATTTTACCCTCCTTCTAAAAATTCTCTGAATATTCCACCATATCTTAATCCAAAATGCTTTTATCTCTCTGCACGACCACCAAATGTGGTAATAGGTGGCATCCAAACAACCACATCTCCAACATTTAGGCTGTAAGTCCGGGTACATGAAAGACATTTTTTTGTGGGTCAAGGTGCCATCTATATAAAACATTTTATAAAAATTCTCCCTTAAATTCTGTGCCTGTGTAAATTTGACATTTCTTACCCAAATAGTTTCCCATGTATCCAATGGGACTGGTTCACCAAAGTTTTGGGCCCATTTAATCATACAATCTTTAATTAATTCCGTTTCTGAGTCCAATTCAACTAGCATCCCATAAATTCTCTTAATATGGGCTTGTCTTTGATCCTTCACTTGCTTAATAAGATTTTCATCTTCTCTAAGAAAGCCCACCTTACAATCCACCTTCCATCTATCTGCTAGTTGCCTATATTGAAACCAAGAATAAATAATATTTTCTTGTGCTAACTCCTCCCGTAATTTTAATTGCCAATTTTGTCCATCCCATCTGAGTAGCTGTCTATAAGACACCATGTCCATTTTAACACCTCTTTTTATTCCTTCTATCGCATGCCAGGGTATAGCCCATAATGGTACTTTAAAATCACTTTTATAATATTTTCTCCAAATCCTAAGTAAAGAAGTTCTTATAATGTGAGATTTAAAAGCCCAATCCACTTTTTTATTAAATATTAAATAGGCATGCCACCCATAAAGTAAGTCCCATCCCTCTAGATGGAGTATCTCGAGATTTGTCAAATTTGCCCAGTCACTGATTAGTGTTAAAGCCACCGCATCATAATATAATTTCAAATTCGGTACCTTGAGTCCACCTTTCTCACAGAAGTCTTGCATAATTTTAAACTTAACCCTTGGCTTTTTCCCTGCCCAAATAAATTTATTAACACCCTTCTGCCAT
Organism: Crotalus tigris; assembly: GCF_016545835.1. Lineage (NCBI taxonomy): Eukaryota > Metazoa > Chordata > Lepidosauria > Squamata > Viperidae > Crotalus > Crotalus tigris. Next base: position 646,327 of record NW_024097321.1, on the reverse strand, counting down.
TCACTTAGATTAGTCTCATTCTTCAAAATCGGTAACATTTAAAACAAAAAAAGAAACTTGGGTAGAATATTCATTTTGATCACTGCAATTCTTCCCATGAGAGATAGTTGCAGCTTCTCCCAATTCTTCAGGTCTTTCTGTACACTAACCCACAACCTGTCATAATTATTTTTAAATAATTTTGCATTAGAAACAGATAACATCACCCCCAAATATTTTACCTTATTAACAATTTCAAAACCCGTCAAGTTAGCCAAAGTCTGCTTCTCCTGAATAGTCATATTTTTAGGTAGGATTTTAGTCTTGTTAACATTAATCCTAAAACCCGAAACCAAACCATATTGATGAATTAACTGTAATAACTTTACTGCAGAACTAATAGGTTGCAACAAAGTAACCACCAAGTCGTCTGCAAAGGCTCTTAACTTATATTCTTTTTTATTAACTTCTATTCCTTTAATTTCCTGCGAATCTCGAATTTTGATCAACAATATTTCCAATGTTAAGACAAACAACAACGGTGATAGTGGACATCCCTGCCTAGTACCTTTTTCTATTGTAAATACCTCTGACAAACCTCCATTAACAATAAGTTGTGCCGTTTGTTTTTGATATATTACCGTAAGAGCTTGTAATATCTTTTCACCAAAATTCATCTTTTCAATTACTCTTAACATAAAATGCCAATTCAATTGATCAAAGGCTTTTTCAGCATCTAAAAATATCAGCCCTGCAGGGACTTGGTTATTCTTGTCTAAATATTCTAATAAATTAATGATTTGTCTAACATTATTTTTCATATACCTACCAGTTATAAACCCAGATTGATCTTTATGCACAAGATGATGCACAACCCTCATAAACCTATTTACTAAGATTTTTACAAATATCTTATAGTCCACATTTAAAAGAGATATAGGTCTATAATTCTTTGGTAAAGTAAGATCTTGATCCTCTTTTGGAATCAAAGAAATAAAAGCACTACGCCATGAAGGAGGAATCTCTGAACCCTGTAAGATATCATTGAAAAGATCGCCTAGTGGTTGGATCATCTCCTCCATTAAAACTTTGTAGTAAACAGCTGTCAACCCATCCGTACCCGGTGCTTTCCCTAGTTTCAATTGTTTAATTGCTATCGCAATTTCCTCTTTAGTAATTAAGCCATTAATTTCATGTTTCTGATCCTCTGTCAGTTTGGGAAAACTAGCCTCACTTAAATATTTATTTATATCTAGGGTTTGCACATTAGTAGATTTGTATAATTTTTGATAATAATCTAAAAAAGATTTCTTAATCAATTCCTTCTGAAAGACTAATTTGCCCTTGTAATTTATTTTATCTATTATCCTCTGTCTCTGCTTCTTTCTTAATTGATAGGCCAGCCATCTCCCTGGTTTATTGGCATTACAAAATGTATTTTGTTTCATAAACAATAAGTTAGTTGCAGCTTGATCCGCCAGCAACATATTAAATTGTGCTCTTAACAACTTTACAGATTCTTTGATATTTTCATCTGAAGGATTTAAAATCAAAGACTTTTCTTTTAACTTAATTTCATCCTCCAATTCTTTACGTTTCTGAGTCTGGCTTCGCTTATGAGAATTATTCATTTTTATCAAGATCCCACGCATAAATGCTTTACCTGCATCCCATACCATTGACATTGAAGTCCCCTTAAGCATATTTAAAGCAAAATAATCCTTTAAAGACTCCTTTAGCTTTTGAATATTCTTTTCTTGTCTAAATAAATTTTCATTCACCCTCCAGGATCTTCTCTCCTCTTTTTCTTGAGTCAGCTCCATCCAAACTGGACTATGATCCGTCAACGACCTAGGAAAAATCTTTACATTCTTTACTCTATTGTATAAGTCCGTTGTAATAAAAAAAAGTCAATTCTTGAAAAGGATTGGTGTCTATCTGAGAAGAAGGCAAAGTCTCTCTCCTCTTGATTACATTCCCGCCAATAGTCCCTTAATTCCCAATCCTCCTTCATATCAAAAAAAGCTTTGGGTAATTTTGCCTGTTTAAAAAGAGGAGAAGAACCTTTCTTATCCCTTTGTATATCTAAGACGCCATTCCAATCACCCATTAATACCACGGATCTATAGTCCAGCAAAGTTATTTTTTGATGTAGCAATCTATAAAATTGTTCCTGTTGCTGATTTGGTGCATAAAGTCCCACTATGAGTATTTTTTTACCATACAGACCAAGTTCAATCATCACATATCTTCCTTGGGGATCTGATTCTACCAGACAAGCTGGTAAATTTTGCTTCACATAGATAACCACTCCCCCCTTTTTCCCAGGAGCAGAAGATACAAAGTGAGATCCCAGACGGGCATTAACTAGGTATTTCTGATCTTTAAGTAAGATATGAGTTTCCTGTAGACAAATAACATCATTATTATGTTGCTTCAAATAGTAAAAAATTTTCTTTCTTTTCTGTGGAGAATTCAATCCGTTAACATTCCAGGTCAGGAACTTTGCCATCTCCCTTGGCCATGAGCCTGGAGAAGACTCCCTGAAGATCTGCCATTCCTGCCTGTATTGCAGAACTCTTGGGTCTTGCTCCTCCCACCGGGTGATGAAATACTTTCGGAAGAAGATTCTTTAGCCTCTCTTTTGCATTGCTCCTTCTCCTTACGTCTATAAGCTGCACGGGTCATTCTCTGCTCTTTGACCTCCGTTTGACGTTGCCATTCAGCTTGCAGCATCCCAGCAGAAACCAGACCTAGTGCTTCAGATTGCTCCAACTCTTTGCCACTCAGGGGTTTCTGAACAGGTGGAACTGAGCCTGCACCCAGGACCGGGTTGTAGAACTCTTTGGCTTTATCAACCGTATTCAGCCTATAACGCATCCCCGCATGGCTCAGAACAATACCCATCGGGATCTCCCATCTAAATGGCATCAATCTGGCTTTGAGCTCATTAGCTAAAAAAGCAAAATCTTTCCTACTTCTTAAAATTTTTGATGGGATTTCCTTTAAGATAATGATATCTTGGGCAGCAATCTGGAATCTCTTATTATAAAAAACTTGTATAATTTCATTACGCAGAGACTTCTTTGTGAAATAAATCACCACATCTCTAGGCAAATTCTTCTGCTTGGCAATCCAAGAGTTAACTCTGTAGATTTTTTCCACTTCTCTGCGTAATTCTCCTTTATCCATATTCAGAGCAATAGCTAGGTCAGTAAGCACCATCGCCACCAGGTCTTGATTCATATCTTCCTTAAGGCCCCTGATCCTCAGGGCATACTCCATCTGTCTATACTGGAACATAAGGATATCTTCTTGTGAAGTCTCCATCTTCCTTTCCAGATCTTGGAATTTCTCCTCAAAAGAGTCAACTTTATCTGCCACTTCCTCCACTCTCGAGTCCAGCTTCACCACCACCGTAGCCAAGCCTGATACAGCTGCAACTATATCTTGCCGCAAGATGGTGTTATTATCTTCTAGTGAGACCTTCATCCCACTTAACTCTTCCTTAATTTCAGATTTAATCTGTGTAACAAGTTGCTTCATTTCATCTCTAATTTGAGATACAACATCTCCCATTATGCCTTTAATCTCTTGTACTGACGGGCCTGGCAGAGGAGGGGAGGGTGGTGGCTGGGTTGGTGGTACATGTTTAAGTTGTTGTTGTGATTGTGCAATTAAAGCTGTGGGAGAGGAGACCACCTTAGATGTTATAGAAGGCGGCTGTCTCTTTGAAGCCATTTTATATGACACAGTTCTCTCTTCCCTTCTTCCCCAAAAAAAGGGGGGAGGAGGGAAATAGAATTTAAAAAAAGGGACAAAAACACTGTAATCCTTAAAAGTCCAAGGAAAAAAGGAGAAAAAATCCAATACCAGGAACAAAAAGATCAAAGGCAGTAATTTAAGTCCAAAACTTTAAGAGCAAAAAGACAAAAGAAAAAAGAAAAAAATGAAAAAAAACAACTCCGACACTTTTAAAACGCCATCTTATTTCCTCTCTCCATACCAGCAAAAAAAAGAACAAAGGAGAGATAGTCAAAACTAACTAAAAGAAAGAAATAAAACACTAAACTATATAAAAAAAAGATCCTTTAAACCGCTCTGTCCGCTTCGGAAATTACTCACCAGGACGCTGTAGACGCGGAGATAGAGGCGGCGGTTTCTTTTGCTTCAAAGAGAAGCAAAAACAGCTGGGAGGCGGAGATCAGCAGGAGCTCCGAGGGAACACTCCTTCCACCCCCTCTAGGAATAAATCCAGAGGGGGTTCAGGGGTTCTACCTCTACTCCTGCGTTCTCTACCCCTTCCCTTTGCCCGGGAAGGGGATTCCGAACCGCGGGCCAGCTGATACGCGCTGTGCTCCGCGATTCTAACACCTTCCCAGCTGGACGGCTACTAAGTAGCCGCCATCGCCGTCACCCGTACTGGAAGCTCCCAGCCCACATTCTTTTGTACTGTCAGTTCTACAGGGACATTTGCCATCAATAGATTACCCTCTTTTTATTTCAATTTCTTATCTGTTAAACAACCAAGATTAATTCATTACTCTAAAAGTAGCAACATTTTGCTACAGTATGTATAAGCTTCACCCACAAATGGTTGCTAAGAATGATTGATGTTAGGGGAATAATTTTGCTTTGTGTGTTTTATAGAATGTATTTTTAACTGGTAAAAGTTTTTGTTTTGTTCTGCTATTCTTGTTGTAGCATATTGTTGTTAATGTTACTAACGGCTTTGAATTCTGACCAGATGGAATAGGCTTTACTGTTTTCCTTCTGCTGAAAATATCTCATGTACCTTGGATTATGGGCTAGAGTTACACCATGGTTTTTCTCATGATGCTTTTCCTTCTCTGCTTACCCCCAACACCTGTACAGAACATACAAAGACCCAATACTCTCTCTCCCCCCCATTTATTTAAAGATCAGGACAATTTTTAATTTCCTGAGGGAAAATTGTTAATTTTCCAATTTCAAATCCTCCCAGGGCTCTTCCTTCAATACTTGGTTTGAGAGCAATGCTGAAGACCAAGGACCATTGGATTCCATGACTGACAGAGCTGCCGTCATCCAAGCAATCTTTCTAATCAGGCCTCTTGAGGTTTTCTCAGTCACAGAAGTTGAAGCTGGCTGTGGTGGTAGGAAATAGAGAGAACCTGAGAGACTGTTTGTTTAATTTGACCATTTCCTTACCAGATTGTTTGTACTGCCTTTCATTAGAAATTGTTAAAAGAAACCCGACCACTCTTTTATGGCTCTCTTATCTGCCTAGATGGCTTAAAGGCTTCATTTTCTTTTGTGAATAATGGGAGTGAGTTAATAACTTGCATTGTTCTCTCTCTCTCTCTCTCTCTCTCTCTCTCTCTCTCTCTCTCTCTCTCTCTCTCCCTCTCCCTCTCCCTCTCCCTCTCCCTCTCCCTCTCCCTCTCCCTTCCTCCCTCCCTCCCTCCCTCCCTCCCTCCCTCCTCTTGACAGTCAGCTCCAGTCCATTTATGAAAGGAAATAATTAGACATAGCCATCACTGCTTCCCTTTGCACAAAATCCTTTAACCCATCTGTCTGAAATTTAAGATGTTTAAGATGTTTCTCACATAAGATTCATTTATGTTTCATATTTTATGACACTGTACTTCAAAGCAAAAAAAAAGTTATGGGTATTTTATGACCAGAATTTAAAAGTGCATACTTTGAAAACTTCTGTACCAATTTCTGAGCATTTTAAGATG